>NC_046155.1:9867240-10589740 GCF_011064425.1 Rattus rattus
TGCTTGGGAAGGCTGGGCAGCGTCTACCTGGAAGGGACTCGAGGGAAAGGTGTGTCGCCTGGGGTGGTCAGGCCTGCAACTGAGTTATATGGTGGGCTGGGATGTTTGGGGACTTTCCACGTGAGAGAACATGTGGGGCTCCAGCGAGGGGGAAGGGGAAGCTGGGGCGCTGGCAGGAGCTCGGTGGCTGTGTGTACCTACGTGCGTGCGTGCGTGTGCGGGCGGCAGCTGGCTGGCCATAATAGCTGTGCTCCTGTGCGGAGTGCCCTGCCCGCTGTAAACAGCAGCTAATGAGTGTATTCATAGCAAGGTGCATTGAGGTGCGCAGGGAGCTGTAACGGAGAGCTCTGGGGAGCCCCCCCCCCCCGGGCTCTGTACTCAGTCTGACAGGGTGAGGACTCTCCAGGGATCCTACCTGCGCCCCTCCCCACCCGCCACACCCTCAACCTGCCGACTTGGCTTCCATCTTCAGAGACCAGGGCCTCATCCAGTTGTAAGCAGGCATGGGTGTGAACATGGGATGGGTTGTGAGCGTATTCTGTATACAGAGACAAGAGTACCACGGTGCTCTGTGTGTGTGTGTGTGTGTGTGTGCGCGCGTGTGTGTGTGTGTGTGTGTAGTTGGGTTAAACCGAATTCATCTGTGTTTTGGTGACTGTCTGATTCTGTGAGTGTTTGTTTGCACCTCTCCCCCAGGCACCAAGAGAAGAACTATCCCCTGTATCAATAGTCACCCGCATAGCGACAAAACCAAGGTATTGTCAGAGCAAGGCTTGTGCTGCTGGCCCTGCTCCCTCAATGTCCTTGGAGTTTGGGAGAATGAAGGCCTCTGGGGCTGCTCAGTGGAGAGAAAGGGGTGACCCTGTTCTTCCCACTGAAGGAGGCAGGAGGGAGGGTCTAAGTCTCAGCTTCAGGAGGCTTCCAGAGCTACAGTTTGCATCAGCAGAAAGGGGCCTCTGGTTCTTGTGCCTCCGGGAACCCCAGAAAAAAGAGAAGAGGGGTGCCAATGAGTCTGTCCTAACTGGTTGATGGCGTGTGTGCCTACACCCTCCCAAGGCTGGGTAAGTGTGAAAGGGGTGTCTGCATGAAGCCCCAAACAGGGGAGTAGAGGAGAGAGCTGTGTGGCTAATGTGTCCAATTAAATTACTTCAAACCCTGCCGCGGCAGCTGCTCCCGGTGGGGCTCTGGATACAAATTGGATCCGTCTCATTACTACAGGATAGTGTCAGCAGGGCCAGAGAGCTGTAGCTGGCTTGGCCAGCCCAAAGCAGGCCCTGTCCTGCTCTGCCCAATCTGAGTACACCAGAGCCCTCTAGAGGAGTTGCTCATCAAAACATCCCATGGGGTCTCTAGGCCTAGTGAGATATTAGAGTTCCCTGTCTATCACCTTACAACCCCTGACCCTATGTGTAGCAGACCTAGGACCCCTTGGAACCCCTAGTTTCTTCCTCCAGGAGTGGAGTCGGGTGCCCTGCAGGTCATGTTGCTTAAGGATTCCTTCTCAGCTCTCCCAACACCTCCCCACCACTAATATTAACAGAAGCACTATAGTAGCAAGCTCTTAGCATATGCTAAGTACCTTATGCCACCAAGGATGACCTGCTTAAGCCAGGGCCCTGGGCCCACTTGCTGTCTAGGTGCATTCCTGCAGAGGTAGTTGTTGCTATCTTCCTCTGCCGCCTCAGTTTCCTCCTCTGTGAAATGGGCATAATGATGGTTCTTCTTTCTTGAGTGACTGGAGGATGAGGAGAGATGAGGCAAGAAGAGTAGTCATCTCAGAGCTTCGCACATAGTAAACACTCGTGATGTGGAAGGGCAGCTGTTATCAACATTACCCCGTACTAAGATTGATGTGTGGGACAAGCATGCTACTGCCTTAGTGAAAGAGTTGGGAAGGATTTCACTGAGGCCATGGGAAGTAGCTGTCAAGGTGGCATGGATTTGTAGAGTGCTTGCTGTGTGACAGACACTCTTCTAAGCATATCACACGTCCGTCCATCATCAGCATCCCTGACAAGGACTTGCAATTAGAAGTCAGTTTGGGGTTCCAGACGTGTTGCAGGATCCAAGAGCTTTGGGTCTTAGAGACCAAATAAGAGGTAGCTGTAGGAAGAGGCATGGGTCAGGCATTTGGCAATGTGCAAAGGCACTGGGGCCCGGGAGGGCTCGGCCAGTTGAAGGCTGGACATGGCTGGAAGGGAGACCCTAAGGAACAGTAGCCTGGAATGAGGCTTGGGCTATTGACACAGGGAGCAACAGGGTGTCAGGAATTCCAGACTGGCCTGGAAGGTCTACCATAGCCTAAGAGGACCTCAGGCTTCTAGTTTTCCTGCCTCTTCCTCCCAAGTGCTGGAAGGAACCACATCTAGATGATGAGGTTCTAGGGATTCATGGGAGGCAAAAATTCTACCAAGTCACACCCCCACCTTTGTTTTCGTGAGGTAACGGAAGCCCTTCCGAACAGATCCCCGTAAAGAGCTGTAACAGTGCGGATGGGACGCTTGGCAGTAAGCTGGTAATAGTCTCACCAGGAGACATACCTGCCCATCTCTGTCTCCACCCTTCTGCTTCACTCTCTCACCTAAACAGGGTTGAGCCCAAAGCCAGGTTACCCAGGCCCTGGCCTGCAAACCTGTGGTAAGCTTGTGCATTCAGGTGCCTTCTAGCACTTCTAGGGGTCATTAGAAAAAGCTTTCTGTCAGAGATGGGTGGGGAGCCAAGGGAAGTAATTACAGGGTCCCAGGGACATAGGTGACATTCCTATTGACTGGGTCTGCATCCCATGCCCACAATGGGTATCAGGGGCAGACCATAGCAGGAACCACAGAGCTCACTCAAGCTGCCAGGTCTGGGCTCCAGAGTCCCAACAGAGCTAAACTGTCTCCATGACAACTAGGCAGGGCACACACACCCCCCTTCAATGGGCCAGAGGCCCATTTCCAGCAGGGTCTAGATATATCTTCTTATTTCCCTTGGGTGCAGATATCCCAAGGCAAATAGACTTACACTGAGGTGCTGGTAGCATACAGGCACATGTTGGCATTTGAGTTCACATGTACATACATGCATATATGTGTGTGAGGGGGAATATGTGTATATAAGGGATGTGTGTGTGTGTGTGTGCACCACCTTGCTTTTTAATATAAATAATAATAAGCTTCACAGCTAGCCTAGGTTGTATAGGTGAGGAAACTGAGAACCAGAAAGCTAGAGGATCTTGGCTGGGTCATTCCACAAAACAGGATAAAGAATTTGAGTCACTCTTACTCCGCAGGCTGAGTGGTAACCACTGAGATACGCTGCCTAGAGCTTCCCTTATCCTACTAGGATCCCAGCCAGCCTGTCTCTCAGCCCATCTCTCAGAAGGGAGTGCTTAGAGTTGGTTTGGCTACAGAGCTGGACTCAGAGGGTGTCCCCAGCACCTTCCTTAGTGCTTAGGGCTGTCCCTATAAACCCTTTATTCTCCCTTCCCTGAATGGAGTAGAGACGCTTTCTTTTCCATTCTTCTCCAGGCAATGTGGAGAGATCCTCTTGCCAGAAGAGCTGGGGAAAAGGGGAGGAGCCCCTCACGCCCTGCTCGGCACCTGCCAGCCTGGGAGGAGCCCAATGAATTGTCTGCGTGGCCCTCCCCAACCTCATTCCTCCCTCTCCAGCCCCCGCCTGGTTGGGGAGGTGCGAAGGGAGCGATTTCACAGCCTGTCAGCTGAGGCCTAAAAATACCCAGAACTCTGAGATGTTTGGGCAGGGGGAGGAGAGCGTAGGGACCAGGGATAGGGTGGAGGGGTGCAGTTTATACTCAGCCAGAGAGCCCTGGTGGTACCATAGCCCTGCTTGGGAGTGAGGGCTAGACCCTCTGTTCCCATGTCCCCCATCTATCTTATTTGTAGAAACGACTAAGGTGGGGCTGTCATCCCTAGGGTTGTGAGAGCTGAGTTATGACAGTCAGAACTGAAGGAGGGCTTGATCCTTGGTAGGAACCATAGACCCAAAGCCCCCCAGAACCTCATACTGATGCCTCTTTCTCTCCCTTTCCACCCCCGAGTTGGCTGGCATCTTGAGGCTGTGGGAGCCAGCCTGTGCCTGAGCCTGCTTCCTTCCTGGAGAAGGTGCCTGCTTCTGTTAGAGGAGAGGCGTGAGGAAGGCAGTGGGGATGGGGGTGCCAGCAGGTGTGTGACGACATGGTGTGCCAGCCACCCAGGCACTAGAGGGAAGTAAAGGAGAGAGGGTGTGGTGGCCCACGTCACTACCACGTGACTATGCAGTGCAGCACGGCACAAGGTCTCCACAAACCAACCAGCACCCAGAGGGGTGTGTGTGTGTGTGTGTGTGTGTGTGTGTGTGTGTGTGAGAGAGAGAGAGAGAGAGAGAGAGAGAGAGAGAGATGTGTGTGTACATATGTATGTGTGTGTATGAGAGAGTGTGTGTGAGAGAGAGAGAGAATGTGTGTGTACATATGTATGTGCGTGTATGAGAGAGAGTGTGTGTGTGAGAGAGAGTGTGTGTGTGTGTGTGTGTGTGAGAGAGAGAGTGTGTATGTGTGTGTGTGTGAGAGTGTGTGTGTGTGTGTGTGTGTGTGTGTGTGTGTGTGTGTGGGAGAGAGAGTGTGTGTGTGTGTGTGTGAGAGAGAGAGTGAGTGTGTGTGTGTGTGTGTGAGTGAGTGTGTGTGTGAGAGAGAGAGTGTATGTGTGTGTGTGTGTGTGTGTGTGTGTGTGTGTATGTGTGTGCGCACATGCATCCAAGTGCATGCGCACTCAGACAAGTGCACACTAGAGTTGGCCTCATCTTGGTACTGGAGTATTTGTGGGCATGTGTGACCCAGCATGACTATACTAGGTACATACTGATTAAGAACAGACAAACAGGTAGGCAAGGAAGGATAAGCCACATGCAGGGAAACAACCAAGAATGTGCAGTCAGAGCATGGGGACTCTAGATCAAAATTAATGAGGTTCTGGGCTAGAGAGACGGCTCAGTTAGTAAAGTGCTTGTCGTGAAAGCATGAAGACCTGAGTTCGATTCCCCAGATATACATTTTAAAACAAAATTCTGGCACAGTGGGCCATCCTTGTAAAGGTAGCACTGGGGAGGCGCAGATAGGAGGATTCCTGAGGTATGCTGGCCACCAGTGAGAGATCCTGTCCCCCCAAAAACAAACAAAAGGAGAAACAAACCAAGGAGTGGGTAAAGGCACCTGCCCCGAAGCCTGTGTTCAATCCCCAGACCCACGTGATAGAAACAGAGAAAAGCTACTGTAAGTTGTCTCTGACCTCCATATGCATGCTATGGTACCTGCATGTTGCCCAAACAAAATAAACAGGAAATAAAAATCTAATAAAAATAAAATAAAAACCAAGGTGGACAGCTCCCTGGTTGTCCTCTGGCCTCCACACATATATGTGCGAATGCGTGTGTCACACACACAAATGATACACTGGCACACACATAGGCACCTGCACATGCAAACATACAAGTAATGGGGTTCGTACCCCACATCTGCTGTGTACCGATTCGCTTCGTGACGTCGGCAGCTTAGCCTTGCAGTGCTTCCATTCCTGTGTGTGGAGATACCAGTGCTGCCTCAGGGGGTTCCTTAGTGTGTAAACCGTGCACACACGAGCTGTCACTGCTATCTCCCCCTACTCTTAGATGTTACAGGAGGGAACAGCCAGACTCGGAGAAGGCAGATGACCTTTGTGAAGTCACACAGTAAGGGAGTGGCTGAGCTAGGACTAGAACCTAGGCCACAGTGCCTAAAAATGGGACTTGTTACAATGTGGGACCTCATGAAACCTCCCCCCTCTCATGCAGCAAGAAAAACTGCAGCCCCATTGGCCTTTTGGGCCTAGATTTTCAGAACCGGGAATTTAGATAATGCCATAATGGAGGGGTCTCCTGCCTAGTGGCCTCACGATGACTGGCTAGCCACCAAGTTGGAACCATTTCACTGGTTAGCCCTTCTGAATCTTAGTTTCTTTTCTCTAATAGGGTGATGGGGTTGTCCTGAGGATCAAATGGGATTCCACACCTCACATGTTAAGCAGGTGACACACTGTGTCTAGTAAGCCGCCATTGTTGCCCGTGAAGAATCTTCCTACTCAGTGCCCCCTCCCCTTGACTTCTCTTTCAACCCCTTGGCCACTCTTGCTCCCTTCCATGTGGTACACCACACACCACAGGGATTTGATCAAGGTCTGACTTGCTGACAGCCAAGATCCACATTCATCTGCCGTTGCTGCCTAGCAGGGAATGGGACCCCCCATGGGGACTTAGCGATTGAGTCCTCTGTGCCAGACTCCCTCGCCCTCTTGCTGTTTGACCTTGGCCAAACACTACCTCTTTGTGCTTTGACCCTTCTGCTGAGACACAGACAGACCAGAACACACAGCCCCACCTGCTCCAATCGCATTACTGTGACCCAGGAGGGTCCCCTGGCTCAGCCCACTGGAAGGGGTTACAAGTTAGCTTTGGAGGAAAGTCAGCTGGCTGTCCCCATAATGTGGAACATCTGGGGCGTGAGCTAGCTGGTGGACTGTCACCATGCGTGCCCATACCTGTGGCTGAGTAGGAGGTGCATGACCCAGCTGGCTGCATACTGACATTGGGGATGCTCAGGGACAATGATGTAGAGGGAGCCCTTCTCAGGGCTCTGGGAGCTGCCACTCGAAGCCAGCTCCCCCATTCTCTGGTGCTCCAGGGTTTTCTTCCAGTAATTCCTCCTTCTCTTCTTCTCTCTCTTGGAGTCTCCCAGTGAGCCCCTCTGCCATCCTCTTTTATAATCTTGGCCATTTTATGGGGTGACTTCTTTTCCCTCTCTGTCCCTTCCTTAGATTCCTCCCTTCCTCCTTTTCTTCCTGTATCCCATCCCTTCCCTTCCTTTCCTTGTATCTATGTTTCTCCAGGTAGCTTTGCCCCTTCAGCTGCCCCGGTCTCTATTACTCTGCATGGGTGAGTCTAGACTGCTCTGGATTCTGGTCTCCTGACTCACTGCCATTCAGGGACCCTGCTCCTAGCTACAGCCATCTTCATTTCCCTTCTTACATGTCCTCAAAACAACTTGACCCTCCACTGCCCCCACTGCCCAGACCGGCCCAACCCAGGAAGTTTTCGTGACTAGTGCCGCCACTCCCTCCTTCCACACACCCTCATCCCTGTGGGTTGAGAAAGGGGTCAGCCCGGGGCCCTGGGACTGGCAGGCAAGCTTCCTAATTAGCAGGAGGTAATTGCCTGGAAGAAAAAAAAACATTTAGAATGAGACTCCAAGACTCCAACTTCAAGCTGAGACAGCTGGTGGCCTCTAGGGAGCGGGAAGAGGGAGAGCAGCCCAGGTCAGGGCCTCAGAACACCTCTTAGGAAATGAAGCCCCCGGAAGATTTTCTTGCCCAGGGAAGAAAGCACTGAGCTGGCAGGCCCACCACCTTTGACTGAGCTCTGACTCAAAATGTGACCTAAGGCAAGCTACTCATTCATTTGAGCATTAGCGTTAACCCCTGTGAAGTCAAGCCAGGTCACTTCTGCCGGCCCTCACCCCTCAGAGTGTCATGAGGCTCAGTTCAGTCAGCGGCTATGACAGCACTTGGTAAGGCTACATGTACTGCTGAGTGCAAGGTGTTACTGTCTCATCCCTGTGGCTGTCAGCTGAGGTCAGGGTGGTGCACGGGGAGAGTGCTCTTGCAGATACCTGGAGGATGGTGTGGCCTCTGGAACATTGGAAAATAGCTGGTGTTTAAGGGTAGACAGGTCAGGTTTCCCATGCCAGGGTTCATGTCCACCAACTGCATTACCTCAGGGGATCACTCTTGCTCTCTGAGCCCCCACTTTCTTCACTTGTAGGAGGCTGAACACGATGCTTTCTCCTGCAAGTGTTTGTAAGGCTACTATGATGTTTGCAGAGCTCTTAGTACGGTGCTTAGCATATAATAAGTGCTCAATGAATGGTACTAGATAGCTTTACTGTAATTAAAGTAAATTGACTTCACTCCTTCCCTGAATTCAGAGAAGCTGTGGTTCATTATTGTCTTTGGTGGCTTCATCTGCCTTGCTTTGTTTGTTCATTCTGGAGTAGGGTTTCAGGTATCCCCAAACTGGTCTCCTGATCCTCCTGCCTCCACATCCTGAATGCCAAATTACAGGCGTGAACCATTTATGCCTCATTTGTGATGTGCTGAGAACCAGACCTAGGACCTGGTGCATATTAGGCAAGCATTCTACCAGCTGAGCTGTGCCCCTAGTCCCCATTCCTGCTTTTTGTTTACGGTGACTGGGGGAGTTTCTTCAGGCAACCAGGCTAACTTCAAACAACACACAGAATCACCAAACACAACTACTTCTTAAGAGTCTCTCACCTGTAGAATAGAAGTGGTTATGGTTATGGTCTCCCCAAGCTCCTCCCTTTTTTCTAGGAAAGGGCAGTGAGAAGCTTCTCATTCAGATGGCTGAGAGGTAAGGAGCCTCTTCTGCCCTGACAGAAGCAAATTATAGGCATCTTCTGGCCAAGAAAGGTTGATGTTTGTCAAGTCAACACCACCCACCACCTGGAGGAGGAAATAGCAAGTTCTGCTTGGTGCAGTTTGGCCATCTGAGTTCAGCCCGCATTGTGACCAGGGCAACATGGCATCCCACCAGACCAGAACAAGGACAGACGAGTTGGAGCGTGCTTATGTTGGGCAATGATGCAAGCTCAGAGTGCCAGATTGCCCTGGGAGCGGTGAGGGGGTGGCGGGGGCCAGGCCGTCTGCCGCTTCTTCCCTGTGCACCCTGCACCACCACTGGGGACCTTCTGTGCTCCTGCTCTGGGTGCAGGTTCCAAGACTGCCACCAGGAGGCAGTGTGACAGACTGCCTTAGAGGGAAGTGGGTGTGGTCCTTTTTATTAGCGGAGAGACTTGTGACTCGCTGGGACCGCACCATCTAAAGAAAAGGAGATCTTGAGATCTTCACGTGGCTTCAGCTAGGGTTGGCCAGGGAGGGACTGACAAAAGGAGAGCTACTGCGCTGTAATGGTGAGAAGGTTCCAGTCTCTTGAGTCTTCTTCTATAGGAACAATGCGAGGGGCGGTGTAGAGGAGGCCACAGTTATGAGACAGAGGAGAGTTCAGCACCAAGGACAAGGATATCCGGTCTACATCTGTTTCAGTACCACGGGCAGCACCAAAGCACCCAGTCACTCAGTCCTCCAAATCACTAATCCTGTGACTGATACCTTGTAACATAGTGAAATAACACACAAGAGGGAATCTCAGACACGCTAAGTTCTAGAGACAAGGCAGAAAACAAAGAAGCGAGTGAGTAGCCCAAGGTCACACAGCTGATGAGTAGTAGAGCTGGATTCAGATCTCTACCAGTGTGGAGTCCCTCTCTAGCTACCTCTTTCCTTCTTAAACATCTCTGGAAGCTGCTTCACATACCGTTGCGTCTTTAAGAGCCCTTGAGCTGGCAAAGATTAAGTGTACCTCCCCTCCCCCACCCCAACACCTTGGCTGAGGATTTGAAATTCAGGATAGATGAGTCCTCTCTCCTGTGGCCTTCGTGGCTCCGAGCCTCAGGTGGGAGGAAGTCAGAGAAGGACAGGTGCCCTTCCTGGCCCATAAGGAAGCCTATAGCCTGGGGAGGTCGAGTTGAGTCATCAGTACTGAGTAACTGTGCAGTACTCTGAGATCCTCCAATGAGATACAACGTAGCGTTCCAACCCCGGCCTCTGTGCTGCCGTGTATTATTAATAACAATAAGATGCTGATTTAGGCCAAGGCACAACAATGCATTATTCATAGGAGTAACTAGTGGTCAAGGCTTGTACTTAATCATCACACGCCAGTCCCTGATCCTGCCCCCGCTCCACACTCCTGCTGGAGAGGCCCTTCCTGTGAGCTCCTCCTTTCTTGGGCTCCTGCTGCTCTGGTGGATGTGATCCTTTTCATGGCTACCCAGGCGGCTCATCAGCTTTGGGAACAAGGTGGGCAGGGAGAGCAGCAGGTTTCCAGATAACTCGGCTAGATACCCTGCGTGGATCTGACACTTGAACCTGTCCATCCTGAATGGCCTTGATCCCGATGGCTTCTGGCCTCGGCAGATCTTTGTGATCCGCAGATGGCCTGTCTCCCCTCCTATTCTTTTGAGGCTGAAGGCCAGCACTCAAAGCCAGGAATTGTGGGAGGTGAGGGTGGCTGTGGTGTGGGGAGGAGGCTACTGGACAGAAGATGCCCTCATGACCCCCATTAAGAGCGGTAATGGATTTGAAACCTTTGGTAAACTGTCGAGCACTTCACAAACTGTTCCACCCAGTACAAATGTGAGCCATTATTCCCCAGGCCATGATGAGGTCTGCTGGAAGAGAGAGCAGAAATAGAGAAGGCGTGGATAAGACCCTGTAGCTTGCCAGGCCTCACCCCCTGATGAGGAGTCTGAGTGTTGTGTATCCTGACATGTCCCTATCCAGTTCTTGCTGGACCGGCTCCTGGCCCATCCGGATAATCCTTCATTCGCTGTTTACTCACTTGGCACCTCTTCTGAATTCTAAACTGTCTGCATGCAGCCGGCCTCTGCGGCCCCTGCCAGCATGCTCGCCCCAGCTCACTCACGTATTACAGTCAAGGTTGAGAAAGCTTGCTTGTGTTAAGCCCCTATTTTCAGTAACTTGTAACTTTCCGAAACAGTTCCCCTCAGGCTTTCTCTTGTTCTTGCCCCGGGTGAGTCCCAAGGTGTTGTGGGCTCCTCCTGTGCTTCCTGAAGAACACTCAGAGAAGATGTCCAGGAGGGTACAGGGGAGGGCCAAGATCCAGCTTTCCTTGGAAAAGCATGCTGGGCTCTCTCCCCTCCTTTTCCCTTTTCATTTCTCCCACCCATCTCATTTGCTCTTCCCCTTGCAAGGAGAGAGCTGCCAGGCTCCAAGGTGGGTGGCCTGGAAGGAGGAGTTTCAGAGTGAAGAGAGGACATAAAATTCTTCTGAATGCCAAGCGGCAGGGCTTTGCCTGCCTGCTTGGGCTTCAGGGTTTGGCTCAGTGGTTCTATCTTCCTTTCTGGTGTGTACTGGGTTGAAGGAAGAAGGGAGGTGACACAAGCACCACAAATGTCCCTTTTCCATGTCCACATCACCTACCCCAGGCTGGTAGGCTCTGTCTACTTGTAAATGCCACCCCTCCCCAATTTCCATATGCTCAGCATGCACTTGGAGGGGGGCTGCACATGGAAGCCCTAACTCCGGCTTCCACTGCTTTCCACCTTGAACTACCTCAGGGCTGAGGGAAGCACTGTATAGTGCAGGATCAGGATCAGGTGGGAGGAGGTGGGCTCAGGATGGGAAGGTGCTGGCAGATGTAGGCCCAACCACCCCAACAGTCTGTGCTCACTCTCACATATTCTCTCCCTCTCCTCTCTCCTCCTCTCCTCCTCCTCTCCTCTCCTCTCCTCTCTCCTCTTCTCTCTCTCTCTGTCTCTGTCTCTCTCTCTTTCTCTCTCTGTCTCTGTCTCTCTCTGTCTCTCTCTCTCTCTGTCTCTCTCTCTCTCTCTCTCTCTCTCTCTCTCTCTCTCTCTCTCTCTCTCTGTAACTGTGCCCTAATCACTACCAATGATGGAGCTCTGGGCACATCCTTAGACTCTTCTGTTCTTTCCACTCCCAGTTAGCCCAGCTCCAGCATCACAGCATCTGGCCCCCAGCTTCTTCTGGGGCTTCTGGACTTCTTCTGAGCCTCTACCAAGTGAGAGTGCTTCATCAGGCCAGCACCTTGGGGAAGGTGCGTAGGCAACATAAGCCAGCGAGGTGTCTGAAGTGTTAAGGAAACTCAGCCAAGGCTCCTTCTGGGCGGTTCTTGAAAAGGAGGCCTGTCTTAGTTTGGGTTTCTATTGTTGTGATTTAAAAAAAAAAAGAAGACCACCATGACCAAGAGCAACTTGGGGAGGGAATAGTTTATTTTTATCTCACAGGTCCATAGCACAGTTCATCATTGGAAGAAGTCAGGGTGGGTACTCAAGTCAAGAACCTGGGGGCAGAAGCCATGGAGAGACACTGTTTACTGGCTTGCTCTCCATAACTTGCTCAGCTTGCTTTCTTGTACCATCTAGGACCACCAGGGGATGGTGCCACAGTGGTCTGTGTACCCCGATATCAGTCACTAATTAAGAAAATGCCCCACAGGCTTGCCCATAGGCCAGTCTGGTGGGGGCATTTCTCAGTTGAGGCCCCTCTTCTTAAATGATTCTAACTTGTGCCAAGTTGACAAACAAACAAGCAAACATCTAGCCAGGACAAAGCCTTTCACTAACATCTCTATCTAGTGTCCAGTCTTGTTCTTTTCCCTCTAGCCATGGGCTGTCTTAAGACACAGCATCCTTAAGAGTAGAACAGAGGAAAACCATGGGACATAGGTCCTGAAGACCTCAGTTCCCATCTGCTTTTATCTCTCTCACTGTGTGCTCCAGGGCAGGCTCTGAGTCCTTCTACTCTCAGTTACCTTCACTGTAAAATGGGCATAAGAATTTTACTTTCATTCAGGTGTAGTGGTCTCATACCTTTAGTCCCGGAACTAAGGAGACAGAAGCAGGTGGGTCTTTATGGGTTTAAGGCCAGTTTGAACTACATATAGAATTCTAGGACAGCCAGAACTGCACAGAGAAACCCTGTCTCACACACATCCCCCTCCAAAGGAGATTTACTTTCAAATAAGTACTGACGGGGGGGGGAGGCTTCTGGACCTTACTCATGCTATCAACAACTATTACTGAAAATACTTAGTAAGAAGATCAATGGCATGCAAGCTGGGGGTGCCAGAAGGAGCCTCCAGGAAAGGGGACAGTCCAGGTTAAGATGAGAAGGAGTAGGTACAGACAGTACACATATCAACATCGGTGAGTACAAATGTGAGTGAATTTTGGTAGGGGAACCTGTGTATAGATTTCTGGTGGGCCCCATATCCCACTATATATGATCTATGCTACATGAGCAATAGGAAGACAGGACATTTCCTCCATAGCCTTGGTAGAGGGAACAGGTCTATGCCCAAGAAAAAGGAATGAGATAGAAGGTCAGTTAGTTCTTGGAGAAAGACAGCCACTGCTTTGTCCTTGGGGAGGGCTTCCTGCGAGAAGTGGGTTTTCCTGGACCTGGATGATTGCGTGCATTTATTAATTATCTCCACAGCATCTCTGGATGTTTCTGCAGAGATTGTAGATCTGGGGTCTCAGCCCTCTAGGTACTCCCAGAATGTAAAGGATATAGAGCATTAATTGTGAGAAATCTATAGAGAGCCATATAGAGAGCTCACCCAAATGGTTCCAGTACATAGAAAGGCTAATGGGAGGACTGGAGAGATGGCTTAGCAGTTAGGAGCACTGGCTGCTCTTCCAGAGTTACCTGGATTCAATTCCCAGCGCCCACATAGCAGCTCACAACCATCTGTAACTCCAGGGGATCTGACACCTCCACACAGACATACAGGCAAAAGAAAACCATAGGAAAAACACCTTTGCATATGAACTAATGATAAACAAATTTAAAGATCTCAAAAATTACAGGGAAGAAAGAAAAGGAAGGAAGGAAGAAGAGAGAGAGAGAGAACAAAAGAAAGAGAGAGAGAGGAAGGAAGGAAGGAAGAAAGAAAGAAAGAAAGAAAGAAAGAAAGAAAGAAAGAAAGAAAGAAAGAAAGAAAGAGAGAAAGGTGGGCTGTGAGAAGCATGAAGACCTTTGGTCAAATGCTTTGAAGAAAAGACTGTAAGGAACAGACATCCAGTCAACTTGACACAAACCTAGACATATCTAGGAAGGGGTAATCTTGATTAAGAAAATGCCTCCATCCAGATTTCCTGTGGGCAAGTCAGTAAAGCATTTTCTTAATTAATGATTGATGTGTGAGGGCCCAGCCTACTGTGGGTGTTACCACCCCTGGTCAGATGGTCCTGTGGTGCATAAGAAAGCAAACCGAGCAAGCCAGAAGTAAGGTTTGAAGCAGCATTCATCCATGGCTACTGCTGTCTTTTCCACCTTGAGTTTCTTGCCTTGCTTGAGTTCCTCCCCTGACTTCCTTCACCGATAGAGTGGTACTGGAAAGTCTAAGATGGAATAAACCTTTTCCTCCCCAAGTTGCTTTTGGTCATTGATGTGATCACAACAATGGAAACCTGACTAAGACATCACGCAAAGCCTCCCAGGCATGAAATGGCTGGCCTGGGCGAGTGTGGGAAGGAGGGAAATGAGTGTAGCTAGGCAGTACCGTAGAGCATATCTCCTGACATCCATTCACTCAGAGGGAGGTCACAGTAGCAGGGAAGAAAAACACAGGCTCAAGGACTTTGGTTCCCCAGGCCTCTGCTCCTTCCCCTGTCAGCTGGGGATATTAAATAGGTTCTAGAGATAGCGTGCAGAAACTTCCTGGTGTAGTGTCTGCCACACTAGGTGTCCCCAGTGAATGTTAGCTGTCATTCAGCCCTGACAGCACCACACCAGGAGAGTGCTGGACTGGTGATCAACATTGGTAGGGAGCGCACTGAGGCCTACTATAGGTCTTGCATGGGCCATGCACATGGACCATGACGGGGCTGGGGATCGAACCCAGATCATGAGCTTCCAAGAAGCCTTACTATACCTACTCTGCTGTACCCTGGAAGGAAGGAGGAGATGCTATGTGAGTGGACAAATGACAAACAAGTCAGGAGTGAGAATTCCAGGCCAGAGGAAGCACCTAAAAGCCCAGGCTTCATGACTGATAGGGTAGACCAGACATCTCCCCTGTACCTGGCCATGTGTATGCATGCATGTGTGTATGTGTGTAGGTGTGTAAGTGTGAATTCTATGTCAGAGATGAGTCTCCGTGTTGTGTGTTTACACGAGAGATCTACAGTGCTTGTATCCGTGTTCTTTGTGCATATACCTGCCCTCCCCCCTACCAGGCAGCCAGTGAGCTTGCCCTCAGAAGTCCACTTGCCTCTCAAGCAGCTTCCCCAGGGCATCCCAGCAGCCCGCAGTCCTGTTTGATTCTGTTCATCCATAAATCATGGCTTGCTGAGGAGATGAGAGGCAGTGGACCCAAAGCTTTACCAAGGACTGCACTGGGTCTGCAGTTCACACCTGAGGCCCAGCCTGCCTTCCAGCTGTGGCCCCTGCCCCACGGCTCCCACGCACCGGCCCTTCCCCTTCTATTCTAGAAGCACCCACTGGTGCCTGCTGTCATTAAGCTTCTACAGGGCAGCTTTCTGTGGTAGGGGGTAGATAAGCATGGAAAGAACCCCATTGAATGTGACCCTTGGCCTCTGCTGGCCTGGGGAGAAATGGAAATGGACCCATTCGCTGTTTCACTCACTTCTCAGCGAGTCCAGCTCCCTGCCCCAGATATCCCTGGTCCAGGGCACAATGCAGTAATGCTATGATAATAGCCAGCATTTACTGCTTACTCTGTGTCAGGCACTGTGCTAAGCACATTATATGTGCTAATTCCTGTTAGTCTCTCAGTAGTCCAAGGAAAACTGTGCTATTATTAGCCCTGGCTCACAGGTAGAGAAACCAAGGCATGCGGGGATTAGGTCACGTGGCTCGAACGAGTCTGAGCCAAAATGTGAGCCCAGAAGTCTGATTCTAGAGCCACAGTGCTTAATCACTACACTCTAAAGGATGTTGCAGGCCCAGCGTACTGGGAATGCTGAAGCAGATGACGTCCATTTTTATTGGGCAGATTAAGGAAGGCTTCATGGGGGTGTTTTCATCAGGATACTGACAGCTCAACGGTTTGCAGGGCAAAGTTTGGTACAGAGGAAGAGTAAACAGGGTCCTGGTTTGGAATGTGCATGAATGCCCGTGGTGTGTGTGTGTGTGTGTGTGTGTGTGTGTGTGTGTGTGTGTGTGTGTGTGTGAGAGAGAGAGAGAGAGAGAGAGAGAGAGAGGCTCTGAGACTGTCATTGCCGCCTCTCCCATCTCTTCCCTTCTATCTTGTTTGGGTGACAAATGAGATAACATATGCAGGCCTTGAACACATTCAACAAATATTTACTGAGCACATCTTTGTGTGTCACCAAGGATACTGGAGTGAGTGTAGCACTGACAGCCTCTGTCTTCACAGGTCCTGAAGTGTAGTACACAGTGGGTGCTTAATAAATGACAGCCTTCGGGGGCTAGTCTTACTCCTAGAGGCCTGGGACTCTTCCTCATTGATTCTTCCAAACAGTATTTACTGAACACCTACTCTATACCAGGTTTCACCCTCCATGATGGAATGGTGTTACATAAGGAACCAATCTCTACCCCATTGGAGCTGATCTCCTAGAGAGTGCCATGCATGGGCAACTGGGCCCCTTTCAGAGGGGGTCCACCTGCTTAATTCTCCTTTCTTTCAGGTTTGCTTGGGGGGTGGCATGGACAGGAAGGCAGGACTCAGTTTGATCATGAATGCTGAGTTCCTATGTGGTGACTTGCCCAGCACAGGCCTGGACGAGGGGCAGCAGCATCCCTGAGCCCATATCTCCCTCCCTGAACACCCCTACAGTTGGCCCAACAGGCTGGTTCTGCTTAGCTCCTGGTTTGCCTGCCTCCCAGGTCTCCCAATGTCATCTGTCTGCCCTTGTCTTTGTCTCACCCCTGGGGACCCGGGATGTCTCCTCTGCCCAAGGAGAGGTCGTGGAACTCCGCCCTGGGCTTAGGCTGACTAGGGCTGCAACATTTCTTTCCCCAAATGTTAATGTGCTGACGTTAAGGGGACTTGAAACCATGCATGTCATCTGAGGAAGGGATAGAAAGAGCTAGGACGGCTTTGCCTGGAGAAGACTTGAAGGGGACATGAGAACTGTCGGCAGGGATTCAGAGGCCTGTCATGTGGCAGAGCAGCCCTAGGGCAGGCTGGGGACTGCGGCTGCGAGTTCCAGGGAGACAGATTGGACTCAGCACAAGCCACAGCAGCCTTGTCAATGGTGTCTGCAGGAGAGGCAGCCTCCTGCAGGAACAGCTCCCTGTCACCACCAGGGCTATCCAGAGGGGATCATGCATCATGGGGCCTGACTCTGTGACTTCCAAGGTCCCTCGAAGCCCAGGGACACAGTGAGTCCATCCTCCGGGAACGATTCCTTCTGGCTGGCAGGCGAGGACACGCTTGTGCCCCTTGATGGTAACAGCACTTGAGGGCACGCTGGCCAAGGACACCTTGTCACTTTTATTTCCAACATCAGTGCAATCTGTACTGGCAAGCATTTGTTTCACCCTGCCCTCAAGGGCTGTGCAAAGGATGCTGAGGGGTCTGAGAGATCTTGTGGGGGAGGGGGTCTGCTCCTTGAAAGATAACAGCATCCAAGCTGCGGGAGACCCTTGAGCCACCCTTCCAGAAGGATTCGACTTGGCTAGCAGCCCCTTCTTCAAATGTAATTTTCTACAAAAGCCCAAGATGGAAAGCCATGAGAAATGTTGCTGATTTGATTGAAGGGGGCTCCAGCCTTCTCTGCTCAGAATCTACCTCTACATTCCTCCCCCAAATAAAAGAGTCCAGGGAATACTGTGTGTTCCAAAGCACACTTTGAGAACCACGAACCAATATCCAAGGCAAAGAGTATGGTCTCTGAACCAGACTGTCCGGGCTTGAGCATCAGTTCTCATCCTCGGAGCTGAGAAACTGAACATGCCCAAGCCCTCTAAGCCTCGGCTACCCTATCTGTGAATTGAAGCTAATTTTTTAACACTTATCTCATTTGTTGTCTTGAGGATGATATTGTCCCTCTAGCTGAAGTACCTCTGGGTTAGGAAAGGTCAACTCTTTCACCTATATGACACTGATGTCCCAGACATAAGGGCTTGCCCGGGGTTGTAGGGCAGGATCCGATCAGAGCTCATGCGATGCACATAGGGGCTGTCTGTGATTTGGAGTGGACGGTTGGTACAGAAGTGGACTTAGTAGGCTGGCAGGTGGTGGGCTGGTGAAGACTGTGTGAGGGTGACATTTCCTGGGAGATCTCAGAAGTTGGTTTGACCCAAACAGCCTTCTAGAAAGAATGGGTAGATGAGTAATGAGTAAAGAGGCTCCCCGGGGTGCTGCCGGTGGTGGTGGGAGGGAGCTTAGGGGCCAGAGAGCTGAGAATGACCACCCAGCCCTCCTCCAGGAGGCCTCTACACAGGACGGACCCAGAGGAGAAGAGAGGCAGACGCTAAAGCCACAGGAACCAGGACCAGACAGATATCGTCAACTCTTAATTACCACAGTCACTGGCACCGAGAAGCTCGTGCGGCTCCTCTGTAAATAAACTGCATCCTCTTGATTTAGGACGCGTCCCCGTGCACACATACTTAGAGCTCATGCACGCTCCTCGCTGCTTTTTCTCTGTTCACTCCCCCACACGGTCATTTTTGGCCCAGGTTTTGCCTTCTGTACATTTGTTTTAGGCTAATGTTTACAACCCCCTGTGAGGAAGACAGGGAGGCTGTTAAATACGCATTTCCAGAGGAGAAAACTGAGCCACAGGGTTAAGAAACAGGATCTGAGCGGAAACCCGGGGTTTCACTCTCACAGTAGGTCTCCGTTCCTAAAGTAGGAGACCCCAGGATGCATGAGCTGGAAGCTTTCAGTGGCTTTTGTGAGCCTCTGTGTCCTTACCAAATAATGCTGAGGAGACTGGAGCCAACCGAGCTGAGAAGCGTGCCTGGGGGGTTAGGGTGGAGCAGGAAAGGGCTCCCAGCCCAAGGAAAGTTGAGTTAATGTGGGCAGAACATTCCAGATACTCCCATTTGATTACACGTGTCACTGCTGAGTCTTGGCCAAGCTCTTAAGGGATCTGAAGGTGCTCAGAAGGCAGATGTGCCTTGGGCCTGTTTGCTGTTCAGAATTAGGTGTGATGTGTGGGGGCACAAGAAGGCCGCGCGGAAGCAGTAGCTCTTCTAGAATCACCGATGCACCTAGGTTGCACACGTGTCCTCTTGAGAGTGTCACTAATAGAGTCACCAAGCAGTGTGTTTCTGCAATTTGTACTGATGAAGAAGCTGTGGCACTGAGCGGGGAGGGACTTCCCAGGTTCAGGCTGGGAGAACAAGCAAAGCTGGGAATGGAAGTACCAGAAAGAAGGGGTGGGGGAGGGCGGTTGTTCTGGAGGCTCTAGGATAGAGAGTGGTTCTGGCCCATAAAGCTCTGACTGTGTGTGTCCTCTTCAGGGGCACCCACCCGCGATGTCCTGCTGGTCTCTGCAATCATCACCGTCAGCCTTAGCGTCACTATCGTCCTCTGCGGCCTGTGCCACTGGTGTCAGCGCAAACTGGTGAGGCTCTTGTTGGGAGACCCTTTGGGGCCGGGCCTGACGTTCCATCGGCTATACTGCAATCACTGACTTCTGAGTTCTATGGAGTGGCTAATCAGAAGACCTGTCTGCTCACAGTCAGGGACCTATGCACAGAACTTCACACCGCAAGCTTGCACATCCTCACCCCCTTTCTTTGCCTAGGTGCAGGTCCCATACATCCTTTTACACCCGGGAGGCATACACCGGGGAATAAATACACTTGCAGAGCACTACATAGGAGCGAGTGCTCACATGCTCCACCTCATGCATAAAGAACTGCAGGCACACACGCGCAGACTAAGAATTGAGGCCCCTGGAACCTTGGTGAGTCACATCCCTCTTTTCCCTCCCCACGCCCCCCAGTGGGCGTGGCCAAGACGCAAAGCCTTCTGACCAATGAGAAGGCACTGCCCGCCCCTTCCCACCCTCCCAGCCGCCTGCACATCCATCCTGATTCTCCCGGTTTGTACAAGCACAAACGGCTTCTTTTCATTTTTAACGAGGGCTGGGGAATTAACGAGCGGGATTAGGCTATCAATAAGTAACGAGACTGTCAGGAGGGACATTCATCACTCGAGGGCGCCTGGAGAGAGCTGTGAGCCACCGGTTCCACCCAAACTCTGCAGCTAGGCAAGTGCTGCAGCTCTGCAGGACCCCATCAGGGGATCTTCAGCCTGAGTCCTACCTCCTACCCTGCCCAGAAGCACAGAAGGACTTGTGAGGGCTACAGGGAGCCATCTCGATAGCATCTCTAAGATGTCTGGGTGCAGGCAGAAATCAGACACCCCAACCCCTTATGCCCACCCCACCTCCAGCTCAGACTAGGATGATTGGGGGCAGCATACACAGAGGAATCATAAGGACTGACTGAAAGCTGAACTGTAGGCTCTGAGTGGGTAGGGGCCACATACCCCACACTCATGTCGGAAGAGAAAGTGGTAGATACCTTTGGGAAAGGGTTTGAGGTCTGCTGAGGAAACTATGGGGAGAAACTAAAAAGCAGATAACCCAGCATGGTTCCTTCAAGAGGGAAAATTCATTTGCTGGGTGAACCTTCCATTCTGGGGCAGCTCCCATCCCTGGGGAAGATCCACAAGCTCAGATCCCTGTGTGAGTGTGTCCTGTCCCCTGCTGTAGGCTGGTGTGTAAGCTAGCTGCCCTCCATTGTTCCTTGGACTACTGCCTCAAAATTCCAAGGGAGGAACTGGAGGGAGCTGGGCTTTGTGCCCTGAGTCCCAGTGTCTTCTGAGACCATGGAAATGGCTGCTATGCACACACTGCAGACTGATGTGTGCCTTGTTGCCTTATTGTAGGACCAGTTAGACCTCATGAATGTGTTTGAAGGCAGAGGAAGAAGACTGTATGATCTGGTGTGTGTGTGTGTGTGTGTGTGTGTGTGTGTGTGTGTGTGTGCTGAGCAGGGGATGCATATCATTGTCAGATCCTTGTGTAACTGAGGTCTTCCCCATGTCCTAGTCCCCCTTGCATAAGCGCTGTGCCAGTCTGAGTGTGTGTTTGTGTAAGCGTGTGAAGGCACTTTTTCCAGGACCAGAGTACAAATGACCTCATCCCATCACCACTCAACTCCCATGGGAATAGAGTAAGGGACCGAGTAGGTGGAGTTCTAGCACCCAGTGCCTTGGGCACCTGGAAGGTTCTGAACCAGCCAGGAAACTTCCCAGGACTCTGGACCGCACTCTATCTCTCTGGACTTGCTCTTCATAGACCATTTCTTTCTCAGTGCCCATTCCCTGCCCCAGAAATGCCACCCCAAACTCCTGGCACCGTGGATCCCTGATGACAGGGCCCTTTTTATCAGGCATTTTCCCTGGTCTTTAGAGGAAGCATTAAAATGCTACCTCACAGACAGCAGCTGGGCCTTCCTGTCCCCTCAGCAACAGTGACACGATACCTTGACAGCCCAGATTGTATTTCTAAACATTAATAACTTCCTTAATCTCTAGCTGGTTTTCACCAGATCATCCCGGCGAGCCCCCTCCCTCACAGGCAGGCTAGTGCCATTAGGCTCCTCGTATCTCTGGGACCTCACCTGGGTTTTTGGGTTGTCCTATGAAATTCTCCCTGCCCCAGCCCAGTCCTACCCTGGCTCCTGCTCCAGAGTTAATCACTGCAGTCAGCAGGAAAGGTTCTCTGAGTTGTGGAATCTCTCCCAAATGTCCCAGGCCATTAAGATCACCAACCCCAGTCCTGCCTGGTCATGAGGAAGGGGCATCTGGGCATCCTAGGAAAAGGATGCTAACCAAGGCAAGGTCTCCTGCCAATACCTGAAAGGAAGAGGAGAAGCCGGAGAGATTTCCAAAGTTTCCCTACTGCCCAGATGCTGGGGAAGAGCATGACTCCAGTTCCTACCTGAGGTCTTTCTGAAAATAGCCCTTGGTGACCATGGCATGGCCCAGCCCCTGATGGTTCCAGGCAATATTGGGAATTGTTTGGAATTTGAACCTCTAAGTAATGGATGATGGGAGGAACCAGAGAAAGGGGAGGGAGGGAGGCTCTATGGGCCTAGAGGGCCCAGCATCTCTGTATTTGGATTTGAAGATTTGAGATCAAGGAAATAGCTTGAGGCCCAAAGCCCCAATCTTGCTGGGGAAATAGAAGAGCCCTTCAAGTTGATGTCGTAAACTACCTGTAGCTACCTGGTGCCGCTCTAGGTGCTAGAGAGCGATCAGCCGTGCCTTTGTGGAGCTTTGTGCCAGAATGTAAGATCTGACACAAATAAACAAGAGAAAGAGAAGCTGTCAGAGTCCGGGAGCCTCTTCTCCAGTGGACCCACCTGGTGACATCAAATCATTCCAGGAGGGAATAAAGAGAGGTCAGGGTGGGGAGACTTGGCCAGGGTGACATGTGGCACTATGGCCCTGCTAGGGCCAAATCAAGGTGCCCTGAGATGTAGAGGTACTGCAGTTACAACGGAGGGAGGGCGCTGCAATCCACATATTCCTGGGAGATTTGCTGCAGTTTCCCCCAGATTCCGGTTCCATGGAGCTGCCAGGGGCCTGTGGGAACACGGCCGTGGCAGCTCTTCTTCTTGTTTGGAAAGATGGAATAATTGACTGTTGTGGCTGCAGTGTCAGTGCACGTGATGAAATGCTGAAGCACACACGTGCATGCTTGCATACATGTGTGTCTATATGTCTGTGTTTTTGTCTGTCCCCATTCTACTAGGACAGGGTCAGTTAATACCTGGTAGTAAAGGGGGGCTGCAGGGCAGACCTGGCCCCTGTCCAGCCTGCCTCCCCCAACTGCCTGCACCATCCTGGGGCCTGGCCCAGACCTGAGGCCCATGGGGTGCTCATGAGGACGCTTGGTAGCAGCCAGGAATGTTAATGGGGCTGGGCTCTGCATGAGCTAAATTTAGAAACCCAAGCCGAGAAGGTGAATGGTGCTCACCTTCCCAGCAGCAGACCTGGTCATTGCTTTTCTCCCTTGCACTGCTGGACGAGGATGCCCACCCCTACCCTGCTTCTTTCCTGCCTGCACTGGGCTAAGCAACTCAGGGTTTTCCAGGGGCCAGGCTACCTTGGAGCCCCTCAGAACTCAGGAACCTCTGAGCTCAAATCCCCCTCTTCCCAAAATGATCTCTTACAGAAGCTCTGTCCCTGCCCCCTAGCCCCAGGACATGAGGACCCCAGGAAGCCCCCAGGCAATGACCAACAACCCCGGCAGGCCCAGGCACGTGGCCTGCTCCCCGCCCCCACCACTCACGTCATTGGGCACTGCCAACCTTGCCCTGCAGGATGCCGCCCCCACCATCTGGGGGTGGTGACGTGGACATTGTGACGTGGCCAGGCGCCTGAGAGCCGTCTGTCCACGGCAGAGGAAACTGTGTTTCTGGGAGCTGGGCCAGAGGCCCAGGAGACAAGCAGACAGGCCTGATACCTGAGGGTCAGGCATGAAGGATTGCTTGTGGGCAGAGACAGGTCCTTGAATCCATCCAGGGCCCAGCCATGAGACAGGTACCCCAGAATGACCACAGTCCCTCACACTGCCTTTGGGCTTATTTGATATCTAATCTACGTCCTTGACTCTGGATCTTCGGTTCTGGGGAGATGGGGACTGTCCAGATCTCCCCACGCCAAGAGTAACCCTGTACTGTCTCCACAGGGCAAACGCTACAAGAACTCCTTGGAGACGGTGGGCACGCCAGACTCGGGGCGTGGGCGCGGTGAGAAGAAAGCCATCAAGTAGGTGCCAGGCTGCCAGTTTGGGGGGTACAACACAGATAGCCCAAATTCAAGAAGTCCTCCTCCCTGTCCTCAGACATAGCCACGCACATATCTAGTATCTTCCTTACTCCCTGGAGGCCATGGCCGTGCCCATCCCCTTGGTCTCAAAACCCTGGATGACCCAGGATCCCCCTTTTCTCTTATACTCCAGACTCTGAGATTCTGGAGAATGCAGCCTCGTTAAGCTGCCTCTCACCCACAAAGCTCTGTATAAACTATGCTGATCTTCCATTCAACTCCTAATGTCACATACATTGTCCCCACCCACCCTAGCAGGTCCCTGGACCCTCCAGCCTCCTCCCCAAGACCCTACTTATGGTCTTGGAGCCCCCTCTTCATAGACTGGGTTTCTTTTCTCACACTCCACTCATGCTCCCAGGACAACTTGGAAAGGGTGGGAGATAAACCATGAGGACCCCAGCCAGCCTCAGTGCTGAGTCCCAGAGAATCTGAGGCATGGGGAGGGGCTCTGCCCTCCTATTGCATCTTGTTCCCCCTTAAGTCCTACTGATTGTATCCTGCCTAGGGTTCTCTACTGAGATTTAAGGGCCTAGTCCATAGACCAAGACCACCTTGGCAGGCTTTCTGCTGAGAGTCATTAGGAGAGAAAGCCCTGCCTACCCTAGGCTCAAGCTCTGAGAATGGAGCTTTCTCCACCTTGCTCTCCATGGAGACCAGATCTTCAAAGGGAGTTCCGTCCAGCCCATCTTCCACTCTAAACTGGATGGGATCAAGCCTGCTGGCCAAGGGGCTTTGCCTGGAAGCTGAGCCCCCAGCTCTACCCATCTCCACCCCTGTCAACTCAAGGCCCCCCACTTTCACTGCCCCTTCCCCTGCACCCCTGCACACCCTTGCCCTCCTGCATCTCTCATTCTTCCCCGTGCTCCCCATTCCATTGCCGAGGGCTCCCTCCTGCCCCTCCTATCTTTTCATCTCTTACTCTGACCCTGTTTGGGACTT
This sequence comes from Rattus rattus, assembly GCF_011064425.1. Taxonomy (NCBI): domain Eukaryota; kingdom Metazoa; phylum Chordata; class Mammalia; order Rodentia; family Muridae; genus Rattus; species Rattus rattus. The sequence goes on from NC_046155.1 coordinate 9,891,670, forward strand.
TCATAGAAGTCTTGGGGCTGTTGTCTGAGGTGGGCGGGTGAATAGAAGGGTGGGCCAACTGAGGATTTGGGTGGGTGGAAGGCTCAGAAGGAGACCATGGGGAGTCTTTGAAGCTCAGTTTGGTTGCATACTCTTCAAAGACAGGAGCTGGTGGGACTCAGGGGCTGTTTGCAGAACACAGGCTCTGAGCTTTCTGGAGGTGGGGGTTGAGGAGGATCACGTGAGAGGGAGCAGGAGGCCACCTCCAGTCCGGGTTATTTGAAGCCCAGGAGAGGATGAGTGAACATAATCTTCCTAGTAGGGCGCACAGGACGAGGCAGGCAATGGAGAAAGGGTCCTCCTCTAGCTAGCAAGGGAAAGGAAGGCATCGAGGCAGGAAGCAGGCTACAGCCCGGGCCCGAAAGGCCTCTCTCTAAGGCACAGTGAGGGCACAGTGCCCCTCTAACACCCTTCCGACCCATTGTCCACAGCCTGAGCCTGCTTCCACCTGACAAGCTGCCCCTGGGCATAGAAGCCATTACTCATGTGTGGGTCTTGCATTCCCCATCCTGGGCAACTTATTTACCGCACAACTCCCTACTGGCTTAGAACTCCCTCCAAAGGAAGCTCGTAGTCAAGGGCTCGGGAACACTGTGTTCCTCGGAGCACTTGTGCCTCTGAACTGATGAGCACATCCAGGGGTTCACAGCCAGCCCAGTCGGGGAAACGCTGCACACTCCACCTCCCTTTGGGTGATACCGATGGTCACCGGCACATTTAAGACGGATAGTTTTTTAGTAAAGGAACCAGTTTTCCCAACCTTCTTTTATGAGAGATCGTCTCTTTACAGCACCATAGTAGAAATCCAAGTGGCCCCAGAACTCAGGGTGGGGAGGACAGCCTGGCGATGACGCTGAGTGGATCTTCTCCTCTAGGACCTAGATTGGAGGGAGACCCAGAAGGGGCAGGAAAAGGGAGGCTGCCAGCCTGCTTCATCCCTTTAACGCCTCGTGCAGGGGCTCTCCATCCAAACAAGGTCTTGCTGGGGAGTATAGCCAAAAGAGAGTCTCTGATGGGCATGAGATCTTTTGTAGAGAGAGCGTTTTCCACTGGAGACTATTCTGCCTCTCCACCCCTACCCACTTCTCCCCCTGACACTGCGAGCTGCCTCAGGACCTGGGCTTGAACTTTGTGCAGAGACCGCCCTGGGACACATTTCCAAAGAGTATCTAGACAGTGACAGTCACCTGGGAGAGTCAAGGCCACCATCTCCTCTGGGCCTGTGGTGACAGTCTAGCTTCTTATCTCATTTTCTTCCCTGCTCCTGCATCGCAGATGGAGTGTCAAAGTCAGGATGTAACATGAGAAGCAGCTCCCCTGAGAACAATTGATTCTTAGGGGAGACTGCCCCCATGATGCCAGGCCCCTAGCCATAATTTACCTCGCCTAAGCAGGGACCCAGGCTAGACGGCTTCCCTAGGCTCTTACTCCAGCATCAGTCCTGTCACCATGCATGGCTCCCTTCTAGAGTGCAGCCTGGGAGCTACCTTTCTCCCTCAGTGAGCAGTCAGGGCTCTTAACCACTGAACCGCCTCTCCAGCTCTCCCTCAGTGCCCAACCCTGTCACTTTGGGAGCCCAGGAAATGAACACGCCATCTGCAGTTTCTGGACATCAAGGCCATGTCCTGCAGACATAGTGCCCAGGTTTCTGCCACCTACCCTATATCCCTACACAGAAACTCCCACACCCTTCATGTTCTCAGCATGTCAACTGTGAAGGACAAGTCGCCCAGAGGAGGGGTGGGGGACTAGGGTAAGGATCCCAGCAGCTCTATCTTAGAAAGGGACACAGCACAAACTTCCCAGCACGCCAGGCCAAGTGTACACTGTGAGCCCAAGGTTGGGCAGGTCCCATGGCTCCATTGACAGAAGAGCCGACTCCTTTCACACAGGCCCGAGAACAAAGGGTCTTGATGACACCCTCTCTGAGGTCAGAGGTCAGGCCACCTCCCTCATGTGAAAGCCTCACCCACCTGTCCCAAACACCTTATTTGTCTCACGTGGAGCCTTCTGCTCACCCAGTCTCATGGAGGCCCTGCACTGCAGCCTCACCAGAAGTGGGAGGAGGCCCAGGGACATGTTAGAGAAGCTGGAAGAGGGAGAAAAGCCAGTCTTTGATGGGAAGCTGAGGCCAGAGAGAGACAGAGCCAGCAACAGTACTCCCCTTACTCCCCAGCACCTTCTAACATTAAATGAGCACCTTCCCCTTCTCCCAGCATTCCCTCTGCCATCCAGGCCTTGCCTCCCACTTCCACCTCCCCAGCTGACCCTTCCCCCTCCTTTCTCATGGTCTTTCTCTTTCCCACCAGCTTCCTAGGCACGAGACTCTCCTGTCTGCCTGCCTGCAGCTTGTCTCCTTCCTGTGCAGCTTCCCTGGCCAGCCTTCCAGTGCATGTGTGTTTGTGTGAGTGTGCGTGCCTACACAGATATGCGAGTGTGAGGATGCCTGGCCCAGGCTGCGGTGCCCATCTGCCCTCCTGCCTTTCTTCCTCTGCAGGAGCAGACCCTCGATGCCCCACCCTCTGTGTGCCCCCAGGGGCCCCACGTCCCTTCTGCCCCTACAGGACTTGCAGTTCTGGTCTCTTCTTGTATCTCCCTGTTTTCTCCCCTCTCTCTTTGCCCCTCCAGCGACCTAGACAGAGACTTTTGGAATAACAATGAAAGCACAGTGCAGCAGAAATGGAGTTCCTATCCTCCCAAGGAGTTTATTCTAAACATTTCACCCTACGCCCCTTATGGCGACCCTCGACTGTCCCTCAAGTGAGTGACTTTACCTGGTTTGATCATATGTACTGAGTATCCGCGCACGCCCCACCCTTCCCTTCTCCTGCCCCTTCTCACTTCCTCTCCTGCTCATTCTCCTTCCACTCTCCCCACCATTCATCCCATGGGCAGGCTGGCCATGGAGACGAGCAACCCCTCCTGCCCCTTCACCTTCCTATCCCTCGCCTGTCACCTCTCCCAGGGCCAGCCATGCAGGAGAGCCCCCTCCGCAGCCACACCTGGTCCTTAGCCACGCCCCCTGGCTCCCCACCCTCTGTGCAGTCAGGATGGGGTTGCCCGTTTTGGTCCCTCCCTCTCGGTTGTGGCTCGCTTTTTCCTCCCCCCTCCCCCCGCTGTGTGCTGCGGCCGTGGCTGCTGGTGGTCGGTGGTCGGTGGTCGGTGGTTCGTGGCGGTGGTGGCGGTGATGGTGGTGGTGGTGGTGATGAACTCTGACTAACACGGCTTTCTCTCTCTCCCTGCCTGGGGGCCTCCTGGCCTGGACAGCCCGCTCTTCCTCCGTCGTTAACCCTTCGTTGTCCTGTGGGATAGAGTTGGAGGTGGCTGCCCTCCCCCAACCCCCACCGCTCCTGCCCTAGGCGGTGGGGAGGGGCCCCCTCCATTGTCGTGGTGCGTTGTTCTCTGACCCCAGCCCGCCCGGTCCCCTCTCTCCTCTACAGGCTCCACTGTTAACTCATTTGCAGTGCTGATGTCTCTCTTTCTCTCTGTCTGTCTCTTGTCCGTCTGTTTCTCTCCTCTCTCACTGTCTCTTTCTTCCTTTTATCTGTCGATGTTTTTCCTCTTCTCCCCTACCCCACCCCCATGTGTGGCCTGCCCTCTCTCCCCCACCGCCACCCCCGGTGCTCCTCTGGCCTGGCTGCCTCCTGCACGCCTCCAGTGGCACACTCCTGTCAGGCGCCAAAGTGGCCACTGCGGCGGCGGGGCTGGCGGTGGAGCGGGAAGGCCGGCTCGGGGAGAAGCCGGCGCCGGTGCCACCACCCGGAGAGGACGCCTTGAGAAGCGGCGGGGCTGCCCCCAGCGAGCCGGGCAGCAGTGGCAAGGCGGGGAGAGGCCGCTGGCGGATGGTGCAGAGCCACCTGGCCGCAGGGAAGCTCAACTTGTCCAAGTGAGTGATGGCACCCCATGGCTACCAGAGCCATGAGCTCCGGCCTGCCCCCACCAGGGTGGACAGCGGGACCCCTGGCATGCCCGCTGCTGCCCCCAGAGGTGCCGTCCTCGGCCCCTGGTTCATTCCATTGTCCTCGACATCAGGCACAACCAACTCAGCCACATGCTCTCCCATTCAGGCCTCTGGCAGCTTCCCATTAATGTCTTCCTTTGCCAGTGACCAGGTCATTCCATTCTCTGTCCCCAGAGCAGCTTCACTCCAGTCCTTGGGCCATCCCATCCTCTTTGACTGGCCACCCCATCTCAGCCATCAGGCCATCATCCCCTCTGTGGGCAACAGGCCCTTGGTTGTCCCACCACGGGACCATTCCATTCCCGGGGAGCTGGCCCATCTCTCCCTGTATTTTACACACTCATTCGCCAGTGGGCCTTTCCTCTTTTGAGCAGCTGATGGCTCCAGACCCAGCCTTGAGCCTTTCCATTTTGAATGATTTCATCTGCCTATCCCAGCCTTGCTTGTACCATGACACCATCTACCACAGGGTTTCATCTGTGAGCAGCCACTAGGCTGCCTCAAATGTTCATCTCATCAAAGCCATCCCCACTGGCTGGTCCTGTCTTGGTCAGTGAGCTGTCCCACTGTTGGGCGTTCTTGAGGGTTGAGATTGTTGAGCCCCCAGCAAGCAGCTCCTTTCAAATATCAGAAGGTGGTCAGAGGAGATGTTTCTTTTTAAGGGCTGCGTGGGCTTACCAAGCAGTCATAGACTGTAAACACAAGCATGATCTGTCACCCCACTAAGGCTACCTTATTCTCCTCTTGACTTTCAGAACGTCTGGTCTCCCACAATAAAGCCCTTGCAAGCTCCAGATTCTCTGAACCATGAGCACCTCACAAATTTGAGTGTGGGTTCCACTTTGAGCTGTTGACACTGATTCATTCTTGGGCAATGAAATAGCCCCCCCCTTAGATGGCCAACAGCCTTGACACCTTCTTATTGTTGGGGTACCTAGCTCAATTTAGGGCCCTCCTGGTTCTCTTCAGAAGATACCCTCCTCCACAATGGAGCCCACAGAGGGTTACCAGGCTGAGGCCTCATTTGCTCATTGACTCCAGTAGATCCGGGTCCACTTCTTCCTGATACATGGTCTCAGGAATGTCCCTAGAAATGGATGCCTCATAACCCATCAAAGAAGCAAGGCCCCTCCCCAGGCTGCCTCAGTCTCTAGGTTGACTGGGCTTCCGTGTTATTTGCTCACTGGCTTCAGGCCTGGAGGATCCAGTTTTAGTTTCCTGTGACTGAAGGGCTGTAAATTGGACTAATTTTGGATGTGATAGGAAACTGAAATGAGGTCGGCAAGGAGACAGAGAAGACGGTGTGCAGCCCTCCCCCAGCTGGCCTACCCTCCATTGAGCTGTGGGCCTACCAAGGCTGGCCAGACCTACGCCTGCCCTGGGAAGAGCCCTGATTCCCAGCCCAAGTCAGGCCAGGCTGTTGCCTGCCTAGAAGTCCCCAGCTACAGCCACGTTTTGCTTTCTTCTTTCATTCTGTCCTATCTATCTATCTATCTATCTATCTATCTATCTATCTATCTATCTATCTCTCCCCTCTCTTTCTCTGCCCATCCCACAGGGGCCACCTAACTGTTGTCTTTTGGTTCTCAGAATAGATTTAGGGGGTGAGCATGGCTGAGGTCTGGCTGCTGTGGTGAACGTGGCTTCCAAGGGCCCTGGGGCCTCCTACTACTCCCAGGATCTACTTGGCTATCCCATGGCCCTAGAGCAGGGGTGGACCAACTCTGTTAGTAAAGGACCAAGTGACGTCTAGGAAATTTAGGCTTTGCAAATCCTTCACATTTCTCAGCCTTGCCATTGTAGCAGAAAAAGCAGCCTCAGAGGAATGTAAACAAATCCCAGTGGCAAAGTTCCATTAAAACTTTATTTATAAAAGCAGGCAGCGGGCCAGATTTGGCTGATAGGTCATAGTTCACCACCTCCTGCTCCAGACAGCTGGATTGGAAAGGACTAGAACTTCAGACCTAGGGAAAGGGACTCACTTGAAGCTGTTCAACACAGTGTCTGCTTTGCACTCCTGGTACCTGAGGGATAACTTCCCCCAGTCCTGTTCTGGTTATTGCTAACCTGAGTTGATCTCTGATCAGAGCACAAAACAGGCAGAAACACAAAAGCTTAAGGAGAAATACAAACTCCTGTCCCCAAGCCCTGGCATGGGAGCAGTTAGTGGTATAACCCTGACCTCCGCTCTGAACAAGGCCACAAAGGACTGTCTTGTGCCCTCTATCTAAAGCAGAGAAATTAAGGCCTGAAGAAGTATAGAGCCTCATCTAAAGTTGCTCAGTTAATAATGACAGAGGTGAGCTTTGAACCCAGGCCCCTCTGGCTCTACATCACCTCTCACCAGCCAGGCCCTGTTTCCTGTTGTTGCCCTGATTTGCCCAGCATGTTTAGAGATGCTGGTGGGCCGATGCATGGATGTCCTCTTATATGTAAAGGACAGGGTAGCTTCCGGCCAGTCAGAATTAGAGTGAAGCCAGACCAGTGGCTCCTGAGACTCCCCCACTCCTGTCTGTTCTTTCTTTGGTCCTCACTTCTAAGTGGGGATCATTCCCTAGGTACCAGGGCAGGAATTCGTAGGAGGAAGTCAGAGATTTGCCCCAGAACTGAACTCCAAGGCTGCTCTGGCCGCAGGGTAGGTTTCTGTATGTGAGTCTGCCTTCTCTTTTCTTCTGAGGGTGTGAGGAATGGCTGCCCTGCCTCCCTAGCCATTATTAGGCCAACTCTGTGCTGGCCTGGATTTCTTTCTGTCTCCAAAGGACAGTAGTACCTAGAACACAGAGGCAGATGTTCCTAGTGTCCCCCTAGTGAGATGGCAGAGGGGTGGCAACAGCTCCCTGCCCCTCCCATTCCAACATGACAGGCAGTTATAGGGCCCTGGGGACCTGCCTTCACCATGCAGCTGCCACAGCTCCTGCAGCCCACTCAGACCGGCAGAGAGGTCGGGCCAGACAGAGGTACTGGGGAACCAGCGAGCTAGGGCCAGAGGTGGGTGGGCGGAGCCAGCCTGGGAACTTCAGGGTGGGTGAGGTGGTGGCAGCGACTGCAGCAGTGACAACTCCGATGGAGGCCTGGCGAGGTCCAGCCGAGCGTGCCCTGCACTGGGGCCTCCCAGCCCTGGCCCTCGGCTTCTTTCTCTTCCACTGTGATCCCTTCACCTGCTTCTCCTTTCTCTCCTCTCCTCCACCCGCCCCAAGTTTCGAGGACTCCACCCTGTCCACGGCCACTACCCTTGAGTCTATCCCCAGCTCCGCGGGAGAGCCGAAATGCCAGCGACCCCGCACACTGATGCGGCAGCAGAGCCTGCAACAGCCGCTGAGCCAGAACCAGCGGGGCCGACAGCCCAGTCAGCCCACCACCAGCCAGAGCCTGGGCCAGCTGCAGGCCCACGCGGCCTCGGCACCGGGCTCCAACCCCCGGGCCTATGGTCGAGGTCAGGCTCGGCAGGGCACCTCGGCGGGCTCCAAGTACCGGGCAGCTGGGGGCCGCAGCCGCTCCAACCCAGGCAGCTGGGACCACGTGGTGGGGCAGATTCGAAACCGAGGCTTGGACATGAAATCCTTCCTGTAAGTCCTCCCCTTGAGCGGGCCAGCTCCCCACCTCCCCCACCCAGCTTCTTCCCCCTCCCCCAAGTCTCTTGGGAGCAGTTGGAGCAGGACACTCTTGTTCCTCTGTGTCTGACAGTGTGTCTGGCAAGTTTAAGGGTCCCCCTCCTCAGCCTTTTGTGTCTGGAGCCCCACCATGAAAGGATTTGTATCAAAGCCCCTAGAACTCTGAGGACCCTAAAATTCCCTCACTGCCTCTGAAGCTTGAGAAGAGACTCCCCCGCACCCCTCCCCCCAAGTTGAGTGAGAACACTAAGTTAAGTGCTCTGGAGGTCCCTGAGATCTACACACACACTCATCAGTCCCCAGCTGCTCTTGTCACAGTGCCAGTCTTGCCTCACTCTGCCCTTCCCTCCTCCTCTCCCCAACCCATCCCTGTCACTGAATCTCCAGAGTCTTGCAGTCCTCCCTCCAATTCCCCTCCTCTCTGTAACCAGACCCTGCTGACCTTTCTGCCCCATGCACCCTCCCTGTCCATCCATCCCTGACCTCAGCCCTCTCATAATGACCCTTCCTCCCCTGAGGACAAACCTGAGCCCCCGAAAGCTGCGGGGCATGGTATTTCTTTCGAGGACCCAGCTTGTCGAAGCAACATCATGCTAGACAGCCACTGACCTTAGCTGCTTCCCTGGCACTTGCCCCACCACCCCCACCCTCACAGGGATATCCACTCTCTAGGGGCTGAGAGGTGTGGGCCTATGAGCCTTGCTCCAGCTTTGAGATCAGAATTATCATCCAGGTCTTCCCTGAGAAACTTACTTCTCAGGTGAGGGGCAGCACCGTAAGTCTAGGAGGAAGAAGAGATGCCCAGGGCCAAGGCAGAGCTCACTGGAATGACGCAGGAGAGCCAGACGGCCAGCAAGTTTTTCAAAGCATGTTTTATTTCCATCTGAGAGCCCAGATAGTGCTTCTGGCTCAGACAAGAGCCATAACTCAGAAAGGCCTCCAGCAGAACAAGGTGCACACAACTGGTTGCAAGATGCCAGTACTGTGGCCCACCACCTATTCTACCCAAGGCTGCCCCTAGAAATCAGGCAAGCCTGTCTGACTGCCTTCAGGGAAGGCAATCAAGTGCTACACCAGAGAAGATGTCCAGCAAGGCCTCCTGTCTTAGCAGTGGATTGTTCTGAAATGGGTGCTTTGACCATGGAATAGGAGGTCAAGGGATCTGGTTCCGCTGTGGCAGGAACAGAACCGAGGGTCAGCTGGGCCCCCACCCTATCTTAGGCTGGAGTATGCCCACCCTCTTCCTTTTCTCCCTGCAATTGTTTAGGCCGGGGCCTGTGCCTAAGCTTCCCCCGGTTGCAGAAGCCCAGATAACAACTTTCCCCACCCCAGCATCTTCCTAATCAACCAGAATTCTGAGGGGCACATCTTAAATGCCTGCATCCTGTGGCATGGCCCAGATGCCAGCATCATATGCCATGCTCCGGCCCCCACACCAGTAACGAGGTTGCATACTCTGCCTGCGAAGGCCACATACTCTAGGTTTTGCAAGACACATTCAGTCTCTACCACATAAGGTTCCTCCCCCGACCCCCTTAATAGTTTTAGATTACAGAAACCATTACCAGCTTGTGGACTGCACAGAACCATTGACAGGCTGAGGCATGCCAACCTCTGCCCTGCAGTTTAGCTACTGAATTGTGCAGGTCCCAGAGTCTACTTGAGAGGGCCACCCAAGCCCTGCAGTAACTTGCCCTCCCTTCCCACGGGGTTGCATCCTTTCTCCTTGACAGGTGCGACCCCATCCAAGCAGACCAGTGTGTCTCCCCCCAGTCCAGCTCTGCCCCTCATCCTTGCCCTCATAGCCTGTGCAGCTGCAGAGAATGACAATCTGGGTATTTATGCAGAGGAGCAGCTCGGATTTTAAAGACCAAAAGCAGTATCTGAAAAATGCATTAACTTGGTGGGGGAACATGTGTTTTCACTGAGTTCGCCTTCCTCCAGCTCAACTAGCTCCTGAGCAGCCAAATGGAATTTTACCAACTTAGATATTAGCAATAGGAGCAAAAGAAGCCAGGCTCCGGCCAAAGGGAAGGGAAGAGTTGAGCCCCAAAAGTTCGATGCCAGGAGAAGAAGAGGAAGAGGAAGAAGAAGAAGAGAAGAAGAAGAAGAAGAAGAAGAAGAAGAAGAAGAAGAAGAAGAAGAAGAAGAAGAAGAAGAAGAAGAAGAAGAAGAAGAAGAAGAGGAAGAAGAGCAGTCTATGCTTGACTTTCATTGTCCCTCAGACCCCAGTAGCATGTGTCTCCCATTTTCTACACCTCTCATTCATTCCTCACCCCAGATGCTGTCTGGCCTGAGCTCCCATTTTGACAGTCTCTCTGGGGAATAATCACAGAAGCTCTTACTTCCCATCGGTGGCTGGTGTGATAGATTCCCGACCTAAGATCCACCCCCTTCTGGAACATTCTGTCAGTCTGCCTGTCTTACCCTTGGCCCTTCTTGAGGCATGTTTTTCATGCCTGCCTTGTCTGAGAATCCTTCAACTCTTTGTTCTGATGGGCTCTACAGAGTTTCTCTTGAGCTCTACAAAGCCCTTGCAAACTCAAAACCTCTGATGGCTTTGATATAGAGCAGCCACCAGAATTTGCGTTTCCTTCCAGGAAGTGCCCCTGACACTAGCAAAACCCCACATGGTTGTCCCGTGGCTTTCTGTGGAGGGCTCCACACATGTGTGGCCTCCAACTCCGTGCTGCTGCTCACGCATCCTCCCCAAGTCACACTCATCCTGTTGGTACCTGCCCGCCATTCTGTTTTGGCCAACCTCCCTCAGAGCAGCATCTCACTGCAGGTGCGGGCTCCCTGCAGTCCTGCCAAAGCTTCTCCAGACTTTGCCAAGTTCCTGTACTTTCTCTCCACCTTTGTTTCCTGATGCCTTCTGAACTGCTTCTCCAAGGAAAGACCTCCACTGAACAGGTCCTGGAGGTCTCTTACTCTCTGAAGCTCTTGGAAAGTGGACAAGAGAGAGGTCCCACTATGCCTGGGATCTCAGAAGGGACAGATTTGGGATTCTCCTATGATGGGCTGCATATTTGGAAGCCTGGAAAAAGCTACTTAGCTGGCTTCAAGGGCATCTGGTTGAGCATGACCCAGAGATCTATGAAGGACATCCCTGAGCACAGTGTATAATGTCCATTGAATGTCAGATTTTTCTATAGTGCTTCCCCTGTGTCCCCAATCTCCCTTTGCATGTCCTGTGCAAGATATTGAGAGTGCCTCTCCCGCTTCTCCCAGGGAAGAGATAATCATGCCTTCAGCTGGGGATGTCATGTCCTGGGGCCTCTGCTCCAATCTTCAGCCTGTGTGAACCCTGGGGACTATCCCAGATCCCTAAGTCCTCTCCTCAGGCCTGTGCCTAGCCCCTATCCCATGTTACCCCGGAGACTCCAGCTCTTGGCCCAAGGTCAGCTGGACCCTCTCCCTCCTCCCCCCTCAGTTCTCCAACTATTTACAGTTCTGAAGATTGGTTTCTTTTCTCCAGGGCCAGTTTCTTACGCTTTTTCTCTTCTCTCTCTTTGTTTCTGTCTCTCTCCTCCCCTCACCCCTGCTCCTGTCCATGGGGCCACCTCCTTTCACCCCGGCTGGTGGGCTGCCCATCCTGGGCAGGGAAGGCCGGATGGTGGTGCTATCCCTGGTATTAGGGCTTTCGGAACAGGATGACTTTGCCAATATCCCTGACCTGCAAAACCCAGGAACCCAGCAGAACCAGAACGCTCAGGGGGACAAGAGGTACGAGCACGGGCGAGGCCTGCGGCAGCGGCAGCAGCGGCAGAGAAGGAGGCACGGAGAGGCCACCTGCCTCAGCCGGCCCTGACTGCTGGACGAGGTGGTGGTGTCTTCAGCAGATGCTGGAGTAGGAGAAGCTCTCCAGCTGGTGTTGTCCCCTGACCACTTGAGTGGTGTCCCGTGGGTCTATGAAGGGACCATCCTGGGACCATTCTGGATCAAGCCTGCTCCCCAGCATGCTTGCCCTGGCCTGGAGCAAGCCCAGCCTCCTGGGCCCCATCTCCTTGCTTGCCTCCCTCTGCTGCCCCTCCATCTTTCATCTGTCCCCCTTCCCAACCCGAAATCCCCGTTTCTCTGGTGGTTGGTGAGTGAGGGCGGATGTTGGGGAATGGCTAAGCCCGTTCTTCCTCATCCCCACCATCTCAACCTCCCCCTGGCCTGCAGGGCCTGTTGTGCCACTCAGCCAATGAAGAGGAGCCCCTGAGGGGGAGGGTCTGGGGCGAGGAACCATGGGAGAGGCCTGGTGACCAGAAGGAACCAGAAGGGTGGCCCTTGAGCACAGCCTCCAGAAATGGGATTTGGGACCAGCTGTCCAAAGTAAGGTCAAAGTGTGATTCTGTCAGGCTCCCTGGTTCCATCGCCTTCCTCAGGACCCCGTGAAGACCAGCAGAAGCCAGGTGACTGCAGTACAAGCTGGACCTCCTCGCCTTCTCCACCTAGAATTCAGGGAAACAGCTCCTGCTGTTCCCACTGGCGAGGAGCGAGTGAGCACTGCTTGCTCATAGGTAAAAGGAGGGTTGAAGGTAGTAGGGTTTATTAGCATTCCCAAAGGTGGAATCCTTACCTGCTTGTTCCCTAGACCTGGCCTTAGGCTGTTCACGTCTACTTGTATTCATTTCTGCTTTCCATGAGACCAAACACAGGACATGTGGGCCAGCACTGGTTTAGCCAGAGCCTCACTCCATGACCTCCGACAAGTCAGAGACCCTGTCTAGGCCTCTGCATCTGCCTCTGTCAAATGAAGCATTGAGCAGAGTGACCTCTGAGGAACACACACTGCTTCTAATGAGGAAATGGGCCCTAGGGCTGGGACAGTTGTCAGATCCTGTGAGCTAGGCAGAGATCAGGTTTAGACTGGCAACCCTGATGCTCATTAAAGGCCTTTAGGGACAGGAAGGGACTGCCCCAGGCTGCTGCTAGGGGCCTATAGCTCAGGAGAGATAGGCCGTATTTGACAGCTGTCTGGCTATCTCACAGTGGCTTCCGGAGACCAGCCCTCTCTTTCCTTCCCACCCTGAATCCACGTTGCATGCCTAGTGGGTTACGTCCCTACAGAGTAGGAGGGGAGAATGAACCTGTTCCTTCACTTGGTGCCATGGCTGGTGTCAGTCCCTAAGCCCATGTATGTGAAGAAGGGGTTGGGGGAGTAGCAGAGGCTGCCACCCCCAACCCAACTGGGTCTGACAGAAGCCACGGGGTCTCAAAGATGGGCTCCGAGCAGGCCAGAGGGCTACAAGGAGAGGGGATGGGGCCAGGGACAAGAGGATGCAGGGCGACTGGAGCCCTCTGAAAGTCTGAGAAGAACCCAAGCCCTTCGCCAGGGAGGGTTGGGGGGGGGGGGGAAGCGTGAGGGAGCAGATGCAGGCTGGAAACGAGATTTCACATCACCCATGTGTTAATTAACCGACTCCATTCTCACCCCACAACCTATTTATACCACGTTGCCACTCAGGTCCCCACAGTTTAGTACACCCATCCCTTCTGATCATGACATCAGCTTGTCCTCCGCCTGCCTGGGAAAGGTGGGTGTGGAGGTGGAGGCTTCGGGCCCTCACCACTACCTGGCCCCACTTTCCGAGTGGACACTTGCCATTCCCACCTGCTCATGCCCTCCCACATCTGAAACTCATTTCTCATAATCCTCTCTTGGGGTGTCTTGGGTAGCTTCAAGGGCTACACTCAACTGACCCTTCCCTAGTAGGTGCCCTTATCCCAGAGCTTAGCATAAGTGCCTTCACCAGGCCGTCACACCTTTGGGATCCACCCTTTGACTTTTGGGCCTTATAGCCACAGGCTGGCTCACCTGCCCCTTCCTCTACAGCGTGCCCTCTCTGCCCCAGCTTGACCAGGTGTCTTGGCTGCTGTTGGAGGAACAGTCAGCCCCCTTGGTCTGTTAAGCAACAGGCTCGTGTGAGACAGAGCTCTGTGGGGAGGAGAAGCCACTCCGGGGTCCAGGCAGAAAGGATGGTTATCTAACACGCTATAGGGGATATAAGGGACAGAATGCCTTTATCCCACCCAACATTTCTTGGTCCCCTGAAGGCTCCCTTCCAGAATCCCCCAGGCCCTGGGCCTCAATATGTAATCCACCTCAAGGTACTCTTAAGTGTAGGAGTGGGATGGGGGTGGACGCCTCCGCCCTTGCTGTGTCTGTCCCACTCATTCTTCCACACCACCCACCGCGTGCTCATGGCCATCCTTCCAGCATTTCACCTTTGCTCCTTGGGATCCAAATGGTTTCCACCGTGGCCCCACCCCCACCCCGAGTGGGGGGGCAGAGCGGACCAGGCCACCCCCATTGCTCGCCTCCTCCGAAGCCACCATGTTTCTTCTGCCTCTGTGTGTCCCCCGCCTCCTCTCTGCCTCTCCTGTCGGCGCCTCGCTCCTCCTTGTCGCCCTTGTCCACCCAGCAGCCTTCTCCACACGTCTGACTAACCTTTCTTAGCCTCTCCCCACTTTCTCTGTCTCTCCTCTCTCTATCTCCTTCCTCCATCTGCTCCTCACAGGGGTGTCCCTGGGCCAGTGACCTCGGCCTCTCCCTCTGCTGATCCCTATGCCTACCTCTCTGTCCTGTGACCTCCGACAGCTTCAGGGGTGCTGACCATCTTTTCCCAGGCTGCTTTGCAGCTATGCTGACGCTGTGGTGTGGCCAAAATAACTCCGACTTTCTCATACCTTCAGTAGTCAATCTCACGCTCTCTCCTCTCCTGCTCTATTTTTAACCTGACTTTACCTCTCCAGCTATTTTCAGCCTCCTCTTCCTCCCTGTGCCTGTCTATGTGAGCACGTGTCCATGTGCGTGCGTGTGTGCGTGTGTGTGTGTGTGTGTGTGTGTGTGTGTGTGTGTGTGTGGTCGTGGAGGTGAGGGGCTTGTATGTGCCTGCTACTCTGTGCACTGGTGTGTCCGCACCTCTAGGGTGTTCAGGGAGAGGGCAGGCAGGTGGGTGGACATGTCGTGCTGTGTTACAGAGCAATGCCAGGGTCTCACGGCAGGTGTGTGGTGCACTTGACCTGCTGTCCCTGCCTTTCCTGCTTCTGTGTTGTTCCAATTCACGTGCACACTTTCGCATGGCTGGGTCCCCACTTTGGGGATCTAAGTATGCCTTCAGCTGTGTGTGTTACCACAGAGGTGCTGGCTGCCCTGCCCATTGCCTGTGCTGTCTTCTCCCTGCCCTTCTAGGTATCTGTTGGTCTGGTGTGAATTTTTATGTGTCCGTATGTGTGTTCATGTGTGCACGCCCTGCTGTTGGATCCTGGTGTCTTCCCCCAGGACCTGGCATATTCTGAGCATGTCTGTATCTGCCTGCTGTGGCCGCCCCTGTACTTCAAGCTGGTCTGTGCCAGGGGATGTGGCTTGTATCCAGCCTGTGTGGCTCTGTGCTCTCAAAGCTGTTTAATTTTAGCCTGCCCCAAGCCCTACACCATCTCCTCCTCACTGCCTGTCCCCACCTTTTCCTCCTCATGAGACATTCCAGTCTGGTCCCTGGGCAGGGTCTTAGTTGCCCCTTCCTAAGTCCCAGCTGAATGGAGCCTGGGCTAACCACTTGGCTGTTAAACCAGAGATCCTGGCCCCCTGGACCAGCATGGCATCGGGTATGGACACGGTTGCCTGCTAGGTGGTGGCCTGCCTTTCTCTAACTCTGGGTGAGAGTCTTATCAAATGTGTTGGATGAGTGGGGAACGGGGTGGGGACCAGGGCACATGGGGTTATCGCTTGCCCTAAATGGCTATTAAAGCCCAATGGGCACTTTTGTGCCATGTTGGAAATAGAACATAAGGTCTTGATTAATGTTCGATAAGCAAGCACTTTATCACTGAGCTACATCTTCAGCTGGTAAAAGAGCTTGTATTAAATCAGATTAAAACGTTAATGCTCAGGGCTGGGGTGATGGCTCAGTCGGTAAAAGACTTGCCACACAAGCACAAGGACCTGGGCCTCTAGAGCCCATGTTAAAAAAAAAAAAAAAAAAAAAAAGCTGTGCACGGTGCATTCGTAAACCGTCTGCTGGGGAACTGAAGTCAGGCAGGTTCCTGCAGCCCACCAGCTAGCCAAATTTAGCAAGCTCCAGACCAGTGAGTGACCCTGTATCAAAAACAATACAGATAATACCTGGGGAATGCCAATCAAGGCCTTCACATACATGCATATACACATGCATACACACATGCACATACACACATGTACATAGTATTCCTTTACTCTGGCTACATGCCGTAATATATAGATTCCAAGAACGTGGCTGGTCCTGTGTGAGACAGCTCAAGAACACTATTATCACGGTAGAGAGACACTGCCAGACAGAGCCGTGGTCCCCGCCTCACCTTGGCTGTAGGGTGAAGAACACTTTGGCTCTGATGAGGCTGAGCAAACACAGGTGGGGCTCTGGGAGAGAGGCTGTGGAGTGTTTGTAGAGGGTAATGACGTGGAGAGACACCTGGACAGGCCACCTAGTACCTCCCCTTTCCAGACTGGATGGAACAGGTTTCTGCAGAGCCGGGAGCTCACAAGAATAGCCATGTAAGTCAGAGAGCTGGGGGGGCTTTGGGGAGTAACGAGAAGCATGAAGGCTTCCTTAAACAGCCCCAAGGCAGCTCAGCCAATCACCTGAGGCAGAGGCTCAACAAGGATGAGCCCCGAGCGTGGGTCTTCAGGGGAAACCAGGCTTTCTGTGAACAAGGGTTTCACTCCGGCTGGCCCACAGGAAGTGACAAGGGCTGATTTCTCAGAGAAGATCCTGTGGCTACCCAGGCCCATGGAGTCCATCCCAGCCCTACTTGAAGCCCATGTTCACTAGAACTCCCTCCCTACCCCCCCACTTCCAGGTTGCCTGCAGGAGGGAAGGCTGTGAATACAGCCCCAGTGCCCGGCCAGACGCCACATGATGAGTCTGACCGCAGAACGGAGCCCCGTTCCTCTGTCTCGGACCTCGTCAACTCCCTTACCAGCGAGATGCTCATGGTGAGAAGGGGTGGGGATGGGCTGTGGGGGGGACCAGAAGTAGGCAACTCAGTCAGAGACTTAGGTACTCAGTCCCAGCATGATGGCTCTGCTGACTGAATGAGGCCTGCTCCCCTCCACCCCACCTTTCATCGAAATGCCTTTCCATGCCTCAGTTTCCTCATTTGTCTTACTTTGATCCTTTTCTCAACTAAGAAAAAGCCTAAGAAATCTTATCCACACAAGATGGGAAGAGAGGCTGTGAGGCAGGTGCCCCTTCCCTAAAATGGCAGAGATGGTAGTAAGGTGGAGACCCCAGGGGTGACTGTCTTGTAGCCCACCAGTGACCCCGTCACTCTGTTGCTGCCTGGCCTAAGATCCCAGTCTAAGTTGGTCATCACATCTGAGACTGCAGTTCCCATGACACCTCCTGGTGGCATCAGGGTGTCACAGCGGCTCATTCTTTCCAGAGGCCCAAGCCCATGTATGGCAAGTTGGCAGACAAGAGCCAGTTCAGGATCTGGTGGGCCAGAGGTTCCTGGAAGGCTTAGAGAGGGTTATGGTGGGAGCCTAGCACCTTCCTTTTCTACTGGACACAGCAGGGCTCAGATAATTTCCTTGGCTCCCATACTGCGAAGGCAGGGTTCTAGCCACCCCAACCACCCAGTCTCACTGGGGCTGCCTGTGTCCTGTATCCGGCCTGAGGTAGAGCGTGGGTTTGTATTTCCCTCTGCCTAGCCCTTTGCGACTTCCTTCCTATCTCTGACTCTGTGAAGGTTGGTCGTCTTTTGCTCTGTGAAGCCCATTGCCACAGACCACCCTGTCTCACTACATAGCCCCTTAATTGGTGTTATTTCCTGGTAGTGAAGTTCCCAGAAGGGACAGCCTTTTCCCAGCCAGCAGGCCAGCCCCCTGCTGCCCTGAGGGAAAGGCTAGCAGACTCAAGCAGCGGAAGGAAGTACAGACCCATCTCCCTCTCATGTGCTCCACAGATGCCCGGAGGTGGGAAGGCAAGGCTAATTACCCATCCCTCTGCCAGTGCCAGGTCATTGATATTAACAGTGACAGGAAAGATAGGCAGGCCAGAGTATGACCTGTGACCTCACCCTATGCAGCTGTCCAGACCCCAGGCTGCTGACTCTGAGAGCCAGGCGTCAGATACCTAAAGACAGACAGAACCAACCCCTCTGGGGAATGTGGGACCTGGCACAGGCTGACTTGATGTCCTTTAAGGCTGACTGCTGGGGCAGGGGAGGGGAAAGTTGGGCAGCCTGGTTGCCATGGAAATGGCTTGTTTACTAAGGCTTGGGGCTGGGCCTTGAGAAAGCACGTGGGTGTTTAGCTTCTGCCCCTTTAGAGGTGAAGTCTGCCTAGACAGACCAGATTTCCCCCAAGAGATGGAGCAATCTTAGGTGGGGCTGAGGCTACCCACACCTACAGTGGCCTAGGACTCCCCCATAATATGAGAGGGAATTGGGGTGCAGGTACTTTTGGCTGGTTCAGTCTACTTGTACCATGAACTCATTTATCCTCCCGGGAGTCCTGCAGTCTTAACGTTCCATGGTCCCCAGCTTTCAGGTTCACGGAAAGATGGCTGCTGTGATGGTAGGATGTGGGGTGCTCTACACTGGAAAGCCACATTCTGGGTGAGCCTAGGATAGAGCCTGCAGGCTGTGAGGTCAGCCAGGAGTACGCAGGGGCATCAGCAGTGGGCTAGGAAAGTAACTCAGGTGTTAGCGTGCTCTCCTAGCATGCATGAAGCACTGTTTGATCCCTAGCACCTAGTCAACTAGGTGTGGTGCCACATGTCCCATCAGTCGGGTGATAGAGGCAGGGGGTCAGCAGTTCAAGGACAACTTTTCAACAGCATTTGAGGCCAGCTGGACTAAATAAACGAACCCCAGTATCAAACACACACAAGTTCAGTGCAATTCCCCTTCAGCCACTGGGTGGAGCCCAAGGTCAAGTTCAAACTGAGGTCTAAGTTCAGGAGCCAGGACAAACGGCCCAGGTGCCCACAGTTGCTGGCCACAAACCTGACTTCAAGTTATGGCTAGCCATTCAGTCATGGGGCTTGAAGTGAATGACCTAAAGTCTGTGTGGGTGCTCCAAGCCAAACTTTGGACATACCAGTGCCTGCCTCAGGATAGAGTAAGACACAAAGGGGGCCAAGCATGGGGGAGAGTTAGTGTGCAGCGGGTAGCTGACCCGTGGGCAGTATCGTCCATCATCAATGTGACTTGGACACATCCCATTGGTGAGGGCAGGTCTTTGCTTTTAGTGGCTGTGGGGAGGGCCTTACTGTGACTTGGGGCCTGGGCCTGTGGAGTGGAGCTGGAAGTCAGAGAGGGTCCCTACTGCTAGGAAATCTTGTACGTGTAACTTAACCTTTTTGAGCCAGTCTCCTCAGCGAGAGGTGGGTGACAGCCGCCTGGCCTGGCAGTAAGAAGGTGACGTAAGAGTCTTCACCATGGTATGTGCCACTGTCTGCCTTCTGTCACTGGGATACTGTGTCGAGAAGCTGGGGTTGCCTCTCCAAGAAGCAGGGTTGGGCAAAGATTTTCTGAGGGAATGTGGGGAGAAGGCAAGTGCCTACCATTTCGTCCCACCTGCAGTTCCCTGGGGGCCACTCCTGGGTCCCCTCTATCACCAAAGGAGATGTGGACCATAAGATACTCAGGTCATCAGGGACCTTGACAGGGCAGGGTAGGACCCTAAGGTCTTCCACTATGTCGAGTGAGCGGTAACCCAACTGGGAGAGCCCCAACTGCCCCCTCCCGTTTCCATATCGTAATCAAAATGTGATGCCCAACCCTTCCTTGTGACCACCCCCTTGCCTTCCATGCCTGTCAGGTATCTCTTCTGAAGAATGGAGACCAGGAACAGGCATAGCCTGAGGTACAACCTCAGTCCCCAGGGACCCCAGTCTGCTTCAGTCGGGATCCCTGGGGACATCCTGGCAAGCCTATCTCAGTCATGCCCCTGGTGTCTCAGCCTCCCATCTGAACACTTGCTTTTCCTATGTTATACACTGCATCATTCACAGCCCCTAGAAAGCCTCTGTATAAGAGTTGGTATGTCTCCCATGAGTCCATGGCATAGGAGGGGAGACGGCCAGGACAGCCTTGGGCGACTCTTGGAGAAGGTTTCGAGAGGAGGTGGGAAAGCTGGGTGTCCAACTCACAACTCTGAGTCCAGGAGGCAGAACCATTCTGTCCCTATTCCCTCCGTTTCTGGTTAAGGCAGGGGATCTCAGAGCCTGAACATCCTCCACTGCCCATAAGTGTGATGGGGCATCACCCCAGCGGGCCACATGTTGCAAACGAGGAGAAATTGGCTAGCAGGCCTCCAGGCCAGACAGGTTTCTGGACCCTGACATGTTACTCAGGAGCCTGGTAGAGACAGAATCCCCACTAACCTGCCATCTTTTTCCACTGCAGCTCTCCCCAGGCTCCGAGGAGGATGAGGCCCATGAGGGCTGCAGCCGAGAGAACCTGGGCCGAATCCAGTTCAGTGTTGGCTACAACTTCCAGGAGTCCACACTCACCGTGAAAGTCATGAAGGCCCAGGAGCTGCCGGCCAAGGACTTCAGCGGCACTAGTGACCCCTTTGTCAAGATCTACCTACTACCCGACAAGAAGCACAAACTGGAGACCAAGGTGAAGCGGAAGAATCTAAACCCGCACTGGAACGAGACCTTTCTATTTGAAGGTGAGGCGGTTGCTACTCCCACTTCCCTGCCCACTGATCCATCCCACATGCACGGCCGCCATCAAGAAACATAGACGAACCCGCACCTGCAGGTCCACGGGCATGCAAGCACACATAGGCATGTAAGACGCACACACACACACACACACACACACACACACACACACACACACTAAACTTCCATGCACACACATGCTGGGTTAACCCAATGTGTGTTGTTCAGATTGATCCCAGGAGGTGAGAGAAGTCGACGTACTAGACACAGGCTTTGATGGGGAAGATTGTTACAGGCTAGGGTCCCAACTTATGACATTCAGAGGTCCTTTGCTATGGAGCAACCAGCTAAAGGGCCCCTGCAAATCTAGTGAAAGTACCAGAACCTTCTGGGACTTTTTCCTTCATCCTCATCTTCATCCTCTTCAGCTCTGGTCTAATCTGTCTGAACTGGAACCTCAGGTTTCCTATTTGCTAGCTGTGTGACATTAAGAAAAGTCCTAACCTCTCTGGTTCTTGGTTTCTTCATCTATAAAAGAGATGTGATGATAGTAATTAAACAAGTTAGCAACTTTTCAAAGCACATAGAGCAGGCCCTGACACCTAAAAGGCGCTGATATCAGCTACTTGGAGATGTGGTCTGTTGCCAGTCTTTGACCCCTCACTGCCATGGGAGACAAGCATGATCTCTGAGCCATTCCCTCTGGCTCCAAAGGCATTAAGCCAAATGTGCCCGTCCCCAAAGCAAATCTTATCCCTCATGTCTGAGAACACGGGGTCTGCAGTAAGGAGGGGACAGCTCCTATGCCAGGCAGGGTGCTACAGTGGGAAGCCTCAAGTCTCCCCATAACCTGGTTCAGTTGTGGAAAATCAGTCCCTGTGGATTACGGTTGCTTTAAGGTGCCCTGGTCTTCTAGAACCCAACACACTGCTGCTTCCCCAACTGGCATCCAGGCCAATCAGCACCTGTGTATTCTGTGCCTTGACAATGAGGTAAAAGCCTCTGTGTTTCTAGGCCTGTGCTTCCTCAGGTCAACATGGGCACTGTTTTAAAGATGGCACAGGTAGCCAGAGGCTTGGCATCTGAATGGCCAGCACATGGGTGAGGCTTATGGGCAGAGCCCCAATCCTCAACCCTCTCACACAAACATTTGCTCACTGACAACTTTTAGCTAGATCCTGGGAGTTCAGAGAAGACGGAGTCAGTCCTGTCTCATGGAGGGCAACGCTGTACTGATATTAAGCCACGGTCTGTGGGAACCCTGTATAGTTTCCTCTTAGTGTGCAGAGAAAAAGCCCTCAAAAACCAGCCATTCAAGGTGGGTTCTGGTAGATGAGTTTTTGGCATATAGGAGACTGTTTCGTGTGGCCCTGGAAAAACTGATTTAGACACAGGACCTCTTGGAGCCACTAATATCCCCAGGACACTTGTTTCCATGCATGTCACCTGGGCAGATGCCAAAGGTCACCTGGGCAAGGTCCCATGGGGCCTTCAAGATGAGCAAGACATATCTTCCTTAGTAGGTAGAAAGGGAGACAGACCCTGAATGAATCAGAGGGATCCTCCCCACGTCCACGTCCATCAGAGGCTCCTGTGGTTTCTGTGTCTTTGGTGAAGAGCCCACTAGTGTTCTTCCCACCCCTTCATCTCCATCACTCCAGCTGGTGGGGCTTCCTTAGGGGTTCCCTTCTTCCTGCTCACACCTCAGTATCTCACAACGCATCCAGGCTGGCCTATGCCTACCCCAGGCCACCCTTGCCTCCCAGAAGTCAGAGCTGCCCTCCTCCCTTTCTCTTCCATTCTGGTCGTGCCATCGGGCCAGCCCACTGGCGTTTATTCATCCATTCAATTATTTATCCTCTCTGTGTGCACATGCACATGTGCCAGGGAATGGGTGTGTTCAGGAACATGTGCACATGTGCATGCATGCATGTGTAAGGCAGAGGCTAACACTGGGCGTCTTCAACGGTTGACCTTCTTTAAGAAAGTATTTTATGTGCATTTGTGTGCATCTACTTAAGGAAGAGCCTTTTGAGTGAGGGGCCAGTGGAGGTCAGAGGTTATGAGCTACCTCACGTGATGCCAAGCCCAATGACTTTTGCTTGGTGCCCAGGATACACATGGTGGGAAGAGAGAACCAACCCAAGGTGTCCTCTGACTTCCACATTCACACTGGCACATGAATGTGCACACACATACACACATTCATGCATGCACACATTCGCACACATGAATGTAATTTAAAAGTGTTAAGTGACTGCCCTGCCCCAGCAGGCAAGCCAGAGGATAATGGAAGAAAGGATTGGATAGATCTGTTTGGGCTTGCCCTAAAGCCAAGAAGGCCCAGCGATAGAGTGTGCTACAGGGCAGCCCACCCCTTCTGTGATGCCAGGAAAGAACTAGATGTAAAAGTTGAAAACTGGCTGGAGCAGGCCTGGTGGGGGCTCACAGGTGAGGTCCTGATGAGGGCAGAGCCAGGACTTCAAGGCATCAGGAGAAAGGTATAGGGATGGGGCCTGGGCACTGAGGGAGGGCTGGGTACCAGCCCACAGAAGGAGGACAGCGGGGCCACAGTTGGGAGGACTGGCTTTCCTTCCGAGTACACTGGGATGTTAAAAGAAGCAGGCTGTGGCATACTGGCTATTTTTAAAAAAATCAATCTGGCCACAGTGTTGAGAATGGGAGTGGGGAGGGTGGTTTGGACGTTCTCATGGCTGACAGGCAAGAGGTGCTGGTGGTTTGGGTATCCAACATGGGCTCTGTTTAGGAAGAGCTGATAGGCAGGCTGATCCTCAGCCTTGGGAGGAAGTGAAGGAGAAAGCAGAGTCCCGGAACTCTGGTTCACTCTCACAGGCACCTTTCTGGTTTCCCTGTCCCCTCTCTTCCCAGGGCTCATTAGGTGATACAGCCTCAGGCAGAGCCTCTTGTCCAGACTTGGTCAAGGGAGCAAGGGGGCCACTGTCCAGACCTGAACACACACGCCATGAACACACTAATGGTCTTTGTCCTACTGTTGGTCCTGGGACTGTCACGTAAACCATCGGAGCCTCGGTTTCCCCATCTGCTGGGTCACATGACACAGAGTTCTTTCTGGCACTTCAGAAAGTGCTACTGCAGTCAGCTGTGGCCCCCTGGTGTAGGCTGGTGGCAGAGGTGACAAGGCCACCCCACTCACAGGGCCTTCCTTCCCCACCCCCATCCTTTGCTTCCCCCTCCACCCTCTCCTCCCTTCCACTCTCTCTCTCTCCCTTTTCTCCATTTTAACTTCTCACCTTGTTTGTCTGCCCCAGGGTTTCCCTATGAGAAAGTGGTACAGAGGGTCCTCTACCTCCAGGTCCTGGATTATGACCGTTTCAGCCGCAATGACCCCATTGGGGAGGTGTCCATCCCTCTCAACAAGGTGGACCTGACCCAGATGCAGACCTTCTGGAAGGATCTGAAGCCATGCAGCGATGGGAGTGTAAGTCCCCCTGTAGTCTTTGAGCTGAAGCAGTGTGGTCAGGGCTGGCAGAGGTTCCTCATCCACCCTCAGCCCCAGGATGTTAGCAGGGCTCAGAGTGGAGCACTGGTGGGCGGCCCCTAGAGAGCTGGCTGCCCCCCTATGGCTGGAACCCTGGGGTTTAGAACTTGGGGCGAATCACCTGAGTTGTACAATGACCCAGGGCTCTGTTCAGGGAACTGGGAGCCCTGAGTAAGCAAAGGTTCTCCAGAGGAGAGGAGACAAACAGAGGGGCTGCTATCACCCAGGTCATCACGTGGGACCCGTGGACAGCTGGGATCCCTGACCACGCCCTCCCTTCTAGTTTCCACACCTGACCTCCCTGAGGGAGATCAAGGAGAGCCCCTCCCTGTGGCCCAGCCTCACCCCTCTTGTTGCCCTACCAGGGGAGCCGAGGGGAGCTGCTCTTGTCTCTCTGCTACAACCCCTCTGCCAACTCCATCATCGTGAACATCATCAAAGCTCGCAACCTCAAAGCCATGGACATCGGGGGCACATCAGGTGCTGAGGCTTATCACGGCAGGATGGGCAGGCCCCCGGGGCGGGGGGAGCTTCCCATGACACAAGGGTCACTTCAGATATGGGAAATAGATGTATAGGGGCCCTAGCCCTAACCCCTGCCTGTTAGTCCTCTGACTAGAGATAGCAGAGCTCCTTGGACATATCCTGGGTCAGTGTCATCTTGGCAGCCAGACTTCCCTGAATCAGGAAGAAAGGTGACATTGTGGTGGGGAGACCCTAGTCCTAGCTCAGGTGCTGCTTGTGTGTGGCCTTGGGAAGACCCGTACTAGCATAAGAGCACTGAGGCAATGTCTAGGGTCATTTTAGGTTCTACCATATGACAATTACCCCCAATCCCTCTTGTTCTTGCCCTGGCGTGGCCTCGTCACCTACTTCAAAAGCATGCCAGCTCCCACTTAGGTTTTGCACCTGAGAGGGCATGAGGACCCTTGAGTCCCCCCAACACACACACACACACACGTCTGTCCCTCTGACCCTTCTGTCTACCACCACCTCCCAGACCCCTATGTGAAGGTGTGGCTGATGTATAAAGACAAGCGGGTAGAGAAAAAGAAGACGGTGACGAAGAAGAGGAACCTGAATCCCATCTTCAATGAGTCTTTCGCCTTTGACATACCCACGGAGAAGCTGAGGGAGACCACCATCATCATCACTGTCATGGACAAAGACAAGCTCAGCCGCAATGACGTCATTGGCAAGGTAGGGCTGGGCTGGGTGCATAGCCAGACCGGAAGGGTTTATCCTTAGGAGGCAGCGGGGGGCAAGGATGAGCATGGACCATGGCCCGGACATCAGGAAAGACCCAGCCAGACAGGGAAAGAAGGAACCTTGAATTCCCTAAAGGTTTTCTGAGTTCTCAGACTGGTTCAGCCCTGCTTATAGCTAAGTGGGGCTGTGGCGGAGCCCATGCCAGAAACCAAAGACCTTAATTACTTCAGCTCCTAGCTGATCTGCACAAAGCTGGCTGGGTGGTCCAGAATAAGTTACTCAGCCTTTCTGAGCTTCTGTGTTATCTGTAAATGAAGCTAATGCCAACCGTGCAGAAGGTCCCAGGGCAAGGTCAGACCCACCTGAGACAGAAGGGGATTCCGAATGAAGGCGACCTCTTCTTGCATGTTAGGCAAGAAGCCAGACATGACTTGAGTTTCTTGACAACACAATTCTATGACATAATCTCTCCACTTTTCTACTTTGAAAAGCACGTTCCTGTGTTTCTAACGCTATGTTGGGACTCAGTACAGATGCAAAAGTCTAGCTGCCTGGGTTCTGGTTTTGTTGTTTGTGACTTTTAGAATGGAGCCCACTTATCCACTGACACTAAGGTATACTTCCCTTAAAAAGCTGTCACCTCTCTGTTGGGAAGAGAAAAGCATCATTTCCTCTGCTTAAAATGAGAGTCAGGAAGTGCCAGCCACACAGTGTAGTGGGAGCATTTGATAAGGACAGTGAGAGAGATGCTCAGCCTGGCGCTTGAAGTACACATGTAGCTTCTATTGTAACAAAAGCTAGGTTTGAAATGTTTCTTCCTATGGTGTAGTCATTTGTTCAGTATCAGCAGTTTGACTTCCATCATAGTCTTTGTTTTGTTTTGAGACAGTTTCCCTGTGTGTCCCTAG
Source organism: Rattus rattus (assembly GCF_011064425.1). Taxonomy (NCBI): domain Eukaryota; kingdom Metazoa; phylum Chordata; class Mammalia; order Rodentia; family Muridae; genus Rattus; species Rattus rattus. Next base: position 9,917,565 of record NC_046155.1, read on the forward strand.
TTGTCCTGGGACTGGCTCTGTAGACCAGGCTGGCCTTGAACTCGAAAGATCCAATTGCCTCTGTCTCCCTACTGCTGGGATTAAAGGCATGCGCCACCAGCATAGGCTGGCCTCAGATTCCTTACGTAGCTGAGTATGGTTTTGGATTTCTGGTCCTGCTGCCTCTCTCTTCCAAACACTGTGATTGGTTATAGGCAAGTGCCATGGTACCTGCTTTATGCAGTGCAGGGGATTGAATATGGGGCTTCACATGTGCTGGGCACTCATGAACCCTGACCAAGTCATAGAAATTTGACCAGGAATAGAGCAGAGAGCCAGTGATCAGGGAGAGGAAGTGAAGGTGTGGAAACACAGGTTCCCTTGGTATATGACTGTCTTAGATACTTTTCCCCTGCATGGTGAAAAAGCACCATGACCAAGACAACTCATACTTTAATTTAATAAAATAATAATTTATGCATCTAATTGGGGACTTGCTTACAATTTCAAAGGGTGAGTCTGGGACCATCATGACGAGGAACATGGCAGCAGGCAGGCAGGCATAGTGCTGGTGCAGTAACTAAGCGTTCACATCTGAGTTGGCAGTGAGAGCTAATAGCATGGGCTTCTAAAACCTCAAAGCCCAGCCCCAGTGACAAACCTCCTTCAACAAGGCCACACTTCCTAATCCTTCCCAAACAGTTCCACCAGTGGAGGACCAAGCATTTAAATATAATGAGCTTATAGTGTCCTTCTTATTCAAACCCCAGCAATGTGTTTAGAGAAGGATGGTCTGGCATCTGCAGAAAAGGGGCCAATCTGGAGGCATTCTCTGAGGAATGCCTTGTTGGGAAGAGAAAAGCAGCCAGCCTTGTGGAAGAAAGCTGGCCCCAGGAGTATCATTCAGCCAACCTGTGGGCACAGGTATAGAGTAGTGTACATGCTGTGAGCAGGGCCCACTGAGCCTCCCAGAGGCCCTTCTAGCCTCTACTAAAGCTCTGCTTTATAGAAGTAGGTGTTACTTGGGAGAGAACCTTTAGCTTCCTTTACCAGACCAGCCCTCTGTGGGCCAAACCAAGTCAAAATGGTTTTGTTCTTGCTTTGGTCTGAGTAGTTAAAGAAGCCTAGGGATGATCTTGGAACCTTTCTGCGTCACAGGCCCAGCTCAACTCCCAGAGGCTGGGAATCTGGCCTTGTTACGGGCCGTGGAACATTCTGGGCTGATGTTGCAAATGCAGGTAGTCACAGAGGAGCACTTGGCTGAGACCTGTGGTGGTGGTAATGGTGGGACAGTGGGGTGGAGTACTCAGTGAGCCTTAGAGGGAACTGACTGAGAACTTAGTCAGGAGAGGGCGGCAGACTTGTGCAGTCTCCAGCTCTCTCTTGTTATCAGTCGGTTGCACAGAGGAGCCTGAGGCTGAGAGATATTCCACCCCTGAATAGTATTTGCTCATTTTGTCCTGGTGTTTTATCGTTTGTTTGTTCTGACAGGGTCTCACATTATAGCCCAGTCTGGCCTGTACATAGTGGTCAAATTCATTATGTACCCTCAGGGTAGCCTCATACTCAAAGCAATCCTTCTGTCTCAGTGTGTGAATTTTAGGTACGAGATACTACACCTGATAATTTTAAATGTACAGAAAAGTAGGAAGTATGTTATGGCATATCCATGTCCCTCTGGCCCAGTGTCCTCGTGGTGTATCTGTCACAGCTTAAGGAACTGACCTGGAGCCTTGCTGTGAACCCGACAGACTTCATTTGCATTTGGCCAGTTCTCCCACTAATGCCCCAGGCCTGCTCCAGGATCCAGTATTAGCTAGCACATTGTACTCTGTAGTCAAGGTCCCCTGGCTCTTTGAACTGTGACAGTTTCTTGCCCTTTAAATTGTCATCTTGATGGCTTTAAGGTGCCCTGGCCAGGGTCCGGCAACACTGTCTGCTTTTCTTCCAATGGCCCTGGTCTTGAGCATTCAGCATTGGCTAGGCCAGGCTCAGCTGAGACTACTTGGGGAGTTTCTGGGGCAGCCCTGTAATGCTGTGGAGCCCCTACAAGAGCCTGGGCTGGATTGGTAGTCTAGAACCACCAAGACTTTCCTTACACCATTTGAACTTTTAAACTATGGCTGAAGGTAAGACTTTTAACTGTGTGTGCCTTAGTTTCCCCATCTGAAACCTGGGACTAATCATGTAGTTTGCTTACCTGCCAAGTTTGTAAGTGTACACTGACCTCGAGATATAAAGCCCCCAGTACAAAGTCTGGGGGTAGGATGGGGACAGGAAATGCCAGGAGATGGGAGAGACAATAACAATGGTGTCCCTTCCTAGGACAGGGAAGGCTGCCCCAGCCAAGCGCCCGTGTCCTGACCTTCACAGTAAAATGGGCTGCAGTTCAATGTCGAAGGGCCAGGCATGCCCAGGCCCTTGAGGGATGGCACAGGCAGGGAACTAGGTCAGGCTGGGAAAGGAAAGAGGCAGCCTCTGTGGGCCAGGCTGTTACACGGGACAGGGCCCAAGCCTCGGAGCCTGCCATAATGCATCTTCTCTTCCTCCCCAGATCTACCTGTCCTGGAAGAGCGGACCAGGCGAGGTGAAGCACTGGAAAGACATGATCGCTCGTCCCCGGCAGCCTGTGGCCCAGTGGCACCAGCTGAAAGCCTGAGAGGGGCCGAGGGAGGCCCCGAGGGCCAAGGCCTGGCTCCCCATCATGCCCCTACCACTTTATGCACAATGCCCAGCCCGGCCCCCTGCCATGGGTGAGGGGAGAACCCCGAGGGCTCAGCCAGGGAGGGGTACCAGAACTCTACTGGGCCCCATTTCTAGGAAGTACCAGCCCCACCTCCGTGAGTCCAGCTCGGGAGTGGGAGCTCTGGGAGCCATTTCCCTGCTTTGCCTCTTTCTTTCCTGATTTGCTGATACTAAAGACGTGGGGGACAGCTCAAGAGCCAGATGGGCAGATCCCTCCAGAGGCCCGCCAGGTGGGCGTAGCCCCCGTTTTCTTTAAGGCAGTGCCTGGAGTGGAGAGAAGCCACCCCTTCCCTAGCCCCCCTTTTTGGGGCCCAGAAGAGGAAGGCCGAGGCGTTTGGCCTCGGCCTGGTCATCAGGCCCATCCCCAGCTTCAGGTGCCGACTGGGCCCTGGACACTGAGGGTAGTATATAGCCTGTGCTCCAGATTCCTGGAGGCGTGGCCCTGTGTATTTGTGTTGTGTCTACTGTGTGTGTGTGTGTGTGTGTGTGTGTGTGTGTGTGTGTGTGTGCCCACATGCGTGTACACATGTGCACCTGGAAGCTCATGCGCACATGTGTGAAAGGGGGTGCTCCCTCCCTGTCCCCCTGGGGCCAGCCAGCAGTGCTGATTGGCTATGGAGAATAGCAGAGTTTCTTGAGGAGGAAGTGGGGCTGGGTCAGGCAGAGGTCAAGGCCACAGGGAAGGTAGGAGAGGAAGGGTATGGACAGCTGAGAAGTGGGGACCAGGGCAGATGGCTGTTTCAGCTGCCTCCTGGCGCCCACTTTGCCTGTCTCTGTAGCCCCCACCCCCACAGTTCCCCGGTAGCAACTCCCCACTGCAGTGTCATTCCTTGGGCCTGGGCTCACACTTTGTAGGCACCTACTCACCGTGTGCATGGCCTTCCAACAGGGCACCACTCCCATCCTTCTCAGGCATCCCTACCCCTCACCTGGGGACCCCACCCTCCCAGATCTCATATTGCAGCCAAGTTGGCATCTGCTCCACACTCTCTGGCTTGGATACAGCCCCTGACCCCCACCCCTTACCCCGACACCTCTGCCTTTTCTTTGCATAATCTGATCAACCCCTGGCCTTCTCCAGGCTGTTTTGACACATACCCCACCCCAACCCCAGAGTAGTACCTCTTTCTGCCCCTCCCACCCACCATGTAAGCAAAGGAAACAGGGGACATTCCAGGAGTCTGAGGTTGCCATACCCAAAGAAGCTGCCGCTTCTTCTCCCAGCCTCTGCTGAGACTAGAACTGGCTTCCCCTTGGAAACAGCAGACTCCAGAATGATCCCTCTTAAGTCCCGTCACCCCTGTGCTGTATTGAAAAAAGACCCAACTGGGCAAAGAGCCTCAAAACCAATTCAGTGACTTGAGCCCAACATTCCCAGATTCGACCACCAGGTGGCACCAGAGCACCACATCTATGGTAGCAGTTGGGGACCACAGTTACGGTTCTACCCTGGCTGGCAACTTGCCACCCCAAAGATGGAAGGGGGTCTGGACTGGATCTGCATGTCTAGAGCACAGTGGGAGCATAGGCATTTGGGCATATTTAAATTCCTTCAGAGGGCTTCCCCTAACAGCTCAACTTTCTAGCTGGGGTGAGATCTCCTTTTGTTCCTATGAAATGTTCTTATCAGATTTTACACCCTGTCCCCAGGAGGAGTCTCTTATGTAGTAGGTGAATCATTTGTAGAGTGAATAATTCCATTGTGAAACAAATAGTTACCCATATTACTTGTAAATCTAAATGTTTGTAGACTGCAGCTTTCGCTTTAGGTAGGATCTCCCCCAACTCCCCTGCCCAGCTGGGTGTAGCCCCCCTGGCAAGGGCTCCTCCCAACCCCCTGCAGAGGCTGTGTGGAAATAGAAGAGGGTGATGTAGGAAGTCTGGGAGTTTGGAGAGAAGTTGCTGCCATCCTTCCCTCCATCTGCCTCGGTCTCCTGAGTACTTCCACAGAGCCATCTGAGGGACCCGAGCAACTTGCACCAGTAGGTGTAAGGCTGGCATCAGATTTATGCAGGGCTCGCTCATGCACCTCCTAGCCAGTCAGCTCAGAGAGCATCCCCAACAGAGCTGTCCTCCCCTCAAGCTACTAGGAATAGTAGTGACCCAACCTGGGATTCTTCAGCCCCCACGTGTAGGTGGGGGGGGGTGCCAGCAAGAGGCTTCAAACTGTGGGCTGAGAGCAGAGTGGGTTTGCACAAGTCGAAGCTGGATGATGGAGTCTGGGCCTACGATGATTAAGGGAAGGCAACTGGAAGAACATGGAAACGGGGAGGGGGGGGAGGACTTGAGGGTGAGGAGAGCACCAGGGCTCTGCCACTAATGTCCTAGGATGTTGGGCAAGTCACCCACACTCCCTGGGCCTCAGTTTCTCCATCTGTAAAATGATGGTAATAATACTTCACCTACCTCATGGGGGAGGTTGTGAGGCCACCATCACCTGACCAAGGGGATCAAGGCAGGAGGGGCTCTGAAGGTGCTACCCAGAGCAAAGTTGTCGCTGACTCCTGAAAGCAAGGCCACCTGCCCGTCCACCCTACCCCACAGAGCCTCTAGGGACCGCCAGAGCCAATCTGTCTCTTCACTGTGTCCCAACCCCCTTTAAGAGCATCATCTGACATCTTGTGGGCACCCTAGACTAGTTGTTATGTTGTTTAAGTAGCCTTTCTTGTGACCATCTTCTCTGTGTAACTGCTATACAAATTCCACCTGCCCCAGCACACCCCTCCACCTGCCCTCCAGCACCAGAGGCCAGGGAAGGGACAAAGGAAAACAGCCACAAAAAAAAAAAAAAAAAAAAAGGGGGCTCAGCTGGGACCCCAGGGGTGGGAACTGGTGGCGCTGTTTGTATTGTGTTTGAGTCCTTGAGCGCAAGTGTTTTATAAAAAATAAAACAAAAATCCACTATCACAAAAAAAAAAGAAAAAAGAAAAAAAATTCAGCAAAGAGAACTGAAGACAAAAGGGAAAAAGAACCATACGATTTTTCCACCATATGCACCCTCTAAGCCAGCAAAATTTTCCTCTTTGCAAAATCATATTTTTGTGGGAATGGGCCCTGCTTTTTGTGGCAAGGCCTGTTCTGATTAATAAAGGATCGTGAAAAAGTAGGGCCTTGGCTGTTTCCTCTGAGGGTCCCAGCCCTCTCTCTCTTCTTCCAAGGGAAGCAACAGCTGGGATTGGAGGGAATGGGGGGTCTTGGGGTTCTCCACTCAGCTTGTCACCTCTGATTTTTCATTAGTGACTGGGGCCTGCCTGAGCTCACTCTCAGATCTAGACTAATCCCCACTACATTCACCAGCTGCCCCAAAGCAGAGAGCATTGCATGTCCCAGGTCAGACCTAAAGTCATCTTAGAAGTAGTGGGAACTCCCTAAGATCTCCAAGACCTCCCTTGGAATCCACTTAGTTGGGCACACACTCTCTCTCTTGCCAGGGAACCCTTATTACGCTCCCAGGTGGGTTGAAAAAGCAAAGATGGGACCCCAGCCACCATCTTACCATCACCTCTGCTCAGCTGCTATGACTTGGGGCCAATGTCTCCTTCTAGGACTTGGCAGGGGAAAGAACAGGCTGAGCTCTAGGTCAGCCTGCTGGACCCATGGCCTTTCTCCAACCTATTGTCTAGGCTGATTTTCTATGGTTGGAAAAAAAAAAAAAACTCTCCCATCTAAAGAGCCCCATTGGCCAGTCCCAGGCCGAGGACCTGAGAGACTCCAGTGCCCTCTTGTCTGTGGCTCTGGCAAGCCATGTCCTTCGCTGTGCTCTCAGTGTCCTCGACTCACAAAGAAGCAATAATTTCCCAGCCACTCCCTGCTTGGTCCAGGGCAGCTGGCCTGCCAGTTCTCAGGGTACTGCAGAAGGCCAACTATATCTGCTTCAGATAGGCACTAAGGGAACCCCATAATTCCATGGGCCCTGCCCCACTCTGAAGTGAAGAGGGTCACATACCCTCTGTCCCCCACATCTGGGGGCCAGCAGCTGCCTCCTCAACCTGTACTAAGTACCCCCATTCTGAAGCTGCCTACCTTCTCCTCTTCTGCCCCTTTAACGTCCTACAATGTGGGTTAAAATCCCTTTTTAAAGGTGTACGCAGGCTAGGGTATAGCTCAGAGGTACAGCTCTTGCCCTACTGTGCACAAGCATCTGACAGGGGGCAGAACGGTTTCAGTTGGCTTCTGTTCCAGAAGTTCGAGGGAGTCCTGGGTCAGGTAAGTAGCTTCAGGGTCACCCTGGATATGGTTTAGCTTTTCTTCGGGAAAATAAACCCAAGAAACAGTTTTAGCAAAGTTGGTTCAGCACAGCAGAGGTGCCAGGCCCTGGCCACTGGCACAGGGCCTCTACCCTGGACTTCGGAGGCTCAGTCCCTCTGCCTGCTCTGAGCTACTCACACATCCCTTCATGTGCCTGAGACCACTCTCTCTTGCAAGCCCCTCCCAGATGCACTACTTCTAAAGGTCTCTCTGACCTTTCTGGATTCTGGGCTCTCCTCTCCTTCTCTGAGACAGACAGCTGAGGGATAATCTGGACATGCTTCATGCCCCCATCCTAAGCTGCTCCCATCTGTTTCTCGTGAAGTCATCCACTTCCCGTGTCTGGGTCCTGTGTGTGTCTGTGTGTCTGTGGATGCACATGAATGCAAGTGTGGTGTCTCTTAGATTGTGAGCCCTTGGGCAGGGTTCCCTGTCTGAATAGACGTTCTGTGTGGCACGCCTGGCTGTGTTAATAAATGTCCATCTTCAGACTCGCAGTGCCCTGATGTCTTGAGGAGGCTTTGGGAGGCATAAGAAAGCCGGTGTGGCTGCATGAAAGGAGGGGAGGGGATTCTGCGGAGGGTCTCCCGTTCCCAACCACCCCGTTTCCCCCTTTATCAAACCCTTGCGGTGGGCAATTATAAAGCTAGGAAAGGACCCTGCTAACGTCCCAGACTCGGATGCCTTGCCTGCCAATCAAAAGGTCGGCTGGTCTGGAGGCTTGGGAATCAGTCTAGAGACTGGAGACTCAGAGGGGAGGAGACGGGCTATGATTCTCATCCGTCTCACTTGCCAACTTGCCAGCCAGCCAAGGGTGGAGTAGCTCTTCCAGAGTGGGAACTGAGCGCTGGGTTAGGAGACCACAAATAGGCCAATAGGCAAGTCCCAGAACTCTCTCCTCAACCTGTTTCTTGTCCTACCACCCCCTCTTCCCACCACTCATGTCCCCTTGGCTTTTTCTCCCAGCTCCCTTGGCCCCTGCCCCTGCCAGCCACACACCTGTCTCCTAGAGCTTTCCTGTCCCACTCACCATGTGTCCCACATCTGACTGCCCCGGTGGGTGGCGGGGGGATCACAGATAAGGCTGTGGTTACAAGTGTCACACATCTCTTTCTTCTCTTCAGGGGCCTACTCAGGAACTTATAGGGTGGCGGGGCTAATGGGATCCCTCATAAGGTGCTCTCTTCACACCTAAGGAAGCTGGGTCGGGGGAACTGGTGATAGACGCTCCTTTCTCAAGTGCCCTCGTTTCCTCAGAGAGATCCATACCAGTGCTTCGGGCATCTGCATGAACTCTAGCCAAACTAACTTTCCAGAAGAAACTGGATCTGCGTCTGACAGCCTCAGTACCTCCTCCTTGGATGGTTAATAGTCATAGATAAGGGTGCTAAGCTGAGTAAGGGAAAAGAGGGGGGGACCTGAACATGAACACATCAGGATGACGTAGGAGAGTCCACTGTAGGGCACTGCCCAGACCATCTGGCTTTGGGTGAGCCAGGGCCGGGAAGCAGAGACATCAGAAAGGAAACGTGAACTGTAGCTACGCAGGAAAGCACGGTAGATAAAACGGTGGGTGGCGTATTGGGCTGGGGCATCAGACTTAAAAACCCATTCTTCTCAGCTACAGATGGAGAAACTAAGGGATCCAAGGTTTCATCGGGGTCGTTCAGCCAACAGCAGAGTTAGGAGCAGGGACAGACCTGGTCCATGGTGTTCTCCCTTGGACCTGACAAGTTCTGGAACCAGAGGTCAGACTCTGGTGAGCTGCAAGTCTCACTCAAACCACCTGATAACCTTACCTCTCAAATCCTTACCCCCGCGTTACCAGACTCCAGAGAGCCCCAATGGAACCTCAACAGAAACAAAGCCTACAGCTGGGTCCCACATTAGTCTCATGCCCCACCTTTCATTCTCTCTGTCGGTCTAGTCTTATCTCACTCTAGATCTATACCCAGCCTCCCCCTTACCCAGAGCCCAGCCCAATGTGCTAGTCTAGCTACTGGGTTGAGCCTGACCTTTTGACTTCATATGACATCAGCTTTCATTGCCATGGTGATGGGGACCAAAACTGAAGGGACTGAGGCTGAGAAAGGCAAAGGAGAATGGAGCAAGTGCAGGCGCAGAGTGAGCGGGAGGGGCCAGTACTGTCCAGCGAATAAAAGAATAAAAGAAAGCCAGCCCCGCTGGTGGGAGAGCCAAGATTAGAATCCAAGAACCAAGCTGCAGATGACCCCCCACAGCATAACCAAGGGTAGGGTGAAGCAGAACATGAGGGCACCCGAAGACGTCAATGCTATTTCCCTCTGCAATGGGCATTTGTTCCCCAGACAAGAAGGGCACAACAGCTGGCCAGGGTCATCCTGACACAGAGTTGGAGCACATGGCGGGGGAGGTGCACCCACCCCAGTGGAACTTGGTGCTCCCGGACTTATAAATAAATAGACATGTGGGAAACACGCATTCTTTCTCCAAGAAATATAATTTATGTTTACAAGGTTTTTTTTTCTTTCTAAAGAAAACACTACCTTCTGGGGCTCCAGCCCCTGACAGTGTCCCTGAGTGTCCTCTGGCCCTCTCCTCCTATTATTGCTTGGATCTGGCCCTGGGAATTGCAGCGCTTGTCTCCTCAGCCCCTCAGAGGCTGTCCCTGGTGACGGAGTAGAGGCACATGGTGCCTGTCCAGTGCCCCATGCCGTGCCAGCCACCCTGGCTGTGCCCATGTAAGGAAATGGAGAGTGCAGGCAGTACGGAGGCCCTGAGCAGCCTCCTAGAGTGCAAAGCCCCTCTCTCTTGGGGCAGGAGGCCCTGGAGGCACAGCGGCATCTTCTCACACTTGACAACTGAGGGCACAGGCTGTAGGAGAGGGAAGATCTCTCTTTGCCCGGCAATACTTCAGCACATGCTGAGAGAAGAGATCAGGAGGAAAGATGGGGTGGAGACCCTCTCCTCTGTGTACCACACAGCTATCAGGGGGAGACCTGCTGGAGAACTGATGGAAGCTGAAGTGTTGGGCCCCAGTCTATGTCTGCTTCTGTCTTGGACAGAGTCCCTATGCCCTGCCTCTGGCCAGAACTATTCCCCACCCCCAATACACACACGGAGAGGCAGTTTTGCCCCTATACAGTCTGCCCCAAAGGTAATGACTCTAGCAAGAGCTAGGGAAAGCCTAGGCGATCCAAACCTCAGGTGAAAGTGATAGATGCCCTGGACATCCCAAGTCGGAGTAGGGATGATTCTATGGATAAGTGGTGACCCTGATTCCAGGTGAGAACCGGCTCGCCTGTTGTACCATCAGTGGCTCTACCCCAGACTTCTTGGTCTGAAAACTGCCCAGAGGTTAGCCCAGGGACTCTCTCTTAATACCTAGGAGTGTCTGAAGACGGCCTCAGGCCTGCCTGTGCCAGGCAGCTCGCTCAATGATGCTCCTTCAGTGCCCCAAGTAAGAGGCCCACCGGCACCGTATATCCAGACAGCCACAGCCTTGCAAAGCCCCTTCTTCCAGAGTAGCCAAGCCCATCTCTCAGGGAAAAGGCTCAGGTACCCAATCCTGGAGGGGCTTCCAAGGCTCGGAGGTTATCCCTGGCGGGCCCCAGGGCTCTGGGTCCTGCGCCTCCTATGAGCAAGTCTTCTTCCTCCTCATCATCAAAGGCCCGGGCTGGACGCCGGGCTGGCGGCCGCGGAATGGGTTCGTCACGCTCAGCCATGCGCTCGACGGCGCCCTCACCCACTAGGAAAACGGTGTCTGCCACCCGCGGGGGTCCAGTGACTGGGTTGTGGTCGTAGGAGAAAACTCGGAGCGCACGCAGAGGGTGCAGGTCGGGGAAGCCGCCCAGGCGGTTGCGGTCGAGGTCGAGGATGTGCAGCCGGCCCATGCGCAACAGCGCGGGCGGGAACTCTTCGAAGCGATTGCCATAGAGCCAGAGGCCACGCAAGCCCGTCATGCGCGGCAGCTCCGCGGGCAGCGCGCGCAGCCGGTTGTCGCCCATCTGCAGCGATTGCAGCGCCACCAGGCGCAGCAGAGGCCGCGGAAAGCGCCGCAGGAAGTTGCCTTCGATCCAGAGGCAGCGCAGGCTCTGCAGCTGCGCAAAGTCGGATGGCAGCGCCAGCAGACGGTTGCCGCCCAGGTAGAGGCGCGTGAGGCGCGGCAGGCGACACAGGCCGTCGGGCAGGCGCTCCAGCTTGTTGAAGTCGAGCGCCAGGATGCGCAGCTCGCGCAGCTCCTCGATCTCCTCGGGAAGCTCGCGCAGCCCGGTGCCGCTCACATACAGCTTCTGCAAGCGGCTCAGTGCGCACACGGCGCTGGGCAGCCGCCGCAACCGCCGCCCGCTCAGCTCCAGCTGCTGTTCGCCGCTGCGCAGCTGCTCCTCGGCGTCCGACGGCAGCTCGTCCGGCGTGGACTCTGCGATGCCCATGGTCACGGGCCCCGGCCCGGGACGCCGCTGCCACCACCCGGCATCGTCACGCCCTGGCCGCCCCGACGGGGCCCCGGCCGCTTCGGCCTTGGTGGGCCCCCCGCCCCGGCTTGCCTGTGTGCCGGGAGGGGGGCCGGGCCGGGCCGGGAGGAGGCGCCCGCCTGGGCCCCGCCGCCCCGCACCGTGTTCGGTCTCCCGCCCTTCGGCCTCCCCCGCTGCCTCCGCCGAAGGCCGACTGGCTGGAGTTCGAGCTGACTTGCAGCTTAGCGACCCGTCGCCCTGGCAACCCCCGACGCGCGTGCGGCTGCCAATAGGCAGAGGGAGGGCGGGGTGGGGCGGGGCCAAGGAGGACCGTGAGAAGGGTCCTGAATCTGGAACCGGTTCCGGGATAAGTAGCCGGTCAGTGAGCCAGCCTGAGCCCAGGCGGCCGCTGAGCGCAAACCAGGCACAGGGCTAGCTAGCGCTGAGCCCCGACGTCCGACGCTATCTACACTTGCCGCAGCGGGCCATTTGGTGTAGCTGTGTGAGCCTCAAGGAAGGCGGGCTCAGAAAGAAGAAACCTGGGACCGAAGAAAGGGAGGAGGGATACTGGAGGAGTACCTGAAGGCGAGGTCACTTGCATTTTTTTCCCCACGTCCAGCGGCGTGCGACCAGTCTCCCAGCCGGGGTCACTTCAGGATAGTAACTCGTAACAATGTTATGTTCTGACCTTTTTTAGATCTGAAGATTTGTGGGACTATGGTTGGCTCCGCCCTCGCCGGGTTCCGCCCATTGCTGGTGCTCTAGCACCCTCTCCTACCCAAGCCCCTCCGAGGATACCCAAGGTCTACGTATGGCCATGGTAAGCGGAGGACTGGAACAAGTGACCACCTTTGAGTGCCATCCGACGATAATCACCTTGGTTCTATGACTCGGCAGCTCTCATCAGCCTCCTCCCCTTTCTCGCTGCCAGAGCTCCACGTGTCTGTCACTTTGCCAAAAACTACTTCCCATGCTTTAAAGAAAGGCATTGAGCAAGGCTCAAAGAGATTAAGCTTTGGTTGACCAGAAAAGCTGGTGTTTGAAGCCAGGCACTGTGTGTGACTCAAGAGCCCCAACTCCTAAGCATACACCTTCCCAATAAAAGAAAACACAGTATTCCACCCACCCCTCCAGTGAGTTTTCCTCAACAGAGTCTCTGACTCACAATGCAAAAACTAAGAAGGGAATTATTAATCCCATAGAAATGAGGAGGAAAGCGGCCTTTGGGGATTAGGCAAATCTGCTTGAGGGTTGCACAAGTGACAAGAGGTTGTACTGTGAGCACTCAGTCAGCAGACCACTTTCTCCTCCCCACCCCCGCCTTCTCTAGAACCTAGCCGTTGGGACACACCTTGGTGTCCTCCGACACATCCGTACTGCCATGAAATTTTGAACAGCAGACAGCAGGAGGAGGACACATTGGTTCACCTCTATAACCCCAGCTGGTCAACCAGCCTGTAGAAACAGCACAGCAAGAACCCAAGGGTGTGGCTCACGCCTGTAATCCCAGATTTTCCCCCCGCAGAAGCAAGAGGATTTCTGCGAGTTCCAAGTCATCCTAAGCTACATAGTGGCTTAAGGCTAACAAGATATATAGGATGGGGGTGGGTGGGCAATACAAGGAGGCGGGTAGAGTGACACACACTTATCATCCCAGCTATGTTAACCAGCCTGGGCAGCTTAGTAAGAACCTATCTGAAGGGGTTGGGGATTTAGCTAAGGGGTAGAGCGCTTGCCTAGCAAGCGTAAGGCCCGGGGTTCGGTCCCCAGCTCCAAAAAAAAGAAAAAAAAAAAAAAACTATCTGGGTTCGGTCCCCAGCTCCGAAAAAAAAAACCAAAAAAAAAAAAAAAAAAAAACTATCTGAAAAAATAAAAAACAACGATTAATATACAGAAAGACGGAATGGCTGGGAATATCAGTGCAATTGGGTGTATTCTAACAAATGTGAATACCTCTGCTATGTAACAGTTGGTTTCCCCCAACCCCTTTCCTTTGTTTAAGCTTTCCTACCTTTGTTTGTTAGTTACAGAGTTTCACATAACTCAGACTGTCCTCCAACTCAATAGATGGCCATATTTCTGGTCTTCCCACCTCCTTAGTTCTGGCATTACAGGTGTGCACCACTGTGTTCTGATTCTATGGTGCTGGCGATCAAACCCACCTCATGCTAGGCAAGCACCACAGTAACTGAGCCACACCCCCCCAGCCCCCATGTTCCATTTCCGTGACCCAGAAGTTCCTTCGCACCTCTTCCACCTCCCAGAGGCTGCTTTGATCATGACCTCTATTATCAGGGATCAACTTTGCTTGCTCTTGAATTTCCTAGGGGATGACACCATCCAGCAAATCCTTTCTTCACTCCTGGCTTTTCCTTTTCTGACCCTTAATAGAAATTTGTTAGCTAAAGAAACAGAAGTGCAGAGCAACAGCAGTGGTCTTCAGGTAAAGGGTTTCTTGGGGGTGAGCAGATAATGGTAGACACAGACAGAGGAGGACTGTTACTAAGACACAGTCATGGATCTCCATCCTGGGGGAAACTAATAAAATGATGTGGGGACCCCAGCCAAGGTAAGGGATCCATGTCTAGAAAAAGTCAAGCCCAGACATCAGATTCCCAGAAGGATGGATTCTCAGCCCTTGCTAGACGGGGTTCAAGTTCCTTGAGTACTCAGACCCTTGTTAAGTCCCAACCCAACACTTTTCTCACATGAGAGGATCTGGCAGAGGAGGGCATTCAGATATTAGGAATCCAGGGCAAACCCAGGCAGGCATGAATATCCCCCCAACCCCCCACATCCCTTCACCGTTTTTTACCAAGGGACATTCGATGTGGAGGAGGGAATGCAGTCAACCCACCCTCACCACATGCTCAGGCTGGCACTGCAGCACCAGGCAGCCCTCCTGAACTCGGTAGGCATCCCGGCAGCCCTATGAATGCCTCCCCTCCGGGACCAGCCAGGCATTGCTCCAGGGGCTGGGAGCATGGAGGCCAGCCCTCTGCTTCCTCCGGGTCTTTTTCGTGTTCTGGGTAGATCCTGTACCTATACCTCCCACCAGGCCCTTCGCAGTGGGTAAAGGTAAAATGTGCTGCTCTCAGAGCCCACGCAGATCGGCAGTGAGGCAATCATCTCGGTGAGTCATGCTGGCACTGTGAGCGCCTGGTCCCTGTTGAGTTGTCGCTAATGAATTAGATTCACCCACAGCATGGCCCCCCAACCTTTCCCCACTCCCGGGGAAGCAGGAAACTGAGACCTGCAAAGAGCCAGGACTCTGACAACTCCAGGTTCCAGCCCAGACCAAGCCATGCCCTCTGCCTCCCCCCACACACACACTGCAAAAATACCCAAAAGACAGGTCCCCAGGCCTTCGGAATGGTCTCTCTATTGCCAACCACAAGCTGTAACAATATTACCCACTGTCAAATCTATATGAGGGTTTTTTAAATACCAAAAACCAACCCAGTGCTCTCTGTGATAAATGCCCCTATACCCAGTCTCCAGCATCCATGATTGTTCACACTTCCTTATGCTTGTTCTAAATCTGTTTTCTTTTAAATAAAAGAATGGAAGAATGACAGACAGACAGAATGAGGCTTTTGTATCCCCTCCTGTGTCCCAGAAGCACCTCTCCCCCTGCTGACCCTGCCCAGGCTCCTGAGTTCTCCCTGCCCTGAGCCAGGACCACGGGCTGCTTGCTGAGACTTAAATAGTCCCAGAATGTCACCTTATTGGAGATTCTTAGAAAGCAAAGACTCCAGTTTATTAGAACCAGTAAGGAAATGTCAGGGCAAAGAGGGGGCTCATCACCTCTGGGAGGGCATGATCTTTATGTCTGTGAGACTCCAGAGACCCTGGCTTCAGAAAGGACTCGCCCACTGGTCCGTTCATGCTCTCCTGGAGATCTGGTCTCATTATCTCACGTGGGGAAATGACAGGGTTGTCCCCTTACCTGCACCAGCCAGAACTTAACTCCCTGTGGTCTTTAAGGTATTCATTCAAAAAACATCAAATACCTACTGCTAGGCCTGGGCACTGGGGGTTGCTATGACTATGTGCACCACAGCAGAACTCTGCACCTCTGTGGGTTATTCTGCCAATGGAGACAGCCAACTAAAAAGGAGCCTAGTGATGGTCAGGTTGTGGATGCAATGAAGGAGTAAGTGGGGGGGTTGGGGAGATGCCTCGTGAAAGAAGCACATTGAGCCAGGACAAGAGGAGATGAGAGTGAGGCCAGAAGATGTGCACAAGGATGCATCCCTGAAGGTGGCTGCGTCTGGGTCTGGGCTTTGCACATCAACCCAGGGGCTTTCTGGGACTGTGGAGCTCCCAGTGTTGTGACTTCAGGTGAGGCAGGGAGGGACGGTGAGGAGGAGGAGGCACCTGGCTTTAGTGTTGACTTTGGATCTGAGGTCACTGACAGACTTGGAGCAGAGATCATGCATTTGAACAACAGCTGCAGGAAGACGCCTGCATGGTATACCCCCCTCTCATCTTGGTTCTCTCCCACACGCTAATGAGCGTTGTCATTTACTGAGCACCTACGGGCTGTCTAATTTACCCTTCACTGCCGATCCACCAGGCAGGTACTGTACCCCCCACCAGCCTCCCACTCTATAGATGAGGAAACAGATTCAGAGAGGGCAAGCAGCTTGAGCAAGGTCACACAGCTGGGAAGAGTCAGCTGAGATGCAGATCCATCTTATCAAGAAGACAAAACTTTTCAGACCTTGGATCAGTGACTCACTTGGCTGAGAGAAATCAAAGAAACTACTCAGTGTGCCCAAATGCTTGCCCTCAGCCTGAAACAAGATTTCCAGGAGTGCCCGACTTGAAGATGTTACTATCGCTGCAGATACAAGAGTGGTGGAGAAACAGAGACGCCCCCACTCCCTCTCACAGCATGAGAGCTCAGCATGTTGGCCTGAGGGACAAAGTGATCCTACAACTGAGAGGACAGGCCTCAGAACCCCAAAACAGCTCAAAGAACAAAGAGGTCTGCAAGTCCAGGACCCAGGTTCAGGATTTCCTAGTACCAAATTACTGGCACTCTCTAGCCTACTTGTTATCCCAGGGCCCTGAGGTGCACACAGAACGGAAAGACGCTCGCAGGACTGAGTCAGTCTCTGCCACCCACCTCCTCCAGCTGGATGAAACGTGAGTCCAGGTGTGGCCATCGGATCACGTTCCAGGGAACCCTGGTGGGCAGCTGCTCGCCTACCGGTGTTGAAAGATGAGTTTTCTCCTTCCAGTTCCACCTTCCACCCGGCCCCACCCCCTCGGACAACCGAGCTGAGCCGCAGCAGCAGAGGTCAAAGAGTCTGATGAAGGGAGTGGCTGGCTTGTTACTCTAGGCTATCACTGCGGATCCTAGCGGGCCACTGTGTTGCAAAATGAGTTCCTGATGAGGTGAGCCTGTCATGGCTTGCTGGACTGGAGACTGTTAAGACTGTGAGCTCCAGTAGAGTAGGGAGCCTCTGTTTCATGACGTCTTAGGATCACCTGTCCACTTCAGCTCCTCATCCTCTCTGAACCTCAATTCTTACACCTGGAGAATGAGCCTGAACGAAGTCGGGGGGATGGGGGGGGGCACTTGTCTGGCCTCGAAACCGAAAGGACATTAGTTGGTAAAATACTGTGTCAAAGGCATGGGGATCTGAATCTAATCCCCAGAACTCATGTAAGAAGCTGTGTGTGGTGGAATACGCTTGAAACCTCAGCACTGGGGAGGCAGAGGCAGGTGGATCCCAGGGGCTAATGCACCATCCAGGCCAAAGACAAGTTCCAAGCAAGTAAGAGACCCTGTCCAAAAAAAGGAAAGAAAAGAAAAGAGCCAGATGGCCTCTGAGGAACAATATTCAAGTTGTCCTTTGACCTCCAAAACCACACACACACACACACACACACACACACACACACACACACACACACACACACACACACACAAACCCAATACAAACAGTGAGGATCAGGGCTAAAAAAAAAATATACTGTCTGTAAATAGTAAATAACATTTTCCTGCAATGTGTATGTTAGGTGCACACGTATATGCACAGAGGCTCTGGAATTTCAGGTGTGTAGGTCCATACTCAGTTTTCTGGAGCTCTCTCTCTCTCTCTCTCTCTCTCTCTCTCTCTCTCTCTCTCTCTCTCTCTCTCTCTCTCTCTCTCTCTCTCTCTCTCTCTCTCTGTGTGGTGTGTGTGTGTGTGTGTGTGCATGTGTCTGTGTGTGTTTATGTGTAAAAAGGCACACGTGTGGGTAGGTGTTTGTTTCATGAGGGTGCACATGCTTGCAGAGGCCCACAGTGATGTTGGGAATCATCCTTGTTCGCTCTTCCTTTTTATTCAATGAGGTAAGGTCTCTCACTCAAGCCCAGAGCTTCTCCTAGAGATCTTGTGTCTCTGCCTTCTGAAGCTAGAATTACAGGGAGGAACTACCAGGCTGCCTGGCAACTATCTAAATTCTGGGAGTCCAAACTCCAAACTCTCCAGTCCTCATGCTTTTGAGGCTTAACCACTGGGCTATCTGCCCAGCCCCTAATTCTAGGGATTTGAACTCAGGACCTCATGCTTGATTAGCAAGCTCTTACCTGCTGAGCCATCTACCAACCCAATTTTGGGCACTTTCTAAAGTGTGGTGTCCTTCTCCTGGCCTCCAGTGTCAAGTCCACAATGGACAGAGCCACTCCGCCCTGGGGATCTACTCAAAGCTGAGGGCTGGGTGGCTGGTCAAGAGAGGCATTAACTCAGGATCAGCTGTTCCTGAGAAGACACTTCCCTACATCCATTCCCCTCCATTCACAAGCTGAACTGGCCTCCCAGCCTACTACTCTCTGGGGGAACAGAACAAAGAGGCAAATCCTCGGCTCAGAGTTGCAAAAAGGTCTTTGAAATCCAGAGCCCAGACTACAGAGTCTTACAACAGCCAGGGTTGGAAAGAGAAAAAGAATTTTTGTAGGTCCAAAAGCCTGCCTTTGAACTTGAAAAGCAGACAGCCGATGCCCATAAGCCCTGGAGAAGGACAGCATGCAGTATCAGGGAAGCCAAGATTCTACCCAAAAGAATATCCAGGGTAGACCTGCAGATGAGAGAGAAGGAAATCAGCCGAGGCCTTACAGATGCCGGGGAAAGAGGTCGAAGGGGATCATGAGAGAAGAAGCCCCGATCTATGGGGCGTGGGGGGTTCACCAGCACCCATGGGACCAGTTTTTGTGGCCTGAGAATGTGACCTGATTCTACCTATCACAGAAGCCTTGGAGCAGAGGCGGAGGTAAGCCATCTCTCCTCTGAATTTCTCACCAGGGCTAAGCAGAAGTTTCTGAAGCTCTAAGACGGGTATGGGTGTGCCAGGGCATGGAGGGCAGGCTGAGCAGTAGAGGTCATAAGGCAGCTGCAGGGATGGTTCTGTGACCCTAGAAACCATGGGTCAGGTCATGGAGGCAGTTGGAGGAGGAACAGAGACAAAACACTCAGCCAGATGCTGTGGCACTCACCTGCCACCCATCATTTGAGAGGTGGAGGCAGAAGGATCAGGAGTTAAGCCCAGCCTCCATTACATAACAAGTTGGAGGATAACCTGACATACATGGAACCCTGTCTCAAGAAGCCCACACTGGGCCAAGGAATGACTCAACATGTTTGAAAAAAACCGACTTTACAATATTGTCCTCTGACCCCCATATGCTGTGATACACACAACACACACATACACACACATATACACACATACACACCCACACACATACACACCCACACACATACACACAACACACACACACACATACACACACACACACACCCACACACATACATACATACCCACACACATGCACACATACACAGAACACACACATATACACACAGACACACCCACAACATACACACCCACACACATACACACCCACACACACACACAACACCATAAAAACATACACACACCGATATACAAATCTATAGCACAAATAAACACACACACACACACCCACACACACACACACACACACACACACCCACACACACACAAATATATCAACACCCCAACCCACCCCCCCCCTCACCCCTACATAGAACACACACATATACACACATACACAGAAACACACATACACACATACAACACATACATACAACACACACATACACACACATATACACACACATGCGCACACATACACACAACACACACATACACACCCACACACATAAAGACATATGCACACATATACACACAACACACACAAACACACACACACCATTCAGATACATACAACACACTAATAATTTTTGTAAAGATTTATTTTTATTTTATATGAGTGTTTTGCCTGGATGTATGTATGCTATAATCACTATCAGCTTGCCTGGTACTCGAGGAGGCCAGAGATCAGCTATCAGATCCCCTAGACCTGGAGTTACAGATGGTTCTGAGCTGCCTTGTGGGTGCTGGGAACTCAGTCTGGGTCATCTGCAATTCGGCTCCAATAATAACTTTTGTTTTATTTATTTATTTTTGTTCTCTGAGACAGAATCTCACTATGTAGCCCAGACTGGCCTGAAACTTGCTATGTAGACAAGACTGGTCTCGAAATCATACACATCTACCTACCTGTGCTTCCCGAGTGCTGAGATTAAAGGCATGCACCACCATGCCCTTTTTGTAAAAGGTTTTAAAAAGCCAAAACACAAACATGTGAAAAGGTATGTCTCTCCCACTCACAGGCTGTGTGGAAGGCAGTCTATTCCCTAGAGAGAAGGAAATGCCAAGAAGACAGAAATCCTGCCCTTACTGGATTTTAGACCTTAAGAATAGATTCATTCACTAGAAATCAACTGGAAATAACCACACTGATGTCTTTGCTAAGTCTAACCACTGACAGACCAAGTCTCCCTCCCCCTCCCTTCCCCTCCCCCTCCCTTCCCCTCCCCCCTGCCCCTTCCCCTCCCTGCCCCTCTTCCTCTCCTTCTCCCTCTTCCTTTGCCTCTTCCTCTCCCTCCTCTGTCTCACACACACACACACACACACATACACAATGGGGGGCAGTGTTCATGTAATATAGCCCGGGCTGGCTTTGAATTCATTATGTGGCATGGCCTTGATCTTCTGATACTCCTGTGGCCATCCCGCAAGTGCTGGGATGGCAGGCATGTGCACCAAGGCCGACTTAGTAGTGCTGGCGATCAAACCCATGACTTTCTGCACGTTAGGCAAGCGCTTTATCAACTGAGCTGTATCCTCACTTACACAGTGAGACTCTGAACTGCAGATGCCCCACACTGGGTTCTCAGCACCCACAAGGCAGCCCGCGACCATCTGTAACTCCAGCTCCAGGGAGCTACATGCCCTCTCTGGCCTCCTCAAGTACCAGGTAAGCTCGTGGCGTGGTGATTCATTCCTTTTTCTTCTGATGTTGGAGGCTAAACAGTGCCTGATGCGTGAACATGTTCTACTGAGCTATATTCTCTGGTCCCCAAGATACATTTTTGTTTGCTTTGTTTGGTTCTGAAACAAGATCTCTTGTAGCCCAGGCTAGCCTTGAACTCCTAATTCTCCTCACTCTTTTCTTTTTTCTTTTTCTTTTTTTTTTTTTTCGGCGCTGGGGACCGAACCCAGGGCCTTGCGTTTGCTAGGCAAGCGCTCTACCCCTGAGCTAAATCCCCAACCCCTCTCACTCTTTTCAAATGCTGGGATTACAGGTATGTACCACCATGCCAGGTTCAATTAAACAACAAATAGGGTCTTACTATGCTATCTGTAGATATACACCATTAAGTTCAGCTAAGGACACAGCTTTCAGCCTCTGAGGCCCTTTTGAAGTTGCACCCATCTGCCTGTCTGTGCAGGAGCCTAGAGTCAGGTGAGACACTCTGTGCGTATCTTTCTGTGTCTCCCAGAGATCCTTCCAGTCCCAAACCAGCAGCTGGGTGTTGTTCCAGGCCCATAGAAGGCATCACAAATGTCCATCCCTTTGCTAGTGATGGCGTCCCATATGTAAATGGTACTTGAATTCTTCAGGGCCTTGCTGCTCTGAAGTCTCTTCTGATATTGGAGAATCCCACTGACCTTGCAAACACTTCACCCGCATGCAGACTCTAGAAGTTGAAACCACTTGCAGCTCAGTTTCCCGGTGTACTGACTGGTTTATGCAAACTTGGCACAAGCTACAGTCACTTTTAAGAGAGGTAACCTCCAGTGAGAAAATGCCCCCACCAGAATGGCCTGTGAGAAAGCCCGCAGTGCATTTTCTTGGTTGACGATGTAGAAGAACCCAGCTCACTGTGAGTGCTGGTTGTCATAAGAAAGCAGGTTTAGCAAGCCATGAGGAACAAGCCAGTAAGGAGCACTTCTCCATGGCCACTGCTTCGATTTCTGCCTCCTCCAGTTCCTTCCCTGACTTCCCTGCTAAGCCAGGATTATGTGAGAGTCCAAAGCCTCTCAAATGTTTTAGTTATGTTTATTTGTTTTGTTATGGGAAGGAAGGGGTTTGCATATCCAGAGTACCCTGTATTTGAAGTGTCATGGCTGTCTGTAATCCCAGGACTTGATAGATTGAAGCCAAAAGATTGTCCTAGGTTTGACACATCCTGGGCTACAGATTGGACTCTGTCCCCTCAGAAATAATAAAATAGGGTATTCAAGCCTGCAGAATGGTTCAGAGAGTAAATGTACTTGCAGCCAAGCCTGATGGCCTATATTGGATCCAAATAGTAGAAGGGAGGAGAATCAACTCCTTCAAGATGTCCTCTGACCCAGGAGAGCGATGGCATATTCATACTCACCTCCTCCTACCCCCTCAAAAGCAAAGGAACAAAGTATAATTTTAAAATAAAAAAATAAACTGTCATCAAATCAGTTTCTATGTTTTTCAAGGAACTTTGAGAGCCAGGTTGCTCTCACTCTGGGAGTCACATGAGCCACCCCCACCCATCTCTCACCATACTTCTACCTTCTACTGTGAACCAAGGAGCCACTGGACTACCAGCTCCTGTTTCTGTGTGCCCAGGATTTGCCCTGGGTTGTCGGTATGAGCCTTCTGCCTATGGTGCCGGGAGCCAGAGGGAGAGGACTCTGTAGTAAGGCTGTGTGCCTAGGGTCCACACCTCTCACTGGACACTAACAGAGCTCCCAGTCATCCAAGCTTAGGTTGGGTGGACAGATGCCCCTCTGACTTGCTGTTTACCTAGGACCTCACCCAAACACACACAAACACCTTACTTATTCTAACATACACTCACATCCTCTCCCTTTAGCAGAAAATAGACAACGCCCTTACTGTCACTGACCGCAAATAGGAAGCTTCTAGGCTCCTACCCATCTCAGGCCCCTACCTAACTAAGCAGTCTGATAAGAAGGGCCAGTATGTGTTCACCAAGCCACACAACTTTGAGAAAGTGGTTTCTTCTCTCTGGTCCAGGTTGTCCCAAAGGTCTTTGGGAAGTTGGTGAAGGACTTGTGTCCCTCAAAGACTTTTCTTGGCAGATCTGTTTGGAACAGTAGCTGGAGGAAGGCAGGAGTACCCATCCCTGCCCTGACCCTTTAAAAGAAGCCCCCAGTGGGTGGGCCCTGATCCCCATTCCTCCCTTCTGCCTGTGTGGTTGTTTGGGGAACAGTTCCTGGTGAATGGGTGGCTCTCCAGATGGTCAGAGAGGAAATCGGAGAAGTTTCGTGTACTCCATCTGCCTGTGTGTATCATGCCCACCCTCCTCAGCCCCCAACCCGCCCAGGGCCTCCAGTTCTCACAGACAGATGCTTTTGAACAACACCCTCCACCCCATCACTCTCCTGGGAGCCCTGCTTTCCCAGCTGGCCAGCTGTCAAGCCCGTGAGCTGTTGGTTCTATGTCATCACGTGCTCCAGGCCAGATGGTACCTGTCAACGTCAGCTGCCATACTGCTATGACAAGCAGCAGCCTCACACACGTCCCCGTGCGTCAAGGGTACGGCCTGACCTGGCTTCACTCCCTCTCCGCCCTGCCCTGCACCCCCACCCCAATGCCGTCACCACCCTGCCTACGTGTCCTCAACATGCCCCCACAGGGAGACGCTCTGTGCTCTATCTGGAGCAGGGAAGGCCCACAGAATATTCTCCGCACCTGGCAAGCCGTGGGAGCTTAGTAAAGGTTAATCATGAGCAATGGCACCCCTAGAACCTTTTCTAAGATACCGGCAGCTTGAGGAAGCAAGCATTTTAGTAGTCAGCTGCCACAAAGGTCTGGCAGAGTGTGACCCTGGGAAGAGGTGAGGGCCCAGCCCTACTGAGGGGCAGCCTCTCTGTCAGGTTGTACAAACTGAATGCTCACCCACCAAGTTGGAATGTGGGGTCCCTTTGCCCCAGTAGGAAAGCTATGAGGTCGGAGACTGAAGGTAAGGGGAGGCTGAAAGGGTAGTGTTATAAAAAGAGCAGCTGTCCTGAGGGCAGCACCACAGAGCCTCTGCTGTCTGCCACACAGATGCAGGGTACCTACTGACCAACACCCTGTTTGTTGTTAGGGCAGGTGACACCCAGAAACCCATGTCAGGTACTTCTCCAGGCACAAAGTATTATCCCACCCATCCATTCATCTGTCCATCCGCCCACCCACCCATCCATCTTCCTATATTCATCTCATTCTTCCAGACATTCTAGACAGTACTGTGCTGGGCTCTGGTGGATCGGCTGTGAACAAGAGATGCTGTGTGTGCCCCTACTGAGGCTCGTCAGCCGAGCATGGTCTTCAGATCCGAGCAGCCTGTCTTCTGTAGGGTGCCCCTGTAGAAGGCCCCTTCTCCACAGCCATGACCCAGGCTCAACCCATCCCCCACTGTCCTCCTGTACTTTGGATCTCTTTAGGCCTACTGCAAAGGTCTCCAAGGAAGCAAGCTTGGCTTGCGGTTGAGTCATCCCACTGGGCTATAGCTGCCACTGAAGGCTCTCGTCTACTCCTTACCAACAGGCTTAACTCACATCTCTTACGGCTGTGTGACCTGAGACTTCTCAGGCCTACCAAGCAGAGACCCTCAATCATCAACATGACTCAGCCTTGACCTTTCTAGACACCCTTCCTGCCCCCAGGGCCCTAGGCTATCTTGTCCTCACACCGATCCTTGGACTGGGGCACAGGACCCAAATTAGGACCCATGGATCATCTACCTGGAAGCAGGCTGTAGCCCCTGCTGTAGGAAGGAACAGAAATTTAAGGAGCAAATTGAAGTTCTTCACCTCTCCTCAGGGGCAGAGTTCACAGCTCCTGCTCAAGTGCCCCCTCACATGTTTTGAAAATTGGCGTGTAGGACATAGAATAAAGAGAGACAGTGGAGAAAGACTGTTATCAGACTTCAGTGCCTGTGACACAGACCCCGGGTCCCCTGTTGGGCCAGGTAGAGATAGGACAAATGGGAAACATGAACTGTGAAGTGACTCTCGTGGGAAAACATTCAAGAAATGAAATGGGATTGGGGGTGGTGGATGTATATGGATGTGTGCATGTATCCGTGTGTGTGTGTGTGTGTGTGTGTGTGTGTGTGTGTTTGTGCTATGCAAATTATACACACATCCATTTGTGTGTGTCTGTGTATGTCTGTGTTATGTGTGTGTAATGTGTGTGTGGGGGGTATGTGTGTGTGTGGTGTGTGTGGTGTGTGGTATGTGTGGTGTGTATGTGGTGTGTGTGTGGTGTGTGTGCCATATATGTTATGTGTGTATACGTGTTGTGTGTGTGTGTGGTGTGTTGTATGTATGTGGTATGTGTGTGTATGTGTGGTGTGTATATGTATGTGGTATGTGTGTGCATGTGTGTTGTATGTGTATGTGTGATGTATGTTGGTGTATTGGTGTGGGGGGGTGTATGTGTGGTGTATGTATATGTGGTGTGTGTATGTGTGTGTATATGTATATGTGAGCTGTGTGTCTGTATGTATGGTGTGTGTGTGTGTGTGTGTGTGTGCGTATGTGTGTGTGTGTGTGTGTGTTTTACCTTGAATGTCTTCTTCAATTGCTTTTCAATTTATTTTTTATGGTAGAGTCGCTAACCCAGAAGCCCATGAATTCAGCCAGACTCTCTCCAGGAGCTCCAGAGATCTCCTGTCTCTCCTCTCCCAGAACTGAGGTCAAAGACACTTTCCACCATGCTCAGCTTTTGCCCATGGGTGTTGGGGATCCAAACTCAAGTTTTCACGGTTATGCAACAAACACTTTACCAACTAAGCCATCTTCCCTGACCCTTATACACTATTTTCATGTGTCTGTGTATCCGTGTCTTTGCTTACCCGTGTCTACATGTGCATGTGTCTGCATGTATGAACATATTAAATGCTCATGTGAACATCTACGTATTGTGTATGTTCTTCTTGTTCAGGTGTGCTCTTATTATTGCTTCTTCCTTCCTTTCTTTTCTTCCTTTCTTCCTTCTTTTCTTTCTTTAGGTTTTCTTGAAACAAAGTCTCATGTAGTCCAGGCTGGCCCATGTAGCTGAGGATGGTTTTTAATTTTTTTATTAATTTTTATTTATATGAGTACACTGTAGCTGTCTTCAGACACACCAGAAGAGGGCATCAGATCCCATTACGGATGGTTGTGAGCCACCATGTGGTTGCTGGGAATTGAACTCAGGACCTCTGGGAGAGCAATCAGTGCTCTTAACCACTGAGAGCCCAAGCATGGTTTTTTGAATTCCTGATCCTCCTGTTTCTGCTTCTCTAGTGCTCCTTAGATATGTGTCATTGTGCCCAAGGATGTAACTGAGGTTACATTTTGTTGGCACCAATGTGCCCTATGTTTGTGTATGGGTGTCTAAGGGCTCTGTGTCCTTTTTAACTGCTTTCATGTGATTTTGTTTTGTGCTGTCTCTCCTCCCTCCACTCCCACCGTGTGTGCGTGTGCGTGTGCGTGTGCGTGTGTGTGTGTGTGTTTTGTGTTTTGGCAGGAAGGGGCTAGTAATTGTGGATGCCCTCACCCCACTATGCAGTTATAACAAGACATTTTTGGGATGCAGGTCCGTTTCTGGGTTGGTGACTCACCCCTAATGTTGGAGGCCATGGACCAGCAGGTCCCCACGCACAGCCTGTGAGGCTGTCACTGGGCCCTGAGTCTGATTGGGTTTACAGCCCAGAGACTCTGTGTCCCTGACTCCCCTCCTCCAACTCTGGGACCAGCTGGAGCCTCCCACAGTCCACATGGAGCCCCTGCGAGGCTCTGGACAGCCCCAGGCCTGCTACACAGGACTCTACCAGGTACAACGGCACTCCAGGGTCAGCAAAACTGCAACATGGATGCCCACTGAGACACACAAATGGACCCAGGGAGAGTAGATGGCTGTGCGCAAGAACCTGCTGGTCCATGACCTCCAACATTAGGTGTGAGTCACTAACCCACAGACAGGCCTGGGGCCAAACAATGTCTTGTCATAACTTCACTACAGGCTGAACTTGGAGGGGACAGCCCCTAGTTCAGCGATGCCATCTGGCTGCCTTCCGGGACCCCGAGCAACTCACACGATTCTTTAGGATCTAGGCTCCTGAGGCATAAAGTAAGGGGTTGTTGCTTACAGAGCCACATCTACAGCTGCACAGGTGTGCACGGAACAGACACCTGGCCGGGTGGCAGCAGGTGCTGAGAGCCGGGCTAGACTTTGGCCTTGCAGATGAGAAGCAGCAGTGCCCAGCTGCTCCATCTTCCCACGCATTTGCTCACTGGGCGCTAAGCTCAGCGGGGTATCCCTCTGACAGACAACTTGTTCTCGTTCTCACAAAAGATGTCTTCCTCTGCTTGCTTGGCAGGAGGGAAACCCAGCCTTGTCACCAGCCTTCCACCCTGTGCTGGTGTCTACCTTGCCCATCCATCACACACCCCGCCCCCCCCGTCTCCCTGACGTTCTTCCTGGCCTATCCCTATAGACCTCTCTCTTTTGAGGCTATCAGTGGGACCCTAAAGTCCTGCTTTAATCCACGTTCCCATTTGTATCAAACCTCCAGCCTGACGTGACTAATCACTATCCCAGACAGCACAACCAGAGGGACGCATCTCCAACTGATGCCCCTTGTCAGCTGAGTCGCTGTCACTCAGATGCTCTGAGTCCCCTGACTCCAAATCTGGCCCTGAACCCTCTATCCCGATGCACTCTAGCTCACCCCTTACTCCAGCACCACCCTGCCTGACAGTGACTGGATACCATGCCAGTTCAGTGTTCTTTATTTCTTTAGTAAAGTAACCGAGGGCATCTTGGGAAGTGTAGGGGAAGGAGCTTGTCCCATCATGGCAAACCTGGGAGGAAGGGATAAAGATTAGGTCTGAGGGAGAGCCCTGGGGTGGCTCTGAACACTCTTCAACAGAAACAAAAGGCCTCCCGACTCCCACCCCTCAAGCATTACTTAACCCAGACCTTGGGAAGGGAATGGGCACAGGAAGGCACCCTGTCCTCTTACCCCCCAGATTCAGCTGGAAGTTGGGTAGCGGTTGCTATGAGGCACATCTCGATAGAAGGGGTCAACTGAAGCCAAGGTTCTGCAGAAAGAAAGGAAACTAATGGAAGGAAGGGTGACCAAGCCTGGGCCTCTCTCCTCTACCTCCTGTCCCCAGATCCCAAGAGCTAGCCAGGTCCGAACAAGGACAGCCAAGCCACAGACATTCTGTCTGCCAACTGAGCCTCTACTATCCAGGTGGAGGTTTTGAAGAACTGAGAAAGAGTCACGGGAGGGATGGGCCCACAGTTCATTCACCTTTAAATCCATTCCCACACCCCCTGTCACCATGGAGGAAGTAAGACAGGCAGTGGAAGGGTAGGGCTGAGGGGATGAATCTGGGCTGCAAAGTGAGGGAGGGGTGGCAGGGGCAGAGCCGAGGGGACATGCTACCTTCCCACATGGGGATGCAGGTGCCTCAGGGTCTCCGTGGGGTTGGGGGTGGTGTCCATGTGGGTAACGGGCTCACTGAGGGCATAGGCTCCTGCTTTCTGGGGCTGGATGCCACCTCGAGTCCAGCCTTCTCGATCCAGCCCCTTGGGCATGTTCTCGAAGTACCTGGTGTGGTACAAGGGCCCTTAGATACAGCTTACCTCTTTCTGAAGCTCATTCCTCCCTTCACTACCAACAATCTTGGGCCTCAGAGCTCTCCAGTCTGCTTGCCTCTGCCCATGTGTCTCCTCTGCCTGTCACACCCGAGGCCTTGTCCACCCAGGACAGTCACTCAGGAGGCCTGCCCCTGTTCCTGGAGCCGAGTACCCCTGCTCCACTCCAAAGCTGAGACGGGTGTGGGGAGCAAAGAACAGGATCTGTGGGGTTCCCACCTGTGGCCCTGTCAGCACCCAGAAAAGAGCCCTGCTCCACCAGTCTCCTCTACACCTCTGACTCCCTTCCATCCACCTAAAGAACTGAGCTTTAGGCCGAGTTCTGAGACACAGAACGAGTAAGACTGGGACCCACCCTGGCTTATGAAGACACCATGACAGGATGCCTATAGGTTCATTTGGAAATCAGGGATTACCATCCCCCCCCGGGGGGGCACTTCAGGATCTCCAGCAAGAAGCAGGGTGTCCAGCACCTGCAGGAATTCCTGACAGGTAATGGGGGCAGGGTGTGTGAGCAGGGTAAGGACCTGCAGAAAGCCTGAAGCTTGATGAGGGCCTCAAAAGGGGGGCAGTCTCTTAAACAGAGACAGATTTTGTCTGCCAACATCCAGGGTGCTCCCCTGTCACCCTTGTGGAAAGAGAGCAGTTACTGTGTTCCCAAGCTAAGCCCTAAGAGTGTGGCCCAGAGGGCACCAAGGCTTGTTCAGCTGAGACCTCTATTGCCAGCTGGTCCTCGGCCAGACACTCTGAAGTCTCGTCTCCAATGCTACCTTCTTACATCAACACCCTGGTCCCAGCGCTCCTACTCCCCGCCTTTCTCACCACACCCCGATGTGATCACAAGGTTTATCCTCCGGGGCCTAGGTCAGTGTCCACCCTCAGTCAGGATTCAGTGAAAAGCAGGAAGTGCCCTAGAACTGGGGTAGGAGGAGGGAAGCCTGACAAGCCAGAGGAACATGGAATACTCTGGTTCGGGGGCAGTGTGCATGCATGGAAAGATCAGAGGTGTGCTGAGAGGGAGCCTGGCTTTCCAGCTTAGGATTCTGTCCCCCTCGCCCCAAACCCACTTCCTGTTGGAGTGGGTTCATGCACGTGTAATCTCGGCATTTGAGAGGCAGAGATGGAAATAGCCACTGCCACAAGCTCTGGGCCAGTCTAATCTACAGAGAAAGCTTCAGGCCAGCAAGAGTGTCTCAAAATAAAGAAAAAACAAACAAAGGTATTACAACACTTGCTTTCTGCTGCTCCTATAAGCCCTTCCCACCCAGCCCTGGTTTCAGAAGCTGTCCTCATGGCTCTTGGGCTACTTCCCTGCAGAAGCCCTCCTTAGGCCTCAGGCATGGCTCACAGCTTACCTGCCGAGGGAGCACTGAGCCCACCTGGCGTGTGATGGATGCGGTTCCTTAACAACTGACGGTTTGCTGCTGCAGAGCTCCACATTCATTTACCCTTCCCGGCCTGGCCCTGGCATCCTGCTCTGCCTGCTGTGTGAGAGCTCCCCTTGACTTGCTAGGATCTGTTTCTCCTGAGCAAGGAGTCCCCGTGAGACTTCACGTCACCCTGAGGACAGCTTTTTAACCAGTGACTAATGGGCCTGGGCTGTGACCGCTCTGGCTCTGTCACCCTCAGGCTGGGCCAGATCAGAAGTGTGTGCCCGTACACTGTTGTCTATGTTTCTGCCACAGGCCAGCTGGCCTCATAACACCTCCTCACTGTCTGCTTTGCCTTCCGTGCAACTTCCACACATGCCCCCTGAAGTCCGTTCTCCCAGGGAAGGGGCAGCACAGCTGAGGGTCTGTGTCTGCAAGAGTTTAGTGCCAGGTTCTCCTCCCAAAGGTTGTATCCTTAGTACTTGCTCTGCCTCAATTTCAGTCAGTCAAATGGGTCTCGGCTTTCAGCCAGGAAGGGAGCCTCACCCTTGGTTGTAGGTGGTGAGGTACCGTTGATCTCTGTCTTGTTCGTAGGAACTCCGAACATAGCTGGGGTTGTTAAGAGTGAACCCTGTGGGCTCCTGCACAAGAGGGGGGCAGGGGAACGAAAGGTTAAGACTCAGAACATAGTCAGGGACTGGGATGGGTGCAGCAGCCTTACCTTGTTCCCCACAGACTCCCTGCCAAGCAGGGCGACATTTGACTGTTGCATCCGCTGGGGAGGCTGGTAGGACCTGTGGCTCATGCTGGTGGGCTGTGAGCTTGGAGTAGGCATCTGGAAGGAGCAGAGACATAAGCCCAGAGGCTGAGAAGCTGGCTGAGGTCATATGATGGAGAAGGGATAGGCAGAGGTCCTCCCACCCCCTGCCAAAGTATTCCAGGCTTCCAAGCACAGGCTCCATCCCAGCTCTCAGCTTTATGCCCCATCTGCAACAACACCCTTCATCCATCTCTGCCTCTTCCCATCCTTCCCTGCTGGGCCCGTTACTTACTCTGGGGTTCAAGCTCCTTTCACTCACTCGGCTGTATCCAGTGTCCCGATCAGAGCCTCTGGCCAGCACAGGGAGGAACTCATTTCCCTGGGGGGAGCAAAGAAGTTGTGGGTACCACCCCTTCACAATTCTAAGCCTTGTACAACTGTCCCCATATGTGGCCCTGGCCCCCCCCCAGCACAGAGCTTACCTGAGGATGACTTATAGGGAGGTAGTCTGACTTGGTGATACTCCGTCCTGGATGGACGACCTGGGGAAGAATGCACAGTGGAAAATCAGCCTAGCTTCCCTTGCCCTCAATGGCTCCCACACCCTCTAATCCAGCCTCCACTGTGTCGAGCATGCAGAAGGGTTCTGTACAGACAAATGTGCCTGGGGCAACTAAGGAATAGGTAAGTTTGGGTGGAATGACCAACCCCCAGTCCAGAATGGGAGCCAATACAGAAGATTCCCATCTGAGCTTTGAGCCTTGCCCCTTCACCTCCTTGGACCTCAGTATTGTCATCTATAAAATGGGAGTCTTAAGCACAGCAGTGGTGTTCTCTCTTTCATTTCATACCATACTTGACTGGAAGACTTTGTGTCCAAAGCTTTAAAAGTAACTTCAGACCCCGCCCCTCAGTCTGGGGAATTTTGATGCTCCTGGGTCCACACTTACAGGGTCCCCAGGATATGCCTGTGAGGGCGGCTGGAAGACAATGGGGTTCTTGATAGACTCTTCCGTGAAGCCAGTCTCTTCTTTGGAACCGATTGTCTTCTTAAGCAAGAGATCTGCAAAAGCCACAGCTCTCTATGCTTCATGGGGCTACATCAGTGAACCAGCAGGAGAGGGATGGACTCCAGGGGCCAGGCCAGGAAAACAGAAGGAAGGATAGGGACTGACAGGCAGGAGTAGCTGTGCTCAGACCCAAGTGGCCCTGCTACAATAGCAGGACAGAGCACTGAAATCAGCCCAGGGGCACAGCTTCTCCCTCAAGTCACCCATTTGACAATCCTTTCTCCCCTTGGTAGCTTCTGAGAACTGCACCAACTCCAACCCTGGAGTCTCTCCTAGGGGCCGGAGAAGGAAGGTGGAGCTGGGAGGGCCTACCTGGATGGTTTAGAGACTCCTTGATATACTTGGAATTATACTCGGAAGTCATGAAGCGTGGGCCCTGGAACGTACAAGGCAGAACAATAGGAACACAGTGGACCAGGGCAGAACGTAGGCATTCCATGTTGGTGGTGGTAGCTCTTTGGATGTGTGAATACCCAGTGGGCCTGGGAGGAAGAGACTAGCACAGCACCCCAACAGACACCTGAGATGCCTGATGAGGCACGTCAGTGCCTCAAATGCCTCCATGATAATTCCAAATCATACAGCATGCCGAGTTCCTGGAAATGACCCCAAGGAACCCAGACAGAAGTGAGGGGGTTGTGATGAAGGATAAGTTGATAGAACAAAAAAAAATATCAGCTTAGTCATGGGACAGAGGAGGGTATGGTGGCCACTTTGATGCAGTTTGAGAACTATCAAATTGAAAACGCCTTGTCTGCATTGGTTCAGGGCCCGAGGGAGCCCCCTGAGAGAGCAAACACAGGTCCAGCCTCTGCAGGAGGAGGAGGTGGGCGTGCCCCCTCCTCAGCCCTAGCAGATATCCACTCACATAGCGCGAGTTCTCCCACTCCGTAGAGCCCTTGCCCTGCTGCTGGTGGATCAGGGGAACCTCCTTGGGCTCCAGTCCCGTGATAGTCTGAGGCCCGTGGTCCTGGGTATCAAAGTGGACCTTCCTGACCTGGAAGAGTGAAATACATGATCATTCTGACAGGCGAGAGAGCGCCAGTCACATTCCATCCCCTACTCCTACAGAGCACGTTCATGGCAGTCTGTGTGACTCTAATACAGTGACATCAGCGGGCCCTCCTGTACCTCAGCTTGTATCTTGCTGTACCTTGCTCATAGTGGTGACTCTCACACCCTGACAGCAGTCTATGGGGGACTTTGGGTCCTCAGACGGCAACAGAAACTTAACCCCTTGCTGGGCCCCTCACCCAGAAACTCCTGCCCCAGGGCCTTTGAACTCATAGTTGATACTGCTTGGATCACACATCCCTTAGGTAGCTGTGGTGAGAGGAATGGTGGCCTCTTTTGAACCTTACCCAGGGTTTCCATACTAACTTCTTTCCCAGCCTTTGGGCTTCTGCTCATCACTCCTCCAGTGCTGTATCTCCCTCTGCTCTTACCCCTTCCAAACTTTTTAGTTTTATTTTACATTTTAAAAGATTTATTAGCCAGGCCGTGGTGGCACACACCTTTAATCCCAGCACTTGAGAGACAGAAGCAAGCAGATCTCTGAGTTCGAGGCCAGCCTAGGCTACATAGCTATAGAGTTAGTTTGTGAACAGACAGGACTACAAAGAGAAACCCTGTCTCAAAGAGAGGGAGAGGGAGAGAGGGAGGAGAGGGATAGGGAGAGGGAGAGGGAGGAAAGGGAGAGGGAGAGGGAGAGAGAGAGACAGACAGACAGACAGACAGACAGAAAAGAGATTTGTTAGTATTTTTATGTGTTTGAGCTTGTATATGCCACATGTAGATAGGGGCCCACAAGGACCAGATGAGAGCATCAGAGTCCCAGGAGCTGGAGTTCCAGGAACTGAACTCGCATCTTCTGGAAGAACAGCAAATACTCTTAACCTCTGAACCACATCTCCTGCTATCGTCACCGTCATTATTTTTTTAAAGATTTATTTTATTTATATGAGTACACTGTAGCTGTCTTCAGACACACCAGAAGAGGGCATCAGATTTCATTACAGATGGTTGTGAGCCACCATCTCAGGACCTCTGGAAGAGCAGGTCGGTGCTCTTAACCGCTGAGCCATCTCTCCAGCCCTCGTCACCGTCATTATTAAAATTGAGATGTGGGCTCATGTGGCCCAGGCTGGCCTTAAACTTGATGTGTAGCTAAGGATAACTTTGAACTTTCTATCTTGCTGCCTCCCGCTCTCCAATGCTGGATTACAGGCATATACCACTCCGCCTGGTTTCCGAAGCACTGGGGGATGGACCCCAGAACCTCGTGAATGTTCAGCAAACGTGTTACCCACCGACCTACAGCTGCACATTCCCTCCACACTTAAAATGCATTCAAAGTAGGTCGCTTGGATGAACGGCTACCTGTCCTCGTGACTGTGGTGGTGATCTGAGTGGTGGTGATAATGATGACAGAAGCAGAGCGGTCGAGTGATTGTGACAGTGACCTTATGGCAGTGAGAGTGGTGGCAAAGGGTTCGGACGTATGAATAGGATCCTGGCATCTGAGAGGATGGAGTAGGGGCGAGGGTGGGGACAGGGCTTCAGGGAGATGGAGAGGGAAGTGACAGTGGGGATAGCGGGGATGAAGACAGGACCGCCGTGGGGGGTGGCCCCTTACCCTACACTTTGGTTCTTCCATGCCACGTCTTCTCAGTTCTGTGCAATGGATGGAGGTGCTATTCCCACTTGCTAGAAGGAACCTACCCTACCCGTCTTCCTGCACACATCCTGGGGCTCACTCCTTTCCAGCGTGGGCCCAGCACTGACCTCCTTGGAAAGTGGTCCGATGTTGACCTTCTCTCGCCCATAGCCGGAGGTCGTCTGGTGCAGGTTCCAGGGCAGGGGCTGCTTGCCGTCAGGTACTTCCAGGGGAGCGTAGCTCTGACTGGCCACAGACTTGGAAGTGTCATGGATTTGTTCCCTACGGGGTGGGAGTAAGAAAGAGATGGGACCTCTAGGGCTGCCACCTTTGTTCTGGGGCTGAGAGATGCATTTCTTATTCCCAGAGGCTTCTGTCTCTCCCATCCCTCTCCCAAATGTTTCAAGAGTCCCTCTTGGCCCTGGGGCCAAAACTGGGCAGCAAGCCCAGAGCCACTCAGGCCTTGTTTTGGAGCCTGGGGCAATAACATCCTTAATATTTAAGATCCAGCAGGGCAGAGGAGGGAAGGCAAGGAGTAATGGAAATTGTACCCCACGGCAGGATTGTCCAGGGTGTCCAGGTGCGGTTGGTAGGAGACCAGGGGTCGAAAGTTGGATTTGTAGCCTGTGCCTACATGGCTCCCTATGCGGGGCTTAAACTCCTCCCGACCTGCCAAGGGGCAAGAAGGAAACAGGATAAAGGTTGAGGAGTGACTTCCCAAGCAGAGCCAGGACCCACCAGGGCTTAGGGAACACTAAGCCAGGCGAACACCTAAAAACCCAGGTGATGAGAGCTGTGTAGGCCTGGCCCTTGGAGAACTATGGTGCCAGGAAACAAAGCCAATGTCATGGGTCACAGGAACCATGTGGCAGACACATTTCAGTGACAGGACCAAAGAAGGGAACAGCCAGATAAGGCCAGCATGATAGTGTGAGTCCTTGAGCTCAGGGAATAGAGCCCCTCTGTGTGGCAGGTCACTGTCTGTGAAGATTGACCTAGAGGGTGTGCCTCTCCTGGTCCCTCTTCCCACCCAAGGTCCTGAAGGTAGCACCAACAGAGAGGAGTCCTCACCATAAGCTGTGCAGTAGCTGGTAGCATAAAACTTCAGAGGGTCAGAACATCCCCCTGAACTCATCTTCACATAAGGAGAGACAACCCCAAGAGGGAGTTTTCCCATCATGATGCTGCAGGGCAGAGCCCCACGGGCCTGAGAAGAAGCCCAGGAGATACTCGTTAATCCTGATCCCAAGCTTCAACCCCAGCAGTGACAGGCAGTCTCCCCTCATAGACCCGAGTCATCCTCACAGGCCCCTGCTCCCGTCTCTGGACACTGCATCCTAAGCTAAACAAAGAGCCCACCTTCAACTCATACTGGAGAGTCTCTTACCAGAGTCTCTTCAAATGCCCCCACTTTAGAGCCAAGAAACAATGCCAAGAAATGAATTAAAGCTCTGGACAAGGGACAGAGCTGGGATTCAGAATTGGGGTATCTGACTCCTAGTCCTCTAGTCTGACCTCCTATATGTGCTTCTTAGAGTGTACATGACCAGATGACCGCCTGCCTGAGATTTTTCTCCTTCCAGACATGCCCACCCCTACCCCATCTCTTACTCAGTTCCTTCCCCACCCACCTCCCTCTGGAAGTTGACTGTGCTCTCCTGGGGCCCTAGACAGTAGGCCCCACCCTCACCTACCCTCTTCAGGTAGCTCTGAGGTCAGCAGAGGCCACAAGAGGCTGGAGCTGCTCTAGAGAAGCTGGCTCTCCTGAGGTGGAGATGGCCAAGCCGAGAAGAAACAGAGTGTTGCTTAGCAACCAGCACCTAGCAACAGCGTCCCAAGCCTCTGATGTCCTTCTCAAGCCATGGCCCACTGAGGGGCTGACCTGTCCTGGAAGGGAAATCCAGGCATAGCACAAATTTGGCCCTGCCTCTTTATGGCTCTGACCCACACTGCCTGCACAAAGAGTTGCTTGTCTTGCTGATGTGAAATCAAAGATAATCCTGGACAATCTCTCCCATTTACAAAGTATCCACTTCTCAGCAGACATGTTTATCTCCATTCTCCTAGTGGTTCTTCCAGGTAGCTATTATTATCCTCTCATCACTGGGGAGCAAGAGGCTTAGGCCGACAAAGCATCTGGACTGGTCGGAGATCTTAAAAAAGAAAACCAAAACCAAAACAAAACACCTCCCCCCAAAAGAAAAGAAACAAAACAGTTGAAATTTCACGTGGTGGATCTGATCCCACTCTCATGCCTCTTGGTAAATTAATGTTTACTATGTTCTGCTCCAGCTAAATCTGTGCTAAGCCCTTTTACACACATTACCTCTCACAATTTCCCAGACTCCCCCATGAGCTTTGGGGCTCTTGGTATATGGCCAATAACCACAGCAGTGGTTGAAATCAAGGCCTATTGGCTTTGATGAGGTGTCTTTCCTCTTTACACCGTCACTTCTCATCTTGATCAAGTGTGTGACTTCTGACAGAAAGTACAGATTCAACACCTGCTGGAAGGAGGGGGCAACATTGGTACTCACTTGGTCTAAATGTTCAGGGCCAGCTCCACAGAGACTTCAGTAACAGCATGCAAGCCTCAAGTCGGTTTTCAGTCTTGTCAACATTGTAACAGTTGGATATCCAGGAGTGCAGAGGAACTTGGCTCAGTATCTGCCAATTCCGCCATCAGGGCTACCTGCAAACAGCCGGTGCAGTGTGCCAAATGGGAACCTTAAATAATGTTTTGGTTGGGTTTTTTGAGACAGGGTTGCTCTGTGTGGCCCTAACTGTGTAACTTGCTCTTGTAGACCAGGCTAGCCTCCAAGTCTCTTGCCTCTGCCTCCCAAGTGCTGGGATTAAAGGCGTGTACCACCACTGCCCAGCTAAATGACTTAATTTTTAACACAGCCGGGTTTACTAGCAAGCCTGTAGATTTCCAGCCTTCTGCTATCATGGGTATTTGAGCTTCTCTTCTGGGACAAGTGGCCTGTGAAAAAAAGGGACATGGAGGGAAAGGGGCTGCACTGCCTAGGATACTTGCTCTTATATGGGCCAGGCACATAGAATAAATCCTACTACATCCACACTAGCCCCACCAGCACCAGTGATCATGAGCATGCTATTCTCTGGATCCAGAACTTATTGTGGTCTAGGAGGGCTTCAGGACAAACTGAAGCCCACTGGATTCTTACCCTTCAGAGTCATGACTCTGCTCAGAGGTCAGGGGCTACCGGCCAGACGACTGAATGCACTCAGCCTGGCCTCCATCAAGCAGCTCCCAGCTTGTCAACAAAGAGGCTCGTGGGCGCTCCATACGTGAAACATGGGACCACCCAGGGCAAAGGGCAAAGGGCAAAGGCAGAGAGCAGGTGTCCTTCCTCTAGGCACCCCTGCAGGAGAGGTCACAGTCTGAACTCAGATTCTGAAGACAGGGGACACAAGCTCTGGCTCTGTATGGGAGACCTGGTACAGGGCGCTTGGCTCTTTGCAGCCCCTCCTGGAAAATGGAGACAGTGACAATGGCCATGAACCACTTAGCCAAGCACCAGTAGATGAAGGCCATCTCCTGGTTTAGGGGAAAACTCTGGAGAGAAGCGGAGTCTTAGTTAGGGTTTTACCCCTGTGAACAGACACCATGACCAAGGTGACTCTTATAAGGACAACATTTAATTGGGGCTGACTTACAGGTTCCAAGTTTCAGTCTATTATCATCAATGCGGGACCAGGGCAGTGTCCAGGCAGGCATGGTGCAGGAGGAGTTGAGAATTCTACATCTTCATCTGAATGCTGCTAGGAAAAGACTGACTGCCAGGCAGCTAGGGTAAAGGTCTTAAGCCCATGAGCACAGTGACAAACATACTTCCACAAGGCCACACCTCCTATTAGTGCCACTCCCTGGGGCAAGCATGTTCAAACCATCACAAGTGGTGGTGGTGGTGGTGGTGGTGGTGGTGGTGGAGGTGTGTGTGTGTGTGTGTGTGTGTGTGTGTGTGTGTGTGTGTGTGTGTACGTATGTAAATGTATATATGTATGCATGTGCATGTCAGTCTTAGTGTATGAACTTAGGCACTGTCTCCGTTTCTTTTCCTGTTGCTGTGACAAAAATACTCTAAAAAGAACAACGTAAGGAACAAAGGGCTTATTCAGGCTAACAGTCCAAGGGTATAGTTGAGCATGGCAGAGCAAGGTAACAGAAGCCTGAAGTAGCTGGTCTCATTGCATGCACAAGCAGAAGGCAGACAGCTGAGCCTGGAAAGGTGCCTTGGTGGTTAAGGAAACTTTCCACTCTTGAAGAAAATGTCATTTCAGGTGACTCACCGTCATCTGTAATTCCAGCTTCAGGAAATTCTATGCCCTCTAAGACAGCAACTGAATACATTCTACTGTTCAGGTAGCTTCTCCATTTTATACGGTCCAGGTTACCCTGCCTGGTCAGGAGATGAACCTGTCCTTTATTTTAATAGATTTTCCCACATCAATTTATCCAGGGGTAGAGAGGGAGTGAGACCTCTGCTTGAAGCCCTATCTACACATCTATTTCCAGAACAGCCAAGCCTGGAGAGAGAGAGAGAGGAAGAGAAGAGAGGGGGGGAAGGGGGAGGGAGAGAGAGAGAGGGAGAGGGAGAGAGAGAGAGAGAGAGAGAGAGAGAGAGAGAGAGAGAGAGAGACCTTGTTACAAAACAAAACAAAATAATCCCTGTGGCCCATCGCCCAGTAAGTTCTATGTCCTGTCAGGTTGACAATGAACACTAACCATTGTAGTCTCTTTCCACCTTTTGTGAGACCCAGTCTCTCATTGGTCTGGAACTTTGCCGTGTAAGTCATGCTATCTAGTCCCTGAACTTCCAGGAACCTGCCTGTCTCTGTCTCCCGCCCTGCTATGGCTGGGATTACAAGTCCATTCCTTCTCGCACCACAGCTTTATACATGGTTTTCTGAGTATCCACAATCAGGCCCCCCTGCTCGTGAGGCAAGTGCTTTAACTCCTGAGCTATCTCCCAGTTCACTAGGCAAAGGGTTGAGCCAAACAGTTAAAGACGGGATTTGCTGTGACAAAAATACTTTAAAAAGAACAACGTAAGGGACAAAGGGCTTATTCAGGCTAACAGGCCAAGGGTAGAGTCCAGCAATGGCAGAGCAAGGATTTCAGACAAGGTCATATGAAGGGCTGTAAAAAAGTTCTGTCCTGAGACTGAGCTCAGAATCTCCCCGTAGGACTTCTCTGCGCCTGTTTCCGTGTCTGCAAGCTAAGATGACAAGCGTGACTCACAGGGTCAAGGGCTTTGGTGAGGTGAGATACCTGATGGCCATGTCTGGCAACCTGTACAGGCAGGGAGGGAAGAGGACGCTCCACCAGGAAGGTGATGGCAAATCGCGGTCTTCAGCCTGGGTTTTGGGACTGATTCTGTGTGACTGGATCCTGTACAGGGAAGGGAAGTGGGAGGGAAGCTCTAGCTAGCCCTTTGTGGTACCTTGTTTTTTGTTGTGTGGCGGCATCTAATGGTTGTAATGCAGAACTGCAACTGGGATTTCTCAGCCGAGTCTGCGGAGTGGACGATGCCTAGAGCCTGGTTTACCTATGCAACTCTACACACCCACTCTTTCGAGCAAACTGGACAGGCCTGGGTCTCAGGAGGGGCTACCCACATGGATGAAGGTCCTTTTAGCAAATTGTGTGACTTGGCCCTCTCATCTGTCATCTGTAGCCCAGGTTTCCCCACCTCTACTGAGAAGCTAAGGACCAATCCTTTTAATCTAGATTGAAAATCCAGGACCCACATCAGTCCACTTTCTTCCCATAATTCCTGATACTTATTAACTGCTACCACCGTGCTGGGCACCAACCTAGAAATCATCTCCTGGCTTTTTACTTTTGAAACAGGGCTTCAAGTCTACTTTGCAACACAGCCACTGAGGGCCTTGAATTTGTGACTCTGCTGTCTCCACCTTCCAAGTGCTGGGATCACAGGCATGGGCTACAGTACTCAGTTTATACAGCGCTGGGGGTTTGAACCCAGGCCTTTGTGTATTTATGCCAGGCAAGTACTTTGTCAGCTGAGTTACACTTCCAGTCCTCTCGCCGCTGCATCCCATCAATTTTTGCTCCGGCCCTACCAGTGAGAAATTATTGCTAATAAGCTTATTTTACAAATGGGGAGGCCAACTGGAGTCTCACAGGCAGGAAGAGGCGGGACTTGGCTCAGAATGCAGCTTTAACTGGAGAATCCATTCCCTTCCTGCCGGGTAATACTCTGCAGAGCGCTGGGGCTGCAGCGGTGAGCTCTGACACTACTTGGTTCGACTTAATGGCTTTGCAAAGTAATGGCTGCCTCAGGCAGGAGGGCAACATCTTTCCCTTTTCCAGATCTGACTCAGTTCAGATATTTATGCTCTGGGCTGCAGGTCCCCTTAAGAGGGTTAAATGGAGCATGTAAGATGTCATACCATCAAGCATTCGTGGTTTGACCTTGGTTGGTGCATCTTGATGGCTGGTCTCAGAGTGCAGAGCTCTCAAGAAGAGGCAGGCCAGTAGATCCCAGCTTAATGGAAGGGTACCATCCAACAGGGGCATTCAAGCAAGGGCCTCACAGGCTGACTGGCTCAGAATTTGCTGGGTACCAGACGCTATCCTCATCATTTCCCACACGTTAGCGCATCTAAACCTTACCACAGGAAAGGATCAGAGCCTCCATTTTGTGGATGGAAAATCTGAGGCACAGAGAGACTGCCTGATTTATCTAGGGTCACACAGCATCTAGGGTCACATGGCTCAGGAAGGAAGTAGTCACTGTTAGAAGCAAGTTCGACTGCCCCCAAGGCCATGCTGCTCATAGACCGTGTGTCAGGAGTTCTACAAACTCTTAAAAATCTTACTCTTGATGACATGCTGTAGAATCCTTTTGTTTGTTTGTATGGCTGGTTTGAAGTCCAACCAAACAACTACTTGAAATCCAACCAAAAGTAGTTTTTCAAGACTCAGTTTCTCTGTGTAGCCCTGGCCATCCTGGAACTTGACTTGTAGACCAGGCTGCCCTGGAACTCAGAGATTCACCTGCCTCCGCCTCCCGAGTGCTGGGATAAAAAGTGCAAGCCAGGAGCTGGAGTGATGGCTTGGCAGTTGACAGTACTGGCTGCTCTTCCAGAGGACCCGGGTTCGGTTCCCAGTGCACACATGGCGGTTCACAACTGTCTGTACCTCCAGCTCCAGAGGATCCAGCATCCTCCTACAGGAGCACATGCAGGCAAAATGCCAATGGGCATAAAATAAAAATAAATTATTTTTTAAAAAGTGTATGCCATTATAACTGGCTGCAATTCTTTTCCTGCCTCTCAGACCTTCAAATGCCCTGAGCAAACAATTCACAAAAGAAAAGCATCAAAAGCGGGAGGCGGGGAGGCTGTGGATGTAGCTCAGTTTGCAGAGAGCTTGCTTGGCACTCGTGAGGCCCTGAGTTCCACGCCCAGCACTGAATAAAACTGGT
Source organism: Rattus rattus (assembly GCF_011064425.1). Lineage (NCBI taxonomy): Eukaryota > Metazoa > Chordata > Mammalia > Rodentia > Muridae > Rattus > Rattus rattus. The sequence continues at coordinate 9,959,333 of NC_046155.1, forward strand.
GATGTCAGTACACAGTGGCACACTCCTGTAACCATAGCACTCGGGAGGTGGAGGCGGAGGCAGGAGGATCTTAGAAGTTCAGGGTCATCCTCTGCCTCATAGCGAGTTCAAGGCCAGCTTTGGCGACATGAGACCTTAATTCAAAAAGAAAATAAACAAACATAAATTATAAGAGCCCTAGCTCTGGGGTCTCATGGTCACACTTTTGTATCTGTCATGAACCAGCCAAGGAGACTTGTCCTAATCAGGACAATGGGAAGTGGCTGCTTCCTGGGCTGTAGAAAGAGAGATGATACAGCCAGAGAGGGAAGGGAAGTCTGAATAGTGGCTGGCATGATGGACTCTAGGGAGTGGCAGATGATGTGACTGTTTGGGTCGACTGGTCATATGTCCAGAGCCTGGTCAGGCTCCATCTTTAGTTTCTCGGCACTGGGACCAGTAAGCCTCAGTGAGGCAGGACCAGCACAGGACCAATCCTTTCAAAGGTGCTCTGAGAGCCTGGGGTGACAGGACAGTCAGCAGCATGCTCGCCAGGCAAGCGAGAAGACCTGAGGTCTATTCCCAGAACCCACGTTCTTTTAGACGGAGGGGAGGACTGAAGACATGGCTCAGGGCTTGTTGCTCTTACAGAGAACCCAGGTTCAGTTCCCAGTACTCCCATGATGGTTCTCCACCATCTCTACTCCAGTGCAAGGAGATCTGATGACATCTGACCTCCATGGGCATCACAGACATGTGACCAAACTTTTCCTGGAGTGAGGGGTAGACATACCCTAAATAGGTAGCCCACGGCGGACCAAGGTACCAGATAGGTATCTACCACCAAAGTCCAACCTGGTGAGCCAATGAGTTTTACTAGAGTAACTTACGGGAGCGTGAGTGGGGGGTTGCTTACACGAGCAAAAATGACTCGAAGACAGCTGCATCATCAAGGCCCTCCCCAGCATGGGTGAGAGCTCACAGAAGCTGGGAACCTGGAACTCAGCACACAGGCTGTAGGCAGCTCAAGTTGAAGAATGTTCTTTCCAAGCGCCTCCATTGGTCTAAACCTGGCGGCTTGGCTAGTTTCTGCTTCTTCCAGGAACCTGGGTCTGGTCTCAGTCATGTTTGCAGTGTGGCTTGTCTGAGAGGAACTCGAAAGTTTTATAGCTGGCAGAGAGAGGCCTAGTGAATCTGGTCAGTTTTAGGGACTTCATAAAGCTATTTTGAGTCCTTTAACCATCCTGATTAGGAATCTTCCCTGCGGGATGGAATGCTTCCATCTCAGATTATGTTACACGATAAATCTCTCTCTCTCTCTCTCTCTCTCTCTCTCTCTCTCTCTCTCTCTCTCTCTCTTTCTCTCTCCACATATTTTTTAAAAAAAAAAAAAGGTGGGTGTAGCAACATGTGCCTGAAATCCAACCACTTGGAAGGCAGAGATAAGAGGATGCTGGCACTTGCTAGTCAGCTAGCCCCGTCTACTGGGAGTGAGGTAAACACATGGCCGACTGTGCCAACAGCTCCACCAGCGAAGTGCTTACCATGTAAGCAGAAGGAGCTGAGCTTGTCCCCCAGAAGACACATGAAGACTGGGGACAGCAGCCCACACCTCTAATCTCAGCCCTGAAAGAAAAGAGACAGGAGGATGGATCCCATGGCTCACTAGTCAGCCAGTCAAGTTCAGTGAGAGAAACTCCATCTAGAAAATATAGGTGGATAGTGAATGAGGAAGAAACCTGGCATTGGCCCCTGGCCTTCACACACATGCACACCCATGTATACACCCAACACGCGTGCACACACATAAAAACAATTAAAAATAAACATAGGGACAGTGTCTAAGCAATGATAGTTACAGCTGTCCTCTGATTTCCACATGCAACTGCAGATGTGCACACAAACACACACACACACACACACACACACACACACACACAGAGTGACATCACTGGGAACTGAATAGGCATGAAACTACTAGGTTAAATGCAATCTCCCCCCGGCTCCCTTCTTCCTAAAGACACCGACTCCCAGGATAGGCGGTGGCTCTCTCTGCACTCTGCACCCCGAGCTGAACTCTGCTTCCCTCTTCAGCCTGCATGAACATTTCCGAGCAGAACGCTACAGCACTGATTTCATGGCTGTTCTGGCTCTGCGTGCTCTGTTGTCTCCCTGTCTCCTCCGGGTGAATTTGTTGGTCTTGCACAAGACTTAAAATTTTATGACTCCCTCAGAAGATGCAGCGTGATGCAAGAGCAAGCAGGAGCCAGTCTTAACCTCCTCACACAGCAAGGGGGATTCTCCACAGCCACCAGCAAGACAGACACTCAGGGAAGGGGCTGGAGGGAGGGTCGGGTGGAGTCCAAGGATCTGATCTGGGTTCGTAGCCCAAACCCAGGCCTCCCCTCCCTAAGCCTGTTTCCTTGGATTCATGGAGAAATGGTTCCGAATGGAGGATCCAGAAAAAGCAGTGTTCAAGCGCTGAGCACAAAGCAAACCACACTGACAGGACTGGGGAATAAGATGGGCAGTACTGCATCCCCAGACTGCCTTGTAGTTGATTGGCTGGTGCTATGGGAGGAGCTACAGTGTGCCACTCCTGGTGAAGTGTACAAGGGTACGTTCAAGAGCAGAGAACAAATGTGGGACCTAGCAGATGGGAGCATCCTGGTACTATATCATGGCAACTTACTGTGATTTGAATGTGTCCCCAAAAATCCATCTATTGGAAATTAACCCCCAAATTCATGCATTTGGTAGTATAAAGATGCAATTAGAGTTTGATGATGTCGGGGAGGTTGGACCCATGAGGGTAGCATTAGTGACTTTACATGAAGAGGCAGAGAGCCCTGAGCAGACACCCCTTCTATCTAGCAGGTACTGACTTGTCCCTCTGTCACTGGATGACTAGTGCAAAGTTGCACCCTACTCTGGGCTTCCCAGTCTCCAGAAACATGAACTAAATAAACTTTTGTTTCTAATTGACTTTAGTCTGTGGTATTCTGTGATAGCAGCAGAAAACAAACTAAAACACAGCCTGAACCCACAAGAACATTCCTGTCTGTCACCTGCAGTGTTCCCACATGAGCACATGAACTGCTCTGTCTGGGGGAAGACCAGGGTGAGGGTAATAAAGAGGTCTTGCCAAACCCACAATCAGCCCTGGACACATGACACAAGCAAGAAGCAGATATGTGCTGCTAGTAGCCACCAAGTTCCAGTGTCATTATACACAACTCAGCCCATCCGGACTTTTATGAATTGTTTTCTTCAATATTGATTGAGGCATCAACACACTTATGTTTGAGTGTGAGGAAGCCTGTGGGCCACAGCATGTAAACAGCTTCAGGCGTCAGCCCTTCACTCTGGCCTGGTTTGAGGCAAAGTTTTTTTCATCATGCACCTGTGTTCCACAGTCCAGGCTCCTGACTGGAGAGCTTCTAGGGGACTCTCCTGCCTCCACCTCCCGTTTTGCTATAGGCATTCTGAGGCTACAGATGTCCCCTCACTGAACCCAGTTTTACACAGGCTCTGAGGACTTGAATTCAGGTCATCAAGCCTTTCCAATAAGCACTTTTACCCATTATGGCATGTCCTGGCCCAAACACCATAATTTTAACTTACTTGCTTTTATTTTATGGTTCTAGGGATGGAGCCCGGAGCCTTACAGGCATGCTAGGCTAGCGCTCTCCCACTGAATTATAAGTCTGTGATTAAGCATCATAATTTTAAAACACTATACTGCTATACTTTGCATATTAAGTATCTCTTGAATGTTAGTGTATTAAAGCCTTGGTCTCCACAGTGGTGGTATTAGGAGGTGCTAAGGCCCTTTAAGAAGTAGAGCCTCGGGGCTGGAGCGATGGCTCAGCAGTTAAGAGCACTGACTGCTCTTCCAGAGGTCTTGAGTTCAATTCCCAGCGACCACATGGTGGTTCACAGCCATCTGTAATGGGGCTGATGCCCTCTTCTGGTGGGTCTGAAGATAGCCACAGTGTATGCATATACATAAAATAATAAATAAATCTTAAAAAAAAAAACAAAAAACTAGAGCCTCACCACAGACCCTTAGGTCATTGGAAGCATGTTCTTGGAGGAGATTTGGCGACTTTTGCCTCCTGGACACCACACATTTCCTGCCTTAGAAACCCCCATCAGAAACCAAAGCAGTGGATCTGCCCAGTCCTAGAAGAACCTCTGAAATCGGGGCCAAACCAACTTTCTTGTATTTCTAAGCTAATTATCTCAGCTGTTTCATCATAATAATGAAAATCTAAAACCAGTTTCACTTTAGGATTGATATATAATCTGCCATTCTCCCTCGAAGCCCCGATTTATCGCTTATACACCAGACAACCGCTGTTCTCTCCCTGCCATAAACACTACAGCCCTCTGCAAACACATCCCGAATCCTCCAATGCCTTCACTTGCAATCCCTCTCCTTGCTGGGCACCCCTTCCTCACCTGAAAAGTCTCTCCTTGCACAGAGCTCCCTGATGGTTTCTGGCAGTCGCGATAAGAGATCACTCTCCAGCTGCATTTGTGTTGTTTGGAGGAGTGAAGGCCATATTTAGGAAGTGGGATCTTGTGTGCTACCAGCTCCCAGAAGGATCAAGAGGCTGATCTCCAGGTCCAATGGGCCCTCACCTGGGAGCTGCAGCACCCAGTGGAGACTGAGGTCTTGAACAGTAGCCTCAGAGAAGAGAGAGTTGGCAGGATACAGGCAGCCGGTCCCAAAGAGCAGTATGGTGCACCCACTGGGAAACGTTGGCTCCCTGGTGTTTTAAGAGCGATATAGACAAACCAGAGAGACACTGAGGGCAAGCTGCAGGACATCTCCTTGCCTCTGCCTCTCGGCTTAAGTGGGGCTGATAAGTGTTCCTGCTCTTCTGTATGAGATATGAGTGAGCTTTATTAGCGGCTCACTTCATACATGGCAAGCACTTCTCAGCTTTATGGGCTCAGACTCAGGCTGAGGTGTTGAGTAACCAAATTAGGGGGAGGAGGCACTGCTTGGCTGTCCTCCTGACACTGACCAGGCAGCAGGTCATGTGACCCAGGATCCCATCTCCAGAGCCTCCAGAAGAGCTGCACAGGGGCCTGTTACCGGGTGGGGAGGGTGGAGGCTCTCGTTTTCTGGAAACTATTCCTGCACACATGTCACTGAGACAAAAATTCTGGACACTGACCACCATTTTATTCCCTTTGGTGGCAAACTGATACTTGTGTGAGCGCAAACAATGGAAATCTTTTGAACCGTTTGCTTTCTCTACCTCTGTACATAGGGCTCTGGCTGGCTGTACAAAGGGGACAGTACAGATAGGAAGCCGCAGTACTTGGCCCCTTCCTTCTGGCCTTTGGAGAAAGACCAAGGGCATGTTTTCTGGGAAAGCTGGGGAAGCATCCAGCTGAGGCTGGGAGTACGTGTGTGTGTGTGTGTGTGTGTGTGTGTGTGTGTGCGCGCGTGCGCGCGCGCGCGCGCGCGCATGGGCGTGTTCCTGTCATTAGGCTAGCCAGTCATTTCTGTCCACCTGAGAAGCGTCCTGCCTACCCATAGCAGGGTTGGCTGCTCCCAGGCCTGTGGAGTAGCATCTGTTTCCTGAAGCACACCTGGAACCCAGAGCTGTCTTCTTTTAGCGTCTCAGATCTTCAGAGGCCAGGGAGGCAACCAAGCATGTGGCCCTTTACTTGGCAAGAGAGACGGGTCTCATTCATTAAAGCCCTTCTCCCTATGGAAGTGGAGGACGGTGAGCTATTTTTCCCACACTGGACCACTGTAACTAGAGAAGGGTCAGGTTCTTCATCCCAGCAGCCCCAGAGAGACTCTTGATTCTCGCTGCTGTGATATTTACTTTTGGGATCAAGTCAGACTCCCCTATCTGTACTTTTCTTTGTTTTAGACAGGAGTCTCCTTTTGTAGCCCAGGCTGGCCTCCAGCTAGAAACCCTCCTGACTCAGGTCCCTAATCCCTGGGATTATAAGCATGTGCCACCATGCCCTATTTATGCGAAGCCTACGTCCTCTGGTATGTCAGGTATGTCTCTATGACCTGAGCTACATCTGCAGCTCTCTGTCAGTCAGTTCATTCTTTTATCTTTCAAAAACATGTGTGAGCATACCGCCTGCCTGTATACGGGTGCACCGCATGTAAGCCTCTCACCCACAGAAGCCACAAAAGGGTGTCACATCCCCATAGAAGGAGTTACGGGTGACTGTAAGCTGCCATGTGGGCGCTAGGAATTAAACCCCTTTGCAAGAACAAGTGCTCTTAACCTTGGAGCCAGTCCTCCAGCCCCTAGCCATTTCATTTTAATCAACCAATTAATTATATTTGTGTATGTATGTAGGTGCATATATATATACATAGAAGTCAGATGACAATTTGTAGAAGTCAGCTCTCTCCTACCACCAGTGGAACCTGGGGATAGAGCCCTTCGTCAGGCTTGGCAGCATGCGGCTCTGCCTGCTGAGTCATTTCACTGACTCAACAGTAATTTCTTAAATAATTAACAATATCTTTTGTGTGCCAGGTGATGAACCTGGCTCTATATAATGAAAGGGAACAACAACACAACAAAACAGACCTAGCCCTTGTTTTGTGATGTTTAAATCCAAAAGGCAAATAGGCGTTTGTTAGTTAGAGAATCATTAGATAGATTTAAACCTGAGAGATGAGGAAAGTGTCTCCAAAGGACTGACACCTGAACTCTGAACTGAAGGAGGAGAGGATGAAGCAGGGAGGGGGAAGAGCCTGTGCAAAGGTCCTGTGGTAGGAAGCACAGAGGTTTTGGGTGCCACTTAGAAGCTGAAGCACAAAAACTGAGAGGGATTGGTTTAAGATGGAGATGTATAGCAGGCCAGTGACACGGGTCTGTAACACCAACTATTCCAGAAGAAGAAGTACGTGGGTTGCAAGTTCAAGGCCTGCCTGAGTTACAGAGCTAAAGCCAGCTTAAACTTAGCAAAGCCTGAAGAAGGGATATGACATATAACCTCTGTCTTACTCGGTTTTCTATCTCTGTTGCCTGGGATATACAGTTCTATATGTCTGATTTTATAGGATTCAGTCCCTGGTCATTTGGCCCTATTGCTCTTGGATATGTGGCAAGGTTCAAGGAGGACAGCATGTGGTGGCACACACACCTCACAGGAGCCAGGAGGCAAAGGGGAGAAAGGACAGGGCTGAGGTACAGTATCCCAGTGACCTAGAGTCCTTCCTCCTCCAAGGGTCCACCTTTCCCTGATTCCAGCTCCTTCCAGTACCTTAGTCAGTATCAGAGACTAATATCACTTTGGGCATAACCATCCAAACTATCCCAACAGCAAGGAACTCTTGGAGGTCATCTTAAGGGTTTTCCTTCCCCTCCTCTCTTTTTTCCTTTCCTCCACTCTCTCCCTCTTCCTTTCTGTTGAGCCTTTGAGGCTTTCAAGGCACAGCAGAGGTGCCACATTAGCAGGCTAGAACTCACACAGAGGTGGTCAGGGACCCCGGCATGAATGAGGTCACCACTGCCAGCATCCAGAGAAAGGAGACTAGCATAAGGAGCATCCTTTTCCATGACTTGGATGGGATTCATAGAGGCAAAGGTATGACTGGAGAAGCAGCAGGAAGCTCAAGGAAATGACACATCATAAAGCCAAGGACAGAGCTTTCTTCTACTGGACAGAAGCAATGGCAAGAGATGCCTGGGGTCCACTCGGTTTAAGTATGCAGAGGTCACGGTGCACTTGAAAAGAGATGCTTGGGAAGAGATGCTATCCTAGAGTAATGAGGTGGAAAGCTGGTGACACACCATGAGTCTACTGTCCCTAGTTGCACTGGTGACACACGATGAGTCTGTCCTACTAAGCTGGGCTGGTGACACACCATGAGCCAACTGTCCTAAGATGTGTCAGTCAGACCGAAGCAGTGACAAGAAAGTGAGTACTGAGCCAAGTCTCCAGGTCATCTCGGGAAAGGGGTTTCTTTCACACTCATGGTTTGAGCGTATATAGGCTGCCCTTCTGCTTTGTGTAGCCCCTGTAGGATCCTTTACTCCAGCCCCTATGTTCAGCTCAAAGTTCAGAGTCTGTGGTGATATGCAGTAGTCTCATCTCATGCTGTATGGCTTCTCTTTGTCCAGTCACTCAGTCACCAAAGACCTGGCCACCTACTTGGGGGTGGGAGGTGGGTGCTGGGCTCCTGGACTCTCTCACTCTTCCCATTGGCCAAGCTTGCCTCTCTGGATGGGTGATGGAGGGGGTCCCTTTCCTTGCCATACTAGTCCTAGGCTATATGGAAGTAGGGTGGCAGAGCAGGCTTCCCTAGGAACGGCATATTGTCCCCTGCTAGCTCAATGTCTGGTTGGAGTGAATATTCGATAGTATTAGTTGTTACTTTAAGTGTTCAGGTAAGACTGATGTACCGTTACTAGAGTTGGAGATACTAAGTAACTACTTTTTAAAAAATGAGGCGGGGCTGCAGAGGTGGCTCAGTGGTTAAGAGCACTGACTGCTCTTCCAGAGGTTCTGAGTTCAATTCCCAGCAACCACATGGTGGCTCACAACCATCTGTAATGGGATCTGATGCCCTCTTCTGGTGTGTCTGAAGACAGCTACAGTGTACTTATATATAATAAATAAATCTTTAAAGAAAAATGAGGGCTGGCAAACAGCTCAGTGGGAAAAGGTACTTGCTCCAGCAAAATGTTGAGCCCAGAATCCTCATGGTGGAGAGAACTGACTTCCACACACTATCCTCTGAGAGTCATACGCCACACACACACACACACACACACACACACACACACACACACACACACACACACACACAATGACTTTTCTCCCTGTAAGCAAAGCTGCATGGGAGCCCAATTTACCACCTACATCAGTTACCAACTGTGACTATAATGGTGCATAACAAGTTACCCCAAAACGTGGTGGGATGGACTAATAAACCAGAGTATGGATAGCAAAGAGGACTGGATGTTGCTAATTCTTTTTTTTTTTTTAAGATATCCTTATTTTTATTTTATGTGCCTAAGTATCTTGCCTACATGTATGTCTATGTACCATGTGTGTATAGTTCCTGAGGAGGTGAGAGAAAGATACCGGATCCCCTGGAACTGGAGTTACAAGCAGTTGTGAACTGCCATGTGGGTGCTGGGAGCCCAACTCAGGTCCTCTTCAAGAGCAGGGACTGTGCTTAGCTGCTCAGCCTAATTCTTCTTGTCTTTACCAGAGTCACGCTGAGACTGGGGGTGGCTTAGATGTAAGCCCTTCACTCCCCTCCGCAAGTGTGGCCTGGGCAGGTTGACAGATGGCAGTAGAAGCACGCAAACTAGATTGAGCACTCACCATGACCATGACTCACCATGATGCTTCACGACCACTGACAACGCAGTGGCCAACCTCAGGCCTATGGCTGACATCACAGCTGCACCTCGAAGGCTAAGGCTGCCAGGGTTCAGAGTCTGTCTGGCAATTACAATTGGTGAGCTGAATTCAGAACAGGGAAAGTTTATGTATAACTGCAACTGCCCTGTGGCCTGCATCGCCACTGCAAAGGCAGATCTCCCATCCAAGGCTAGCTTCTGTCTTGCTGCTGCCTTTGAGGGTCAGTGGCTGCGGCACACAGATGAGGCCTTGCCTGCCTCTTACTCAGCTGTCCTTCTTCAGTGGTCCCTTGGGGCGTAAGCTGTAACTCATTCATTGATTTTTCTGTGTGTCTGGTACTGAGTCTAGCACACTGCTCGACAATCAATGAGACAAAGCACAGAGGGAAACAGTGAACGCCTCAAGGAAAGAGCAGGCGCATTCTTCCCCATCCCCAGTGTCTAGTGAAAACCATTACAGTATATCCTTCCAATTATGTGTCTGAGCATCACACACCCTGCTTCTACTTAGACAGGAGACACGGTATCTAATTCACCATCCACTAAAACCTCCCACAGCGTGACTCTGCTGAGAGCTGGGAGCCTGGGGCAGCAAGGGTCAGGGACTGTGGATCTGGCTCAAAAGAGGGCTGGCCTTAGGGTCTCCAGCCTCAGGACCAGTGCTGGCTTTTCAGCGACAGCCTTGGAGCGGGAGCTGTGATGAGGTGAAAGCCAATCTGGGGACCCTGGGATGAGGTCCCTATGTGCTTCCTGACAACACTCATTGAACCCCCTCCCCACTCCGAGGAAGCAGCCAGCCAGTGACAGGACAACTCTGTTACCCAGGAGAGGAGGAAACACTCAAAGGAAGATGGGAATACTAATCCTTCCCTCCTGCTCCCCTCTCCCTAAGCCCAAAGGAAGTCTGAGCTCAAACTGTCAGGGAGAGCTTGACTGCGTGTGTCCTACTTGGAGGGCTTAAGTAATTAAGACTGCAGTGGCTAAGGCTGTGGCCATCTCTGTGAAAATCAACTCCCCAGGCTACTCATTACAGTTTGAATATAAAATGTCCCCCACAGGCTCCTACAGTGGGGGGACAGCATTGCCAGCTGATGGAAACTGGGGGGCAGTAACTGGCTCCTGAGGACTCTGACCTCATTCCTTACAGTTATTATATGGTGGCATTAATTGAAGGTGGGGCCTAGGAGGAGGAGTAGGTCCTGGGGACATACCAGGATACATCTTGTTCCTTCCTGTCTGCTTCTCCCTACCTGGTCACTATGAGATGTTGCCCCTCCATATCCTTCTGCTGTGGCGCTCTGCTTCCACAGCCCTGAAGCAACAGTCAGCCAACTGTGAACTGTACCTTTTGAAAACACGAGCCAAAACAAATCTTGCCTCCTTTTAATAGTGCCAGGCAGTACTTTACAAGAAGTGACTAACATTTAGTTCTACAGGGAGCCCCGGAGGTAGCTACAGCTGAGTCATCAGGACCAGTAGCCTTCCCAGACTCCGCAAGCGCTGGCGAGGGGCAGTGTGGCACGTGGTAGCTCTGGGGCTATTGCTTCCTTTCAGACCCTAGTCCTAGCACTTCCTGTGACTCTGAGCACACAACCCATCCAACCAACCCTTATTTCCTACCAATAGGGGGAAACGGTAAACAAGGATTAAACGCTAAGATCTGCATAAAACCCTTAGCGGTCTGGCACATGGTCAGATTTAACAATTCACTATGGCTACCGTTGTGTCACCAGGATGCCAAGTACCACCGCCAGCACTTTCTATGCATTCCTTCCTTTAGTCCTTATCCTGCACAAGGTTCACCTCCACAGACGAGAAGCTGGAGAAGAAATGTGGCCAGGGTCACCTGGCTGATCACTGGTAGTTCTAGGACTCTGAGCGTGAGCTCCCAGAGAACTGCCCTCGGCTTTATAGATTTGTTGCAGGGCTAGAGATTGAACCCAAGATTTCATGCACATTAGGTGAGTGCTCAACCACTGAGCCATAGCCTTGTCCCCCCTCTGCCAATATCTGCTCTTAGCAGCTTTGTTCTTTCCCGTGTGTTCCAGGGCACTGCAATAGGCACCTCTTTTAGTTTAAAAACAACTTTGATATGTGTGTTCATGTGCACACTTGTGTAGGGACTAACATCAGATGAGGAAGTCAGATGCCCTGGAGCTAGTTACAGGTGGTTATGAACGGCCTGGTGACAACTGCAAGCTGAACTTAGGGCCTCTGCAATCGCTCTTAACCCGAGCCATCCTTCTTGACCCACATTTTTATGACATTTAATTATGGGTCTCTGTGGGGAGTGTGTGTGTGTGCGTGTGTGTGTATGATCTGCACACCATCGGTGCTGGAAACCACAAGAGCAGTAGGTACTGGGCCATCTCTCCAACCCCATAGGTGAGCATCTTTATTAAATACTAACAAGCTGGGTATGCAGCACACCCTTGTATTTTGTGAGAGCTGTAGTATGCATATTGAGGTCAGAGGACAACTTGGAGGAGTCAGTTCTCTCTTTCTACCACGTGGTTCCCAGAGATTGACCTCAGGTTCTAAGGCTTGGTGGAAAGCACCTTATCCGCTGAATCATCACACCGGCTTAGTAGCACACACACATGTAGTCTCAACCTGTGGGAGGTAAAGGCAGGAGAATCAGAAGTTTAGGTTATATGAAGCTCAAGGCTAGCCTGGGCTACATAAGATCACATTTTAAAAAAATAAATAGCAACAAAAACAAAGAATCGCATGCCGTGCTGGCTAGTTACATAAGATGATGTGCCTAGCTCACATTTTACTCTAAACTCAGGAGCAGCCCAGGACCTGGCTTTAATGTCTCATCATTGGGGTCCGAATTCTCTGCACATCTCCACTCAAGACTGACACTGTCTTTCACAGCAGAGACATCTACACTTCTATCAATGGACTGCCTTTGAAAAGTTCTTTAGAGACAGGATCTGCGTTGCCTAGGACCCCAGTCTCCAGCAGTTCTCTTCCTTCAGTCTGGCGAGTAGAAGACAGGTTCACACCACCAGATATAACTAGATACTTGTTTCTCAAAACCAGAGCGCCTCTGCCGAAAGCTACCCACCCCCACACTGCTCTACTAGATGGAGAGAGACGCTTCCGTAGCCCATCCCCAGAGAGCTTGCTGAGGAGCTCAGGTGTCACCAGCTGCCTTGGGTGACATCTGAACAGACTCATCAAGTGGCTAGTTGAAAGGCAGGAAGTTCAGTATCATATAAGTAATGGGCTGTACTAACAAGGGGACTTTCTGCTTCCCAGTTTCACTGACACGCTTACCACATAAGGCTGCCTGGCTATTTTGTCTATGAATTGGTGTGCTATTGGTACTGGTGTACAGGCACATGTGTTTTTGTCTGTGTGAATGGGTATGTACACATGTATGTGAAGGCCAGACGTTGACATTTGTCTTTTTCAGTTGTTCATCACCTCATTTTTTTGACAGGGTATTATTCCATAACCCTAGTTAGGCTGGTATTAACTGTGTAGCCTGGGCTAACCTTGAACGTGTAACTATCTATCTCAGTCTCCTGAATGCTAGACTTACAGGCGGGTGCCACCATACCTGGCTTTCAGCTTTCCTTGTCTAGCCTCAAAGTGGCAGATGGATTGAAAGATAAATGTGAAGTTCAACTATCCTTCCCCTCTGATGCTTAAAAATACAAGCCAGGTTATGCCACTGTCACCTTGGCTGGAGCTGAAGAAACTGGATGAACTCCAGATGGTGCTCCAAGTCACTATGAGGTGCCTCTAACGGCAGCCACAAGAAACACTCAGCTGTCATGGGAAGCCTAGGTACAACTGAAAACAGTGAAGAGAAGAACTGGGGTGGGGGGGGGGCAGAAAGCAGCCTTGACCTAGTTTGATGTGTCTGGAAGAACCTGTGCAAGGGTGCTCACAGGGTAGGTCAAATGCTCATGCGCCCAGTACAGGCTCTGAATGTCAAACCAAGAACAATAAGTCTAGTTGCTGCTTCTCATGGGTCATGGGAGCTGCTGGCCCTGGTGATACGTTTATTAATATTTTTCTGAAAATGCACTGTGGCCAGTCTAGTTTTACTTACTGTCTAATAAAAGAGAAAACTGTTTACATAGCACCCTTGGGCTTGACACTGAGCAGCTGAAGTTAGCAAAATCCTTCCCTTTCAAAGATGACACAAGCCAGCAGCATGAAGGGAAACAGTTCCTTTAGAAGCATGCCATTCCCAGGTGCACGCCAAACACCATGTGAAATAAGACAAAATGAGGGTAAGAAGGGATCAGAACCGAGGTGCATACTTGGCTTCTGGGGCTTGTTGTATAACATGCCCAGGATAAAGGGGGAAGGCGCTATGCAATTCCTGTGCACTCCTTACAGTCCAGATGTTTCTATATATAAACCCTGCCTGTTTAGCACCCCCACCATCCCTAGGACATCAGAAGCTCTCTGTAAGCTCCTTTTACTCCGTAGCTCTCACCCCTATTCCTTGCCTAAGTGAGTGCTAAACTTTTCCATCAAAGGACTTGTCACCAGGGTAGGTTTTTTTTCCTTCTACTTTGCATTCTGGTAAGGCACTCTGTGGTTATTTTAATAGGATCAGCCTCCTGACTTTCAGATGAGACTGCCTTGTCTGTGTATGTGCAGTTGACGATCTGTTAGAAGACAGAAATCTCAGTGTGAGGCTTTGAACAAAGGTTCCTGTCTTCCTATGCTATCCCGGGTGCTGATGCCATCCAGTGTTACCTATTATAGCGTTTGGCAATCTTGAGACTTAAGTGATTATCACCCTTAGTTAGAAACCACAGCTTAGGCCAGTAAGTTTCTCCAGCAGCAAAGCAATAAAGCAAAGGCTTGCGCTCATAGCCATCACGCTGCACCACTTCTTACCAGAGCCGCAGTGGGGCCTGGGTGATTCTGAGTGGAAGCTCCTCACTTTGGGAAGTAGTTGGTGGCCTCCTACCCACCATAGAGCAATACAGAGCTGTGTCTCAATACTGTCATTCTTGCCTTCAATTGTCCAGAAGTGACGGTTGCTACTAAATGTTAACAGAGAAGCCATGTTGTCTAGCAGGACGTTCATGAGCTTTGGATGTAGATCAAACAATAATGAATTCCAGCTTTCATCTTTTTATTTACTTTTTTATGTTTATATTTTTATGTTCATTGGTGTTTCTGTGTCTGTGTCAGATCCTCTGAAATGGAGCTACAGACCATTGTGAGCTGCTTTGTAGGTACTAGAAATTGAACCCAGGTCCTCTGGAAGAACAGCCAGCCATTGCTCTTAACCACCGAGCCATCTCTCCAGGCCCAAATTCTGGTTTTTGATCATGGCTGTATTACTGACTCCTTCCAAGGCAATCTCTTGTCCATAAACAGGCCTAATGCTATCTGTCTGTGGGAGTGCTCTGAGGTAAGTGAAGGCTGGTTCCCCTCTTCCCTCCCTGGACAGGCATCTTTCCCCTGTTTTCCTATAGCTCCTGTAGTTACCCACCCAAGTCTCTCAGTGCTGGCCAGTTTTCTCTCCAGCCAGCACCTTCACATCCCAGCCAGAGCTCCTGCACAAAGAATCCTTCACGAGTGCACAGCTCTCTGAGCTGCCTCACTCTGCAGCGTGGTCTAGGCTAGCTTCAAATTCTTAGTGCTGTTCCTACCTCAGTTCCCCGAGGGTAGGACCTATGACACAGTTAATATGTTACTTCTTATATGCCATTATTATTTGGTCAACTAAAATAATTTGAAGGCTGTCAGAATGAGAGGAAAGTTTGCCACAATAGCAGAAAGTCAGAAAACTTATGACTATAAGCTTGTAAAACCCCATTATAGGACTATAGGTAGCAGAGAATCAGACAAAAATGAAGATAACTGGGAGGGTTAGTGAACTGTCGATTTTCTTCTCGATAGTCTTCAACATTCAACTATCTTTCAGTTCAAAACATGTATGTTGTGAAAAGCTGATGAGGATGTTGACTTAAGCAGTATGCCTACAATATTCCTGCTTTGGTGCCCTCATTCAGCTTGCTGTACCTTTGATGGGCTCAGTTTAGAGGCCTGGATCGACATTCTTTGGTGGAACTATCAGGTTGGGGTGGTTTTATCTTAAAAAAGTCCAGGGCCACTGGGTGGAGGAGGATGGGGTCAGCTCTTCCTACAGCAGCAGCGTCTTTTGCATTGTTGGCGCTGAGGCAGTGGACTCGCTTCCCTACAGTGCCCTCTTGTGGCAGACCTGCAGCACAGCACATAGCAGCCAGGTAAGGGGTCTGACTTGGGTTTTACAGACAAGCACAGGTTAGTCATCTTACACATTACATGTCTGTCCTGGGAGAGGTTCAAGTGTCTAAGGAGAAGCAGGAAGCCAAGGTCAGTACCAGAAGCAGTTTCTATCCATATAATGACCACCACAACAGGCAGTGGCACCCGGCTTAACGAGGCTTTTCAAAGAGATATTCCAGATCTGGGGCACGCAGTCTCTGCTCTTTGTTTTTGTTTTTGGTGAATTCTCTCAGTAGTTCCATGACTTCATTTTCAAATATTTCTGGAGCTGGTTTTGCTTCTGCAACAGAAGGGTAGGCAGAAAGGATTGTGCACAGTCAATGTTGATGTAAAGGATGTGGAGCTACGAAGCTGCATACAGTGTCCATGCCTATGGAATCTCAGCAGTTATGAGGCTAAGGCAGGAAGATTATTGCAAGTTCAAGACCAGCCTGGGCCTGAGTGAGTTCCAGACTAGCCTGGGCAAGAGTAAAAACCCTATCTCAAAAAACAAAACTGGGGCTGGAGAGATGACTCAGCTGTTATGAGCACTTGTTGCTCTTCAAGGGGACTCACAATTACCTTTAACTCCAATCCCAGGAGATACCATGCCCTCTTCTGGCCACCCACAGCACCCACACACATGTATCAATAAAAATAAGGTAAACCTTAAGAGCCAGTTCAAAGGCTCAGTGGATAGAGCCTTGCCACCATGCCTGATAACTGAGTTTAATCTCTGAATCCACATGGGAGAAAGAACCACTTCCCACAAGTAATCCTCTGAACACACACACACACTGTACAACATAAAAATAGTTTTTAAAGAAAAAGTAAATCTTTTTTTTTTTTTTAAATCTAAAGGCAAGCAACAACAAAAAGCAAACTGAAACTCTGGCAATGCCAAGAACCACAGATGGATAAACAGCCCATAGGCCATCTCTGTTCTTCCTCCGAATACTCTAGGCTACACCAGGGTTGGCAGACTGTTGGCCTACACTTGTCAGTAGCTTTGTTAGTGCAGCTGCTCTCATTTGCTTGCATTATGACCCAGGCTACTTTGTATTACAATGGCAGAGCCGAGGAGTCACAACAGAGCTCATATGGCCTTTTTTTTTTTTTTTTTTTTTTTTGGTTCTTTTTTTTTCGAGCTGGGGACCGAACCCAGGGCCTTGCGCTTCCTAGGTAAGCGCTCTACCACTGAGCCAAATCCCCAGCCCCTCATATGGCCTTAAGATTGAAATATTTATTACTCTCTGGTGCATAAGGAACAAATCTGATGACCCTTGGCTTGCGTAATCCTGGCTGTCCTGTTTGGCTTTGCATTTGGCCTCAGTTGTCCTCTGGGTACACTGAGTAGTTTTCCCCCTTATCTGTGGTTTCACATCACAATATCATTTACCTTGGGTCCTTGTAGTTTGACAAAATATAAAATTCCGGAAATAATTAGTGAGTTTTATTTAAACTATTTGTCATAAGCTGATAAAATCTTAAGCCATCTTGTTCTTTCTGTCTTGAGTATGCATCAATCTTGTCCATGTATGTACACTGTAAATGCTACCCATGTGTGAGTCACTCAGACACTTCTGTTTTGGGAATATACTAAATGTATAAATATTGCAGGTTTATGTTTAAGTAACCATATTTTTCATTTTTGTTTGTTTGTTGTTTGTTTGTTTTTGAGACAAAGTTTTTCTGCAACCCTGGCTGTCCTGGAACTCAGAGATCTGCTTGCCTCTGCCTCTAGTGTCAACATTGAAATTAAAGACGTGAGCCACCACTGCTTAGTTACTTTTTGAGACAGGGTCTCACTATGTAGCTCTGGCTGTCCTGGAACCCTCTAGGTAGACCAGGCTGGCCTCAAACTCATAGAGATCCACCTGCCTCTGCCTCCTGAGTGCTGGGATTAAAACTGTATAACCATATTCTTTTTAATCAATAACAGACCCAAAACACAAGAGTGCAAAAAAGGCACTGGGGCAGATGGACAGACAGGTTGATTCTGGTGCTGTGTAGCAGGTAACACTGCAGGGTGTGTGTGTGTGTGTGTGTGTGTGTGTGTGTGTGTGTGTGTGTTTGTACGCACACGCACATACATAAATGGGAAAAGCATGAACTACATGGGCTTGGTATCATTCCGTTTTAGGAATCCACTGAGGATTTTAGAATAAATTCCCTGCAAATAAAGGGAGACTACAGCACTGTGTCTCCTCTTTTATTCTCTCCTGTTCTGGGAGCTCTATGTCCATCTCCCACTCTAAGCTATGAACCTCCTGTAACAAACGCTCCGCTTCCTCTCTTTATCAGTTAGAGACCCTTGGTTGCGAGGCACAGAAACTAACTCCTGCAAACCTGAGCCAGAGGAAATCTCCGGGAAGAAACGAGAGGCCCAAGGAATGAAGATGAAGCTGAGAATGAGATGTTAGCAGACGGCAACAGGGCTAGAAGACAAAAAGCAAGAATGCTAGTCTTGTCCAGTGGTAGGAGTTCAGTCGTGTTCATCATTTTCAATCTCCCTTTCTACCCTAGACATAGTTGTCTAAGAGGCCAATTACAAGCAAAGCCTCCTACCAGCAAAATTTAGGTGAGTCTCCAGAGGACTAAATAAAATGCTAAAAAGAAGACAGATTCTGTCTGTCCAGAGCCTGGACCCAGTGAGTGTTCTGGGTGCTTTGTGATTTGGGAGGGTTAATTTTTTTTTTTTTTCTTGGGCTGGAGAGATGGCTGAGCAGTTAAGAGCACTGACTGCTCTTCCAGAGGTCCTGAGTTCAATTCTCAGCACCCACATGGTGGCTTCCAACCATCTATAATGGGATCCAATACCCTCTTCTGGTGTGTCTGATGACAGCAACAGTGTACTCATATATGTTAAATGAATAAATAAATCTTTAAAACAATTCTTTTCCTAGTATTTATTTTTTGTGTATGAGTGTTTTGCCTGCAGGTATATATGTGTATCATGTGCACGACTGGTACCAGTGAAGGCCAGAAGAAAGCATCAGCTCTCCAGTAACTGGGATTATAGTTGTTTGCAAGCAACCATGTGAGTGCTTGAAACTAAACCTGGGTTTTCTGCAAGAATAGCAAGTGCTCTCAATTATGAAGCCATCTCCCCAGCCCCTATTTTACTTTTTAAAATAGTGTGTGTGTGCGTGCACTTGCACATGCACATCCATGCATTCTATAGTATGGCTTTGGAAGTCACATCCCTCTTTCCACCTTGTTTTTGTGCTGGATGTTCCACGTTGATTGGCTTACCAGCTTCCTGAGTATTTACTATAAGAATGCTGGCATTACAGATATGTACCACTTGGATTGGTGGTGTGAGCCTATAATTCTAGCACAAAAGTAAGTAGATCTCTGTGAGCTCAAGACCACCTTATCTACGGAGTGAATGCCAGGCCAGCCATAGCAGCATGAGACCCTGTCTCAACAAACATTAAAAAAACCACACTCCACTATATGTGCTTTTTACATGAGTGTTAGCACATACCTACTAATTTCGGCACTGGCAAAACTGAGGCAGAAGGATCAAGAATTTAAAAACAAATCCAGGTCAAGTGGAACTTGCTTATAATCTCAGAACTCTGGAGGTAGAAGTGGGCAGATCTCTGTGAGTTCCAGGATATCCAGGGCTGCACAGTGAGACCCTGTCTCAAAAGGAAAGAGGGAGAGAGGGAGGGAGGGAGGAAGAAAGAGAGAGAGAGAGAGAAAGCACGAGAGAAAGGAATTTGAAGCTAGCCTAGGATACACAAAGAAACCTCATCTCAAGAAGCTATCTCAGGAAATACCCCAGTAAGTAAAGCATTTGACATGCAAGCATGAAGGCCTGCATTAGAATGTCCAGAAGTCACACGGAAGAACAAACATGTAATCTTAGTGCTCCTGCCCCTCCACCGAGACAGGAGGGTCCCTGGAAGCCCTAGTACACTAGGCACAGCTGTTTGCTGTGTTTGAATTCTATCTTCAAAATCATGTTAAGGTAAAAGAGAACTAAATTCACACTCAGACCTCCACAGGTGCACTGCATAGCATGCATAAAACACTGTCTGTCTGTCTGTCTGTCTCTCTGTCTCTCTGTCTCTCTCTCTGTCTCTCTCTCTCTCTCTCTCTCTCTCTCCACACACACACACACACACACACACACACACACACACACACACTCCAATTTTCTTAAAGCAAACGAATAAAAATGATGATGTAGGGATGGCTTGGAGTTAGGAGCATGTACTGCTTTTCCAGAGGACCTAAGTTTGATTCCAGCACCTGTATCAGGTGGCTCACAACCACTTGTACTCCTGCTCCAGGGGATCCGATGTTTTTGGCCTCCACTAACTCCTGTACCCATCACATGTAGCATACAGACACACATACATATACATGATGAAAAATAAAATAAGCCTAAAAGGAGGGAAACTACAAGAAAGCAAAGCAATAAACAGACGCAGGAATAACTCGTGTAGGACTCTCAGAACTTAAAGTAATTAAACTAATATCAAAAGCTCTGGGGGAAAAGCAAGCCAAATATAAGAACAGATGAGGAGCTCCAGCGGGGAGCTAGAAAGTCTAAATGTCATATGGAAATGCTAAAAATAAAAGCACAGCAGCAGCAATGCAAAATGACTTCAAGGGGCTCACTGTGACATCTGACACAATTCAAGAATCTGTGAAAGACAGGCCAAGAGATGTTGCCAAATACAAAGGACCCAAAACGATTTACAAAGAGAAAAGCACAGAGAACAGATGCCAAGAACTGTGGACACAAATTGTTCAAAGTGCAATCAGAATTACAAAAGAAAAAGAGAGCATGAAGGAGACTGAAGGATTTTCCAATAATAATCAAAGACATAAAAATCCTGAGAACCCCAAACAGGTAAATGCCAAAACAAAGACCTAGGCATGCTGCTCTTGTTAGGATAGGGAGTGTTCCTGCAAGGACAATGCCCCCCATGTATCCCCAGCTTACTGTTATGGGAAGGTAGTGGAAATTTTGGGGACCTAGAAAGTCTTCCAGTCAGGAAATAACAGGATCGAGTCTCTCCCGTTCCTACCCCCACACACCTGACACATGCTTCCTGGCCATCAAATGAACACTGCTCATCATGAGCTCGCTGCATCAGGTGCTGCCTCACCTGCATAGCTGCCTCGCCAGTACTGGAGCCTACCACCTCATGACTGAACTCCGCAAAACTGTGAGCCACACGAACCTTTTCTAAACTGGGCGTGGTGGCATGTGTCTGTGATTCTAGCTACTCAGGGGACATGAGCATGAGGTTTGACAGAAGGTTAGGAGTCTGGGGTCAGCCTGGGCAGCACAGTATGATCTCATCTCTTAAAGTTTAAAATGGCTTTTTCATTTTGGATTTGTTTATTTATTTTACGTCTGTAAGTGTTTTGCTTGTGTGTGTATTATACCACGTAAGTGCCTGGTGCCCACACAGCATACAAGTGGATGCCAGAGCCCCCTGAATTGGAATTACATGCTGATAGCCCAGCAAAAGAAGTACATATTCATAAACTGCTGGAAAACAAACAAACTCATGAGCCTTAGTCTTACACCCAAGGCACAGAATTCAAAGCAGCCAATTTGTGTAATAGTGAGGGAAGTTCAGCAGAGGGACTATGGTGAAATAGAACAGATTTATATAAAGAAACAACCATCTCCAAAACTAATGAGAGTAGAACATATATTTTGATCATTCTCCTTTACTGCCCACAGTAAAACAGAAGAAATGTGTTCCAGGCTTAAAGTAAGAAGAATGCCACAAGAGCTGAGGGCAAGGGCAGGGTAGGGGCAGGGGTTGGCACACCCTGTTGTCAAGGCCTTACATCATTACACATGAGGCTCGTGAGTCCTGCAGACAGACTCTGATTAATTAATTACCATCGTATACTGTGAACCCGTGAGCAATCATTAAAAACCTGTTAAGGACAAAAATAAACCAGGAGTGGCATTAACCACACACACACACACACACACACACACACACAAACACATAAATACACATGCACAAGCACGCACCAAGACAAAGAAACAATGAAGAGATGGAAGAAACAAACAATCAAAAATGGTAGCGTTCAATTCAAACACATCAAGAACTCAGCAAGTACGAAAGACCTAAACACATTAGTGAAAAACAGAGACTGTCAGGTTGGATAAAATGAACGAGCATGTATTCTGTCTACAGAAAACCTCAATTTAGCTATAAAGACAAAAGCAGTTTGTGGTTTTATAACAAAAGTCCTCTAGCTGGTAATGGAAGAGGAAGTCAGATGTGAGGAAAGAGCCCTTCCTGAGTCAGACGGAGAGGGTATGCAGCAAGGCCCTCGAAGCTCAAAGAGACTCACTGCTGGCAGGTTATTTAGGGAAATCAGCCCTCCAATGGTAAAACAAATTCTCAGAAAAATGTCAGTGTGCTTAGAATTAAATTCTTCCCCGAGTCTCCAGATGGAAACACAGAACACCCGACTCACTGACTTCAGAATGTAAGATCTGGGCAGAGCTTTTCACCCACAGAACTTTGACCCAAGGAACTGATGTGGCTCCAAGTTTAGTAAACTTCAAAACTTGGTAATTTTTTACAAAGTAAGAGGGAAACAATCTGAACAGAAAGCTACACACCAGGCAAAAACAAATCATAGAAATCTGAAGGCCCAGCAAGCTGCCTTAGTGGATCACAGTGCTTGACCTCAAACCCAGAACCTGAATTCAGTCCTTGGAACCTACAAGGTGGAAGCAGAGAATCAACTCCTACAAGTTGTCCTCTGACTTTCACATGTACACTGTGGAATGCGGTCCTCCTCCTTCATAAACACACACCAATAAATAATAAATAAAAAATAATAATAATAAAAATCCCAGACATGTTTGCACCTAACACCTGACCCTTGAAAATATGAAGTGAAGGTCAAGGGAAGGGAAGAGGATTACTGAAATCTCAGGCAATCCGCAATTTTAGGCGATTCCAATGTTCCTCTCTCGGTAACTGATATAACAGGCCCTCAGAAAATGAAATCCAGAAAGAACACAACACCATCAACCACCCTGTCCTAGCCGACACATCGAATGTTCTGCCCTTAAGAACAGAAGACACACATTCAAATGTACATGGAATATTTACCAAGGTACTTGGTACTTCGGGCCCAAAAGAAAACCTAAACAAATTCTGGCAATTTACGAAATAAACATGGGCTGAACAGTCATAAGAGAAATTATAAAATAATCTGAAGTATAAATGTAACATAAAGAAAATATAAAAATATGCTGGTCTCCATCTGCACCCAGAGCTAAGGCTGTACAACAGCCTTTGTCCCTAATTATCAGAAACAAAAAATACAGTGTGTGTGTGTGTGTGTGTGTGTGTGTGTGTGTGTGTGTGTGTGTGTGTGTGTGTGTGTGTGTTCCTTTCTCTCCTTCCCCTCCCATAGGACAATCATTCAATTCTATACTTTTTAAAGCCCAGGAAAATCCTTGTTCTGACTTATTACTCTACACCCATCTCCCCTCTCTTTGCTCTTGGCATTGACCTTTTGAAGTTCAACCCATTTTACCAAATGGACACACATCCTCTACTTGAAATACGATAGATGGTTTTGGGTTCTAATAACGTAATAGTCACGCCATTCACAGGACTCTTGACCTGTGCTGGGAACTCTTACAATGGCTTTATGAAAATTGTCATCATTCAACCTTTATTCGGGCCATTTAAATGGCAACCTCTGTCCTTTTACAGCTTAGATACAGGAACTAGCAGAAATTTGATTGAGAAAGCTGCTCAAGGTACCACAGTTGGTGAAGTACCAGGTTGGAGACTAAAAAGAGCCGGAATAAAATTTAGTCTCAGAAACTGGGTCTACAGAACGCATGGCTCCCGTTTCAGCAGTTCTCTGCATGTCACGGGATCGCCCCTCATAGCTCTAGGGGGAAGCTATTCTTTTATGGTTTTTAACACTGTGTTGCAAACACAATAGCAAAGAAAGTTCAACAAACTTGCTAAACACACAGCTGGTATCAGAACCAGAATTCTAAGCCCAAATTGATATTTGTAACTAAGCACAGTACACAGCCCCTGTGCTATTTAACGACTGTTATTCTAAGGAGCTCACTTGAAGCTGAGGAAAGGCATTACAATCTCACTCTTAGTTTGTTGTCGAGGAACAGAAAACTATACTGGTGTCTGTCAGGCAATAAGATGGCAAGGAATGTAGTCCAAGATTAAAATTATTTGTTAGGGAAAGTTGCTAACTCACATACGGTCATTCATGTTAGGTCTCCCTACTTCTATTTAAAATAAATCACTCTTGAGAATTCTTTTTTTTTTTTAAAGATTTATTCATTTATTATATATAGGTACACTGTAGCTGTCTTCAGATACACCAGAAGAGGGCATCAGATCTCTTTACAGATGGTTGTGAGCCACCATGTGGTTGCTGGAATTGAACTCAGGACCTCTGGAAGAGTAGTGGGTGCTCTTAACCGCTGAGCCATCTCTCCAGCCCCCTCTTGAGAATTCTTATTCTATCAGTATCTCAGGTCCAATGTAGCCAAGGGAATTTTGTTGGAAGTAAATCTCCATGATTAAATATAGACAAAAATCATTAGTAATCCTTTAAAAAGGAAGACAAGGGGTTGGGGATTTAGCTCAGTGGTAGAGCACTTGCCTAGCAAGCACAAGGCCCTGGGTTCGGTCCCCAGCTCCGAAAAAAAAGAAAAGAAAAAAAAAAAAAAAAAAAGGAAGACAATTTCCAGATTCTGCCTGTGCCTGGAGCTGACCTGGTCCACAGCTCTCTGTACTCTCTTTCCCATGGGGGAAAGAGCTGGACTCTTAGAAGTGCAGACAATCCTGAGAGCTCAGGGTAGACCACCACTTCTGCTCACATTCCTGGCCCAAGAGAAACCCACCAAGTGCCCTCCGGGTACAGGAAGGAGCATTCAGGGGCAGGACCCTCTGGTTTCTACCTGCACACAGAGTTGAAGGCCAGTCGACAGGAATGCTGACACACCTGAGAGCAGAAGTAAGACCAACCTTCTGCTCCTATCAACCCACCTGGAGCCCTCAAGACACACAAACCCAGAAGCAGTCTGAGACAGGACCCTTCCGGTTTCTGCCTGCGCCTGGAGCTGACCTGGCAGCTCTCTGTACCCAGATCCCTCGAGAAGAAAACTGCTCCGGGAGACAAACAGGTTTACAGGAATGTCAAGTGACTGTCAGGGACAGCAAGACCAGATAACACCAGAAGACAACCAGATGTGCAAGAGGCAAGCACAGGAACCTAAGCAACAGAAACCAAGACTGCTTGGCATCATCAGAGTCCAGTTCTCCCACCAAAGCAAATACTGGATATCCCAACACACCAGAAAAGCAAGATTTGGATTTAAAATCATATTTCATGATGATGATAGAGGACTTTAAGAAGGACATAAATAGGGGTTGGGGATTTAGCTCAGTGGTAGAGCCCTTGCCTAGGAAGCACAAGGCCCTGGGTTCGGTCCCCAGCTCCGAAAAAAAGAACAAAAAAAAAAAAAGAAGGACATAAATAACTCCCTTAAAGAAATATAGGACAACACAGGTAAAAAAGCAGAAGCTCTTAAAGAGGAAACAGAAAAATCCCTTAAAGAATTACAGGAAAACACAACCGAACAGGTGACAAAATTGAACAAAACCATCCAGGATATAAAAATGGAAACAGAAAAACTAAAGAAATCACAAAGGGAGACAATCCTAAAGATAGAAAACCTAGGGAAGAGATCAGGAGTCATAGACACAAGTATCACCAACAGAATACGAGAGAAAGAAGAGAGAATCTCGGGGGCAGAAGATACCATAGAAAATGTTGACACAACTGTCAAAGAAAATGCAAAACGCAAAAAGCTCCTAGCCCAAAACATCCAGGAAATCCATGACACAATGAGAAGATCAAACCCAAGGATAATAGGTATAGAAGAGAGCAAAGATTCCCAACTTTAAGAGCCAGTGAATATCTTCAACAAAATTATAGAATAAAACTTCCCTAACCTAAGGAAACAGATGCCCATAAACATACAAGAAGCCTAGAGAACTCCAAATAGATTGGACCAGAAAAGAAACTCCTCCCGTCATATCATAGTCAAAACACCAAATGCATAAAACAAAGAAAGAATATTAAAAGCAGTAAGGGAAAAAGGTTAAGAAACATATAAAGGTAGACCTATCAACTTCTCAACAGAGACTGTGAAAAAGAAAGCTAGAAGATCCTGGGCAGATGTCATACAAAGAGAACACAAATGCCAGCCCAGGCTACTATATCCAGCAAAGCTCTTAACTACCAAACATGGAGAAATGAAGATATTCCATGACAAAACCAAATTTACACAGTATCCTTCCACAAATTCTGCCTTACAAAGGATAATAAATGGAAAACTCCAACACAAGGAGGGAAACTACACCCTAGAAAAATAAGAAAGTAATCTTCTTGCAACAAACCAAAAAAAGAAACCCAAACTTAATTCCACCTCTAACAAAAATAACAGGAAGCAACAATCACTTTTCCCTAATATCTCTTAACATCAATGGACTCAATTCCCCAATAAAAAGACATAAATTGCTCTCTTTCTGAGCTGATAGCGCTCCTGCAAACATGGTGAACGTTCCTAAGACCCGCCGGACATTCTGCAAGAAATGTGGGAAGCACCGGCCCCACAAGGTGACGCAGTACAAGAAGGGCAAGGATTCTTTGTATGCCCAGGGAAAGCGGCGTTATGACAGGAAACAGAGTGGCTACGGCGGGCAGACTAAGCCCATTTTCCGCAAAAAGGCTAAAACTACAAAGAAGATTGTGCTGAGACTGGAGTGCGTTGAGCCCAACTGCAGATCTAAGAGGATGCTGGCTATTAAGAGATGCAAGCATTTTGAACTAGGAGGTGACAAGAAGAGAAAGGGCCAAGTGATCCAGTTCTAAGCAGACAATAAAATCTAAGCTGATTTTGTTATGAAGACAATAAAATCTTGACCTTTCAAAAAAAAAAAAAAAAAAGACATAAATTAACAAACTGGATACATAAACAGGACCCAGCATTTTACAGCATACAGGAAACGCACCTCAGACACAAAGACAGACACTACCTCAGAATAAAGGAATGGAAAAAAATTTTCCAAGCAAATGGTCCGAAGAAACAAGACGGAGTAGCCATTCTAATATCAAATAAAATCAATTTCCAACCAAAAGTCATCAAAAAAGATAAGGAAGGGCACTTCATACTCATCAAAGGAAAAATCTACCAAGATGAACTCTCAATCCTGAACATCTATGCTCCAAATACAAGGGCACCTACATACGTAAAAGAAACTTTATTAAAGCTCACAGCACACATTGCACCTCACACAATAATAGTGGGAGATTTCAACACCCCACTCTCATCAATGGACAGATCATGGAAACAGAAACTAAATAGACTCAGTGAAACCAACAGAAGTTAGGAACCAAATGGATTTAATAGATATCTATAGAAATTCCATCCTAAAACAAAAGGATATACCTTCTTCTCACCACCTCATGGTATCTTCTCCAAAACTGACCACATAACTGGTCACAAAACAGGCCTCAACAGATACAAGAAGATAGAAATAGTCCCATGCATCATTTCAGATCCCTACAGACTAAGTCTTCAATAACAACAATAATGACAGAAAACCCACATACACATGGAAGCAGAACAATGCTCTACTTAATAATAAGTTGGTCAAGGAAGAAATAAAGAAAGAAATGAAAGACTTCTTAGAATTTAATGAAAATGAAGGCACAACATACCCAAACTTATGGGACACAATGAAAGCAGTGCTAAGAGGAAAACTCATAGCTCTGAGTGCCTCCAAAAAGAAATTGGAGAGAGCGTACACTAGCAGCTTGACAGCACACCTGAAAGCTCTAGGACAAAAAGAAGCAAATACACCCAGGAGGAGTAGAAGGCAGGAAATAAACTCAGGGCTGAAATCAACCAAGTAGAAACAAAAAGAACTATACAAAGAATCAACAAAACCAGGAGCTGATTCTTTGAGACCATCAACAAGATAGATGAACTCTTAGCCAGAGTAACCAGAAGGCACAGAAACAGTATCCAAATTAACAAAATCAGAAATGAAAAGGGAGGCAGAACAAAAGACACTGAAAAAATTCAAAAAATTAGATCCTACTACAAAAGCCTATACTCAACAAAACTGGAAAATTAGCAGGGAATGGGCAATTTCCTAGACAGATACCAGGTACCAAAGTTAAATCAGGAACAGATAAACCATCTAAACAACCCCACAACTCCTAAAGAAATAGAAGTAGTCATTAAAAGTCTAACAACAACAACAACAACAAAAAGCCCAGGACCAGATGGATTTAGTGCAAAATTCTATCAGACCTTCAAAGAAGACCTTGTACCAATACTCTTCAAACTATTCCTCAATGTAGAAACAGAAGGAACAATACCCAATTCATTCTTTGAAGCCACAAGTACACTTATACCTAAACCACACAAAGACCCTACAAAGAAAGAACTTCAGACCAATTTCCCTTATGAATATTGATGCAAAAATACTCGATAAAATTCTTGCAAACTGAATCTAAGAACACAACAAAACAAACATTCACCATGATCAAGTAGGCTTCATCCCAGGGATGCAAGGATGGTTCAATATACAGAAATCCATCAATGTAATCCACTATATACACAAACTCAAAGAAAACAAACCACATGATCATCTCATTAGATGCTGAGAAATCATTTGACAAAATTCAACATCCCTTCATGTTAAAAGTCTTGGAAAGATCAGGAATTCAAGGCCCATACCTAAACATAGTAAAATCAATATACAGCAAACCAGTAGCCAACATCAAATTAAACAGAAAGAAATTTTGAGCAATCCCACTAAAATCAGGAACTAGACAAGGCTGCCCACTCTATTACTCAAAGTCCTAGCTATTAAACAAAACAAAAGGAGATCAAAGGGATACAAATTGGAAAGGAAGAAGTCAAAATATCACTATTTGCAGATGATATGATAGTATACCTAAGTGACTCTGAAAATTCCACCAGAGAACTCCTAAACCTGATAAACAACTTCAGCAAAGTATAGGGGAATGCCAGGGCGGTGAGGTGGGAGTAAGGGAGTGGGAGGGGGAGCATCCTCATAGAAGCATGGGGAGAGGGAATGGGAGAGGGGGAGCCAGGAAAGGGGATAACATTTGAAATATAAATACTTAAAATACCAAAAAGAAAGAAAAAATGTAAAAATATGTAAGAGGAAGTTAAAACAATGCTTTAGCAGTGATTGCAATTTGTGGATCACACCAGATATTTATATTACAATTTATAACAGTGACAAAATTACAGTCATAAAGTAGCAATTAAATAATTTTACAGTCAGGGTCACCACAACATGAGGAACTATATTAAAGAGTCATAGCATTAGGAAGGTTGAGAAACATTGGCTTCGAGGGACTAAATGTTTATGGAAAAGAAGGTTTCTGATGAGCTTAGCTCTTACTTCAAACAACTAGGAAATGCCAATCACACTTAGTACACAAGAGTACTTAGTACACTTAGTACACATGAACATGAGTAACAACAGAAACCCTGTAACTGAAAACTGGAAGCCACACAAAATACCAATGAAATAAAAGACAAGCCCACTGAAAGAGAAAATGAAATTGATGGCAACTTCTGGTAATATTGAGCAAGAAAAAAAAATGAGGGAGGAGAAAAATTACAAATTACAATGATAGATATAAAAGATAAACATTAATTTATTTGGGGGAGGTGTGTCTCACTATGTAGTTCTGGCTGTTCAGGAACTTACTATGTAGACCAAGCTGGCCTGGAACTCACAGACTCTACCTGCCTTGCCTCCCAAGTACTGTGGTCAGAGGTGTGTACCACTATGCCTGGCTTATTATTTATTCTTAGTAATGGGAAGGAGCACAAATGCCACAGAATGCATATGGCGCCCAGAGGACAGGTCACCAGGCTGGAGCAGCAAGCAGCATCGCCAACTGAAGCCTACTACAGGTTCAGGAAAGGACCTGTAATTGCAAATAAAACCCTATTTCATACCTGACAGCTAGATGAAATGACAGATGTTCTGACAAATGACTGAATCCCACCCCAGAGGAATTATCTATAATCATTCAGTAACTACTAAAAAATACTGGTTTCATAGTTGAAAATATCCAGGAGTCCAGATAACATTACTAGCAAATCATTATGGAAGAAATAACATCAATTCTACATATATTCATCCAGAAAATGAAGAGGAAAAAGCACTTCATGACCTGTGTGATCAAAACCAAATGACAACCTGTGAAATATTATATACCAATATACAGGGAGACAAAAAGGTCTTGAACTGTTAACAAATCAAGACTCTCTAGTGTTCATTCTGCGATATAAAGCTGGTACAAGACTTGAAAGTCAAATAATAACCACTCAGTGGAATGTCTATTAATAAACATGGGTTGGAGTCACTTCACAAAAGATAAGGAATGAAGAAGGTACCATTCAAATTTCCCAGGTTGGAGGCAATCAGCACTCCCAGTCATCTATGATGTCTTTGAACCAACATGGCATGGTAACTGTCAGGGTGCAGTACTGGCATGCACAGCTCAGCAGTAACCAACGGTTCTCTAATTGGACTGAAGAGCTGCTTAGCAAGAGAGCAACCATGCCTGGTACTAAAAACCTAGCCAGCTACTCAAAGGCAGTGAGGTCACAGAAGAAACCTGCACTGCCACCTCACTGAACCAGCACACTCCCCGACCACATCCTAAATATCCATCCTTACACTACAGAAAGATAGTTCTTCCCTCCACCAGGGAAATTTCTCTTTGCTACAGAAACCATTACAGAAAACACAACTGGTTAAAATGCAGTTCTGGACACCAGTCCCAACTAATATAGCTATTGCACAACTCCTATTCAAAGGTTCAGGGATCGCTGTGAAGAAGGGACAGAAAGATTTCAAGAGCCAGAGGACCAAGAAGTTTGCTATTAGATTTTATCTCCTAGTAATGTCAGATGCTACACCCTTGAAGTCTCACCAACTAGGCTGTCACTTTGACACGACAATGTGTCCCTTCATACCTTGTCTCTGGCAATCACTGCTATCTATTGTCCTTGTTGTTTTTCTTTCCCAAAATATCCTAAAACTAGAAGCACACAGTAGGCACTCACTGAATCTTAGTATAATAGTATAATTAGTATAAATAATAAGTGAAAACTAGGGGCTAGAGAGATGGCTCAGTGGTTAAGAACACTAGTTGTTCTTCCAGAGGACCCAGGTTCAATTCTCAGCACCCACATGGCAGCTCACCAGTGTCTGCAACTACAGTTCCAGGGGATTTATCACCTTCATATAGACATATATGCAAGCAAACACCAATGCTCACAAAATAAAAATAAATAAATAGAGCTGGAGAGATGGCTTAGTGGTTAAGAGCACTGACTGCTCTTCCAGAGGTCCTGAGTTCAATTCCCAGCAACCACATGGTGGCTCACAACCATCTGTAATAACATCTGATACCCTCTTCTGGTGTGTCTGAAGACAGCTACAGTGTACTTATATATAATAAATCTTTAAAATAAAATATTTTAAAAAGTAGAAATTATGGCCAGCTGCCTGTATTTGTAATGGCTTAAAAGTGAAAATTGGGGTTGGGGATTTAGCTCAGTGGTAGAGCGCTTGCCTAGGAAGCCCAAGGCCCTGGGTTCGGTCCTCAGCTCTGGAAAAAAAGAAAAAAAAAAAGAATAATCTTTAAATGGTTGAGGAGGAAAAATCAAAAGAATAGTACTTCTTGATTGGAAAGTATATGAAGTTCAAATCTAGTGTCCATGAAATATACTGAAATATAGTCATTTGTAGACCTGCTATCTGTGGTTGATTGGATGCTACAGATGAAGTCATGAGAGACAATATGGCCTGCAGTACCAAAAATATTTACTGTCTGCCCATATGGATAAAGTGTGACATAAAAGCAAACATACTCAAGAATCCGATGATTCTTCTGGGTATTTATCCAAAGAAAACCTGAAATCTTTGTTCACAAAATCTGTTTATAGAGGCTTTAGTTATAACTGCCTACAACATAAAACCCTAAAATCCCTTTACTGGTCAATGGATAAATTGTATAATGAACACACTGGAATATTATTAAACAATACAAAAGAACAAACTATTGACATAAGCAACAAAGGCCAATCTCAAATGCCTTATACCAAAGTCAGCATTGAACTTGTTCTACACAGGGCCAGAGAGTAAATATTTAAGGTTTTCTGGGTTTTCAAATAACCAAATAAGCATCTAGACAGCTATATTTTAAGAAAAGATTTACTTTATCTTTAATTGTGACTGTGTATGTCTGTGCACGTGAGTGAGTGTCCACGTCCATAAAAGGCCAGAGGCCCTGGATTCCCTGAAGCTGGAGTTACAGGCAGTTATGAGCAGGCAGTCTATTATACACAGCTTATCATGGACATTATTCTAACACGAAACTGTTTAAATTCAGACAACTCAGAAAGTTGGAGAGCATTACCCTGAAAAAGCTAATCTTCATAACCCCTGTGGGCTCCAATTCAAAACTGCTTGATTTATTTGCAGACTTCTATTCCAACTTTCTTAAGCTTTCCCTGTAAGAGTTCCTCACTGACCCCCAGTATCAAGGTAAAATGTGGATAGGAGCCCTCCATCTTTTCATTAAGCTGACTTTTAGAATAAAAAGTAATTATCCTAGCTAGGGATGGTGGCACATGTCTGTATTACCAATGCTCTAAAAACCCAGCCCTGAGGAGGCTGGGATGAAAGGATCATGAGTTCAAACAGCCTGATCCAAACAGTGAGTTTCTGTCTCAAAACAAACCAAGTGCCTAGCCATTCATCCAAGCACTTTGGGGTTGGGGGATAGGGGGCAGAAGTAGGCAGATCTCTGTGAGCTCAAGGCCAATGTGGGCTACAGAGTGAGATCCTGTCTCAAAAGACAAAAACAACCCAATTGTTAAACACCTTGTCTCTCAACTGAATTGGCTTGTCCTGCAGGACGCAGCCCAGCACATTTTCCCAGTTCCCAACCTATTCTTCAACCTTCCCTTTGATCCTAGGAGCTTCACATACCTTACTACTACATTCCCTTTTCTCCTAAGGTAGACTGTACTCCATCTGCCTCACAAAAACCCTAATGGAGGGCAAAAAGGGCAACTGCTGCAAGGCTTGATGACTTTGGTTCAATCCCTGGGACCCACATGGTGAAAAGGAGAAAACCAACCCCTCCAAGTTGTCCTCTGTCCTCAATACCCATGCACATGTATGCTCAATTAAACACGCATACAAAATAAATACATTAATTTAAAAAATTTTTAAAAGAAACAACTGGTTAAACAAATTTTGCATATTCTAGAAAAATTTGACAGTGTTTGGGTTTGGTGTCTATTATATGAATAAAAAGGGATTAGTGGCACAGGCCTTTAATCCCAGCACTCAGGAGGCAGAGGCAGGCAGATTTTTGTGATTTCAGGGGCATCCTGGTCTACATAGGGTTCCGGGACAGCCAGGGCTATGCAAAAAGTCCACTTTAAAAAAAAAAAGGAAGAAAACACTTGCTACTTTAGACTCAAATAGGCTTGTTATCCTATTATCCCAAGAGGCAGCTCATGATGTGCATATTATACCTGTGGCCCAGTAGTAAATGTCCCAGTCATTGCTAGGCTCATTAATCAGACGATCGTAGAGGTTCAGCTGCTTCTCTGTCATGTTGTGCAGATATTCTTTAGCAAAGAGGCTAAAATGAGAAGGAAAATGAGGTTGACATGACTGCCTTGGCAAAGAGAAGTAACACCCAGAGCCTTCTTCTCTACTACCTCAGGAGAATGCAGTTCTCCAGCATCCCCCTCTTTCTGCTCTCATACAGTAAGCGGGCTCTTTTGGTTTCTATGGATTCATCCGTTCTCTCCTGCCACGGAGGCAAAGGGATTTCAATCATGTCTTTTTGAGAATCTGTTGGGCTGTCACCTCTGTAGAAGCGTCTGAACGATGTCACACTAAGCAAAGGAGACAGCAGACTGTGCTTTGACAATACCTGAAACAAACAAATCACAAACATCTTTATAAGGCAATGATTACTATTAATGTTTTTTTTTCTTTTTTTTTTTTTTTTTTTTTTTTTTTTTTTTTTTCGGAGCTGGGGACTGAACTCAGGGCCTTGAGCTTTATAGGCAAGCGCTCTACCACTGAGCTAAATCCCAACCCCTATTAATGTTATTTAATCAACACATAAGGTGCTAAATGCATTAGATAGTCCTACTGAGTTTGGTCCCTTTATAGTCAAGGAACAGAAAACCAATGAATCTAAGGCTTAGAGAAGATAGTCATCCAAACACCCCAGACACATGTTCCTAAATTAGGCAACACCTCCATCTAAACAGAAAACAGAATAAGTATTCCAGATGTGTGTTAGCCAGTCTTTCCAGAAATTACCACAGCAGAAACACTGTCTCCTTTTGCATTCCTTTAAAACTGTACAGCAGCACAGTTGTGCTCCAGCCACTCACCTGTTAAATCCCGAGAATACCTACATCTCCTAAAGACTCCTGAAGTGAGAACTTTGTTTCTTTAAAAAAACACAGAAACATTATGGGAACATGTTTTCACTTTAATTCCAGATGTGGAATATGGGGCTGCTTCAGATTACCTAGAGCAGCTATGATTTCTCTAAGTGTATGATGCTTCAGATTCTGGAGACTTTTCAGAGGGTATTAAAGGCTAGAGCCCTAAGAGGCAGGGTTGGTTGCTGTTTGTTAAGTAGTCTGTGTGCAAAGAAGAAACAACAACAAGAAATTAGATACTCTGACTTCAAAGATCAAACTTGCCCAAGGAACTCGACACCCCTAATTGGTAGGAAGTAGTCTAGCAATAATGTCTCCCCCTTTCCCCTCTATCCTTTTTTCTCATATGAGCAATAGTTTTTCTAAATATAAACCAGAAATAAGGCCTAGGCTTCCAGGGTATGCAGGCAATGTG
This sequence comes from Rattus rattus, assembly GCF_011064425.1. NCBI lineage: Eukaryota > Metazoa > Chordata > Mammalia > Rodentia > Muridae > Rattus > Rattus rattus. The sequence continues at coordinate 9,993,945 of NC_046155.1, forward strand.
GCAAGGGCTACCATTGGAGTGATGAATGTAGATCCAAGAGAGAGACCAAGGCAACTTCTTATCATCAGATAACAGTTATGGGGGCCTGCCTCAAGACTCTGTAGCAAAAACTACAAGGTGTTTCACAGGGGCAGCCAAGAGTCACCAAGTTACAGAAAAAAAACCTGTAGAATTAAATCAGTCTATATCCTATAAGGATGTGTTAACATCACAAAAGAGACCTGCAAAAGTTGTGTGTTGAGGACGGGGGCTTGCTTATGTCTTCACAGGAAATAAAAAGCTGTGGATACATCACAACTTAAAGTAAGCAGACAGGGTTGGAGATTTAGCTCAGTGGTAGAGTGCTTGCTTAGCATGCGCAAGGCCCTGAGTTCGGTCCCCAGCTCCGGAAAAAAAGAAAAAACAAACAAATAAAGTAAGCAGAAGAGGTCTCCTGAAAACTTTGGCCACTAATCTGAAAACACCTAATTCACTGAAAATGTCTTCTGTTTATAATTTCTCGCTACACTTAGCATAATTAATGGCTTAAAACAAAGGGGGAAATGTAGTGATAATTTTGGTTTCTTTGAAAAACAGAAATATTATGTGTGTTGTTTTAATCCCAGATTTCTGATTGCCCACAGCAGCTGACTATGATTTGCCTCATGCTCTACTAGGGATGTGATTTTGCCAGCTGCACATAGTTTCTGCGACTGTGTGACCTTTGGAATTTGGGGACTCTTCAGAGAATATGTATGTGCTAGGCCTCAATAGGTGTGGTTGGCTGGCTGGTTGGCTGGTTGGTTGGTTGTCTTTGGTCATGGTTTATTAAGTAGTCATGCACAAAGAAGAAATGAGGAAGAAGAGGAAGGGGAAGGAGGAGGAGGAAGAAGCAGAGGAGGGGAAAGAGAAGTAGAAGAAGATATTCTGATGGTAAAGATCATATTTGCCCCAAGGAACTTGACATCCCTAATCAGTAAGAAGTAGTCTAACAATGTCACCCCCTTTCCCCTAGCTAGTGTTTTTATCCTTTTTTCTCTCCTATCTAGTTTCAGGGGATTGAAAGGGTAGAAGAAGAGGGGAGGAGAAAGATGAGGGGGGAAGAGCCCGCAAAGTAGCAAAAGACAGCTTCAGACTCCAAACCTAAGGTTATAACTCTAAGACAATGAAAAGAACTAAGTGATGACTTCCTTGCCACCTAACCCGTCTAAGAAAGCACAGCATTGGAGAAAGTCAATAGCAATATTGTTTAACTGCATAAAGACATTAGGGATCTCAGCCTTATGGTTAGGCTTAGAACAAGGAAATTATGAGGGAGGAGTGGAAGTATCTGTGCAACAGCGAGTGCTTTAGAAAGCACAAGCAAATGGCAGTACTGATCAATTCGCAGATCCATTCCCTCGTGAGAAGTCTGGACAACAGGCTCCTGCTCCCCAGATTAGTGCAAAACCAGCTGCGCTGAAGCAATAAGAAAGACTGTGGACCGCACATGCCACAGCCCTGTCTTCCCCCAAGTCCCCAAAGAACAAGATGATGGGGAGAAAGCCCCAGCACCAGGCCTCTACCTGAGAGGGCAAGGTAAGACTCCTGGAATATCATTCTAACAGCTTCTGCTGTGGCTGAATCTAAGTGCTACAGGAAAGGGCACGTTTCTGTAGCTATAGCGAACAAAGGTGATGATTTGTACCACATCATTCACTTGCCATGGTCCCCATTCTGCCTTACTGAAGAATGAAAAAAACAAAACAAAAATCCCACAACTCCCAGCTTTTCCCTGGAGATACAGAGCTGGGGTATCCATCTAAAGCTCCAGCTTCTCAAAGGTTGCCTACGGTTTTTATCTCTCTTGTCTCAGAGCAACAACAGGACACAGCACATTCCAGATGCCTAGGGACCATGGAGACCAAGGGAGTGTTTAGTTTTGATGCAAAGGACCAAGGCAGACAAAGTAAGATAAAATCTAGTATTTTTTAGGAGCCTCTTCCCCATGGTTCAAGAAAGAGTCAACTGTATGGTTAATGTTCTGGAACATGGGGGCTGGCATTGCCCAAGGGACTGGCTGGTTTCTATTTTGAACAACTTGTAACACTAACACAGCCAGCATATTCTAAGAAGTCCAGATAGCCACCAAGAATAAGAAAGCAGAGCAACTAGCTGGGGCATGGTGCCTCATGCCTGCAATCCAAGCACTTGTGAGGCAAGAGCAGGACTACTATGAAGCTGAGGGGCTACAGTACCTGATAAACAGGGGAGCAGGAAGGAGGGAGGCAACACTGAACAACCCGAGTGTTTACAAAGAAACTGTAGCATCACATTGGCACTAGGGTGTTACTGATTATGAACTGATAGAGGAAGGTAAAGGGGCTTGCTGCCAAGCCTAGGGAGCCAAGTTCTATCCCCAGAACACAGACAGACAGACAGACAGACACATATGCATGCACTATCTTTTTAGACAAACAAAATAATGACTGAAACATCCAAAATTGGGAAAAAAGAAGTGGACATTCAAATTCAAGAAGCCCCCCCCAAAAAAAAACAGTATCACAAACCTAAGAAGTCCAGACTGACTAAGACATAAATTATCTAATAAGTCAGAAATGTGAAGGTACAAATAAAGCCACATGAGGACACAATGGAAAAGTGGCTATCTGCAAGTCATGGAGTGAGACCACCAGAGAAAACGGTGCTAGCATCTTTGTCCTGGAATTCTGGCCTCCAGGACTTTGAGAATATAAATTTCGATTGTAAGGCAGCTCCAGTAAATGAATACAGTATGCTGTAAAAATGCAGTCTCCTAAGCCACACACAGTCTAAGCATTCTGGACCAGCATCTCTAAGAAAAGGCACTTGAAAATGCACTTTTACAACATCTTTATGTGTGCAAGATAGGTGCATGTGGAGAGGTGAGAGGAACACCTCAGGTGCCAGTTCTTGCTTCCACCTTGCTTTGAGACAGTCTCTTTGTTGTTCTTGTTGTGTGTGCCAGCCTAGCTGGCCTGTGAACTTCCAGGGATTCTCTGGTCTCAAGCTCCCTTCTAATCATACTAGCATACGGGCAGGCCCTGAACCAGCTAAAGAACCAAGGATGACCCTAAACTTTCCATCCTCCCGCCACCAACATCAGAGTGCTAGAATTATAGGCACGCATGCCATACATTCTGTGGTATGTGATGCTAGAGATCAAACCCAGGGCTTTCATTCATGATAGGTGTTGTGTAGCAATTTCCTCCAAGATAAAATCCTCCTCCTCCCCCTCCTCTTTTTTTTTCTCCCCCTCCTCTTCCTTTTTCTCCTCCTCCTCCTCCTCCTTCTTATAAAGCCCTAGCTGACCTAGAACTTGACATCTAGATCAGGCTGGTCTTGAACTCAAGAGACCCTCCTGCCTTATTCTACTATACCCAGCCAATACATAGGATGCTCTAAAGAACGGTAATAAATATATTCCATCCTACAGGAATGCTCCTTAAGCTCAGGAAGCAAACAACTTAAAGGCTTCAGAAAGCCTCTGAAACTATACAAGGCCACTCTTCCTATCCCCCTCCCCCACTCTAGGGCACCTAGCACCCTCTTTAGCTTCAGTGGTACCTGTACACACACACTTAAAACCACCTGTAACTCCAATTCCAGAAAACCCAACACCCTCATCTGGCCTTCATGGCCACCTACACACACGGGCATAACTCACAAAGGCACATAAACATAAGTACATATTTTTTAAACTTAAAAAAAATGAATAAAGAAAGAAAATGAAATTGCCTAGCATGCAAGGCTCTGGGTTTGGCATTTAGCACCAACAACAAAATTTTCATATGAGATAAAGAATATTATATAGTATTAAAGAGTTAGCAAGAAAGAATGATAATCATAAATACATGTGGACCTAATAGAGCACTCAAATATATGAAAGAGACCCTGACAGAACTAAAGGGGGTGAAAACAAAGATTTTAATGCCACAATTTAATAAGGAATAGAACATCCAGATGGGGGAATCAATATTAGACAACCAGAACAATACTAATTTAAGTATATCTAGCTGAGGTACACAGACATTCCACACGAGAGCATACATTCCTCTCAAATGTACGGATGAATATGCCCAGGAGCTCACAAGTTGTCACAAAACATGTCGATAAGTTTAAGATAAACCATATCAACTAGCTTTCAACACTACTGGAATAAAACCTGAAAATTCTCAAACATACAGACATTTAAGATCAGGATGAGACAGAATGGCGAGCTTCAGGCCAGCCTGAGTAACAAATTAAAACCGGCTTTTAAAAAAGGGAAACAGGGGAGGCACTCAAGAAAAGGAGGCTTTCGGAGGAGGTTCGGTAACTCTTCCTGGAGACATAAAGTGAGATATGCCTTGAGTCTCGTATGGTAACTGGCCACTTAACTACATAGTATCCAGTATTCTCACTCGAACACACCGTGGGCTCAGTAACCAATGGAAAATGACCTGCATGCTCAGCGGCAGTATGCGCCTCGCCTTGAGGGGACCTTTCCCTGGTTCTGTGGGATGGGTGAATTCTCCCTACAGTCTTCACGGCACAGAGGAGGACGAAACAGCCCTAGCTGCCGCCCGCCCCGAACCCTAAATCTTCGGCTCTCTCACCCGCGCCAGCGTCGGGATCAAGGTGACCACCGCCATTTCTCCCTATAGTACAGGAAGCTAGCAACCGACCCTCTTCCGGGAACTCCGGGCGGCCGATCTAAGGACTTCACCCGTGGAGGTGGACCCCAAGCCGGAAGGCGCGTCCCAGCGTATGGCGGAAGTAGTGGTGCGTGTGACGCCGCCGGTAGGGGGGGCGGGACCTGGGGCGGAGAGCGGTTCGCGCGCTTCGGGCCTAGTCGGGACTCTCCGCGGCCGCCGCCATATTCCCGGTAACGGGGGCGCGCGGCCGGGGGCCGGCAGGGCCGGCGGGGCCGGAAGGAGGGCCGGGGCTGGCGCCGCGGAGGGGAGGGGGTCCGTTGGGGTGGCGGCGGCGGAAGACGGCGGGTGGAGGGAAGCGCGGGCCTCTGAGGGAGGGGCTGAGATCCTGGAGCTGTGGGAGGGAGCAGGGCAGGCCTAGCCGAGAGCGAGGACCGGGCCCGGTTGGAGTGGAGGCGGCGGGAGCTTCCGGGCCCGCAGGGGGCTCCGGCTTGGGACGCCCCCTGGGTCTAGCAGGTGCGACGGGCTGAGCTTGCGGCGTTGGTCGCAGTGGTTCTTCACAGCGCGGCCCGAGGGCCCTCTCAAGAGTCGAGGCCTGCCTGGACTTGGCAGTGGCGCCATAGGCAGCTACGGGCGCCGACTCGGCGCATCTCCGGTCGGGCCCGCGGGTGATGGGCAGCGAGCCCCGCGAGCCCGAGCGGCCTGGGAGAGCAGGGGGCGGCGCGAGGCTGGGGGCGGGGCGGAGCGGGTGGGGCCAGGCTCGGGGCTGCCGGGATGCTGCCTCTCGGGAGACTAGAGGTTGTTGACCCTTGCCCTCCTCCCAGCCTGGGACCCTTGTGCCTTAAAATTTTTTACCCTTTTCTGAATACCGTAGTGGCATCTTTCTTACTTTGTCCGTTCTCCGGGCTCGAGAGCGTGTTTCCGGAGCCATGTCAGAAGGAGTGGATTTGATTGATATATACGCTGATGAAGAGTTCAATCAGGTGAGAGGAATTAGCAGCAGTTTTGGGTTTTCTTCCGTCAAGTCTACTGACAGTGGTTTCTCTCTCACCACAAAATAATTCCTTTTAGTATCGAAGCGTTTCCCCCTAGCGGAGACTTTGAAGACGACTGACCATTCCTCTTTATGTTAATTTGAACCTCCAGGCTTCAATTTTAAAGGGTTTGCTTTAAGAGCAAATAAAAACCCAAGTGTAATAGAATGGTGAATCAGCCTGTGGAATTGTTTCCCCAAGTCATTCCAAAGTTGGATGAGTAACCATAATTAAAAATGAAAATTACATTTGTTGCAGTATTGCGGGGATAATTTTGATACTTGTTACTTTGCTGTTCTTTCAGCTTGCGGCTCCAGCATGTTAGTCCCTCCCCCTTCTTGTCCCCTCCCAATGGTATAGACAGTACGAGAGATAACTTTGAAAGACGGTATATCAACTGCGTTAAAGGTGGGAGTTATAGCTCCACTCCAGGTGTTTTCAATCTTTTTAAATCACTTGACTGAGAATTCTGTGGGCATTTTGGTATGGATGGGAAGGAAGGTAAAAACCACTGGATAAAACTAGTTTAAAGGCAAGTCAAAGGCTTGGTCATCCTAGTTTGAATTTGTGTTTTTACATTTTAAATGTCACCTTAAAAAGTAATCTATGAGGTTGAGTTCTTTGATCTTGAGGTCAAAGCTCAACGAAAAGTTTCTATTTAAAACTTTTATCTTTTTTAAATTTTAGTTATATTTTTTTGTTGGATTTTTTTAAATTTACATTTCAAATGTTATCCCCTTTCCCAGTTTCCTGTCCATAAACCACCTATCCCATCCTCCTTCTTCTGTGAGGGCGTTCCCTCACCCACCCACCCCTTCCCGCCTCCCTGACATTCCCCTACACTGGGAATGTGGACTCTTTGGGTAGTGATTTAGTCCCTGGGAGTTCTGATTGGTTGTTAATGTTCTTATGGGGTTGCGAGCTCCTTCAATCCTTCCTCTAATTCCTCCACATCTCAGTTCAGTGGTTGGCTATGAGGATCCTCCTCTGTATTTGTCATGTTCTGGCAGAGCTTCTCAGGAGACAGCTATATCAGGCTCCTGTCAGCATATACTTCTCAGCATTAGTAATATTGTCTGGGTTTGGTGGCTGTATGTGTATGGGCTGGATCCCCAGGTGGGGCAGGCTCTGAATGGACATTCCTTCAGGCTCTGCTCCAAACTTTGTCTCCATATCCACTCCTATGAATTTTTGTTCCCCCTTCTAAGAAGGACTGAAACATCCACACTTTGGTGGTACTTCTTCTTGAGCTCCATGTGGTCTGTGGATTGTATCTTGGGTATTCTGAGCTTTTGGGCTAATATCCACTTATTAGTGCATACCATTAAAACTTTTTTCTTACCTGGGTTCTTTTTAGTACTGTTATACTTAAGCTAGCTGGTTCTGGTGTATTCCAAAGGGTACACATAAGAACCTGGAAAGAATGGTCTAGACTGCCTAGGTTATAGCCTGACTTTGGTAGGCAACAAAAGAAGCTCATATGTCCCATTATTTTATTTTAAATTTTGTGGATGTGAGTGGTTTGCAGGTACCCAAGGAGCCTAGTAGTATGGGGTTCCCTGGAGCTGGTGTTACAAGTAGTTGTGAACTACCTGATGTGGATTCTAGTAACCAGACTCAAGTCCTCTGGACCAACAGAAAGTGTTCTTAACTATTGAGCCCTCTCTCTAGTCTGGCTTTTCTGGGTTTTATGTGTTTGTGTGAGTCAGTCTTTTATCATTTGAAATTTATGGCTTCTTCTTTAACAAGACTCTCTTAGTTCTGTATTACTGAAAGATACCCCCAATTCTAAATATATGTTGTTGACTGGTACTGCAACTAATTCACTTTGGAGAATAGACAGTCGTTGACACATTGGCCATATTTGATATAAAGAAAAAGTAATAAATGGTTTATAACTTACGGGTCATAGACAAGACGTTCTTATCCAGTGGTCACTGCTTTGTCAAGATACACATTATTACCCTCAGTAATTTGTTCATTAATTAACTTTTTTATAAAAGAATTTTCTAATCTAAAGCCAAAATTAATGTGTAGACATTTATACCAAGCAGGCAATGTTAATATGGGGAAAAAATGAAACAAATACAGATTGAATATTTTACATTCTAAAAGTTGAAAAAGGGGTACCCTATCCTCATAAGTTAATTTTTAACAAAGCTGGTTTTAGTGTAATCTGGAAGCTGCTAAATTGTTTAAAAGTCTGAGTAGAGTTGTTAAACATTGGCTTAGATAGAAGTTAACCTGTATGAATTGAGTTTTTGAATGCCTTAAAAGACAGTTACTGGTTTGTTCTGAGCAAGCCCTGCATATAACTCCCTCAAGAGTACTTTTGTCCCCAAGGAAAATTAGTACATTTACTATGTGGAACCCTGTGGTATTTGCTTCCGAACCCTGGCAGCATGTGCTGCAAAAACCTTTTGCATAGTTATTTTATTGCTGTTACATTGGGAGCCATGGGATTCATACTGTTCAGTTAGACAGGAGCAAACTAAAAGGGTGACTGAGAACTGCTACTCACCTGAATTTTCTGTTTGTTCCTTCTCATGCTAAGATGGGCTTTATGAATATGCCTGTCAGGGAGGATTTGAACTACTCCTGTAGGATTAATACTGCCAGAGGTAGTGAGGTGTTGGAGAGAGTGAATCCCTGTGCTGGAAAATAGGTGCCATTTGTGGTGGTTAAAAGTAAAAGTGATGTTAGCTGGTTATGGTGATACATACCCATAATCCCAGTGCCCTGGAGACTGGGCAGGACTGCTACAAGTTAGAGGCCAGCTTGGCTACAATGTCAAACGGTCAGAAAACACACAACAACGGACAGTAACAGTGCAGAATAATGGGCAACTGTGATGGAGGAGAAGGTATTGAGAGTGGAGATGTGGGGTTGGGGATTTAGCTCAGCGGTAGAGCGCTTGCCTAGCATGCACAAGGCCCTGGGTTGGTCCCCAGCTCCAAAAAAAAAAAAAAAAAAAAAAAAAAAAAAAAGAGAGTGGAGATGTGAGTATGAGGCCTAAAATTGATGTGGCCTTTTACAAATCAAAGAAAAAGTAACCAACAATCACGATGGTTTTACTGAGAAAACTATATCCAAGTTAGTTACTTCCTTGGGTCATATACTGAGAAGGAGCTATGAGGTAGGGACATTGAACCTATTGGAGGGCAAAATCAAATTTCTACTAGGAAGTTTCATGATATAACGTAGTTTTCTGTGTGTATCCTTGACAACAAAATTCTTACTGAACTATTTATTCAATATTGAATACATATTTTCATTTTAAACTTAACAAAAATTTTAGCATTGCCACGTATAAAATATGGGTGTGTATTTGATTTTTGCTTCTTTTGTGGGATAGGTGGGGTTTGGGGTCTTTTGTTTGTTGTTCTTTAATCTTTTTCTATAGTCCAGTCAGGTAAGACAAGGTTCCTTTCTCTCTGTAGCCCTGGTTATCTTGGAACTCACTGTAAAGTAGGCTGGCCTCGAACTCAAGAGATCTGCCTGCTTTTGCCTCCTAAGTACTGGTATTATGCCACCATGTCCGGCTACTGCTAGCTTTTTAGGTTCCATGGCTTGGATAGACCATTGAAACTTTGAACATTCAGATTCATTGGGTTTTCTTTCTGAGTGGTAATCTACAAAGAGCCCACTGATTGCCTTTAAGCTAACAGTATAAAAAGGTTCCTACTGACGTATTTGCTCCCTAAGTTGAAGTCTTCATACTGGTTCACTGACCCATTTATTTATTTATTTATTTATTTATTTATTTATTTATTTATTTATTTAAACTAGCCAGTTCTCAGTGATGACTTTTGCCTTATAACTCTCAGATACATTTTTGAATCACAGATACTGCATAAAAGGAATCTTAGTTTGCCAACTTTGAGTATATAAAATATTGTTATTTCCTTATTGCCTTTAAGTTTCATTTGAAAATTTTTTCCTCTTTAAAAGCCTTGGTGGGAGGTATAAAGTCTAGTTATCCTTAATATCCTTAGGGGATTGGTCTCAGAATCTTTCTCTGTAACAAAATCTTCAAGTCTATTTTTAAAAAAATGTTAGTGAGCCTGAAGGTATAGTCCTGTACCCCAGCTGTGAAGCAAAAGTTATCACCAGTTCAAGGCAAGTCTTGATAACTTAGCCAAACCCTATCTCAAATTTTATTTAAAAAGAAAAAAGGCTCTAGCACAGTGGTAAAGAGAGACCTTGCCTAGCATGTTCATATGCTAGGCAATACCCTTTGGAGGAGGTATTTGCATGCAAAATCTTTGTGCATTCCTTTCACAAACTTTAAAAAAAAAATCTCTGGATAATGACAATGCTTATTTTGGCTCTTCTAACAGCAAAATCTAGGGCTTGCCTTTTGCTAGGCAAAATCTCTGTCCCTGACCCTTGTATTTTTAATTTTATGTGTTATGAGTGTTTTGCTTGTATGTATGTCTATGCATTGTGTGTGTGTTGCCTTCAGAAGCCAGAGGTGGGCATCAGATCACCTGAGACTGGAGTTACAATTATTTGTAAGCTGACAGTAGTGCCTGGAATCAAACGTAGGTCCTCTGGAAGAGTAGCCAGTGTTTTTAACCACTGAGCTATCCCTCCTGCTCCCATCTTAAAGAAAATTATAAAGGATGTTTTCAGCTGGTTAGGTCTGGATGGGAAACTGACAGATATGGAGAGCTAAGAATGGCTTCTGAGGATTAGAGTATTGAACAGGATAGAGTCGTCAAGTCTCTTGGGAGGTAGGGTATTTGCTCAGGATTTTGGTGGTTTATTTTTATTTTTCCATTTGTTTTATATATGGTATGTGTGTTGAGGTCAGAGGACAAAACTTTTTTTTTAACCATGTGAGTTCTGGTAATTGAACTCAGGTCACCTCACTGGCTTTTTGGTTTTTCTATAAGATGGTCAGGTACAACCCATGCTGGTCTCAAACTCTGCTAGCTGTCAGCTGCTGATCTTCCTCTACCTCCCAAATGCTGGGATGACGGGCACTGAGCTGTATCCTCGGTCCTCTATTCCTTTCTTTTTTTTTTTTTTCTTTTTTTTTTTCGGAGCTGGGGACTGAACCCAGGGCCTCGCGCTTGCTAGGCAAGCGCTCTACCACTGAGCTAAATCCCCAACCCCTATTCCTTTCTTTTTATGTTTCTTAGATATCTGTTAGAAAGCTGAAGTTGTATTCTGTGAGCTTGGAAGTTTCCCCAGGTCATTTGTATAAAGGATAACTCCCAGTTTTTGATTTGTTTGTTTCATTTTGTTGCCTACTCACTTTTGCTTTCTTTCCTCTGCTTTATATTTCTAGATAAATGTACTCTTATTAAATGCAATAATATATAGCTTGATATTAAAAATACATTTTTACTAATATATCTAAGATGTGGTCTTTGATCTGACGTCACTGATCTCATGTATCTCTTTAGATGTATCTCATCATATTGGTTTGCTTGCTTATTTACTATTTCTTTCATCCTCACAGGAGACTAAACTCAAACTTGCCCATTACAAATAAAATCTTGGAAATCTCATAAGTAATTCTAAGAGTTTCAAATCCGAAGTCTTACATACCCTTTGTCCTAGAGTGGGACAAGGAGATCTTGTGCATTACATTGCTCTACAAAACATTTGACTGTAGGTTCTAAATCAGCTAGAATGAAGCAGAAGAAACAAACTGAAAAGTCTGAAGGCTCCATTATCAATCCCTCATCATTTAGGACTCGGAGTTCAACAACACAGATCAGATTGACCTATATGATGATGTGCTGACGGCGGCCTCACAGCCCTCGGATGACAGAAGCAGTAGCACAGAACCACCCCCTCCTGTCCGCCAGGAGCCAGCTCCCAAACCAAACAACAAGACCCCTGCAATTCTGTACACATACAGTGGCCTGCGGAGTCGGCGAGCAGCTGTCTATGTAGGCAGTTTCTCCTGGGTAAGCAAGGATAACCAAAAATCTTAAGGGTGGGCTGGAGGGAGAGCACTGGGAGGTGATGGCATTTTCAGAAACCACTGTTGCACTGTTTTGTGCTCTGATGGGGTTGGATTTCTTTTTCCTGGGATCAGGTTGGATTGATCTCTGAAAGAGAACTATCCTGAGGACGTACTGGTGCCGAAGAAAGCATTGATTAAGTGGGTAGTTGCCTTTTCTGCCATCTTACTACTGCCCCTGACCCTGGGGCTTTATGTCTAGCAGGGTCATCTATGGGACGAGATATCAGAGTGAACACCTTGAACTCTTGGTGGTCATTAGATGGTCCTGTGATAATGGTGGGTGATGGGAATCAAAGACCTTGATAGCTGTAGTGTATTTGGGATATGTGCTGACCATTCTGTAAAAGTTACGGTGTGACATGTTTTGGGGCTGGTGGTGGGGGATGCCAAATCAGGAAATGTATATACTAATGGGAATATTCCTGGCATGGTCAACTCTAGCCTGTCAGATCTGTAAAGTTGCTAGCAATCTGTTTGAAATGATGATCAACCAGCCCACATGTCAGTCAAAGTTAAAATATACTTTAGTTTTAATTCCCAAACATAGGGGTTGTGGGATTAGATGGGTTTAGAGTTTGGGACAATAAGAAAAGCCTGCAGTGATTGAAATATTGCTGGGCTTTGGGGTTTCCTGTGGGTGGTCATGGTTGTGGCTGGAGTCCTAGATTTGGGAACAGGACTTGGAACATCTGGGTGGGTGGGTAGCAGGCATGTAGCTCTTGACATTTTTCCCTTTTCCATCTTGCCGACCTCAGTGGACCACAGACCAGCAGCTGATCCAGGTTATTCGCTCTATAGGAGTCTATGATGTGGTGGAGTTGAAATTTGCAGAGAACCGTGCAAATGGCCAGTCTAAAGGGTGAGATCTAGAGCTGGGGAGCCCCCTTGAGTTTGTAACTATTAGGGTGACAGATCTATTATATGTTTGAATTTGGATTCTAACCCCCTTCCACCCTGGCCTAGCTTACTACCTTGGTTTTGACAAACTGCCAAAGATTTGGGACCTAGCTGGAATGAAATTGAACATCCATCTGGTGAAGGGAAAGAATGTTAATTTTAAATTCCAAAAAGTAAGAAAAAAACAGGAAACCTATAGGGTGGCACCTTCTTGTTGCTGATAGGGAGTGGGGGTGTGGGGGTGGAGGGATGTTTAAATAATTTAGCAAGATGCCTTTTCCTTTGTCCTGTGTCTACTAAATATTTTTTTCCTCTTTCACTTTGTTTCTTAAGGTATGCTGAGGTGGTGGTAGCCTCTGAAAATTCTGTCCACAAATTGCTGGAACTCTTACCAGGAAAAGTTCTTAATGGAGAAAAAGTAGATGTGAGGCCAGCCACCCGGCAGAACTTATCACAATTTGAGGCTCAGGCTCGGAAACGTGAGTGCGTCCGAGTCCCAAGAGGGGGTACGTGGAGACCATCTGTACAATGGGGGGAGGTTGTGGGCTTGTTGCTGTGATGTGGAGGATCTGGGGCAAGGGTACTTGCTATTAGTTATGGTTGGGTGGCACGATTAGTGGGTGGACCTAAGAATGAGATTTGTGTAAAGAGGACAGTGCTGGGAGTCGGGTTCAGCTTATCAATGGGTTCTGCCTGTGATTCTTTTCCTTTTGGCCTTTTGAACAATTCAGTTCACTTCTTGGGACCTTTTTCCCATCTGAACTAAAAAATGATTAAAGTTCCTGTCACTGGTCAATTCTATTCTTCCATAAATGGACACCCCAAAGTGTAATTAAGTGCAAAGGTGGGTTGGGGATTTAGCTCAGTGGTAGAGCGCTTGCCTAGCAAGCGCAAGGCCCTGAGTTCGGTCCCCAGCTCCGAAAAAAAGAAAAACGAAAAAAAAAAAAAAAAGATATGCAAAGGTGGCTACTTTTCATGATCCTTTCATGAGTATATATTTGGTGTACTCTAAAAATCAACCGTAAAAAGTATTAGGTAGTAAAAGTTAAGCGTTGTTTCTCCATTATTGTCCTAGAGAAAGGGGAATACTTACAGTTTTTGAATACTTAGGTGGCTTGGCAAGTATATCACATTAGTTTTTCTTTTAACATTCAGCAGTCTGTTATCTTGTTCCCGTAAGTTCATCTGATTCCCTTTAATCTGACTGTTCATCAATCTCTTACTACCTTGGTCTCCTACTAAGGCTCTCCTGAGAAGAGGGTGCACTGACCAGCTGACAGGCATTCCAGTTTGCTCGGCAGTAAATACTTACCATTATCAACTACTAAGTTACTATTTTGGTTTATCAGTTTGGATGGCATAATTCAATCTCCTAGGGTCTGATTATACCCTGGTAAACTACTAAAATCAGATTTCTAAACCTGAGGATCAATCTTGGCTTATCCTGACTTCACAAGATAGAGAGACCCTGCAAGGGCCTGCCTGAAACAATCAGCCTCCTTTTCTTTCACTACTAGGGAATAGGTAGTAGCAGAAGCATTTCATCACATTCCTGCTGTCACTACTTTGTACATAGCTCTAAGACAGTAGTTCCTTCTGTTGATGGGGTATGTCCTTCCTGTGGAAATAGTCTTTTTAATGAAAACAACTGTCCTTTGTGTTGACAGCCTAGGTGGGTGAGGTATGCTCTATAATTGCCCTCGGTTAAAAGGCACATACTTAGCTTCCTTGACAACTCAACATTTTCTCATCCCTTCTGCTTCAGCACTCTCCTGGTTTCCCCAAGATCCATCTCTTTGCAGCTATACTGAGAGTAGTATTCCTACCTTTTCTCAGCTTTTTCCTTGTGAATGTTACTTTTCTTTGCTGAAAAGAATAAAGCTGATGTAATCATTTGCTTAAAGATGGCTGCTTCTCCGAGGACTTGTAATCAAATATACATATCAATATTGGAACATTGCAATATTGAAAATTATTAACTGTTAGAGAGGATTGCACTTGCTTTTAAAACCTGTTTGGTGTATAACAGCTTGAGAAAGGAAACAGGCAGTCTTATGTTTGAAACATGAAGAACAGGGCCCGAGTCAGGCTGGCAATATCTGATAGTGAAGCAGTCAAGATAGTTTGTCAGATAGTTAATCCCAGCATAAGCTTGCCTTGAGCATTGGCCCTAAATGTGAATTCTAGTTTAAGAAGCTCCTCCATGTTTGCTAAGCATCTTTTTGTTTGCAAGTCTCTCCCAAGGCCATGTCATGTTCTCTTGGGGTCTACTTTAACTAGGCTGAGTTAACTCTTTGAATAAAATGTAGGTAGAGGATGGCTCTGTCTCCTGCTCTTCCTGTTCTTTCTTTAGTTCCCTGACTAGAGCTCCATGACAAAGAGAATGTTTCTAGAGTTCAGCACAATAAAATATAACTTGTAGTGGTCTTGGGTCCCTGAACTCTTGGGAACACAGGATTCAAGGCAGGTAAAATCCAGCAGAACATCACTGAGCATGCTTAAACATCATTTCCTTAAGGGTTGTTGGAGCATGTGTATTTATTTGAAAATAGGAAACAAGGTTTCTCTTAAATTAAGAGTTCTGTTGCTTTTTGAAGTTGTCCTAACCAGAATACTTCTGATCTTCCTGCTGAGGCCAATGGAAAGGCACCAAATGATTTGTTTCTTTTCTCTTACCTGCTTTACTTGTATTCTTTTATGTGGTACCAGACTTGCTGAGAGATGAGCTGGTCCTATCGCTATAGCCAAAGCCTGCCTGGGCAGTAACATAAGCTCTGTTTGCTTTGCAGGAATACCTCCACGGGCCCACTCGAGAGATTCTAGTGATTCTGCTGATGGACGGGCAACCCCCTCTGAGAATCTTGTGCCCTCATCTGCTCGTGTGGATAAGCCCCCCAGCGTGTTGCCCTACTTTAACCGTCCTCCTTCAGCCCTTCCCCTAATGGGTCTGCCCCCACCCCCAATTCCACCCCCACCACCTCTCTCCTCAAGCTTTGGTGTCCCTCCTCCTCCTCCTGGTATCCACTACCAGCATCTCATGCCCCCCCCTCCTCGATTACCTCCTCATCTGGCTGTACCTCCCCCTGGGGCCATCCCACCAGCCCTTCACCTCAATCCAGCCTTCTTCCCCCCACCAAATGCTACAGTGGGGCCTCCACCAGATACTTACATGAAGGCCTCTACACCCTATAACCACCATGGCAGGTAAAAACTATATTTCCCTGCAGCTTTGAGCCAGGATAGTAGAGTATATAGTGTTGTTTGTTTGTTTGTTTGTTTTTTAGACAAGGCCTCACTTATATAGACCAGCCGCCCTCAAACTCAGCAGTTCACCTGCCTCTGCTTCCTGAATGTTGGTATTAAATTTCTGTCATATACTATTACACCAAGCAATAGTAGACAGTGTTTTGTCAGACAGTGATGATGGTTTGTGTTTTTAGTTCCAGTACTCAAGAGGCAGAGTGGGTGAATCTCTTGAGTTTAAGGATAGCCTGGTCTACAGAGTGAATTCCAGAACAGCCAGAGCTACAGAGAAACCCTGTCTCAAAAAAAACAAAGGGGCTAGAGAGATGGCTCAGTGGTTAAGAGCACTGACTGTTCTTCCAGAGGACAGAGGTTCAATTTCCAGCACTCAGTTAACTCGCAACTGTCTTTTAACTCCTACTTTCAGGGGACTTGGCACCCTCACATAGACATATATACACGGCAGAATAGTAACTTTTTTTTTAAAGAAACAAAAAAAACAGAGTATTTTAGACATTTGTTTTCCATGAATGAGCACTGAATGCTGGTGGTTTTCCTCTGTATTCTCACTGTGATGTCGAGTCCTGGGGTATAGATTAGTATCTACCAGAGGTTTGTTTTACATGCCTGTATGTGCAAGTACACATGTGTATACAGCTACATGTGTGCTTGTGTGCACTTGCATGTGGAAGCCAAAGGACTTTTAGTGTCATTCTCAAACATGCTGTCCACCTTGCCTGAGACAGTCTTTCATTGGCCTGGAGCAGACCCAAGTAGATGAAACTGGCTAGCCAGTGAGCCCCAGGTATCCACTTGTCTCCACTTTCCCAACACTGGGTTATAAGCACGCTCCACCATGTCTGATATTTTTATGTGGATTCTGGACATTGAACTCAGGACCTCATGCTTACATGGCAAGCACTTTATGAGCCAAGTTACTTCCCACAGCTCTGTCTTTTTTTTTTTTTTTTTTTAATTGAGTGTTTTCTGTTTTCAGCTTATCTACTTGACCCAAAACATCTCTTTCTTAGCTCCCTTTAAGCAGCTTGTTTAAACTCTGTGCCATAAATGGCTGCTGCAAATGCTACAATGATTACTACTGTTGAGTTAAACCAAAATTAGGAACACATGCTATAAGTCCTGTCCTTGAAGTAGAGAATGAACATTTAAGACATACCTAGAGAAGAATTGAGTAATAGTACTGTAGAATGTGATGAAAATAAGAAAGGTTGTGGGCAGTCAACTGTGTAATTGTCTCTCTGCAGCCGAGATTCAGGCCCTCTACCGTCTACAGTGAGTGAAGCTGAATTTGAAGAGATAATGAAGCGAAACAGAGCAATTTCCAGCAGTGCCATTTCCAAAGCAGTGTCTGGAGCTAGTGCAGGTGATTAACTCTTACTTTACTGCCTTTGCCTTAAATTTTTCCCCTTTGTCATTTCCATCTGGAAAACTTTGAAAAGTTGAGTTGGAGCACTGTTAGAGGTCAGAAGATGTGCAGCATGTGACTTGATTTCTTGGCTTTGGGAAAACTCCAGTTAAATGTCAAGACTTGCTTTGTAGAAAACAACTCAGTGCCTTGACTGTGAGTAATAGATATTAGTCCTGTTTGTAGTGATCTTTAGACTTCGTGTCTATGCGTTAGCTCCAACTCCAAGTAGAATTAAAAGCACTGGGGTTTTAGAAGTGGTACCTCAACTAGATGGTGCTCTGTGATACTAAGAAATCTGAGCAGAGCTGGTGACCTGTGGATAGGCTGTCCTCTAAAGGAAAGTCTATTGTCATCCTAAGGCATATTACCCTTTCAGCTAACTTGCCCTCCTCTCAGCAGTGCATGCAGAATCAGCCCCTAGGATTCTGAAAGCCCTGGACATAAAAGAAGAGGATGTAGAGTGTAAAGTTTATGGTTGTAACTCAGTTGGCATACTAGAATAGAAAGGTTTGGAGTTCAGGTCATTCTCACTTTTTCCTGGGGGTTTACCATATGGATCTAAATGTAATATAGACTGTTAGTACTCAAAGAAGGAAGTTCAAATTGACTGTTAACCTGTTTTTCATAATTTCTGAACTTTGGTTTCAATTTGATTCTGCAGAGTAGTTTAAAAAAAAATGATGTGTTCTTGTCAGTTCTTCCCTCACCAGAAAAAACATAACTTTACCTCTTAAATTAAAAAATAGTGCATGATCATTGTTATACAATATACAGAGGAGTTTAGAGAAAATCATCTTTTTTCCTTTTTCAATGTCAGTCTCATCATCCTGAGATGGCAGATAAGTAAATCTTTTATCTCCCCCTCTTTTTCTTATTCCAGTCATAGAAACTATAATACTTATTCTCTGTGCCTCTAAAACAGAACTTCCTTGCCAGTATAGAGCTGTTGTTCCTGGTCCTTCACAGTGCCGCAATTCCTGCATACTTTCTATCCATTCTATTCTTGCTACTTTGCATAAACAAAGCCACCCAGTTATCATTTTCAGTGGACCTCTATGTGGATTTGTTGAGTCAAGTGCACATTTAAATGTACAAGTGGGGGGGAGGGGATAGTTTGTGCACCACAATGGTCTCATATGTATGGTGTGTTTGTGTGTGTTGCGTATATCATCTAGTGAAACCTGATTTTATGTAACTACACTTTGTGGTATTTCAACAATGATGAAACTGTCCAACAGCAAATTGCTCAGTGTGTTACCCTGCCATTGAAAGCTGTAAATTTCATATACACATAATAGAATGTGTATATTATATATATATTATATATAATATAATATATAATATATTATATGTGTATATATAATAGAGGTGTATGATTTAACAAAAATAAATATCTGTCTGATTATAAATTTTAAATAATGAGTAGATTCAGACATAGTGTCAAACACCTTTTATCCCAGCACTCAGGAGGCAGAAGCAGGTGGGTCTCTGAGTTATGCAGTGAGAACCTGTCTTGAAAAAAAGTACTGTGGGGGTTGGGGATTTGGCTCAGTGGTAGAGCGCTTGCCTAGGAAGCGCAAGGCCCTGGGTTCGGTCCCCAGCTCCAAAAAAAAAAAAAAAAAAAAAAAAAAAAAAAAAAAAAAAAAAAAAAAAAAAAAAAAAAAAAAAAAAAAAAAAAAAAAAAAAAAAAAAAAAGTACTGTGTTTAAGAAAAAAAACTGAAAATTTTCTGTGAGGACTACCAAGACTACCTTCTGAATGGTGGGTATTCCTCCAGTTTTCAGGGATGAGTACACATATCACAACATATGCGTAATTTTGGTTGTTCCTTAGAGCAAGGCTAGCTATGTGTAGCTTTGTGATAGTTCAGTTGCCTACTGTACTCAAAGCTCCAAGTTCAACACCCACTACCACACAGCAGCAAAAAAAAAGTAATATTTATCTTTTTTTGCTTTCTATGTTTTAAACACCTATCTTATTAGTATAGCTTAACTTCAGTTATTTGTTGAGGCCTACTGTGTATCTAGCATTGCACTAAACACTTTTAATGATGACTTATTTGCTTACAGATTTATATCATGAGTTTTAACAGCTAGTAATCTATGGAGCCATTGTTCCTTAATTTATGTAGCCTAGCAAAGGCCCTAGCAAAGATAAAACAATAAACAATATTATTAAAACATGGTTAAACATACATAGTTCTGTGAACAGAAAATTTTTAAAATTGCTGGCTTAAATGGAGGGATAGTTTATTTTTTCGACTTATGTGCATTTTGCATGTGTATATGTATATATACCACATACATTCTTGGGATTCAGGGGGCCATTTGGTTCCCTGAAACTAGAGTTATGAGTGTTTGTGAGTCATGTAAATGCTGGGAATCAAACCCAGGTCCTCTGCAAGAGCAACAAGCAATCTTAACAGCTGAGTTATCTTTCCAGCTCCAGGACAGTTTATTTTAATCAGTATTTTAAAGTAGGCCTTGGACAAGTATGCACTAATTATAGGTTCATTAGTATATGTCAGATTTCAGTAACTATAGCTGTTACTCAGTTTTATGCCTGCTTTGTCTCCTTTGTCTATTTTACTATAGCTCTTTTAAACAGCTAGTCATTGACAATTCATGTCCTGCATTCTCCTTTTGGTCCAGTTTGGTTACTGCTCTGCTCATCCTTGGCCTTTCCCTCCATCTTATCAGGGGATTACAGTGACGCCATTGAGACACTACTCACAGCCATTGCAGTTATCAAACAGTCCCGAGTCGCCAATGATGAGCGTTGTCGGGTCCTCATCTCTTCTCTTAAGGACTGTCTTCATGGCATAGAGGCCAAGTCTTACAGTGTGGGGGCCAGTGGAAGCTCTTCTAGGTGAGTTGATTGCTTTGGGGTTGATTGAACTTGAGCAACACTCTCCTGAAGCTTGGTTGGGAAAAGGAGGAAATCCAGGGTATCTGAAAAGGGTCTGGATTAAAACCTCATATTCACATCTTTTTTTTTTTTTTTTTTTTTTTTTTTTTTTTTTTTTTTAGAATTATTTATTTATTTTATGTGTATGAATACTATAACTGTCTTCAGACACACCAGAAAAGGGGGGGAGCATTATAAATGGTTGTGAGCCACCTTGTGGTTGTTGGGAATTAAACTCAGGACCTCTCAAAGAGCAGTCTATGCTCTTAACTGCTGACCCATCTCTTCAGCCCTTTACATTCACATCTTTAAGGAGAAGTTACTTAACAACTTTCTGAGAACTTAAGGGGAAAGGTCCTAGTTCTTGTCTACAGACCTATTGTAAATGTGAAATCATAATACTTGGAAAATTCTAAATACTCTGTTCAGTACATTAATAAGGTCTTGACAAATTTGTCAGTCATTTCCCCCCAAAAGATTAAGCTTCAAGAATCTAAGATCCTCCAGCAGTACCCCTATGATAGAGAGTATTTTAGGCAAACACTAAGACAAAACCTCATGTGGAAAGAATGTGGCATAGGCCATCAGGGTTGAGGCTGAAGGATGTTTCTGACAGGAAAAGACATCGGTCAAGGGAGAGGTCACCCAGCCGGTCCCGAGAGAGTAGCAGAAGGCACCGAGACTTGCTTCATAATGAAGACCGACATGATGATTATTTCCAAGAAAGGAACCGGGAGCATGAGAGACACCGGGATAGAGAACGGGACCGGCACCACTGAGAAAGGTGGGAAAGAAGCCCTGTTCCTGGCCAGTGGATTGTATGTGAACTGGGTGTGGTGGCTCATGCCTGTAATCCAGCATTTGGGAAACCAATGCAGGAAGATTGCCATGAGTTGAAGGGCAGCCTGGACTACAGAGTAAGACCCTGTCTCAAAACAAAAAGATTTGTAATAGAAATATTCTACCCTCCAAGTTCTTAATAAATGAAAGCCTTTGTAACTGTCATCATCAGTAATAATATCATGTATTATTACAATTAAATCCCAGCTTTTCAACTAAAAGGGAAAACTGATCAAAGCAGAAAAGATTATTACCTTAGTTTTCATGATAAAATATCAGTGACTTCAAGATTGATATCCATTAAAAGCTTTAGAGTAGAAAACCATTCCAAAAAATATTTAACAGCTTTACAGACCTTGTGATATTTTTGTTTTTAGTAAGTTTTGTTAAAAGTGGGAGTTTTGAGGAATTGCTTTGGATGATTGAAAAGGTAGGTCAGTTCTTCTGGCTTGAGGACCGCCTCAGCAGGACTTGGGCTTTCTGTCTCTCAGCTCTGCTTTTCTGTATTTTCATTCACAGAGAGGTCTCCATCTTCTTGAAGGATTAACCTGTAGCTCTTGAGTTTATCCCACCATTTTGCAATCCCAACTGAAAGCTGCTAGCAAGGATCGTTTATGGTGTGAGAAAGAATGGGTGTCGGTTCTGCTTCTGTGGAGGTGTATAAAATAGACTGGATAGGCTAGGAGGCTCTACCTGGTCTGTTGTCGTCTGATGATTGTTCTGAACACTGGAACAGGCTCTGTAGTTGTTTTTCCTTTTATTTTATGTACATTGGTATTTTGTCTGCATGTGTATCTGTGTGAGGGTATCAGCCTCACAGACAGTTGTGAGCTGTCATGTGGGTACTGGGAATTGAACCCAGGTCCTCAGGAAGAACAGCCAGTGTTTTAAAATACTAACCCATCTCTCCAGCCTTGGCTCTGTAGTTCTTAACTATAAATGATGGCAGGATGGGGAAAACCCTCACCTCTTGTGCATTTTCATAGGTCTTGGTAAACTCAAACCTTTTAAAAAGTCTATAAAACTCTGCATAGGGACAGCCTCCTCATAGACAAAAAAGCATTCCTTTGTGATTGCCCTTTGCATTATAGTTAGCGTTATCTGCCTTAACTTCTTTGGGTTTTTTTTTTGAGATGGGGTCTCTTTATGTGGTCCTGGCTGTCCTGGGCTCATTATGTATACCAGGCTGACCTGGAACTCAGAAAAATCCTCCTGCCACTGCCTCTCAAGAAGCGGTATTAAAAGCAGCCTGGCACTTAAACAGACTTAATAGCTGAGAGTGTTTTGTCATCTTCTATACAAAGTAAATGGAATGATAAAACTTGCTGATGCCTTTAATCTACACCTTTCTCTTCCTTTTTTTATTTCTTTTAAGCTTCATGTCTCTTTTTTCTCCTTAATCTTTTTAATATTTTTCACATAGTATATTCTGATCATGGTTTCCCCTCCTTTGTCTCCTCCCAGACCATCCCACCCCTTATTTCTCTCCTTCTTTAAAAAAAAAAAACAGGCTTTCTCTGTTCTTATCTCCTCTCACAGAATTCTCAAAATGTAGGATAACCCACATAGAACCAGCAGTTAAGCTCTGAATGGGTTCTGTTATTTGTCTCTCTAGATTTTTATAATAGATTGAGTTTTGTTTGTTTGTTTGTTTGTTTTGTTTTGTTTGTTTTTTGTTGTTTTTTTGTTTTTTGTTTTTTGGTTCTTTTTTTCGGAGCTGGGGACCGAACCCAGGGCCTTGCGCTTCCTAGGCAAGCGCTCTACCACTGAGCTAAATCCCCAACCCCATAGATTGAGTTTTGAAAGGTGTCCACATTAACATGTATAGCTTGTGCAAATGTAGGCTAATGAGGGTGGAATCTGCAAGTGGCTTTGGCCTTCTTTCTTGTTGGGGATGGGCAAGGTGAGCATGGGTGTCTTGGTCTATCCCTTCATTAAGTAGCACCATCACTTCTCTTTTGAGCTAGCACAGTTGAAGCATTAGCATTACTTAAAATCCAAAACAGCCAGTACTGGGTGTTATGATCAGACTTGAAATGCTAGTATTCAGGAGGCTTAGACAAGAATTACAAGTTCAAGGAACTACATAGCAGGACCTTGTCTCCCCCTCTCCCCCCCCTCCAAAAAAAATTGCCTGACATGATGTAGTATTTGGTTTTTGGAATTGGTTAGGATAAGAGTGACCTGGGAGAGCCAGGACTTGTAGACACTTAATCCCCACACTCAGGCAGAAGCAGGCAGATCTTAGAGTTGGGGGCTACTCTGGTCTACAGAGCAAGTTCCAGGATAGCCAATTGCACTGAATAACCCTATCTTGAAGAAGAAGAAGAAGAGGAAGAAGAAGAAAACAAAACATCTAGAAGGGGCGCTGTTACATGGTCTATATAGAGCAGCCGTTGTAGTCTCTAGGGCCTTATTCAGTGTACTCTACTAGCATAGATGACTGCCTATTGCCATTCCTGGTGGCTTTGTCCTTTTGGTAGTGAAATTACGAGCAAGATTCATGATCCATCTGAAAGTCCTCTATTGGTAGTTACAGAAAACATCTATTTGGCTGGTACAGGCCTATGGCAAAATAAGGAAAACTCACTCTTGGGTAAGTTTTCTATATCACTTCTTTCCTGGTCTCCCCTGACATATATGTACAAGTGAATCAGACACTTTAAAGAGATTTCCCGCTTTAAAGAAGAAAATAATCATCTTAAATTTTCTTGGTAGTCTGAATTCTATCTTCATTTGCTAAGTTGTAGCGTGGAAGGTTTCATGTTGGTGAAATGATGTACAGATCTCTGTAAAGAACTTAATCCTCCAAGCTATTTGAACAGCATTTACAACATCTTTACTTAAAAACAGTTGTATTTCTGTGCTGTGTGAATGTGTCCCTGATCAGGAAAGGTATGTTTTGTGCAGAGGCCTCAATGGAACAGCAGCATCCTCTTCTATTTCTCAGGAGAGGGCCCCAGCTCTGGGGTTTGAGGCTGATGAGCCAACTGAAGTGATGGATCTTTGACTTCTGTATGCATTCAGACACTACTGCCAGCCAACACCAGTTCCCTTGATGTACCAGTTATCCTGTGCATCTCATTCTGTAAGGACACTTTACAACTGCCATTTCTTCAAGATATGCATGTGTATGCTTTGAAGTTTGAGGGTATACCTAGGTGATAGGTATGTTCAACTCTCTGTAATTCTCCCATTATTTTAGGGTATTTCTTACTTGAAATAGAATCATTCTCCCTTCATCCATATTCTCCTGATCCATTGAAAACTGAACTTTCTGTTCAAGTTTGATTGAGATTAAAGATTCAGCCAATTGTGATGGTACATATCAGTATTCCCAACACTCGGTAGACCAAGGTAGTGGGATCATGATTTAAAGCAAGCTTAAGTCTGAATATTAGGAAACAAAGGTGACACTAAGAGCTTCAGTTTTTCTTTCTAGAAACTGAGACAAATACTTGCACATATGTTTAGAGAAGCCAGCAAAGTAAAGCTCTTTCTGATTCGGAGTAGCAGCTGAGAACAGTGCCAGCTCAGGAGGCAGCATGCAGAGCTCTTCTGCATAGCATATGTGTGGGAGTTGTTGGGTGGCTCTTTCTCCCCCTGCCTCTCTTTCTCTCTCCCTCCTCTTCCTCCCTCCCTCCCTCCCTCCCTCCCTTTCTCCCTTTCTTTTTAGTTGGATATTTTTTATTTACATTTCAAATGTTATTCCCTTTCCCGGTTTCCCAGCCTTAAGCTCCCTATCCCATCTCCCTTCCCTTCTATAAAGGTGTTCCCCCTCCCCAACCACCCCCCATTCCTCCCACCCCCAGACATTCCCCTGTACTGGGGGGGTTCCAGCCTTGGCAGGACCAAGGGCTTCTCCTCCCTTTGGTGCCCAACAAGGCCATCTCTGCTACATATGCAGCTGGAGCCATAGGTCTTTGGGTCGTGGTTTGGTCCCTGGGAGCTCTGGTTGGTTGATATTGTTCTTATGGGGTTGCAAACCCTTTCAGCTCCTTCGATCCTTTCTCTGATTCCTCCAATGGGGACCCCATTCTCAGTTCAATAGTTTGCTGCTAGCATTTGCCTTTGTATTTGTCATGCTCTGGCTGAGCCTCTCAGGAGACAGCTATATCAGGCTCCTGTCAGCATGCACTTCTTGGCTTCATAGATATTATCTAGTTTTGTTGGCTATATATAAATGGGCTGTATCCCCAGGTGGGGCACGCTCTGAATAGCCATTCCTTCAGTCTCTACTTCAAACTTTGCCTCCATATCCCCTCCTATGAATATTTTTGTCCCCCCTTTTAAGAAGGAGTGAAGCATCTGCATTTTGGTTGTCCTTCTTGAGCTTCATGTAATCTGTGGATTATATCTTGGATAATTTGAGCTTTTGGGTTAATATCCACTCATCAGTGAGTGCATACTATGTGTGTTTTTTTGTGGTTGGGCTACCTCACTCAGGATGATATTTTCTAGTTCAATCCATTTGCCTATGAATTTTATGAAGTTATCTTTCTCCACATCCTTGCCAGCATCTGTTGTCACCTGAGTTTTTGATCTTAGCCAGTGAAGTGTTATCTCGGGGTTGTTTTGATTTGCACTTCCCTGATGACTAAGGATTTTGAACATTTCTTTAGGTACTTCTCAGCCATTCAACATTCCTCAGCTGAGAATTCTTTGTTTAGCTCTGTACCCCATTTTTTAATAGGGTTATTTGATTCTCTGGAGAATAACTTCTTGAGTTCTTTGTATATATTTGATATTGGCCTTCTATCAAATATAGGATTGGAAAAGGTTTTTCCCAATCTGTTGGTTGCCTTTTGTCCTAACCACAGTGTCCTTTGCTTTACAGAAGCTTTGCAGTTTTGAGGTCCCATTTGATCTTAGAGCATAAGCCATTGTTTTTTTTTGTTTTTTTTTTTTTTTTTCAGGAAATTTTCCCCAGCGCCCATGTGTTTGAGCTGTTCCCCACTTTTTCTTCTGTTAGAGTGTATCTGGTTTGATGTGGTCCTTGATCACCCCCTTCTTTCTTAAGACAGGGTTTCTATGTGTAACAGTCCTGTCCTGGAACTTGCTCTGTAGAGTGAGCTGGCCTTGAACTCCCAAAGATCTGCCTGCCCCTGCCTCCCAGTTGCTGGGATTAAAGGCTTGCTCCACCACCACCAGGCTTATGAAGCTTCTTTACAAAGGTATTTTTATAAAGGCTAAGCATTTGTGTGTATCTGCAATTCCAGGTTCTGTTTAGTAGTCTACACCTGAATTTAATTTTCCTCTTTCCTGTTGACCTTTGGTTCTGTTTTATATCGAGTGACCATACTGCCATCTACATGTTTCAGATTGCTAGGGACCTTAAGATTAGCACTGTGGCAAAAGGCCTAGCAGCTATCAGATGTTTTCGATGGTGACTTCTACTGTTTTCCTTCTTTTGTGATCTGCTTTTGTTCTTGGCCAAGTCATTCTAGTTTAGTGTTTTTGTATTTTTGAGTCCTTACCCACAACTGTTACATGGGAAAGTCTTAAAATCATTTGTATTTTATTCGGTATAGCCTGGATTGGCTCTTGTGCTGTGTGTCTATGTGCACATGCATAAGTACACTGTTTTTGGAATCTGGTATGATTTGTGGGGTTTTGGTTGGAGCATGTGTGTGGTGGGAGAGGTGTGTGGTGGAGTATAGTTTTGTAGTCTATTTTAACCATGGCTGCTTGAAAACAAAACAGATTGAGGAGTTTGCAGTGGGAGTGCATGCTTCTTGCTAGGGCCTTTTGGGTACTAGGGGTTGGTGAATTTGGTTAAATATACAACTTGTTTTCTTGCTATTATCCCTCCCATTTCTTGCTTTCTTTTCCTTCCTTCCTCCCATTCTTTCTTTTTCTCGCCTATAAGGTAAGCTATGACTTGCTCAGAATAAATTTTCTGAACCTATTTCCTTAAAGCATCATTTCTTGAAATGTTTCTGACCTCTCCCAGCTAAATTATTCTCAAACTGCGTTCAGAAACCTTATTCCATTGTCTGTTTTTTCCTCTTAACCATAAAGTGATATACCAACAATTTGGATTTTTTTAATGTCTTCACTGTGCTTTGTGCAACCACTCCCTCACATTACTTTGTGCCAGACAGTCCACATTATTCTACTTTGCTAAGCTTGCTTAGCATTCTGACTGAGATTGTGATTTCAAGAATTGCCAGTTTATCTCATATAAGCCCTCCCTGATGAGAGAGTGGCCTCTAACTGGTATTCTCTTCTGGTGCTTTTATTGCAGGAGTCTGGGTGGAAGCAAATTGTTTTTAATGGACTTGCATCTCCTCACCTTGATCAGGACTAAAGGACGGAGGCCGCTCCACCCCTTCCCCTTCTTCCAAACCCCTAACTTCCTCCAGGCAAAACCCTCTGCCCTGCAGGATTGAAGATGGCTTGGCAGCCCTCCCAATCCCACACCTTCAGTTTGCCATGGGGGAAGAACCTAAAGACTTGCTGGGGTAGTGAATGAGGGCATACAGGAAGACAGCAACATGTCCAGCCCATAGTCTCCATAGAGAATGGTGCTTTGTCCAAGGAAACCCGAGTTTCTGATTGCCCAGAAGCAGTCAGTGGTGAGGTTACTACGAGTAAATTTCCTTCCCAGAGAAAATGGATCCTCTATGTGGGGTCTTAGGAAAGTGACTGGGTGTGCCAAAAATGCCCAGGGTTCTGCCCTCAGTACTAGATTTGATGGGGCCAAGAGGGTCCAAACCCTGCTAACATACCACTTTGTTCAACTCCTGTACTTTCCTAGCCAGTTGAGGAGGGACCATGAGAACAGAAACTACCTTGTGACAAGAAACGTGTTCTCAGTTTTCTCCTCACGTGTTGATGGTTTATTTCCATGGCCTCCTAGAGGGCTGAATCCTTTTGACTCCTTGCTATCTGACTCCTCAGTGGACTTGCCCCTCTGAAACAGAACCCAGGAAGCTTCGGCTATCTGCCGGAAGCCTAGGCCAGCCAGATACCACCATTTGCTGCTTTAGGCTTGTCTGTTTGTTGCAATAACCAGCTCTTAGGTATTTCCTTTCCCCAAGGCTTTCCATTTAACATGGAATCCTTCCCCAAGAAGGCTTCTTCCTTGTTTTAGAGGAAGGTACTGCCTTTGGGACTTAGGGATGTCATGGGACCTCAGTAACAAGGACCCCTAGTTAATAAAGTACCAGAAGTGTGGAGAAGAGAGCAATTTGAGCAGTATGTAGCCTACTCACATGGGCTCTTTTGCAGGTTAATGTGAGCATAGGCTTGCATTTCCAAGGTACATACTTTGACTTAACTGTGGAATAACTCAGCACTAATAGGCAGGTAAAGTCAAGACTGGTTTTTGGGGGTTTCTTTTTTGGTGTTTTTGTTTTTGTTTTTATTCCTTTACTCTGATACTTCCCCCGTCACTTTGCCTGGAGGTGCTTCCAGCCTTTAAGAAGGAGCAGAGAAGAATTGGAGCTCAGAGTTGTAAGGACCAGCACACTAGTGGCCATTTTCTGCACAAGCAAATGGAATTGCTTTTTTCAGGATCCAGATTGTGATAGGTTGCTCCTGATGGAGGTAGCCACAGTCCTGGAGTACCATAGGGTGATGTTCCTTCAGCAGGGCCTGTGAGATCTAATGTGAAAAGAGACACGACATGTGAGATGGGACTTGGTGTGTGAGGCATGAGTCATTGGAGACTCTTCAGACTCAGAGGGGAGACTGAATTGGATGCTTTCTCTCTTCTCAGCACACTTCTGATAGACCCCTTCAGTCACTGAGGGAGTGCCCCCAAGGTTGGAGAGGCACATTCCCTTTGGACAGAGGCTACAAGTTGTGGCTTATTTTCCTGTCCCCTAAACCAATCCCTATTCCATCAACATGGCATCCTGCCTAATTTTCTAAGGGTTAAGTGATATGCTTATTCTTGAAAGCAGCTCGGGTGTCTTTTTAAAAAAGAAAAAAATGAAAAAAAAAAAAAAGGAAAGTGACAGTTAAGGAAAAACAACATATAAAATATCAGAAAAGCTGTTTACCCAGAGAATTATTTTCTCCCCACTTTTATTTTTACTCAGTGACATAATTTTTAGTTTTATTCCTCATAGCAAAAGGAGAAAAGCATCCCAGTCCTCAAAAGGTCAAGGCCCCACCCCTGTTGTCGGTGATTTGTTTGTCTTTCTGATAGGTTGAGAATTGTGTAATAAACTTGATGACGATGTCAATCTTTTATACTGCATTGTATTTTTTTCCTTTTGTAACAAAATATTTTTAAATAATAAATGGGGTGTGAGCTGTTTACGGATTCTGCATTGAATAGATTTGTTGAGGTGTCTGGGCATGGGTATGGACTTATAGAGGTCCTGTGTGATATAGGACAACCTTAGGTTCCTAAGTGTGTGCAACTTGGTTATTGGCAGTGGTTTCTCCACAGCTGTAGCTGACATGGTGAGGCCCCTAGGAGGCCAATATGAACTTCACCTGTACGTCTCACAGTTTGTCCTTTCCCTGAGTTAAGGAGCACTTTCAAGTCGTCCAAATCTTAATTGCAGATTGTGTTTCCTACCCTGTGGAGTTCTGGTAGTGTCCTGTTTGGGAAGAACATTTAACTCTTCCATTTCCTTTACCATGGACGAGCAGTGTGGCCTCAGTCTCTCATCAAAAATGAGAATGCGGGGTTGGGGATTTAGCTCGGGGGTAGAGCGCTTGCCTAGGAAGCGCAAGGCCCTGGGTTCGGTCCCCAGCTCAAAAAAAAAAAAAAAAAATGAGAATGCTTGCTGTTCCACCTTCATATTAAGGATGTGTTTTGTGGACAGGATTGCCATCTAAAATTTGAGAAGTAGAAACTAGAAAGCTTAGAAGTACTGTGGGATTTCCAGAAGAGCTTTCCTTTTAAAGCGACACACATAAAGACCCACTGGCCAAGTAGTGGCATCTTACCAATTTATCATTTGGACAGATACAACCAGAAGGGATTCAAATACTGAAATGTCACTGCTACCCAAGGATGTTAACTGATCTGGTCCCTAAAACTCAACTTTGTGTCTACCTGAATGGAGGAATCAGATTCAGCATCTCTTAAGTCCTGAATGCATCCATAAAAACAATCAGCTAGGCGATTTTGTTGTTGTTGTAGTTGTTTTTACATGTACTGATTAGTGCCTGCCTGTGTGTCTGCCTGTCTCCATGCATGTACGTAGGCATAAAGTGAAGGGTAGAATTATATGACAAAAACTGCAGTCCAGATGATAGTGTGTATTGCTATCAGGAGAAGCAGGTAAGCTTAAATGTTTCCTTAAAGGGGCTAGAATGTTTACACCTTACTGCTGAGATGTGTGTTTGCATGCTGGGGTCAGTGGTCACTTGCATCTTAGTTGCCTGCTGTTCGCTAAGTGCTGGGTTTACTCCATCTATTTAACATTCCAGCCATCCACTTTTTATGCCTCCAAAGTTGTACTGTCTGAGGATGTTGGTGCCTCCGGGTCCATAAAGTAGCTTGTCTCTTACAAGCACAGCTTGTAGGCACACTCACTTGCCAGGCCAGATAATCGGAACACTGAAAAAGAGAAAACGTAGTGTGGTATACCTACAGTCCCAGCACTTGGGAGTTTGAGACAGGGATCACTTGAGACTAACCATAAACATGAGACACATCCCTATCTTAAATATAATAACTTTATTATATATAGTGTTTGCTTCATGATCACATAAAGTTATTGGTCTATGGAAAAGCTTCTGGAGCTGTTTTGAAACTCCAAGCTCATCTCAAAGCTGTAACCCTCTCACCTCTGCTTCCAAAGTGCTTGAGACTAAAGTACACCACCACATCCAGCCACTGCCTTAGTTTCTCTTGTGCATAACTAAATGACTCCAGCAACATCAAGAACAAGGAGCCACTCATGGAACCAGTGGACTGAACTTCCACATAACTGAGGTGAAATGACATCCTATCGTAAGCAGCAAGTTCACTCATTAAATCTCATCAATGGCAACATGGGTGTACACCATGCCCTGGCTGGGTTTACTTCATTTAGACTGACTTGTAGGACAACAGGCTTATATTTCCACAGGTGGCTGTACTTCCTCACCCTGAGGCTTGTAAAGGGGAGGGGGTATAGTCTCTAAAGCCCCTGTGCATTTAAGAATTGGATGTATAAGTCACTTCCACTTAGCAGAGCTTTCTGCTCATTTGTTTTGTTTTGTTCTTTTTGTTTTGTTTTGTTTTGAAACAGGGTTTCACAGTGTAGCCTTGGCTGTCCTGGAACTGGCCTCCCAAATTCTGGGATTAAAGTTGTGTGCCACCACAGTGCTTTCTGTTCATTTGTGCCCCTGGGAAAGGAGTTGAAATTGATAAACATCAAAATGAAGCCAGGAAGTCACAGAGAGTAGGTTCCTCCCTATTCTGTGCCACTAACCAGAGCAAAGCAAGCGTGAGAAGCAGAAAATCTCAGTGTTCATTAGATAGGAGATGGAAACACCAGGGTAGTACCTATTAGACCCTTTTGTTATTTTTTGTGATTGTTCTGTCTACCATAGTAGCAAGGACACAGAGAAAACAAAAACAGTGCTTTGGGCTGTGCAACTCAGAATGATAGCTTAAGGGGAAAAAAAAGCATAGGAAAACATTCCAGGATCCTCCTGCCACAGAGACTGACCTCAGAGTCTCCTGAAGTCGATTCTTTGATGACTCATTGTAGCTTCCTGGGATAAAATACATGGCAATACTTAGTAAGATTTTGACCGATAAGTGTTTCTTTTAAGCTAACTTTGAAGATCTTGGTCAGGTTTAGAATACACTTTTCAATTTCTAATTACATATAGTCTGAAAAGAATCTAGACACAAGGAGACTTGCAGAGACAGCACATTTACAGTCTTGGGCCCAAAGGGAGGAAAGGGTTTGTGAGATACCCCAGGAGTCTTTGTGTCACAGCTTACTTACCACTAAACACAGCCTCAGAACACTATTGGGGTAGTCTCTGCCCTCACTTAGAAAAGATGAAACCTAGGGAGGCGGCATAGGGCTCTGCCTGCACCATGCCTGCCTGGGCGCTGCTATGCTCCTGCCTTGATGATGATGGACTGAGCCTCTGAACCTGACCAACAGAGGAAGCATGGCAGTTCCAAGTCTGAAGAGGATAGAACTCACCAGTGGAGGATGCAGACTATGAGGTCTATATAAACACATAGAAGAAGGAAGCTTTGTCTTTTTTCTGCTTGCTCATCTTACCAGCAAGCCCATTTCTTCCCTGACATTAGAACCTACTTCTCAGAATTCTGGCATATACTGAAGAACACCTGAGACTTCAAACCTCATGGACTAAATCAACCTCCAAACTACCTCCAGCAGAAATGTCAGGGGACCTGGAAGTCAAGAACTGGGGCTATACACATATCTGTGTTCAGAAACTCTGCTACAAATGGACCATTAGCAACTATGCATTTTGCATGGATGGAATTTCAAAAAACATTGCAAACCCAGTGTTCTCATTAGAGGTCAATGACCAAGTGGCATGGTGTTTGAAAGCACCAAATAGTATTGATGAAGAAAGCAAGATTACATGATTACCTGTCAGTTTACCTGATGCTGCTCCACTGTCCAGAGAGCCCAGTTTGGGCAACGTTCCAGTTCTGAATCACAAATGCCCAAGGAGAGAAACATCTAAGTATGAAGAACTCTCTAAGTTTGTAAGCTTTCAGCAAAACCAACATTGGGGATTCAAAAAGTTCATTCTTTGAAATTTCCTCCTTTCTCATCAACATTGGCTTCTTCCTGAGGACCAGCTCACCCTCTTCTGCAAGGTAAGCATAGTAGGAACCTTCTTCAGCATGCCTGGACAAAACATGACACCTGCAATCAAGGATCTAAGGCACATGTTGGTAGATGACCTAGGGGAGCTGTGGGAGAGTTCCCTCTTCGCAGACTGCTGCCTGTTGGTAGCTAGCCATGAATTCAGGGCTTACAAGGCCATCCTAATAGCTCACTCTCCAGTTTTCAAAGCCATGTTTGAACATGAAATGCAGAAGAGACTAACTGTATTGAGATCCATGACCTGGATCCCCAAGTCTTCAAGGAGATGATGTGCTTCATTTACACAGAGAAGGCACCACACCACAGCCATTCCATGGCTACTGGTGTGCTGTCAGCTGCTGATAAGTATGGCCTGGAGGTCATGTGTGAGGATGCCCTCTGCAGGAACCTCTCTGTGGAGAATGGAGCCACACAGCACACACACACACACACACACACACACACACACACACACACACACACACACACACACACACACACACACACACACACACACACACACACTGGCTGACCTCCATAGGCCCTGGATTTCATTACACTTTATGCTTCTGAGGTCTCTGAGACCTTGGGGTAGAAGTCAGTGGTGTTATCACATCCCCACTTGGTGGCTGAAGCATTCCACTCCCTGGCTTCTGCACAGTGTTTTCTTGGAGCCCTCACTCAAACTCCTAAAGCAATTTTATTAGCTGGACAACTATGACCTACCCCTGTCTTCCAACAGCCACAACCAATGTTTTTATCAATGACTTCCGGTTAGACTATAGTATTGCTGAGGGATGTACATTGAATCTGGGAGGAGATGGCATGGTGGCTCAGGATTGAAAACAGCTGTAATAATTTAAAATGGCAGGTGGGGCAATGGCAGCACTAGAGCCTGGGACAATCTGCCTGACATCTACCCTGTTGGTGTTCTTGTATGTTTGTTTTTCTGATGACTTAGAAACTGAGATTCAATTTAGGTGCTGGCCCTAAGCACAGCCCCAACCAAGTTTCTTTGGAGACCTGTCTACATTGGACTGAGCAGAACAGATGACCAGGCCCAAAGCAAAGGAGAAATCAAACACAAATGTTTACTCATCAGAGAAGGAAAAGAAAATGAAGACTTTATTTGTAAAGATTCAGTTTGTGGGAACTCAGCTGCAAAAGCAATTACTGTTCTCAGAGAACTCTGGTTACCTTCCCAGCACACAGGAGAGTTTTTAACCACCTGTAACTAGTAATCCAGAGGCTGTAAGGCCCTCCTCGGTCCCATGGCCACAAACAGCTCTGTAGACAAAACCTTAACCTAATAAAACATAATATGAATAACACTTTTAAGTCAGGAAAAAAAAAAAAAAAGAGGCATCTTAGGGAAAAGACATACCAGAAAATACTTTTTATTAAAAAAATTTGTGTTTGCTTCATGATCAGAATTAGAAAAATACTACTGTGAACTACTAAGTGGGTTCTAGCTCACCATCTCCTTGAGCAGGATGAGGAGGAGGGTAAGGGGAACACACATTGGGATCCGCTTAAGAGCCCACCATTATGAGGCTTTCTTGCATGGTCATGTAGGGCAGATGCGTTACGTACAGGGTACTGTGGCTCAGGTTCTGCTGGAAGCCAGACAAAACTAGACAGGCCACACAAGGAGCTCTCTCTGGCCATAATGACACAAAAGAGAACTTGAAGTCATTAGGAAGCTGTTAGAAACACCAAGATGGGGACAGCCTTGCCCCTTCAACAAAAGGAAAGAGTCTCCTGCTGATGATCCATCCCGCTTTAAAGATGGTGCCACTGGCCTCAGGTAGGTGCTCAATGCCCAAATGTCTGTGCTGAGGAAAAACCACACAAACCTTTCCCAGGTCAGCTCGACCTACCACTTTTCACAAGTGTGGCTGAAGTACCAGACGGATATGGGTTGTGACCTGATGGGCTACCAACTGGAATTCTTGTACTTCAGATCCTGTCCATACTAAAGGCAAAAAGAAAGAAACTGTTAAAAGACCAGTGAGTAGGTCTAGAGAGATGACCAGGCAGTTAAGGGCATCATGTACTCTTC
Organism: Rattus rattus; assembly: GCF_011064425.1. NCBI lineage: Eukaryota > Metazoa > Chordata > Mammalia > Rodentia > Muridae > Rattus > Rattus rattus. The sequence continues at coordinate 10,028,729 of NC_046155.1, forward strand.
CAGAGGACCTGGGTTCAATTCCCAGCATCACATGACAGCTCACAAGTGTCTGTAACTCAAGGTCCAGTGGATCTGACTCATATAGGCAGGTCAAACACCACTGGACATTAAAAAAAATAAGACCAGTGTCTAACAACTGATAGCTTGGACTCTGCATTTTAGAAGCCTCTTGATTCCACAGAACCAGAAGACTATCTGCCTTAGGAAGGAAGCTTTGGGGACTGGGAAGATGGTACAGTGGGTAAAGTACTTGCGACCCAAGCATGAGGACCAGCATCCATAGATGGGGAGATGGGTTTCCTGAAGCAGGCTGGCTAGCTGCTCTAACCAAATTGAAGAGCTTTGGGTTCAAGTGAAAGACTCTCCAATATATAATAAGGTGGAAAGTTATGAAGACACTTGACATCAGCTGCTGCTCTACACAACTCCTGATCATTTGTGTATACACAGAGGTGAGTATACAGAAGCAGAACATACACAGAACCTTTCTATCTACTGAAGTAAGAAAAGCATCCCCATAGACACCCCCTTAAATTCAGTTTTCTACATCTTCTAGGCCTTCAAAAAGCCATATCTGGGTGGGGAATCCAGCCCTCAGCAGTTATACCTGGAGAAAGTGGCCAGTGTGAGCATCTCAAGCAGCAGCTCTGAGCCACAAAAGACGAGCAAGATACTGTTCATAATAGCTTCTAGGCGGAGCACGTAGGTCTGCAGCAGCAGGTAATAGGAAGCCATCATGGCAGAAGGGAAGGTCAGGGCCACACTGATGCCCAGGGGCATCTTTCGCTGGCAGAGGTTTCCCTTTGTACCTAAAAAAAAACAGCCCCACGGTCACCACCAATAGTGACTGCTCTTCCTGGCCTCAGAAAGTGTCTGGTGTGACAGATGGACAGAACAGAGAAAAATTACTCTCAGTGGGAATATCATATTTAAATATTTTATCAATTTATTGCTTATTTTCTGTGTATGAGTATGCACTGTGTGTGTGCCTGGCCTGGTGCCTGTGACAGTCAGAACAAATCATATTCTCTGGAACTGGAGTTGCAGAGGAACGTGAGCCACCATGTGAAGCTGGGCTTTGAACTCCGGATTTCGGGAAAAGTAGCCAGTGCTCCTAACCACTGAGCCATCTCTCTAGCAGGGAATATTATTTAAAACTTAAGTCCCACTGAACTAAAACTTTGAGGCTTCAGGGCATTACATGATTAAAGTCATTTACTCCAGAGGCCCTGCTTTCATCCTGACTCTATCCAGGAACAATGGGATTCTGTATCAAGAAAAAAATGTTTGAGGCAGAGACAGTTAAATCTCTTTCTTTTCTTTTCTTTTTTTAGGAGCTGGGGACTGAACCCAGGGCCTTGCACTTGCTAGGCAAGCGCTCTACCACTGAGCTAAATCCCCAAACAGAGACAGTTAAATCTCTTGAGTTTGAGGCCAGCCTAGTCTATATTGAGAGTTCCAAGACAGCCAAGGCTACACAAAGAGGCCCTGTTTCAAAAAAGGAAAAAGACAAAAAAAGCAACATATGAGCCAGGCATGGAAGTACACATTTATGATCCCAGCATGCACGAGGCTAAGGTCGGAATTGAGAATTCAAGTTCATCCTGGTCTCCTTGCTTCAAAACACCAAAACCAAACTGCGTATCTGTGTGTATACACATAATTTATAAACAAAGTAAAATATGTATAGCTATAATATACATGTGTGTATGTAAATGTATATGTACGTTAAAACTTCAATTCATATGGAAAATAATTTAAGTGCATTAAAAATGTCTGTTCTTTAGGGCTACAGAGAAGGAGCACTGGGTGGTCAAGAGCACTTGCTGATTTCCTGAGGATGGCAGCTCAGCACTCTGTAACTTCAGTTCCAGAGGATCTGATCTCTCTCTCTCTCTCTCTCTCTCTCTCTCTAAACAACTTTTAATTCTCACTTGTGCTTATATGTGCCCACAAAGGCCAGAAGACAACATTGGATCCCCTGGAACTGGAATTACAGACAGTAGTAAGTTATCTAATGTGAATGCTGGGAACTAAACTGGGGTCCTCCTGCAAAAGCAGGAGGTTTGGGGTTGGGGATTTAGCTCAGTGGTAGAGCGCTTGCCTAGGAAGCGCAAGGCCCTGCCTGGGTTCGGGTCCCCAGCTCCGGAAAAAAGAACCAAAAAAAAAAAAAAAAAGCAGGTTTAAAAGTCCTTTTAAACCTCTGAGCCATCTCTAGCCCAAGACCTTCTTCTGACCTCTGTGAGTACCAGACATACACGTACTATACAGGCATACATACAGGCAAAGTATCCATAGACATAAAATAATGTTTTAATTAAAAAATATGTATTCCAAAAGCCAAATATGGATTCTGTACTGTATAAATCTTTCTTACTATCACCAATATATAAAAGAAAAAAATGTTACCATGTTTTTCTTTGCTTTTTTTTTCCCTTGTTTTTGTTGCTTTTCTTTACTAAGTTTGATCACATTGGCAGGTTTTTTTGTTTGTTTGTTTGTTTGTTTGTTTGTTTTGAGCTAGGATCTCCTTATACATCCCTGTCTGGTCTGGAACTCACTATGTCTAGGAACACATAGCTATCCTCTTGCCTCTGCCAGTGGGTACTGGGATTAAAGGCATGTGCCACCATGCTCACCTTAGCAAGGTTTTTGGTCTTCTATATGTGAACTGACTCTTAGTCTCCCTTACCATTTTTCTCCCTTGGGTTTGTATCTTAACACTGGGATGATATGTTCTAAGTAATCAGCAGTTTTGCTCTGTGTCTCTGGTGTTTAAAAGCTTCTAGAGGAATCCTTGTTTAGAGAAGTGGAGGGAACCTTAGAGTTCTTTAGGAATGTACTGCTTTACTCTCTCAAACAAAGCAAGGAGAAGAAGCAGGCACTCTTGTAGTAGTCAGGCAACTGGAAAGGAATGAGCTAAGATCAAATGCTACTGCCAGTTCTAGCCTCACTTAGAAACACACAGGTAAATCTTGACCTAAAATACAAAGCAGCAGCTTGAAGCCTTAGGGAGGAAGCAATCAATGGTATACATTACACAGACCCAATCTCTGATAGTGAGCCTAGGTTATCAAGTTTCAGGCTCCAGCATGTCTCATAAGCAATGGAAATATTTTCTGAACAACACTCACCAAAAAACAATCGTATTACTTCAATGCCAAGATAAAGGAGCAGCATCACCACATCTAGGACTAGGTTGGCTGTTGGGTATGGCAGCAGGAGACCTACAAGTGTAAAAGCCAGAGTATGTAAACAGCCCCCCATCCCCACAAGGCTGCCACACATCCAGGGACAAGGATACTAGTCTTAACTTCTCATGAATCAGTTAGCAAGGTATTACAGCCACAGGCTTTAAGTCTAGAAGTCCTGACTGCCAAATGGCTAAATTATAATGGTACACAGATCTGAATATTTCAGTAAAGAGGGATGGGGAAGCCCACATTTCTCAAATTCAAGACTTGCTGAAAGACTTCCTATTTGATCATTCCAAAGCCACTAGTTGGAGAGACTTCTGCCTTGCAGTGGAGATGCTGCAGGGGCCAGAAGATAGAAGGTTCTTGGAGTAGGCTAAAGTAGAAAAGGGCTGCTGAAGCAGGCCAGTTAGGCCCAGCCTTACCTTTGTACAGGAAAATAAGGAGCTCCAGCAGGAAATAGGTAGCATAGTACCACCCATTCAGAAAGAACAGGATTTCCAGAGGGGTTGAGGACAATCTTTTATCTGGGGAAAAAAAAAAAAAAAAAAAAAAAGCAACACAAAGAATGGACAGGGCAGCTGGAGCTCTGCCCCGTTCTGTGTAATGATTCTGTGTAATCTGTAGAAAACACAAGGTTATTGTGAATGAGGGAGAAACTTCTGGTTGCTAAGAGTGTTGATGTGAAGGGAACTGCCTTCAACCTCCTTTCCCAGGAATCACTTCTCTGACAATTAAGCTATAATCACAGCCGAGAGGCACCTCAGATATTCAACCCTGTCACTACTGAAGGGGACATTGGAGCACAGAAATTTGCTTAATTCTGTCCAAGACCGGAGGATTCGTAACTGGGCCATCCCAGAGCAGGGCCAGCCTGGAATTTTTAAGAGTACAGTATCCGAGTATCCATGCGGCCACTCGGGGTGGTCTGAGCAACCCAAGCCCAATTCGGACAAGTGAAGAGTAAGACCCCAACTTTTAGAAATGGAGGATTAGGTAGAGCTCTGGAGAGGGGCCTGGCAGGTACCAGTGGGATATAAGGGGCAGAGACACACACCTCCAGAGTCTCACCTCGCGGCGCCATGTTCAGTCCCCATGGAAACTGCGTACGCTGCAGCGCCCGGAGCAATGCAGCGCTGCCGGAAGCGCGGCACAGAGGCGCCCGGGTCTTCTGGCCGCTCTGCCTGCTAGTGCTACTCTATGGTTACCCCACCGGCCGCGCCCTTGCACGGAGCAACGCCCGCCGTCAACCGCGGACTGTGGTCTAGGGGGAGGATAAGGTTTTATACGAAGGCAGAAAGAGCCCAGGAGACCCGAACAGCTCTCGAACTGAACTCTCCACCCCTGGCGTCATGGTGTTGGGCTTCAGTGGCCGGGCGCGGCCGAATACTTGGAGGAGCGGCCCTAGGTCCACCATTCTCTTTCTACTGCCATGTGTTAGTTTAAAAAAAAAAAAAAAGCAGCACGGCATGCCACTGTGCACAAGGCTTACCTGGGGCCCATTGACGCAACAAAATCCTGTGGAAACACCAAAACCACTGGAGGTAGAATGACCTTTCTAGGACTACATGTGGTAAACAGCGGTGCTATAACGTGGCTCTCCTGCCCCCCAAAAAGTGCAAAGGTGTTGAAGGGAGACAGTTTATGCCCAGGTAGAAATTGAGAGATGTTTCCAACAAGCTTGAGTTAAGAATCCTGGCCGCGGGGCTGGAGAGATGGCTCAGTGGTTAAGAGCTCTGACTGCTCTTCCAGAGGTCCTGAGTTCAAATCCCAGCAACCACATGGTGGCTCACAACCATCTGTAATGGGATCTGATGCCCTCTTCTGGCGTGTCTGAAGACAGCTACAGTGTACTTATATATAATAAATTAAAAAAAAAAAAATTAAAAAAAAAAAAGAATCCTGGCCGCAATTCGAAGCAAGAGCGTGTTGTTGAAGGCAGAGTAAAAGAGTAAGACTTCTGAAAAGACATGGGTTGACTCTGCAGTCAGCCCTTAGAGTATGGCAGTCAGACAACAAATAACTGGAGAGAGTAACTAACCTGTAATGAAAGTGTTATTTCCCTACCTAGTGGATAAAGGCAGAGGTCCTGAGTTCAATTCCCAGCAACCACATGGTGGCTCACAACCATCTGTAATGGGATCTGATGCCTTCTTCTGGTGTGTCTGAAGACAGCTACAGTGTACTCAAATTAAAAAAAAAAAAAAAAAAAGACCTAAAGCAATTCCTCACCTGGAGAGAATAATTTAAGCAGAAGCCTACCTCCATCACTCCCCACCTCCACCTCTGCTTTCCTGCCTCCTTCACTGGCTTATTCTGGTCTGGTTTAGTTTGACTAGTCAGGTCTCCCTATGTAGGCTAGGCAGGCCTCAAATTCTCCTGCCTCTGCTTCCCGTCCAGTACTGGGGTTTCAAGTGGGTGTCACAACGCTCTGTCGGGTCCTAAATGGAATTTTAATCCCCACTATCAAGGACCAGGACAAGATGAGATGATGGAAAGAACCCTGGTTCCTGCACCCCAACTGTGCTACCTTTACACACCTCCTGCTCTGAGCCTCAGAGCAAAGGAAGGTGGACCAGTTGCTTGTTTTTGTAAATTATGTCTTAAATCACTCTGCCTACACATATTGTACACATATAGCTCTCATGCTACAGTGAAAAGTTTATCCATTGTCAACAGATTATATAGTCTGTAGCCCTAATTTCACCTGGCTGGTTAAGAAAATGATGCTGCTTCGTGTCAGGATGCCACAACCAAAAGTGGGCACAGACTGAGTCAGGAAACTGCTGGAACCTCAGAATACATAGCCTGGTCTTCTGCCCTCTGGGGCTCTAACCCAAAGGCTGGGACTGCCGGGCACACACTCCCCCCGAGCTTTATCTATAGCTGTACTTTTATATACTCTTCTTTAGTAAGCCACAAATAAAACTGAGCCCCTACCTCTACAGAGGAACAAAATTTCACTGTGGTAAGTTGACCCGTTTAATTGCCTAAGTACTCGGTATCAAGGCCTCTCGGGGAAGTACAAGGACTTTTAGGGCCCAAGGCAAATTTATTCCACTCCATTGGCCTTGCTAAACTAACAACACAGTATGATGGCTGTTCTTGGTTGCCAACTTGACTACATCTGAAATAACTAAAACCCAAAAGGCCTTGATGGATTTTTTTCCCTCATTAAACCATTTGAAGTAGGAAGATCTACTTCTTTTTTACTTTTTTTTAATTATTTTTTGAGATTATAATATAGTTACATCATTTCTCCATTTTACTCCTCCAAGCCATCCCATATACCCCTCCTTGCTCTTTCAAATTCATGATTTCTTTTTCTTTCTTTCTTCCCTCCTTCCTTTAAGATTTATTTATTATGTACAGTGTTTTGCCTACATATGTGTCTGCATGCTAGAAGAGGATGCCAGACTTCATTATAGTTGGTTACGAGCTACCGTGTGGTTGCTGGGAAGTGAATTTAGGACCTCTGGAAGAACAGTCTCATGGCTCAGTACCCCACCCCTACCCCACCCCCATGGCTTCTTTTTCATTGATTATTGTTACAGGAATATTTGTACATGCACATACATATATATTTTTTTCTAATTACAACCTACTCAATCTGTATAACGTTATTTGTATGTATCTTTTTGGGGCTGACCACTTTATATTAAATAACTAATTGTTGTACTCTTCCATGAGGAAGACTATTTCTGCCACTTTTTTCTTTAATTTAAAACAACTTTTATTTAAATATAAGTCAGGAGTCTGGCAGGGAGCTAGGAGTCACCTAAGCCTCAGGTGTGTGCCCATTGAGTCTCTGGGCACACCTTACCAAACTTCCTGTTATGGTTTTAGGTCCCACAGTTGGATACCCTGGAACAGGAGTTACAGATGTTTCTGAATTCCCATGTGGATGCTGGGAATGGAATCTAGGTTCTCCAAAGGAGCCATTAAATGTTGTGACCTGTATCTATGGATGAATTTCATTCCTAATGTTTTATTGGGTCTTATGTTGATGAGAGAAACTGGGGTATGACTTTACTTTCTGGTAAGGACATTGTCAAATTGTGTATTAAGGAAGGGTATGACCTTCCTAAAGTGAGTGATGCAAGGCTCTAAGAATGAAGCTCAGTGATGCCACAGTGATTGCCTGGCACAGGTGGAGCCCTGGGTTTGATCCTCAGCCACAAAGAAGGCACGAGGTAAGGGAGAAGACAGAAAAAGCATCGCTGGGCCGAATAATGCCTGCCTGTAATATCAGTACACGGGAGGCTGAGGTGGGATGATCTGTCTCAAAATCAACCAAGAAGAGGGCTGGAGAGATGGCTGGGCAGTTTGGATGATGAAGTTAGGTAGCTCACATCCACATGCAGACACATACGCCTGTCCAGAATTAAAAATAACAATAAAGACAATTCTTTTTTTTTTTAAGATTTATTCATTTATTATATATAAGTACACTGTAGCTGTCTTCAGATACACCAGAAGAGGGCATCGGATCTCTTTACAGATGGTTGTGAGCCACCATGTGGTTGCTGGGATTTGAACTCAGGACCTCTGGAAGAGCAGTCGGGGCCCTTAACCACTGAGCCATCTCTCCAGCCCCCGACAATTCTTTTAAAGAAAAAAAAAAGTGGAAGAAAGTTACGCCTTTTTCTAGTCATGCCTTTAAGCATGGCAGGTATCATTTCTTAAATATTTGTAAAAATTCACTGATGAAGACAAATCTGGAATTCTTCATGTGAACATCTCTAAATCGTTTTAATGTATTCAACACAGTTTAGATTTTCGACTTTTTGAGTAAGGGTGAGATACACTTGTTTTTCCAAGGGCTTCCCATTCTTTAGAATAAAATTCCAAATATGGCTGTGGAGTTTTCCATGCAGTCATTGTGGTCTTTATTGTTTGTGACAACCACAGGGACATCTTGTTTTCCTTCCCGACGCAGTTTGTGTTTTGGAATGGTTTTGTTTTGAGGTACTGAGAACTGAACCCAGGACTCGTGGCACTCCAATGGATCCTAATAGAGTAGCTCCATCTTCCAGCAATTTAATTCCCCATGTTCCAGAGGGCAGCAAAGCAGGAACAGCAGAATCCCAGAACTTTCCCAGTCTCTGGTTCTGTCTGAGCCGGCAATCACCTCTGGCAGTTTAACACTAGGTAGCGCTCTGAACCTAGATTTGCAACCATTTCTGCACTTTTTTTAAAACCTGTTTGTGTATGCATCATGTGTGTGAATGCATGATGGGGAGGGGTGTCCATACCACAACTAGAATGTGGTGATGATTTTTTAACATAATGTTTTTATTATTTGGAAATATGACATAATACACCCTGATCACATTCGCTTCCCAGTCCTCCCAAGTCCGCCCACCATCCTTGTCTGGCTTCCTAATCTTATCTTCATTTTACACTTGGTGAACTCCTATTCCTTCTCTTCCCCTATGTTTAATGCATGTCAGGCCTCTCGCTTGTCTTTTTTTTTTTTTTAAAGCCTACAGCACCAGTTAATCCCAGGTGATCTCCCATCCATGTACTAACCAGGCCCGACCCTGCTTAGCTTCCAGGATCAGATGAGATCGGTGTGTTCAGAGTGGTATGGCCGTAAACCACTCTCTTGTCTTAACATAGCTAGAGGACAACTTTTAGGAGTCAGTTTTCTCCATCGTGTGGTCCTGGGGATTCAACTCAGTTGCTCAGCCATCTCACCATTTAGACCCACATAAAATAGGCCTTACTGGGCCATCATGATTGTTCAGTGGGTAAAGGTACCAAGCCTGATACCTGAGTTCAATCCCAAGACTGTCATGGTCAAAGGAGAGATTCAGCTCCTGAAAGTTGTCCTCTGATCATCACCATACTTGAGATGTCCCCAATATGCCCCCACGCCTGTAGCATGTAGTCATACACAGTATGCATACATGAACACAAAAGAAGTAAACTAATTAAAAACACAAACAAATAGAGCTTCCTCCAGGAAAGAGGGCTGGTGACTTCAGAAAAATGCAGCTGCCTGTAGGTCTCCGTAGATGATTCTTAATAAACTCCTTTCATTTAAGATGAACTTGAGGACCAAAAATTGTGACACATGCCTTTAATCTTAGCACTCAAGAGTCAGAGGCAGGCAGATCTCTCTGAGTTCAATGCCAGCCTGGTCTACATAACAGGCTTTGGGGTATCCAGAGCTACAGTAGAAAGGCACTGTTTAAAAACAAGCAAGAAAGATGAACTTGAATAAATGACCGTTGGAGTTGGATAGAACAGTCACCCAGCACGGAGCGTCACGCTGACTCCGTGTGCTGCATTCCTTGCCTGATTTTATCAGTTCTCGTTTCCTGTCTGGTCAAACAAAACCTTCAGGGCAGAGCCACTAACGCTATCAGAAAATGAGACTGCAAAATGAAGGCCTGGAAAGCAAAATGTCTCTCTTCTCTCTCTCACCCTTCATGGTGCTCCCCAAGGCAGGCCACAGAAACTAGAGTTCTTCCCCGAGATGATTACAGAAAGCAGAACTTCTTTTCCCCAAAGCCAGCCACAAAGCAGAAAACAATGTCCTCACTACCCCAGCCTTTCCTTGTACAGCTGGTCATGACGTTAGGACCCTTGCTCCAGCGGCCTTGCTCCACAGCTGGGAGAAGGAACGCAGCAGTGGACACGCTCAGAACGAGGCCTCGCTGTGTTTCTGCCCCCGGCTGTTTCTGTTACTCAGACTTGCTACATCCAATCCACCACGTTTCTACATTCTGTCCCTACTTCGTTGCACTTAAGAGCAAAAATTGGTATCATATCAGGGACTTTGGGTCTCCAACCCAAAGGCTCTTGTGCCCTAAAAAAACTATGGCCAGGTGTTCTTACTGTGCACTATCTGGTTGATTTGTCTTTTGTCACAAAGGTGAAAGCCAAGACCCTTTAAGATGGAAAAGTGTCCTCCTGTTTTCTCTCCCAATGCAGTTAATTCTAATTTCTTGTATATGAAAATGTATCTCAACTTCATGCTTTAGGCCTGTTCTTGATGAACATGGGGGTCTGACTATTCTATCTGCTTCAGTATAGCAACGATGCTGAGAGCTCGCTTCTGGCCTGTGAACTCCCAAGAAGAGCTGGTCGCAAGTGGTTGGTATCAAGAATTGCCTTTACCTCCAACAGTGGCACCATTTGGTCACTGTTGCCCTGGCAACGGCCATACATTCCCAGTAAACCTTTTGGCTCAATTAACCCCACCTGGGAGTAGTTATGTCATATTCCAAATAAAAGGCACATAGCTTCTGCCCTCGCTCTTTTTCTCTTCTTTCTCCTCTTTTCTCTTCTTTCTCTCGCCCTTCCCCTTGTCTCGTTCTCCCATTAAATCACACCACGTGGAACCGTGTTGGTTTGGTGAGTTTTATCCGGGGCGGGCGCTGGCCAATATTTAAACAACAACACAAGTCATCTGTGTGTGCTGTGTGGCTTTTGCTCTCAGGGTTGGATTATGGTAAAAAGGGTAGAACTGTGTTCAGCATATGCAAGGCCCTGGGTTAGATGCCTGCACCAAAACCAAGCATAAAGCACACATTTGCTCTTATTGTACTTGTAGCATGACTTTGATACACCTAGATTGACCAAGCCAGCTCAAGGGACGGAGTGAGGACTGAAAAGAAAAAAGATCATTTAAACAAAACTATAACATGATTCCAGCCAGTACTGAGGCTGAAGTAGCTTTATTTTTTTCTCAGCCGGCTTTTCAATCAAGGTACATTCAAAGAATACCGTCAGTCCTCAGATCAAAGACAAAGAGATCAGGCTAGGTAAAGATCAAAGAGATCATATGGGGGTCACTGGGTCTGGGAGCTTAACAGGATTATCAAGACAAAAGGGAAGTCATGGGGCATTTAGTCCCTAGGAAGGGTTCTGATCCCCAGCTCGGGGGGGGACAAAGGGAAGTCGCACATTCCTTGGCTGTGTTTACCTTGACCCTTGCTTTAGCCCAAACTCAAATATTCTTATCTGAGCCTACTTCCTTGAGCCCAGTGACAAGTATTTGCCAAAATTTCTATGAACAGCACCAAAAGCTCTCCATACAAGATATGGTCTTTTTTTTTCCTCACTGTGTATGCCTAGCTGGTCTAAAAAATATGTACACCAGGCAGGCCATGAACTCACAGAGATCCACTTACCTTCTCCTCCTGAGTGATGAGGTTAGAGGTGTGTGCTACAGTGCCTGACTACATATAAACTTAATTGTTGTGGTGGACTTTTTAGGTATCTCAAATATACTTATCTTTTACCAAATCTGGGGCACCCTTGACTGTTACTTATTTTAAGATTCCTGTCTGTTCCTTCTTTCTCTTTGCCGCCTATGTTTTTTTTTTTTTTAAAGATTTTATTTATTGTATATGAGTACACTGTAGCTGTCTGACACACCAGAAGAGGGCATCAGATCCCATTACAGATGGTTGTGAGCCACCATGTGGTTGCTGGGATTTGAACTCAGGACCTTTGGAAGAGCAGTTGGTGCTTTTAACCACTGAGCCATCTCTCCAGCCCCGCCTCTTATGTTCTAATTACATTTATGTTAGACAGTCTTGATAATACCTGACTAGTTCCTGAAACCAGGCTGTCCTTTTTCTCCTATTTGTTCTTTGGCTTGGATAATTTGTTATCATTACATATCCTCTAACTGTTTAATCTGAGCTAGGATAGAAAGAAAAAGCTATGAGGAGATGAGAAGAGAAAGACCTCTACACCCACACCCTCATCTGGTGGAGAATATTGGCATGGTGGGCTTGTGTGTAAACTCAGCATTCAGAAGGCAGACAGGAGGATTGAAAGTTAATTCAGGGGCCACATGATGATCCTGTGGATAAAGACTCTTCACCAAGTCTGATCACCTGAGTTCACCCCTGGGACCCACATGATTAAAGAAAACCAATTTCTCAAGTTGTTGTTTGTTTTTTGTGTGACATGCATCACACACACACACACACACACACACACACACATACACACACACATACACACACACATGCACACACACATATACACACATAGACACAGAGAGACACACACATACACACACATATACACACACATACACACACACACAATAAATAAAATGTATTTAAAAAAGGAAAAAGAATAAAAAGGAAACTCAATACATAACACCCCTTTAATCAAGGGTAGCTCCTACTTGGAATCTCACAGCTCAGGATGCTAAGATAAGAATAGCTGGAGTTTAGGGCTAGCCTGAACTGCACTAGACTCTCAAAAAACAACCAAAGAGGGGCTGGCGAGATTGCTCAAAAGGTAAAGGTATTTGCTATCAACCTGATGAATTCCATCCCTGGGACCTATGTAAAGGGTGGAGAGAGCTGACTACTCCCAAGTCGTTCTCTGACCTTCATATGAGCTCCATGATGTGTATGCACCTCCCCCCTCCCCAATGCAGACATACAAACGCACAAATGTGTGCTAGAGAACTGGCTCAATGAGTAAAGGCACTTGATGGTTTTGTAGATGACCTGGGTTTGATTCCCAGCACCCACCCATGATGGCTTACAACTATCTGCGACTCCAATCCCATGGGATCCAATGCTCTCTGCTGATCACCTTTGGCACCAGGAATGAATATGATGCGCATACACACATGCAGGCAAAACACTCATATGCATAAAATGGAGAGTTCAAGGTCACCCTTACCTACAGAGTGAGTTTGTGTCCAGTCAGGGCTATGTGAGACCTTGTCTCAAAATAATAGAAAATAAAGCATGATTTGAAAGTCCCAGAATGCAGAGAGAGAGAAAGGGAAACAGAAACATCTAAACAAGCATGCTGCCTCTTCTGAGAGATATTGCAAAGAATAATATTAAAAAGTAAATGAAGGTAGAGATCTCCGTGAGTTCAAGGTCAGACTGGTCTACATATGGAGTCCCAGCACAACCAGAGATATATAGAGATACCCTGTCTTTAAAAAAACAAGGAGGAAGAGGGGGAGTAAGAGGGGGAAGAGAAGGGCTGTGAATGTAGCTTAATAGAGTGGTAGAGTGCTTGTTAAACATACAGGAAGCCCCAAGTTCTGTTCCCAACACTGCCTAAAAACAGATGTGTTGTCTAATGCCTGTAAGTCCAGCACTTGGGAGGTGGAAGTAGAAGGCTCAAGGCTCAAGGTCATCGTGGGCTTAATGGTATTAGGCCACCATAGGGCAGTGCAGGAAGACCCTGTGCCCTAAGAGAGAAAGAAATATGATTGTTCATCCATTGTAACTAACTTGTACTTCCAGGACGTCAAGAATCATCCATAGAATATCCAATTTAAAAAGTAAGAAAGAGAGAGAGAGAGAGAGAGAGAGAGAGAGAGAGAGAGAGAGAGAGAGAGAGAAGGAAAAGGACCATCCATTACTCTCTCTAGAGGGTGCTACCTTTCCACGTGCTGAGAGCCTGCTTTCATGGAAGCTTTTATTATCCTCATTCATTTTAGCCTCTGATTCCAATCACCCTGTATGGGAGCAGGTTCAAATGCTAAGTCCTCTGGCCACTGTTATTTTTCTCCAAAAAGTAATGTTTCCTTTACTAGACAACTAGTTCCTTTGACTAACCGCATAAAGCATAAACTAGGTCCCCTAGTCTTAAGTTTTACTTTGCTGGGAATAGAACCCATGCCAGGCAAGTGCTCTGACAGGGAGCTACAGATCCAACTCAGATCTCCATACCCTCCACCATTTTTTTTTTCCTGTTAGGTTTGCTTTGGTTTTAAGACAGGGTTTCACTAGGTAGCCCTGGATATCCTGGAACTCACTCTGTAGACCAGGTTTGTTTTGAACTCAGAGAGATCTGTCTGCCTTCGCCTCTTGAATGCTGGAATTAAAGGCAATCATTAGATCTCAAGCTGTTCAAATATTCAAAAATAAGCTCAAACTGGACTCTAGGAGGGTTTCGGGTGGTTAGTTAAAGGCCAGCTTTTCTCAGAAGGGTGTGAAGCTGGTTTCCATCTGCCCGAAGGACTCTTAACCCATTGAGCCATCTCCATAGCCTCCAAAACTTCATTAGATACATAAAAACTCACAGTTGTATTAAATACAAAAAAAAAAAAACCCTTAGTGTCTCTAGATTTTATTTTGTCTTCCACTCCTATTAGACAAGATGAGAACTAATCACCTTAACCCAACCAGGATGGAGGCCACACTGTAACATCATCTAAGCCATGGTTCCAAACACTGGGCCAAGGGCCTCATGGATGCTTGTGCTTAGCAAGCACTGTACCAGCCCTGAGTGACTGCCTAGCCCACTGCGGCTTTAACACACCTCACTACATGCTTCCTCTTGGTCCCAGTAAGGACACCTGAGCCTTCACCCGCCTCTGACTTATGGGTGTTGGATTCTAATTATCAGTGCCATCAGTCTGAACCCTGCTCTGCTTTTCAGAGACTGGGGCTTCCATATTTTTAGCCTCTGGCCTTTCTCTAGTCTTAGAGTTTGGAAATATTTCAAGGCAAATTATGTTATGTCTCAGAGCTCGTCAAATCCCCAGTTTTGTCTCTCAGCGTCCTGAGGCCACTCAGTACAACTGTCTTGTTTGGTGTCCAGGTACATTCTTAGATTCATTCCTAGCTTCTTGCAAGTAAGCCTCACGGAAAAAGCTCCTGTAATTATGGGATGACTTTTCTGCGGTTAGCTCCACTGTGCGAGGGTAAGCTGTGGTACTCCTGACTTCAGCATTGGCTGGAAACATACATGCACATAGAATGCACGCATATATGTTACTGTAGTTGTTAGGATCACAGCCTGGGCTCTGGAGATCCCAACAAGGATCACAGCCTGGGCTCTGGAGATCCCAACAAGGTACACTGGGGCATCCATCCTTAATACCCCAACTAAAGAGATGGTTAATAATGAAAAGGAGGGGGCTGGAGAGATGGCTCAGCGGTTAAGAGCACTGTCTGCTCTTCCAGAGGTCATGAGTTCAATTCCCAGCAACCACATGGTGTCTCACAACCATCTGTCATGGGATCTGATGTCCTTTTCTAGTGTGTCTAAAGACAGCGACAGTGTACTCATATAAAATAAATAAATAAATAAATAAATAAATAAATAAATAAATAAAAATAAAAATAATGAAAAGGAGACTTATTCAGTGTGGCTACATCGGCAAGAGGAGCAAAGATAACAGGTCCAGTGATTCCCTTGCCAAAAGGCCATTTTGCAGGTTCTGTCCTTCAAATTAGACTGTCCAAAACCTTCATCGGGGAGGCAAATCTTTCAGGCTGACACCAGCACTACAGACTTTCTCCTCCCCCAGCATAGGGTTCCTAGGGAAGTTTAGTATTTCGGAAGCTATTGTTTAAATAATCTGACAATCAAAGGGAAGGGTGCAAGTGTGTGTTATGACTGTGTTGTCCCTTTTCGGGATGATCCAGGGCTTGTACATGCTGAGCACAACTTTACCAGCAAGCTATTGTCTCGCCTCTCTCTGAGACTGTTGAGAAAGCGTTATTTGTGTGTCTTATCTGTTTCCTGGCTGGAGCACTGGCAAACTAGAAGCAACTCCATTCTACTAAAATAGAACTAGATAAACACTTTTTTTCTTCTATTTTTCTTTTTATAAAGAAAAGGCTTCTTGTATCCCAGGCTAGCTTCCAACTATATAACAGAGGTTGACCTTGAATTTCTGATCTTTCTCCAAAGTGACTGGATTACAGGCGAGGGCCCACGAAACCGAATTTATGCAGTGCTACGGTCAACCCCAGGGCTTTGGGCATGCTCAACAAGCACTGCCCTCAGGTACATCTCCAGACCGGAATCTCTACTGATGTCTCTTTAGACCACGGTATTCAGGTTGTTTCTTAACAACGTTAAACATTATCTATCCCTTTCTGACTTGGGCCTGGCAGAATGGCTCCCGAAAAGAAGGGTGGTAAGAAGAAAGGCCGTTCTGCCATCAACGAGGTGGTGACCCGAGAATACACAGACAACATTCACAAGTGCATCCATGGAGTGGGCTTCAAGAAGCGTGCTCCTCGGGCACTCAAAGAAACTCGGAAATTGGCCATGAAGGAGATGGGGACTCCAGATGTGCGCATCGACACCAGGCTCAATAAAGCGGTCTGAGGCAAGGGAATAAGGAATGTTCTGTATCGGTGAGTACGATTGTCCAGAAAGTGTAAGAAGGATGAGGATTCACCAAACAAGCTCTACACACTGGAAACTTACGTGCCTCTTACCACATTTGAAAATCTACAGACGGTCAATGTGGATGAGAACTAACTGCTGAATGTCAAATAAAGTTACAGAACTGCCAAAAAAACAACAAAAAAAATTATCTATCTCTTCTATCTGTCTGTCTGACTGTAATATGTCTGTATGTATGTGGGTCAAGGGGGCAAGTACAGCTTATGGGAGTTAGTTTTCTCTTTCCACAACGTAGGTCTAACTCAGGTCTTCATGTCTGGCTGCAGGTTGACCTGTTGAGCCACCTTGCTGGCCTGGTGGCTTGTCACTTAAAGGTTCCATTTAGCCCTTATCTCACTCATAAGTGTCCCAGTGCTTGTAATCTTATTTTTCTGAGTTGTCCAGCTGGTACCTGCTCGGAGAGTTCTGATACAACCTGTTTGTTGCTGCTGCTGCTGCTGCAGTCTCTGTCTTTGGTGGCATCCTGCACACGAACCCCACCCCCCACCCCCATTGAGCACACAGCTCCCTTTGTATACAAGGCACATGCTGTGCTATTGTGGTGGTTTGAATATGCTTGGCCCAGGGAGTGGCACTATTAGGAGGTGTGGTCTCGTTGGAGGAAGTGTGTCACTGTGGGGATGGTCTTTGAGAACATTCTCTTAGCTGGCTGAAGACAGTCTCTTATCTTTGGATCAAGATATAGAACTCTCAGCTCCTTCAGCATCATGTCTGCCTGGATGCTGCCATTCTTCCTGCCTTGATGATAATGGACTGAACCTCTGAATCTGTAAGCCAACCCCAATTAAATGTTGTCCTTTATAAGGGTTGTCCTGGTCATAGTGTGCTTGCCTTTATAGAACTCAGGCAATAGCTGACTCCTTATGTTGCTGGCTTAGAATAAAGGGCACAGCTCAGAAGCTGGGTGTGTTAACTCACCCAGCACCCAGAAAGCTGAGGCAGGAAAATTACCATGATTTTGAAGCCAGTCTGAACTAATGCAGTGAGTTTCAAGCTGGCTTGGGCTACAGAGACTCTGTCATAAAACAAAACAAAATACAACACAACTCAGTCAGTGGTGGGGTGAGGCTGGTGCCTTTCACTTCAGTTGCTCTCTAACTTATCCTTTACGGCTTTTGAGGGGGTTCCAGCACGTGTGAATGACTAACTGACTATTGGTGGTCGGTGACTGGCTTCATCCTCCTTTCCTCCTCAGAGGTCTGGGTAGAGCTGATAGCTCTAACCCTCTAATCACTGAAGTTCCTCAAGTAGCCAGCCCCCAAAGCAACTTAGGAGTCCCCAGATACCCACAACTCGGTGGCATCCAAAACGACACCACTTTGGATATTCTAAGGCTTTTAGGAATTACGTGTCAGGAAACAGGCAGAGACAAATTTATTTTTTGGACCCTTCCCTATATCACAAGTGTCTATAAAATATGCAGCGTCAAGGATTTGAAATAAATGACTGAAGTAGCATTGTAGCATTTTTTTCTCTTTGTAAACTGGTTCTGATTATTATCGTATTGGCTATCAGAAGGCTCTAAATAAAGCTGGTGTGGTAGTGCATGCCTGTCATCACAACACTCACGAGGCTGAGGCAGGAGGATCTTGAGCTCAAGGCCAGTTTGTACTACATAGAAAGATTTGTCTTTAACAAAAGGGAAAGAGGTTACATCAACAGATATAGATTGTCAAGAAGAAGGGAGACACGAAACTCAAGTGGCTTTGGGACCATAATGGAGATTGTGGTGTATTCCTTCTGGTTTCTGTGAGCACTGCACCACATGGTGCACAGACATACATGCAGGCCAAACACTCATGCACATAGAATAAAATTAAATCTCAAAAACATGAAAAAGAACCCAGAAATATATCTGTCTTAGTCAGTGTTCTGTTGTTGTGAATAGGCACTGACCAAGGCAAGGCAACTCTTCTTTTTTTTAAAGATTTATTTATTGGGGGTTGGGGATTTGGCTCAGTGGTAGAGTGCTTGCCTAGCAAGCGCAAGGTCCTGGGTTTGGTCCCCAGCTCCGAAAAGAAGAAAAAAAAAGATTTATTTATTTAATATATATGAGTACACTGTAGCTGTCTTCAGATACACCAGAAGAGGGCATCGGATCCCATTACAGATGGTTGTGAGCCACCATGAGGTTGCTGGGAATTGAACTCAGGACCTCTGGAAGAGCTGTCAGTGTTCTTAACTGGTGAGCCATCTCTCCAGCCCCAATGCAACTCTTATAAAAGAATTTAATGGGCTTACTTACAGTCGCAGAGGTTTAGTACGTTGTTGTGGTAGGAAGCATGGTGTCACACAGGCAGACATGATGGTAGAGAAATAGCTGAGAGTTCTACCTCCGCTGGATGCTGGATTTCGGGCAGCAGAAAAGAGGACATGGCTTGGACTTTCAAAACCTCAAAGTCTACCCCTCGTGACACAGTACCTCCAGCAAGGCCACACCTCCTAATTCTTTCAAATAGTGCCACTCCCTGAGCATTCAAATATGTAACAATGTTCAATGTGGCCCACTGAGTAAAGGAATAAATAAGGTCCAGTGACCCCTAAGTCTGATTTAAGGTTTTAGTTTAAACAGAGGATAAGAGGTTTGCTTAACTAAGCAAACCTGGTCAAGGTGTGGTTTGGCCCATTATTGTCTCTGATCCAAGGTGGTCTGACAAGTAGTTAAAACTGTGAAATCTCTTCCTAGAAGGTAAGTGTCTCCCTCCTCTTGGCTTCAGCCCTTCTCTTTCCTGTGCTTGAGATTCCTGAGGAAATTTTAATTCTTTAGGGTCCTTGTCTTAGTAGCCCATGGGAGAGGAACAACAACTATCTGTCTGTCTTTAGAGTTTCTCCTTTCTTGCCGGGAGAGCTACAAGCTATAATGAAGACTCAAAATCAGGCTATTCTCTCATCTCTCTTTCTTTTCCTCTCACAGACAAAGGTATGATAAATGCAGGTGGTATTTATGATTGTTTACTACAATTGGACGATTTGAGGCCGACACCTTATCGTCTGAATGTTCTCTGTCAGGCTGAGAATCCATAGTTACCAGGCCAGGACCCTACTGAGTCTCACAGCAGTGCTAGCTCAGTCTGGCCTGAAAGACTCACTATGTCTACTGAGCTGGCCATGAACTCATAGTAATCCTCCTGTCTCAGTCTTTCCCAACCCTCAGTGCTGTGACCACAAGTGTGCAACATCATGTTCACTGATTTGAGAAAGATTTAAGAGGAAGAAACGTGGGTGACTTCTCAGAGAATTCCCCACCAGAGGGAGCAGGAGTGAGGGTAAGAGGAGTTGTTTGGGACTTATCTCTTGTGCCTTTTGTGTGGGATCCTTGTCTACAGAGGTAAGTAGGTATCTTCTGGTCTTGTTAAATAGTAAATTTTACATTATCAGTTATCTTTCTTTGACCCATCCAGTGGGTCCAGTTATTCAGGGTTCCGAAGGGGCGCTACCCTTGGGTCAATGGGGGGCGAGAGAAGAAGGAGACCAAGCAAGGTTCTGTTGTCAAGGTCTCGTTTATTGAGAGAAATGTACAGCATTTAAAGCTCTGAGGCAGGAATAGAAGCGGGAACTGAAGCTTAGGGTGGGGGAGTTTGGGAAGTGCCCAAGGATATAGGGTGAATCACTAAACTGCAAGATATCCTCCTTAAACAAAGAGGCAACTGTCTTCCGGGGACATGTTCTTTGAAAAGGTCAAACCCTTCTCAGGAATCTGCTCAGGGACATCCGGTGTTTTGCTCAGGCTGAAACATCCTGTGATTGCTCCCGGGTCTTCCTGGGAGAGGCTTTTGTCCAGCAATCTCATAATCTTACAGCAGCCACCTGAGCATCTGTGGCCATGCAGCCCAGAGTCACGTAGCCATCTTGAGCTATGCAGTCACAAAGCGGCCAGGCCCAAATCCAATACAGCTCCCTACATTTCTTGAGATATTTGGGATAAAGCCATGGGTTACTAGGTGTTAAGCTCTAGATGTTTCTGAAAAGGCATTCCAAGACACGGGTCAAGCTCTAAGTAGGTAGGTAGGGTTTATTAGCATAGCAAGTTTGTTTTTATTTCTAGCATTTATCTATGCATTCTGCCTATTTATTTATTTATTTATTTATTTATTTATTTATTTATTTATTTATTTATTTTTTCGGAGCTGGGGACCGAACCTAGGGCCTTGCGTTTGCTAGGCAAGTGCTCTACCACTGAGCTAAATCCCCAACCCCTCTGCCTATTTATTTAATAGACTTATTTTGTGTGCAGGTGTGAAGGTCACAGGACAACTTTTTGGGAATCAGTTCTCTGCTATAGATAGATAGATAGATAGATAGATAGATAGATATTCCTGTGTGAATTTCTGCGCTACATACATGCAGTGCCTGCAAAGGCCTAACGGTATTGGCTCCCACTAGAGCTGGAGTGACAGATGTATGAGCCCCCTGACTTGGGTGCTGGAAACTGTTCATGGCTTTTGACAGTTTTGTAACCATCTTGCAGGAGAGGAATCTTTTTCTTTTTGTTTTGTTTTTGTTTGTTTGTTTGTTTGTTTTTTTGGAGTTTTTTTTTTTTTTTTTTTTTTTGTTCTGGTTTTTGTTTTTTGAAAAAGTATTTCTCTGTATAGCCCTGGCTGTCCTGGAACTAGCTCTGTAGACCAGGCTGGTCTTTTTTTTTTTTTTTTTTTTTTTTTTTTTTTTTTTTTTTTTTTCGGAGCTGGGGACCAAACCCAGGGCCTTGAGCTAAATCTCCAACCCCGACCAGGCTGGTCTTAAACTCAAGAGATCCACCTGCCTCTGTCTTCCAAGTGCTGGGATTAAAGGTGTACATCACCACTGCCTGGCTCAGGAGAGTAATTTTAAAGAGACATTTGTGCTTTAAGACTATGAACCCCAAAGAATCAAACTTCCCCCAGGAATCTCATGCAGAGGGAAGAGAAGGAAAGCCTGGAGCCACACAGAGGGGGCTCGTGCTTCCCAGGAAGACCCTTCATACAGCTTTGCCAACTTGCCAGACAACCTTCCACGTAAGACAATTAGAGCAAGACAATGAGAGATCAATGATGCATGGGATACACCTTGACTAGGACCACTTTGTTATATACACTCCTTGCTCTCTATTTAAACTTAAAAATATTTTAATTATATGTGCGATGTGTGCATGTGCCTTTAGGGGCCAGAAGTGCTGGATGCCTCTGGAGCTGGAATACTAGGCAGTTATGAGTTGGGAACAGAATTTGAGTCCTCTGGAAGAACAGTACACCCTCTACCTGCTGAACCATCTTGCCATCCTTCTCTATTTAAACTCAAACCCATGTCCATTATTCAGAAAATGGATTGGGGGAGGGGATGTGTTTCTGGAGCCCTTCATATATCCTCTTCCCCTGTGAGTGGACTGAATAATCTCACCTTTGCTTCTCACTATTACTTGTCCCTTTAGCTGGTGTACTGAGGACGGGTGGCTGGCGGCTGTTTGTTTTGTTTTTTGAGACAGGGTTTCTTTGTGTAGCTCAGGCTGTCCTGGAATTGGTTCTGCAGACCTGGCCGGCCTCTAACTCAGATATCTGCTGCCTCTGCCTCCTGAGTGCTAGAATTAAAGGCGTGCACCACCACTGCCCAACTTGGCAAACTTTTTACATGGAAAAAATGAAAAGGAATATTTTGTGATGTGCAAATAAAAAAAAAAAACCCTAAAAGTTCAGTGTATATATTAGTTTTACTAGAATTCAACTGTTTTGTCTATTTTTAAAATCCATTTATCTATTTTATGTATGAGTGCTCTATTTGCATGTACACCTGAATGCCAAAGAGAGCAACAGATCTTGTTATAGCTGGCTGTGAACCACTATGTGGTTGCTGGGGATTGAACTCTGGACCTCTGGCACAACAACCAGAGCTCTTAAGCCATGAGCCACACCAGCCCTCTGAGCCTCCTCTCCGTTCCCTGAATTCAGCTGTTTTTATTCCCGTACTGTAGCATCTGTGGCTTCGCTCTTCTTCCAGTGTCACAGTCCAGTAATCCCAGGTGTTTGCTACCTGGCCTTTTCAATGTGTTAGCCTGTGCGTAACACTCTGTAAGTTCCACACAACTGTAAGGTGTGGTCTGATTTGATTAACAGTCAGTTCTTTGTCCTTTTCTGTATTCGCTCTCTTTTGGTGCTGGGCATTGAACCCAGGGCCTTGCACATGCTACGATCGATCATCCTCCAGCTCTGAGCCTTGCTCCCAGCCCTTTCCAAACTGTTTGCCTTGAAATTTCGGCTGCTTTCTGCTTTGAGCGTGTCTAGGGTCACATGACTTGCTTTGACCAATGGGAATCAAAACAGAGGGGTGATCTGTGAATGCAATGGGACATGTTCTCTCCTGCTTCTAGGCCACCATCATGCGCAGAGACCCAGTCTGCTGGCGGATGAGTCATAAGACCCACAGCTGTTATTCCTCCTGAGGTCATCCTAGGTTAGTCAACTTAAAGGTCCAAGATTATCATGACTGACCACAGACAGACTTGGGGAGGCCCAGCCCAGATGAGCTGACCCCTGCCATGTGCCAACTGACGGCACAGGGATGCATGCTACTGTGCTACTGAGTTTTGATGACGTCACGGCCGAGCAACAGGAAGTAGCACATACGTTCTTAAACTTCCCTTTGCTAACCAGGCTGTGAATCTTTTTTTTTCTCTTGAAAGCAATTTCAGCTTCTAGTTCATAGCTCAGTTTGCCGCAGGGTCAAAGAGGTGCTGAGGCTCTGACTTGGTATTCCCCTTCACCATGAAGACACCAAGACAGACAAGACAGACAGACACGCTCTACCATTTATTTAAAAAAAAAAAAAGAATTCAATTTATTTCCTTTTAGAACTATAAAAAAAGTACTTTGGATATAAAATCTAAACAACTAAGGTGTGGTGAGTCAGGAGGACATGGCCACCATTGTCTGCATCCTCCAGTCACTCAAGTATGGGACCAGAAGAACAGGGCCTGGGCTGAGACGATGCTACCCAAAGGCTGAACCATAGCCTTAAAGAGTGGGAACTCCAGCCTGCAGATCCTCAGGAAGGACGAGGGAAAGACAGTGAGTGGTACAGAGTAGAGAAGGAAGTGGGTGGACTGAGGATGAGGCAACACTGACTTGGTACTGTGGGGAGAACACTTTAATTTGCAATAGGGAAGGTCCTCCTGGTGTTGATTTTAGGTAGGGTCTCCCTCTATAGGCTAACCTAGAACTCAGTAGGTAGGCCTAGGGTGGCCTCAAACGCACAGCAATCCTCCTGTCTGTTTCCAACCATGCCTGGTGAGTCTTCCTTCTTGAGTGCTGAGCATAGCTAGCACAAATGTGTCCAGGAAATCCATTTGTTTCCTGCTGCCAATGCCTGCCCCTCCCTGGAGAGCAGCCCAGGTGCCTTCTAACAGGAAGGAAAGGTGTTCATCAACGTGAGATGAAGTGGTCACCTTCGGACTTGCATGAACTCCTTGCGCAGCCACAGTGAGTCCTGGTAGAAGCGGGGGTCACCTAGTCTCACGGCTGTCCTTTTGTAGAAATAGCAGTACAGCACTGCGGCTGGGGACAAAAGCAGAGAGAAGCCTCAGGGGCGGTCCTCAGTGCTCAGGGGAGAACTAAGCCCAGCCAGCCCCAGCACTGCCCCAGGGGTTCCAGCTGTCTCCCAGAGAGGGCAGAGGGCAGCCCTGCCTCTTTGCGTGTGAGGCTGTCCTCATCAGCCCAGGCTGTCCTGGTGGAGCGGGGCAGCAGGATCGAGGCTGAGAGTGCCCCTGAAGCCGCTCTGTCCTCACCTAGTCTCTGGAATACAAACAGTGTCTGCAGGCCATTTGTCCATCTGAAGCTGCTGGAGTCTTTCCATCGCACGTTCTAGAGGAGACAAGAGTACCAAGGGAGAGGTTAAAGGACGCATGGGGCTCTTATATCTCCAACTTGCTTAGCTGCAGCAAAGCCATGTGGTTGAAAATCATGCTAACCTCACTCCTTTCATCAGCTCCGAGCATATTCTCAAGGGAGCTTCAAACTCCTCAAATAATTTTTCTCTGTGGGTCTAAAAAGATGGCTGAGTGGTTAAGAGCACACTGACCTAGGTTCAGTTCCTAGGACCTACATGATAGCACACAGCCTCCTATAACTCTAGTTCCAAGGGATCCAATGCTCTTCTGGCCTCTGTGGACACTAGGCACACACATGATGCATACAGGCAGGCAAACACGCTCATGTGCATAAAATAAATAAATAGCATTTTTAATTATTAATTTTTAATAACTTTTTAATTTTTAGCCATGGTAGTGCATACCTTTTAATCACAGCATTCAAGAGGCAGAAGTAGGCAGATCTCTGTGAGTCTGAGGCTAGCTAGCCTGGCCTACATAGTGAGTGTAGGCCAGTCAGAACTATGTATAGTAAGACTCTTTTTCAAAATAACTTTTTAAAACTCTGTGTGTGTGTGTGTGTGTGTGTGTGTGTGTGTGTGTGCATATATATGTTCCAATGTGCAACAGCATATACGCACAGAAGACAACCTGCAGGAGTCAGTTCCCTCCTGTGGGTCCCAGGGATCGAGCTCAGACCAACAAGCTTGGCAGGAAACTCCTTAACCTGCTTAGCCATCTTGCCAGCTCTCAGCCACCTCCTGCTCCTTTTTACTTTTTACTTCAAAGGGGTCTCCTCTAAGCCTGAACTGGAGAGTTTATTTGTCGAGGGAAATGATCTCAGCAGTGTCTCGGCTTCCTATTCAGCTCGCACAATCTCAGGCTCAGCACTTTGGCTCAGGCTCAATGACCAACGGCTTACATACTTGGCTCCAGGAAGTGGAGCACAGGCCCTGATAGAGGAAGCCCCTTGATCCTTGAACTCTGCGGCACACCGGGAGCAACTGCCCGGTGGGTCCCGAGAAAGTGAGAAAGTGACTAGAGACCAAAGTTCTGCTGTTTTGAAGGTGGTGCTGAGAGCCAAGGCCAGAGAAGAGCTCTACCCCTGAGCCACACACAAAATAAGCATACAGGAGACGCGTGAGCTACCCAAAGAGATGAAAGAATTTGTAAAACAGAAGAAATGGAAAACAATAAAGGCCTGCAAGACTTCCCTAGAACAGTTAAGATTTGCTATTTGCTACTCTTTTAGAAAAACAAGAGTTCACTCACTTCCTAGTGTCCACAGTGGTGTTTCACACTCTCTGTAATTCCAGCTACAGATCTAAGACCTGGAGTACCCCTCCTCTCCCTGCATGAGCACATGCACACGGGCACACACACACACACACACACACACACACCGTCATACACTTTCAAATCATTTTTTGGAGGGTCAGTGGTGTAGAGACGATATTTTTCTGTGTAGCTGTAGCTGTCCTGGAACTTGCCCTGAAGACCCGGGGCTGGCTTCAAACTCACAGAGATTCACCTCCCGAGTGCTGGGATTAAGGGCGTGTATCACCACAACTTCAAATCATATTCCTAAAAAAGCAATCTGAAACCCTGAGGACTGGATCTGATCTGGGGCTTCCAGGAAAGCTAAAGAGAGGCATGGAGGCTGTGTTTCCAGTATAAAGATGGGCACTCTGGGGGTTGGGGATTTAGCTCAGTGGTAGAGCGCTTGCCTAGGAAGCATAAGACCCTGGGTTCGATGCCCACTCAAAAAAAAAGAAAAAAAAAAAAAAAAAAAAAAGATGGGCACTCTGCACCAGGCATAAAGGAAAGCAACACTCTTGCATGGCTGTTCCCAAAAACACCCAATGCCTGTAATATTAACCACGGCACACTAACACCAAAATACCCCTCTGTCAACACCCACCTACCCACACAGCCGATGGCAAACTGACCCGACTTGCTGCTAGGCCTATCTGAGGCAAAGGTAAACTGTTACAAATAGAAAAGTCCCTGGATCCTCACAGATTGCTAGGCCAAAGTGTCTTATCAATTGTCACAGGACACCTTCATTTTACTACATTTTACCAGATTCTGAACCATGTGGAGGAATAACGGCGTTTCCAGAGGATGGAAATGTCTAGTTGGATTTCCTTTGAATAGGACAGGGTTTGATCAGACGCAGGGCACAGAGCCTGCCGGGTAAACGCCCTGCTGCTGCGCTGTATCCCTGGCCCTTACCGTTATCTTTCTGGGGTTCTGCTTTGGCATTTTGTTGTTGTCTGTCAAGCCTCCATACAGGGAGGATGTGACAGACCAACGGCTTGAATATAAAACACCTCTCACATACGCCCCAGATCAGAGCTCATTCTCGTGGCTTCTGCTTCCCTAATTCTTCCATCTCTTGTGTATCTCATGAGTTTTCATATCCTTCTTGAAAAAAAGATAAGATTTATTTATTTTTGACACATATTCTAACATTATGCAGCCCTGACTAGCCTGGATCTATCTTTTAGACCAGGCTGGCCTCTAACTCACAAAAATCTGCCTGCCTCTGCCCCCCAAGTACTGGGATTAAAGGTGTGTACCACCTATGTATATTGATTTATTTTATGTATGTGTGTGAGTGCCTTAGTGTGTATATGCGTGTCATGTACGTGCCTGTGCCAGCAGAGGCTAGAAGAACTGGATCCCTTGGGATTGGAATTCTAAGGAGTTGTGAGCCAGCTGATGTGGGTGCTAGGAGCCAAATCCAGGTCCTCTGCAAGTGCTCATCGCCGATGACCCATCTTCCAGTCCATCACATTCATTTTGGCCTCAAGGTTC
This sequence comes from Rattus rattus, assembly GCF_011064425.1. Lineage (NCBI taxonomy): Eukaryota > Metazoa > Chordata > Mammalia > Rodentia > Muridae > Rattus > Rattus rattus. Next base: position 10,055,726 of record NC_046155.1, read on the forward strand.
TTGCTGTTGAACTTATATGTAGCCCAGGATGACCTTGTCATAGCCTTCAGAGAACTAAGATAGATCGTCTTGAGACAGGTCTTACACTATAGTCCAGGCTGGCCTAGAACTTAACTGTGGAGATCCAGGATGACCTTGAATTTATTGTCATCCTCCTGCCTTGGCCTGCTAGGTGCTAGAATTACATGTGTTAGTCACCATGTCCAGCTACTCTTGTAGCTCAGTAAAGATGTGAAAGGGCCATTGAAAGAGCTCATTGGTTTCTGAAAACTGCAGTTCAATCTCCAGAACCCGCACGGTGGAAGAACAGACTCCAGCAAGTTTTCCTTTGACACCCACACGCAGACATAACATAATCGCTCTATGTAATTTTTAAGATTAAATATGTAGAAATGCAGGGCTTTCATTCTTACCATGACCCACACATGCAGGGAGATGCTGAGGGCGAGGTACACAGACGTCAGAATGATGGTCCCTTTGAACTTATGGAACAGGAGGTTGACCAGGCCAGCCTGGAAGACGAAGGTGTTGAAGAACATGAGGAAAATTATGATGATGTTGAAGAGGATTGCAATATCCTGGATGCTGTAGACACATAAAACAAAGCATAGCCAAATGGGGCTGTATGAGGACTTAAGAGATGGCCCTACGTGCTAAGGGGGATCAAGAGATCTGCTCTTCTCTATGATATTGTCACCCCAAAACCCAGACAGCACAGACTTCTAAACACACTGATAACGTTAAAGTGCTCACTGTGGCAGTCAGGGCCTTCACACTCTTTGGAGCCAGCTTTTCGGGCCTCCCTCTCATACTCACATGAACAGCACGAGCTGGATAACAGGAGCCATTCGTAGTAGCTCCGAGAAGGAATTGACGAACAGGTCATAGGACAGCAACAGGAACTGCAGGGAGAGCACCAGGCTATAGTTACTGGTCTGAAGCATCTTCTGTCTGACTTTTGGGACTCCCTGGGGTACATTCCACGGTCCTGAAGAAAATAACTTCTGGTTCTCCCCCTGCCCAGAACTCAGGGAGAGTTTTTCCAAATCAGAGCTGTTTCCGTGGCTCTAATACAAGGGCCTGTTTGGAGGGGAGAGAGGCAAGAAAGGGAGGAAGGACAAGGAAGGCAATATTAGAAGTCTAGCAGCAAACATCTACTGAGCATTGGTATGCAAAAGATCTAGGTGATCTGGGTACATTAGTTAAAACCAGTTATAAAAACAAAAACCCAGCTAGAGCCAGACATATGGAGCACACCTGTAATCACAATGTTCAGGAACCTAAAACAGGAGGACTGAGAGTCTGAGGCCAGCTTGGGTTCTGACAGCCAAGACTCTTCATCAAACAGACAAGACAAAACCAAACCAAAACCCAGCCCAACTCCACCCCATTGAACCTTAACTTGTCATTCTTTCTAGAGACTAATAACAGCAGACTTCTCTCTATGTCTGGATCCTTCTAAATGCATGGCTCCTTTTTTTTTTTTTTTTTTTTTTTTTTTTTTTTTTTTTGATCCAGACCTTGCTATGCAGCCCAAGCTCATCTTGAATTCTTGATCCTCCTGCCTTACCCGGAACTCCTGTTTTACAGGAATGTGCCCACACCTGACAAATGCACAACCCTTAGCAAGAATGTTTAGGGTTACTACAGAGAAGTGACAGCCTGGTCACACAGTAGTAGTAAGTAAAACCTTAAATATTAAAACTCTAGGAACTGTTTTTTTTTTTTTTTTGGTTTTTTTTTTTTCGGAGCTGGGGAAATATTGCTCTACCACTGAGCTAAATCCCCAACCCCATAGGAACTGTTTTTTAAACTTATTTATTTATTATATGTAAGTACACTGTAGCTGTCTTCAGACACACCAGAAGAGGGCATCAGATCCCATTACAGATGGTTGTGAGCCACCATGTGGTTGCTGGGAATTGAACTCAGGACCTCTGGAAGAGCAGTCAGTGCTCTTAACCACTGAGCCATCTCTCCAGCCCTAGGAACTGTTTCAATCACAGATATTATTTAATCTTAAAATAACCTCATAAGGTAGAAAATAAAGTCTTATTTCCCTCAATTCATAGATGAGAAACTGAGGCTCAGCAAAGTAACCTAACGACTAAGATGACACGGCTGGTAGGCGGCAAAGGAGTATTCGAATAGAGCACCATACAGCCCGCCTATTTCAAAACTGATAGAGGGCTATCTAAGTAGGTGAGGAATATGTTCTCATAGAAGTCGGCAGCGTCACACACAGAGTTGAGCGGACACAGTACTCTCCTCCTAGAAGAGCTTTTATAAAGGTTATGACAGAAACACTGAGGCGCAAGCAAAGGGAGCGTATTTATAACTTAATCCCTGGACTTGAAAAGCAGCTATTTTACTGCATATAACCCTCATTTTGCAAAGGTTCTGAGGGGTCCAGGACCCGTCCACCTTCCACAGTGGAAAAGCTCCATGTTTTTTGGATATGTGAATGTAGCTTCTCTGGGCTTGAGTTTTCACACAAGGTACCAGCGCCAGGATAATCTTGTTAACCAATAGAATTTACTTTAATCCTCATAACAATCTGTAAGGTAAAAAAGAATTATCCCCTGGCTAGAGGCAAGGACAGATAGTTAGAGTTATTTCCTCCAGATTGCAAGTGTGTAGAGCCAAAGGCACCACTTTGTAAGGCTCCATCAAGGGCATCCGTTAGATAGAAACGCCCCTCGCTCTAGCTACGCGGACAAGCACCCTCCAATGTAACGCGGTTTTCCTCACCCGTACCAATCCGTTCACAGACCGGAACGCCTTGGAAAAAGACCCATAGCAAAAGAAGCAACAGCAACACAAAATTCTGACTTCCAGCCACTCTGCGATGGCATCATCTACACTCACCTCAAAGAACCGATGTCGGTTGTCATAGGAACACCCTACCGGCTTCCGGAAGCCGGCTTTAAATTCCGGAAGTAGATTGCTAATTGCCCGCCATGTTAGGGCTTTCGCTTTCCCAGACTCTCCCTGTGACCGGTTTTTCCATCCTGCCTCGCTGAGGGCTAACCCTAGCGAGAGGCTGTTAACCCCAGCATTTCGCCTGTTTCGGGATGGAGGTCTGTGGTTAGAGACAAGGCTGACAGGACGCAGCGCTCCTAGGACTCGGACCAGAAACTGCTCAGGAACCCCTTAGATTGTAAACCCCATTTCCCAGACGCCCTAGCTCACCACCGGAAGTGGCCGAGCCTTTAGAAGCTTAGGTAGCGCCCCCTGTAGCGGATCCCGTGGTCTGCAGGCTTGCCGGAAAGTCAATTCTCCGACGTCCTAGAGGATCCTAGGGAGTGGCAGCTCCCGCACTTGGCGGCGACCCGAGGGTCGCAGAGACCTGCCCCCAAGGTGTCCCACTGTATGGTTAAGGTTGGAATAGAACCCGGGCTGGGAGAGCCGGGTTGGGTCCGCCGCTTCCTTGCTTCGCTTTGTCTTAAGTCAGCGTTCAGCTTATTTTTCCCTTTAAGAATTGGACACTTTCCGTTCCCCTTCTATACCGGAGAAGGTGTTTGTAGAGGCTCTCACGCTTTTCAGAAATCATCTTATTTAAGACTTGCTAGAACCAACATGACTAAAGGAGTCAACGTCATACTCCCTTTCACCTGAAATAGATCTGACTGTCCGAAGGACGAAGGAGCGGTCTGTGAGCACTTGTGCTAAGGTGGGCTTTATTCACACTCCTGAGTCCTGCCATTTGGAGGAGCTGCCTTTGGAAATGAGTTCTGGGAACTGAGCACAGGAACTGGGTGCCTGTACCAGGCTTGTCATTTGCCTGACCAAGTTTCTCTTCTTTGGATCCCGGCGCTGCAGTAGTTTGGAATTGTAAGATGCGGGTTTATAGTATTTGCACTCTAAATCTGGTCCTCAGGATTCTTACTGTCACTCCATCTTTGAGGAGGGAGCAACAAGCTCTGCCCATTGGTCTGTTTGTTTGCAGCTCTAACTTCTAAAAGTTTGGAGTACAGCCTTTTCCTGAGCGTAATGAAAGGTTCGTTTCTTAACCCTGGGACTAATTCTGTTTTAGTTCAGCCTATGAGAATCCTTTAGCCAGAGGAGTGAGGAAAACATTAACTAGAGGTTAGGTACACTTTTAAAATCAGGATAGATAAACTATACCCCATAGGCCACATCTAACCCTGAGTGACTTTTACACATTGGGGCAGGGGGATCATACTATGTGAATTATGAAAAGCATGTAAAACTTAGACATCAGTGTCATAGTATTAATGAGGCACGGTCGTGTTCATTTGTTAAGATATCCTTCCTGGCTTCTCTTACATCACACCAGCCAAGAATGAACATAGTTGTGACAGAGGCTATAAGCCTACACAGCCCACACAGTCTGTGGACTCCCTTCCTGAGCCTGGTGCTCAGCCAAGCAAGGACAGGAGACCCTGCAGTGGTGAGCATGTATGGAAGTCTTAGTCCAAACTGCTCTTTCAGTGCAAGTGAGAGCATAATCTCAGCCTTTGCCTGTGTTTCCCTTGCTTTTGCTATTTTAGGAAAAGAGAGGGCTTATTTGTGAACTGTAGACAACAATGTAAAACTTCCCTGCCTTCTGTCAGAAAAGTGTCCCAACCATCTGTTCTAAGACTGCTGCAAAGTGCTAGTCCAGGGCTTGTAACTGGAGTGACGCAGGTCCGTTTGGAATGTTTTGCCTTTCCTTTTCCTCAAATGTGTCTGTATATGAATGTTATATGTGTGTAGGTTCCTGTAGAGGCTAGAAGTATTTGGTCCCTTGGAGCTGTGAGCTGATGTAGGTGCTGGGAAATCAGCTGTGGTGTTGTGCAAGACCAATATGTACTCCTAACGTCTTAACTGTTGAGCTTCTTTTCATATGCCATCCCCACACTCCTGCCCTTTTTTTTTGGGGGGGGGTAGGGTCTTATTTCACCTTGGCTAGGCTCAGCTATATACATGGAGCTGAGGATGACCTCGATCTTCTGATTTTACCTCTGAAATGCTGGAATTATAGACATGTACCACCACTCCAGTTTTTAAGTCTCAAGATAGAAAATATGTAGAGTTTGTTATGAGGTGAAGGTGGGGCACGATCCAGAAATGAGGTAAACGGTGTTAATAGAGATGTGTATAGTGTGTTCATTGTATAGAACTCACTCTCAAGGGGTGAGAGTGGAAAGTGGGCAAAAAAGTAAACACACTGCAGAAACCAGCATTGTCAGATGACTGGAGCATTTCACTGGAAAGGCGGAGGCTGTGCTAGGCGGTGGCTGTGTTAGGCAGTGGACACTTGATAGTCCCAAACCTGTTTGGCTCTTGCATGAACCAAGGAGGCAGCTCTGAGGCTGGGTAACAAATCCATGGACCCAGAAGCTCAGTCATGAAACGTGGTTTTCCCCCCAGCCCTCAACTCTCCTCAGAGATTGCTGCTAACTAGAGTCAGCTATGAGAGCCCAGCATCTGCTGCTGGTTGGATGACCATCTGTCATGTCATGAGCTGTAACCAAGGCCACAGAGAGGCCTGGGCAGGTATGGGGACCATGAGCTTCAGGGTTTTGTTTGTTGGGGGAGCTGGTCTCACTACGTCACTCAAGCTACTGTTAAATTCCTCAAACAATCCTGATTCAGCCACTCAGATAGCTAGTGGCATAGACACCACCTTGCTTGGCTAGCTTTAGGCTTTGTTAGTGGTTAGGATAAAATCCTGTAATAGGAGCTAAAGAGATGGCTCGGTGGTTAAGAATGCTTGCTGCTCTTTCGCAGGCCCTAGATTTGGTTTCCTGCACTTGAGTTGTGTGGTCCACAACTGACTGTAATTCCAGCTCCAGAGAACCCCACAACCTTTCCTGGCTTCTGTGGACACCTGCGTGTACATCATTTGGCATACCTTCACACACACACACACACACACACACACACACACACACACACACACACACACACACACACACACACTTTCTCTCTTTCAAATACTATGATAGTAGCAAATGTGAAGTTATAATACTTGATTCTCAATAGTGTCCATGCATTTTTTTGTTGTGATTTTATAACCTGTGAATAAGGAAAAAGACCTAAGACTTTGAAGCTAAATAGACAAGGGTTTGAAACTCCTGTGGACTTGCTGGGTCCTGGTGGTAGTTACTGTGCATCTGAACTTTAGCTTCCTCATGTATAGGATTGGGGTGATAGTCCTCACAGAGTTACCAAGGGGAGTGAGTGGGACTGTATATCAGTTTCTAGTGCTTAGAGCTGGTGTGCAATTAATAATCTTTATTTCTATGCTTTTCTTTCAGAAGACAAGTCTTACAGTGTTAAGTGTTTTCCTCAGGGTGCTCGGACAGTGAAAGTTAGAGATCAGGCCACCTTTCTGCGAGCCTTCTGCTGGTTCTGAAGGTGAGGATTTGGGTATTATCCCTCCTTGGGCATTATTGGCTCTTCTTCCTTTTAGATGGTCCAGAGAGATGGTCCTCAATATCAAGAAGCCATATTATTATCTTCTTGGTATGTATTTAATGGAGGCAGGGCTGGGTCTTTTCCATTTGCCTGTTTTTTTAAGCGTGTATATGGTAATGGGAATCTAACTCATGCCTGCCCCTGAACTACAAATGCAGCCTCTTGCCTGGGTTTTAAAAATAACTTTTTGTGGGGTTGGGGATTTAGCTCAGCGGTAGAGCGCTTGCCTAGGGAGCGCAAGGCCCTGGGTTCGGTCCCCAGCTCCGAAAAAAAAGAAAAAAAAATAACTTTTTGTGACATAAATTCTCACCAGAGAAAAACCTGAAAGCTGAGTTGGTGGAAATCTAAAAATAATCACTTTCTAGACCATGAGGTTTTGCTTCCTCTTTTTGTCCTTTGGACTTTCCCTAGAGAAGAGAAAGCAGAAGTAAGTTTCAGGTGTACAAACAGCCAAGGGATGCCCTCAGTTCATGGAGAAGAGTGGAGGGTCTGGCATCAAAGTCTGACCCCATGGAATCCATCCTTTGCAAAGAAGACCTTTTTTTTTTTTTTTTTTTTTTTTTAAAGATTTATTTTATTTTATTATATATATAAGTACACTGTAGCTGTCTTCAGATACACCAGAAGAGGGCATCAGATCTTTTTACAGATGGTTGTGAGCCACCATGTGGTTGCTGGGAATTGAACTCATGACCTCTGGAAGAGCAGTCGGGTGCTCTTAACCGCTGAGCCATCTCTCCAGCCCAAAGAAGACCTTTTTATGCAGAAGTGGGAGCACAGAGAGCTTTTTGTCAGGCGACATAATGGAAGGGATTGAGCATCCCTAGGTAAAAGTCCAGAAGATTCTGAAACTTAAAACTTGATTAGTTTTTTTGAGACAAGATTTTTCTGTGTAGTCCTGGCTGTCCTAGAACTCACTCTGTAGACCCGACTGGCTTTGAATTCAGAGATTTGCCTGCCTCTGGTTTTGTTTTGTTTTGTTTTGCTTTGTTTTATATTAAGCCATAGTTGAGATATGTTCTTTCTGAAACCCTGGCTGTGCTGGAACGTGTTAGGAACTTGTAGACCAGCTGACCTCAAACTCACAGAGATCCTTCTGCCTCTGCCTTCTGAGGGCTCTGCTTAAAGGCTTGTGCCACCATTCCTGGCCAGACCTAAAACCTTTTGGTCACCAAAATGATTGCTTAAATCATATAACATTCAAATATTCCCAATCCAAAACCCTTTGCCATTTACAACTCTTCCACCCCCAAATCATTTAAAAAAATTTTACATGTGTGGCCAGGTAGTGGTGGCATACACCTTTAATCCCAGCATACAGGAGGCAGAGGATCTCTGAGTTCAAGGCCAGCCTGGCCTATAGAGTTTTAGGCAATCAGGACTACACAGAGAAACCTTGTCTCAAACATCAAAACAAAACAACAACAAAGTGCTCATAACTGCTGAGCTGCCTCTCCAGCCTCTGCACCCAGTCATTTTGTTCACGGCATACCCAGCCTAGAACATGTTTATCCCATTAGATTGTGGTTTTGCTGCCTTATGTTGGAACCCAGGGAATTTGTGGTCTAAGCAGTTAGGGTTTTAATATTTGTCCCTTAACTGGGTTGGGTGTGGCAGTCACTTTTTACCTTCTGGTTCTGCGTGGGGAGGCTAATCAGTACCAAGGCTGTGAGTCCAGGGCCTGGTTATCTCACCAGAGTGCTATACTTGGTCTGTGGCCTGCCAGGTGCAGGGGTGGGGCTTCACTCAGTGTGAGCTTACCTCAACATCGAAGCCATCTGGGGATAGGGGAACTGAATCAAGAGATTCCATACCGCAGGCAGAAAAGAAGGTCAGTGTTACTTCCTTTAGCTGCTATGTGGGTATACCGTGGTCATCCAGGACATGCGATTTCTGCGTCTTCTAGGAGTTCTTGATCAGAATGGCTTCGGGATGGTTTTACATGTCCTGCATGGTGCTGGGATCCCTGGGATCAATGTGCATCCTCTTCACTACCTACTGGATGCAGTACTGGCGCGGTGGCTTTGCCTGGGATGGCACTGTGCTCATGTTCAACTGGCACCCAGTGCTCATGGTCTCCGGCATGGTGGTGCTCTATGGAGCTGGTGAGTAGTAAGTTCACAGTGTGGGCGGCACGCTGTGGCCTAGGCCTGGGCCTGGCAGCACTTACCCTTTCCAAGAGGCTACCATGGCAGGGGAAATTGGGTTGTCCCTGGGGCCAGCTATGATTTGGCGGAAGAAGTGGAAAGTGTAGTGACAGCTCCACAGATGCTCTGGGACAGGGTCAGCAAAACTTTGTGTAAAGGACTGGAGCATAACTTTGTCAAGCTTTGTAACGGTATGATTGTAATCTATACTGCAGCTAGCCAGCTCTGCTTCCATATTATCTATCATTGCTGTGGTGGTGGGGGTGTGTGTGTGTGTGTGGGGGTGGGTGTGTGTGTGTTTGTGTGTGTGTGTGTGTGTGTGTGGGTGTGTGTGTGTGTGTGTGTGTGTGTGTGTGTGTGTGTGGTGTGTGTGTGTGTGCGGTGTGTGTGTGTGTGTGGTGTGTGTGTGTGTGTGTGTGTGTGTGTGTGTGTGTGTGTGTGTGTGTGTGTGTGTGTGTGTGTGTGTGTGTGTGTGTGTGTGTGTGTGTGTGTGTGTGTGTGTGTGTGTGTGTGTGTGTGTGTGTGTGTGTGTGTGGGTGTGTGTGTGTGTGGTGTGTGTGTGTGTGTGTGGTGTGTGTGTGTGTGTGTGTGTGTGTGTGTGTGTGTGTGTGTGGTGTGTGTGTGGGTGTGACAGTGTGTGTGTGTGTGGTGTGTGTGTGTGGTGTGTGTGTGTGTGTGTGTGTGTGTGTGTGTGTGTGTGTGTGTGGCACAGATATCATATCATAGGGAGCAGCTATGGAAAGTATGTAAAATGCATGAACATAACTGTGTCTCAGTGAAGTTTTATTAAGAGAATTAGGCAGCAGGCTAGATTTGGCCTAGCACTGCAGTTTGGCCCGTGCTCTAGAGAAAAAGCAGTTAGAGTTTCTTGGATTATAGTTGGGTCAAGGATCCATCTTTGCCCCATGCATTCAAATCTAGGTGAACCCCGTTTTTCCCAGTCATAGGATGGGAATGGTGATAGCATTGCCAAAAGCTGCACACTACGTAAACTTCACACATCATCCCCTCTGGTTCTTGACTATTTTCTTGTGATGTATGCATATATATGTATGTACACATGTGTGTCAACATATAACTTTACCAGGTCGGCCTTGAACTCACAGAAATCCACCTGCCTGTGCTTCCCAAGTGCTGGGGTTAAAGGCATGTACTAAATTCTTTGCTATGGTGTAGTGGTGATGGGTGTGTGTGTGTGTGTGTGTGTGTGTGTGTGTGTGTGTGTGTGTGTGTGTGTGTGGTGTGTGTGTGGGGTGTGTGTGTGTGTGTGTATGTACGTGGGCACGGGCATACCATAGGATGCATGTGGAAATCAAAGGACAACTTTTAAGAGTCAGTTCTTTTAACTGTGGGTTCCGGGAATTAGACTGAAGTTCTTTTTTTTTTTTTCCGGAGCAGGGACCGAACCCAGGGCCTTGGGCTTGCTAGGCAAGCGCTCTACCACTGAGCTAAATCCCCAACCTAGACTGAAGTTCTTTTTTTTTTTTTTTTTTTTTTTTTTTTTTTTTTTGGAGCTGGGGACCGAACCCAGGGTCTTGCGCTCCCTAGGCAAGCGCTCTACCACTGAGCTAAATCCCCAACCCCTAGACTGAAGTTCTTAAGACTTATATGGCAAGTGCTTTTACCTGCTGAGCTATCTTGTGAACCCCACTTTGTTTTTTGCGACAGGGTCTCTTCATAAGCTACACCCTCAGTTTTCATACCTGGGTTCTTAGCCAACCTTGGCTGGATGCATTCATTGTGATGAGACCTGGAGAGACAGTGCTCATCAGCCCACAAAGCTGCATTCGGGATCGAGCCAGGGCAGTTCAAAAAATACTCCTCCCATTTTACCGTGCCTTTCTTGCTTCTGTGCCTGGCCACCTGCCTCCTGCAAATCACAGGAGGTGGCAGGTAACGAGCAGCCTTAACTAGGGGTTCTATTGCTGTAATAAAACAACGTGGGAGGAAAGGATTTATTCCGCCTTACACTGTTAGTCCAGCATCAAAGAGGGGTTGGCAGGAATGAAATCAGAAGCTGTGAAGGAAGGAAGGCAGCTCATTGGGTTGCTCCTCCTGGCTTCTTCAGCCTCTTTCCTTCCTTCCTTCCTTCCTTCCTTCCTTCCTTCCTTCCTTCCTTGTTCCTTTACATCTTTTTAATTGTTGTTTTTGAGTCTATGGCTGTTTTGCTTGCATGTATGTCTCTGTACTATGTGTATCCAGTGCCTTCGGGGACCAGAACAGGGTGTCGTATCGGGAGTTACAGATGACTGTGAGCCACCATGTGGATTGAACTCAAGTCCTCTGGCAGAGCGACTAGTGTTGTTAACCACTGAGCCATCCTCTCTCCAGCCCTGCTCTCTTATACCATCTAGGACACCAGCCCAGGGATATCACCTAAAGTGATCTTGGCCCTCCCATAGCAATCACTAATCCAGACAGTGCTCTACAGACGTGCCTGTAGGCAATCTGACGAGGGGTGATTTTTCCACTAGATTTCCTCTTCTCTGATAACTAGTTTGACATGAAACCAATCGGGACAGGAATCAATGTACTCCTGTTGAGAGGCTCTGTAGGGCCACATCAGGGGAGTGAAGGTGATGTGGCCAAGCTCTGGGACTGTTTTCTCTGCAGCCTCACTGGTGTACCGCCTGCCTGCATCGTGGGTGGGGCCCAAGCTGCCCTGGAAAGTTCTCCATGCAGCACTGCACCTGCTGGCCTTCACCATCACTGTTGTGGGGCTGATTGCCGTCTTTCGGTTTCACAACCATTCAAAAATCACACACCTCTACTCGCTGCATAGCTGGCTGGGCATCACCACTGTCGTCTTCTTCGCCTGCCAGGTAGGTGCCTCTGCCTCCCCCTTCCCAGTCCCTGTGGGTACTGTGTGCTTTGGGCTCGGCTTCACTAGCCTCAGCTCCCAGTATTCTCTCTGCCCCTTCCCTGGAGAGGGCCTTAAATCCTGTAGACTCTGCTCTTTCAGTCCTGTGAGAGTTGGAGCCCAACTTTTGTCTTGTTCTTTGTACCTGTCACACTGCTCGTCGCTCCTCCTGACTTATCTTACATCATGCTGACTCCAGTGCAGCCTCTTTTCTGCTTTTTCCACTCTTCCCTCTTTGAACCAAAAGCAGTTCTAAAAAGTAATTTCAGTATTCCAGTGCCGGTCCTGTACTTGAATTGTTTATGAGCTAGGACTGGCCAGAAACCAAAGCTAACACGGTTCTGAGTGTTTTGCTACATGCCCTTCTTCACACATTTGTTGTATGTGTAATAGAACTAGGCAGACCATAGTACTGTGTGGAGTGTGGTCAGGCCTGTGTATGGTAGGAATATTTGAGTTGAAAAAGAGGGGCAGGGGCTGGAGAGATGGCTCAGCGGTTAAGAGCACTGACTGCTCTTCCAGAGGTCCTGAGTTCAAATCCCAGCAACCACATGGTGGCTCACAACCATCTGGGTTCTGATGCCCTCTTCTGGTGTGTCTGACAGCTACAGTGTACGTATATATAATAAACTACATCTTTAAAAAAAAGAAAAAGAAAAAGAGGGGCAATAGGATAGTGACCAGCAGGAGGCACTGTAGGCAAATGGGCACAACTGTCACACCGTATCTCCACGGACTTCTTCCCTTGTGTCCACAGTGGTTCCTGGGCTTTGCCGTCTTTCTCCTGCCCTGGGCATCCCAGTGGCTGCGAAGCCTCCTGAAGCCTGTGCATGTCTTCTTTGGAGCCTGCATCCTTTCCCTGTCCATCGCCTCGGTTATTTCTGGCATCAATGAGAAGCTCTTCTTTGTTTTGTAAGTTTCAAGGGGCCTCTAACACTAAGGCATATGGGAGGGAGTGGGGGCTTCAGGAGATCCGTCATATACTCATAGCACAGTCATTGGAGAGCTTGAGTCCAGTTCTTGATCAGGAAGGTGACAGAATTAGCTGGTCTTTAGGTTGAAATTGGTAAACGCAATACTTACTGAGCACCAGATGATGCAGCACCTTTTGTTTTTCAGAAACTACTCACAGTACCGCACCTTTGATCCTCTTAAGCACTCAACAGCATCTGGTGCTGTTGCACATGAGACGAATGGTCTAGGCTTAGCGGCTGCCTGCCTTTCATCCTGACAGCATAGGCAGGCAGGTCTCTGAGGCCAAGGCCAACTTCCTCCACATAGTGGGTTCCAAGCCTGGCGGGACTATATACTGAGACTCTGTCAGAAAAGAGAAGGTGCAGTGAGGCTCAGAGTAACTTACCTAAGCACACAGAGCCAGGAAATGGCAGAAGGGGGAACTGAGCTAGGCTGTCTGCCTCCAGAGTGTGTACATCTAGCCACTGTTGTCTGGGTTTTGAGGTAGCTTGGTAGAGTGAACAGCAAATGAGATTGGAAATCAGCCCTGGGGTTTAGATCTTGGTTGTACTATGTACTAGTTATGTAAAGGTGACTCATGTCACTGGGATCCTCGTTTTTCCCCTGGGTAAAACATTACACAGTTCCTGCCTGTCATTGTGATAGGGACTTAGTATGTTAATTCCAGGTTGTAGGAATCTAGTCTCTTGCTAGGCAAAAAAAAAAAAAAAAAGAAAATTCTTCCAAAGACCCATATTATTTTGTTATTTTTTGTTATTTCCAGGAAAAATGCCACCAGGCCTTACTCCAGCCTTCCTGGTGAGGCTGTCTTTGCCAACAGCACAGGGATCTTGGTAGTGTCTTTTGGTTTGCTGGTTCTCTATATTCTTCTGGCTTCTTCATGGAGACGTCCAGATCCAGGAGCTCTGACTGACAGACAGGTATGGCTGCTTGTCTCCCATTATAGGTGGGATAAGGCCAAGAAGGCTTGCTTTGCACCTTGCTAAGATTGACCCTGTAGCCACGTGGGAAGTCAACCAGCTCGAAGGTGCAGATTGAGTGGGTCAATGGGAAATCTGGTAACAGAGCGCCTAGCCTGGGAGTGATTTCCCAAGGTTCCCCCAACCTCCCTGCAAGGTTCCTTGGCTCTGAAGGGCTTGAGCTCTGTGGCAAGACTACTGGGACAAGGGCTTAGTGATACATCAAGTGCTTAAAGCAGGTCTTGCCTGTTCTTGGCCACTGAGTTGTCTGGCAGATGTGGGACGATATGCTGTGGACCAATCTCTCAGGAACTTTTGGGCTTCCCTGAAAGATCTGGTGGCTTGGCTGCAGGTTGAGGGTCTATCTGAGCAACTCAGGCCTGGTGTTCCTCCTGAAGCTCAGGCTTTTTTGAGGTCATGTCTTTAACCCCTGTGCATCTTCCTTCTTTCCAGCCCCTGTTGCATGACAGGGAGTGAAGCGGGCAGGGGCTCCCGGGAACAGTCGGAGATGCAGTCTGCTCCCTCAGAAGCTCTGCTGTACTGGGGCTCCCGGCTGGTTTCAGCAACAGACTTCTCTTGGGCCAGAGACCAAACTTGCTACTCCAGTTCCAGGCTTGCTCTCCAGCCACTTGCTGTTCATCTGCTTTTCTTGGTGGCTTTGACTTGTTGCCATTTTTTCAGGTTCTCCATTTGCACAAGGATCTCCTTGCCTTGGTCACTCATGTCTCTTCTGTTGGTCTGCAGATTTCAGCCTGCTTTCCTTACCACTCTTAGGGATGTGGTAGAAACCAAAGCTGGGGTTCAAATGTAGCCCACACATGTAAAATATAAAATCTGCTCTCTGTGGGAGCATTTGTCTCCGTTAGGCAGGTTTCCTCCTCCTCTGCTCTGTCCTATATGTGCATTTGGGTGGGCAGTGGCATTGAGGGGTAGCTCATGGGACAGGGGCAGTAGGAGAAGCCTTTGCTGTAAGTTAGGTGCCCGATACGCTGCTCGTTCACTTTGATGTGCTGTATTGTGTGTATTGTGACCATGTGGTTCCCCTTCTTCTAGTTGCTGCTCCAGCTGCTGCCTGGATCCCGCCCTTTACCTGTGACTTACATGCCTGTACCCCTCAGGTAGCCAGCCCTATGAGCCCTGTTAAACAGTTCTCCCAAGAACAGTGATCAGTGAGCGGTTTCTTTGGGCTTCCTTGCTGTCCCCTTGTGGGTATGGGCTTTCCTGCCTCCTATAGTTATGCTTTCCCCTGACAGGGCCCCAGCTCACTATGAATTTGAAACCAGCATTATGAAGCAATTTGCTGGGCAAAGCTCACATTCTGGTTTATCAATCATGAGGGGACTAGGTGACCTTTTGGGGAACAGAAGCACCCACTATTTAATAAGGAACACCCTGAAGGCAGCAGCAGTGAATGGCTTTGCTCTTCTCCTGAATAACAAGTGGGTAGTGAAGGAGGAGTCTTGTCCCATTCCTTTGTGTTAGCCTGTGGCACTTCGTGCCTTCTTCAGGCAAGCCTGCCAGGTCCCTCAGCAGGCAAGCAGGAAGAGTTGGGTTCCTGCGCTCTCTGCAGATAGTGACCAGGCTGAACTTCAACCCGACTGCCAGAAGTTGGGAGGAGGGCTGGCATGGACTTGCTGACCAGATGAAGCCTGAACTCCATTGGGATAACTGCTTGGCACCTTCATGAGCGTCTTCCTGCTTCACTCATGAGTGGGTATTTTACCTCATGAATCTGACTTTTATTAAATGTGTTTTTAAACATTAAAGGTGTTGTTTGTTCAGACTTTCTAAAAAAATAATTTTAAACAAAAACACTTATTTCTCATACTTTTGGAGGCTACATGTCAAAGATCAAGAAAATAACATGCATCTGGTAAGGGCACTCCCTACCATCTTTGAACTGTGGGTTCACATGGTACAGAGTACAAGTTGCTCCCAGCCCCTTATAAAGGATGATTGCATCCCATTTAGAAGGGCCTGGTCCCACTATCACCCCTAATTACTTAGCAAAGGTCTAACCTCTTTTTTGTTATTTTTGAGACAGGGTCTCACTATGGAGCTAGAACCTGCTATGTAGACCAGGCTGGCCTTGAACTCACCGATCTGCCTGTCCTCTGCTGCCAGAGTGCTCAGACTAAAGTTGTGAGCCACTAGGCTGGGCTCAAGGTCCTACTCCTTAATTCTATCACATTAGGGATGAAGTTTCATGGATAGGAGTTCTGTTGGAACACAAACATTCTTTGCTGACACTACATTGTGGTTAAATCAGCGTTTTGACAATTTACAAAGGGCTCAGGACAAGTTTGACCCTTACAGAAGCAGAGAGGCCAACTAGAAATCCATGATTGTGTTCCTGGAATTGCATGCTGTTTAAATCTGTTTGGGTGTCCTTCATAATGAATGGCTATAGGACACATCTTTCAATAGGAAAAAAGGAGTGTTCTCTGCCTTAAAGTCTGGAAAATGAGACTCCAAAAGGAATGGAGTGGGGCAGGCAAGTACCTGATATCACTCTGCTGGGTGACAGAGTTCGGATCCACAAGTCAGTATTTGACATCAGCCTTTTCCTTTGCTGGGCATAGGTATCTGTACATGCTGACACCCGGTTTTATTGCCAGGGACTTTTGATGGTGCAGACTAAGAGGGGACTCTAGAGGCCAAGGAACCCCAGTGTCTAATCTAAGTAACACAGATGATGAGGTCCCTTTCTTAGTATGATCAGTTATAGAAGGTGACACAGTGGGAGTGTGTGTGCCTGGCACCAATGCTAACACCTGTTCTGGTGACAGCTCTACACTACTAGGCTGCTTAGGATCCTCTCCTTAGCTGTTTTTATATCCCTGAGATGTTTACCATTCTGAAAACCAAAATCTTACTCTGTGTGTGTAGGCACATTCATGCCACAGCATGAGGCCACATGTGGAGGCCAGAAGCAACTTTATCTCCTGGCACCTAATGGGATTTGGTGATCAAATTCAAGTGGTTAGGCCTTTAGGCTACTAACCAGTGAGTAATGGGGATTATTCAGTTTTACAGATCTCTACTGGCCAAATATGGGCATGAGTTCCCATAGCTGGCTTAAAACAGAACTGGACAGGACCTGCTGGTGCCTAGAATCACCTCCTTATACTGAGGATGCCATGCCCGCCCGGTATGAGCTGTTATGTATGGTGTCTGCACCAGGCACCAGCCATCTGCCTTTCAGTTGGTCAGGACACAGGCAATAATTGCTCTAGAGAGACCTTGGAACTGACATGACTACAGTTTCTGAGCTAAACCAGACCCTCAAAACACATGTCTCTGGGAACCCAATGCCTGTGTAATTTCTGAAGATTCTCAGGGGTTGGTCTGATGCAGAGAAAAGCCTCTTTGCCACTCTTGTACATTGGCATGCTGTGTGCTGGAGAAGGATGGGGAGAAGCAGCTCCCAGAGAAGCCCAGCTGAGCAGAACTTGTATGGAGCACAGGTGATGAACTGCCTGCCAAGAGATGGTCATGGTCACTGTAACCAGGGATAAAGTCCTGTGGCTTCAATGGATTTTATTAGCCTTCTTTCATGTACTGACTGGGTATAGGAGGCCTTCCAGAGGAAGAGGCCTGCAAGTTAGAGGCTCAGGAGAAGCCAAATCACTGACACCCAGAGCTGGTTAGGGTGGGATGGACAAGATCTGATCGACTCCTCTTCTCGAGGAGGGAACAGTGCTGCTGAGGCATGTGACCCACCCAGCCAGACACTGTCTTCACAGAACAGTTCTAGAGGGTGTGGTGAAGGATGTCCTGCTCCATGCAGGGACGGGTGTCAGGGGAGGGAGGGAGGAGATTATCAGAAGGCAAGAGGAAGTAACAAACGGAGAGGATCGGAGGAGGAGGAGGAGGAAAGCAGTCAAGCTGCCTGCGTCTGCAAGACCTCCAGGATGGCACGGAAGATGGCCGCAGCTGCGACTGCTCCAGGGTCTGGCTGATCTAGTTGTGCAGAGCTGATGTAACTCGCTCTCCCAGCACCAGCTTCCATGTTCTTGGTGGCCTCGGCTGCAGCTTCGGCACTCTGAGGACAGTGGACGTTGGCTTCAGAACACGATACCAGGGCCCCTGGGCCTGGAAATCTGAGCTTAGATCCTTTGTCCCATTCTGCCAGCAATCTCTGTACCATTTTCCAGTGGAAAGGTCACCTCTTACCTGCTTCTAGCCAGGAAAGGGGTCCATATGTTCTGAGCCTCAGCCCAGGTACTGGCTAGACTCAATGTATCTTCCTAGCAACATAAGTGCTTTCTGAGATAGGCGCTCACCCGTTTTATAAAGGTGGGAAAGACAATGAAAAGAGGCCATTGACTTGCTTTAGGCCACCTAGAGATTGGAGCTTGGTGGCTCCTTGACTGTCCAGCCGTGTCACTCACTTTGACTGCTTTAGTCAGGACTGGGAGGAGACTGGCCCCTGGGCTCTTCCAGGCTTGGAGCTCCTGTGCCGCTGCCCACAGAGAATCCAGCTGGACAAGGTCAGAGAAAGGGGAGTTAAGAAGCCCCACATTGAGGGTAGCTTTAGGGCTTGTAGGCACTGAAGGGGAAGGGAGCTACATCCTGCATACATACCATTGTCCTGTCTCCTGGTGCAGCCTTTCCATACCTGAGAGAATAAGCAAGGTGGTTACTTTAGGAGTAAGGAAAGGGTCTAACTGGGAGCTGAACCATCTATCAATCTCCTCCCCAGCACACCCCTGGTGTTAAGATATGAGGTGCTGCCTCACTTCTGCATGGCCTTTAGGCCGGCATCCATAGCAGCAGACCAGGCTGGGAGGTCAGTGTTGGCCTTGAGAGGCTGGGCAGCTGCAGTCAGGAACAGGCCATAGAGCTGGGGAAGACCAAAATGCTGATTACATGGAGCTGGCCGGCACCCAGCCAAGCCTGCATCCCTCCCCATCAGTCTGTCCCTTCAGGATCTGCTTCTACTCACCGCCCCAGATGAGCCTCCCATCTTCTCCAGCAGCAGGACAGACAGTTTGGAGAGCACCTGGGCAGGGCTGGCTGGAGTTGGGCCTTCCTTTAACCACCCCTGAATGGCTGCAAGTAGAGACAGGTGGCCCTTCAGAGGTGCTATCCACTTCCTTTTCTCTCCCTGGTCTTTGCTAGTATTTTCCTGATTGCTCTTATTTCCTGAAGAACACATTTTCTGTCTGCTTGTTTGTTTCTCTTCTTTCCTATCACCCTAAGTAGGCTTGGAAATCCTTATGAGCCACCATTGCCTGGCTTCATTCACTTTTGTAACCACGGAGATGAGGAGTGCTGCTTGGCTTCAGGTAGGTGCTGACTTTTTTTCATGACACGGTTTCTCTGGCTGTCCTGGAACTCAACTCTGTAGACCAGGCTGGCCTTGAACTCAGAGATCCACCAGCCTTTGCCTCCTGAGTGCTGGGATTAAAGTTTGTGTGCCACCATTGCCCAGATGAATACATCTTTCTTGGACAGCTGGACAAACAGGGATTTTTGGTGGTGTGGGCAATTCAGAGTGCTGAGGGCAGCAGAATGGAGTTTCTTTCTGCAACCGCTCTCCCAACTTATAGTATGGGAAAACAAGGTGAGGGGTGTGCCAAGGTGTGGCAAATGGCTCACTTGGTGAAGGAAAGCAGCAACTCCATGAAAGCTCCTAAATGTTCTTGAAATTGCTTCATGGAATGTCCAGATCTAAGAGCTAGTATGCCATATTAGCCCGAGTGTCCCAAAGAGGCCAACCTTTGGCAGCACGGCTATGGGTAGAACCACAATCCCCATCACCAGCAGCCCTGTCCAGGGCATTCAGGTGCTCCTCCAGTCCGATGAGCGTGGTGGATATCCGGTCCAGCACAAGTGTCATCTTCTTTGATGCTACACCTAGAGAGGGGACAGTATGCTAACCTTCACCAATGTGGGAAGTATGGGTGCCAAGGTTTCTGTACTCTGCACTCAAGGCAGAGCCTTGACCACCCAGGGTGATTGCCCCTCCTCCTCAGCAGGCCCCAGTACCTCCTGCTGCAGTGGCTTCAGGGGCTTCTGCAGGCTCTGTGGGAGCTGCCCGAATCCGATTCCTCCCAGTCACAGAGGCCTTGGACATGTGAGGCCAGGCTTTTGCATTAGTTTCAGCATCTAGAGGCAGCCACAGAACATTTCCAGACAAGATCAAGTGGGGCCTAGACTCCTCACCAGCCCTGAATACTGGCTCCCTAAGGTCCCTACAAGAAGTGGGTCCAAACTGATAAGGATAAACTAAGTGTGCATGGCACACTGAGGTGGAGGTATTCCCTGGGGAGAGGGTAAGGCAGATGTAAGGAAGACACTAACACCAACTTCCCAGAGTTCATTGAGAGCTGAAGGCTGAAAAACCAGAAAAGGCCCCTTCAGAGGTCTAGAGCCCAGACTTTCACCATGAGCCCCACAGTGGTCTCTAGGATAGAACCTGTGGATGGGTGATGACTCCTAGCAATGCTTCCGCGGTCCAGCTCTCACCTATCAGCTTCAGCAGGGGTTCATCCACAAGCATCAAAGTAAGGGAAACACCACGCATCTCTAGTGCTGACATGAAGGTACCCACCAGGGCACGGGCGACCTTCACCCCACGGCCCTCTGCAATGCCAAGCGAAGAAGCCTGTGAGCGGGGAAGGAAACTACCCAGAGCATCCTAAAAAGAAACCAAACAGCAAAACCGGGACCTAGAAGGTTGAAGTCTTTGATGAGTAAGGAAACGGCCTGATTTCCTTAAAGCATCCCTCAGTGACAGCCCATGGGGCTGGAGAGATGCTCAGTGGTTAGAGGTCCTGAGTTCAATTCCCGGCAACCACGTGGTGGCTTACAACTATCTGTGATGGAATCTGGTGCCCTCTTTTGGCCTGCAGGTATACATGAAGGCAGAATACTGTGTACATAATATACAAATAAATCTTACCAAAAAAGAAAAGAGACAGCCCATTACTACATAGCTGTCATTTATTGAGTTCTTAGAGGTGCCAGGTGTCTTACCTATACTTAATCTCATTTAATTCTCATAACCACCCTATAAGGCAGGTGTTGCTATTATTACTTCCAGACTTGGGACCCCAGCCATTTAGTGGCAAAAGTGACAATTTAACTTAAGCTTGTGTGGCTGA
The DNA here is from genome assembly GCF_011064425.1 of Rattus rattus. Lineage (NCBI taxonomy): Eukaryota > Metazoa > Chordata > Mammalia > Rodentia > Muridae > Rattus > Rattus rattus. The sequence goes on from NC_046155.1 coordinate 10,076,205, forward strand.
CTACTCAGCTGATGTTCTGGGCCATGACAGGACACTACCTCAGCTGCTTTTCTTATGCCCAGTTTCAAACCAGGTTGGAAGAGTTAAGGGAGTTTGGCATGGAGACAGCTGTAAGAGGATCTATCTACATAGTAAGTAAACTCAGGCCAGCCAGGGCTACATAGTGAAACATTGTTTCAAAGAAAAACAAAGGGCTAACGTCCTCTTGAACGGTAGGCTCACCCAGCAGGCGTATGGCAGCATCAGCTATGATGCCCAGTTCCAGGAAAGACAGGCCACCCAGATTGTTGACCATCAGCACCACTGAAGAGCCTGTTGATAGATGTGACACCTCAGTGATACCTTTGCTGGCTTCTGTGAAAGGGGACATAAAAGGTTCGGAGAATGGGAACAACAGGCTACTCACCTGACTTCACAGGCACATGGGATATATTGGAGGTGTCTGTCATGTGGTCAAGCATAAGAGTGACAATCTGATCAACAGGTACCAGCTGTCAGAAGAAGCAGTAGTGAGCCATGTCTGGGAGGGAGCCCTTGGGGGTGGGCTAGGCTGAGCAGGGAGTCATTTACCTTTATCCGACGAACACCGGCTTCCCCATGGATCCCTGTGGAGAGACAAAGTCATTACTGGCTGGCTCACAGCCTGCTAGTTGTCATTCCATGCTTTTATCAATGGCACACCAAGTGTTCAGCACCAGACTAGGCACAATGGGTGTGGACAGTGGGAGGGAAACGAGTAATGAAACACGGCAGCAGATGGTGTGGAGTAGAGCTAGCTGAGAAGTCACAGAAGCTGAAGGACACCAATACCTATTGTGTTAGAAACACATGGGAAGAAGTGGGACATGGCAGTCACAGAAAAGGTGTCCTTTGGACCAAAAGGGTCCTGAGCGGGCGAACATGGAATGATATGGGTAAAAGTGAGATAGGGGGAACATGGCTCTCTCTGTGTCCACAGCCTGGGCACAGATGGCGAACTGGATAAAGTCAGGCAGGATAAAGTCCAGGCTATGCCTCAAGTGCACACCTATGAGTCCAGAGACCACCTGGGGATATCAAATAAACAGGGAGGACTAGCTAGACAACTCCAAGACTTCTGAGGCAGGCAAAATTCAAGGCGAAGAACAGTCATGGCAGGGGCATGGTGGCCACAGGCTTACCCAGGCCTAGCTCCATTTCATCAGCTGCAAGCTCAAAGGTGGGTTTGGTACCAGGGACACTGCAGGGAGACAAGCTCACCCCCAGAGTACCTAGGAAAACGAAGCATAAGAGAGATGGTTCTGTTGTTGGCAGCAGGTGGCAGGATGCCCTGGCTATGGGCATCCTCTTCTTTAAGCACACTGCCCAACTCATTTTAGGAAGAGAGTCTAAACTCTGATACACAAGGCTGCAGGCTCTCTCCAGAGGACCTTCCCCCAGCCTCCAAGGAATAACTTGGAAAGGCTCCTGGTGCTGCTGGTAGGAGTCCCCATGTCTGCCACAATCCTCCCATCCCTGGGGGCTGGCACTCACCTATGGCCTTGGCGATCACGCTCACCTTCTTTGTGATCTCCTCCAGCCCCTTACCTTCCTCAGCTAGAGCACCTGCCACCTGTAGCCACCCAGAGAGAAGGGAATCATGGGTGGAGGACTCACTGGATCAGTGAGAGAAGAGGTTTGGAAGAACTTTCTTGTTGGGAGAATATCAGGATTTCTACCCTAAACCTGGTCCATCATGTTTAAGGTAGAAGAATGGGCTGGAGAGATGGGCTCAGTGGTTAAGAGCAGTGGTTGCTCTTCCAGAGGTCCTGAGTTCAAATCCCAGCCACCACATGGTGGCTCACAACCATCTGTAATGGGATCTGATGTCCTCTCCTGGTGTGTCTGAAGACAGCTACAGGGTACTCACATAAATAAAATAAATCTTTAAGGTAGAAGAATGTCCTCTCCTTATTCACAATATACCTACTTAGAGAAGTCTTCAAGAGTTTCTGTTTGGGAATGGGTGTGTGGCTCCATGACAGAAGGCTTGCCTAGCATGCATAAAACCCATTTCTAGCAATACCACACCACACCACACACACACACACACACACACACACACACACACACACACACACATGCATATACACACACCAGACACATGTATACCACCCCCCCCACACACAGACACTGTCATTCATTCTCTCTTTCTTTCCCCCTTTCCCATCTCCCCTTCCACTCCACTCCCTTTTCTCCATCCCTCTAGTCTAGTAGAGCTGGAATGGACTTTTAAGAGAGAGAAATGGGCCTGGAGAAGGAGGTTATTTGTTCAGTGTCAGACAGTGCATTGCTGATCTTTTTCTGATTTGTAGAGCTTTCTCCCATAGCTTGACTTACTCTTATTCCATTCATTTATCCACCCTGTTACTCTGTTTTCACCAAGACTCTACTGAGCTGGAAAGGAGAAAGATGACTGAATTACCGTCCTACTTTCAAGGAACTCAATCAGCCTCTACAGAATGTCAGGAGTGAGACAGGCCACAGAGGCTGGACAAACAAAGGATTGTGACATCCATAAAATCACAGAGGTGACTCCAGCCCAACAGGTACAGGGAGGGATCTGATGTTTATGGAGCATTAGGAGAGGGGAAGATGCTGGGTGGTAAAGCCAGGGGTTAATGAAGTGAGACAGGAGTGTGGAGGTGGTGGGGTGGCTGGAGAGGTGGCTCAGCAGTTAAAGCTCTTGCTGCTCTCATAGAGGATCCAGGTTTGGTTCCCAGCACCCACATGGCCACTCACAACTATCTCTAACTCCAGTTCCAGGGGATCTTACACTCTCTTCTGGCCTCCCTTGGAACTGGAGTTACAATGGTGACCTACCAGTAAGTGATAGGAATTGAACCCAGATTCTCTGCAAGAGCAGCCAGTGACTTTAACTGCTGGACCAGTTTTCCAGCCCTCAAATAAATAAAAAGAGTGTGGTGGGCACCCCCAACCAAGGGGCTTGAGCTGACTGTGGGAACCCAATGTATTCTCAGTGAGATGAAAATGGGGCATATATACTATCTTTGTTGTTTTGACATGGCCTCACTATGTCGTCCAAGCTAGGTTCAAATTTAAAACCCTCTAGTCTCAGTGTTCTGTATTTTATAAAGATACCTCTGGGGTTAGCGTGGGCAACTGACTGGCAAGGCAGGAATGCAGGACGCAAACATGGTAGCCTAATGAGAAGAAGGTAAGTGCAGCTGTGACCCAATGGGAAGGTAGTTAGGGCAGGATAGGAGGACCTGTCCTGCCCTGGAAGAAGAGCTCGGAAGGGGCAACTGACTACATCTCCCGAGTGAAGGGAAGAGAACAGGTTTAGGAGAATGCCTGCATTCTAAGGCTAATGGCTGTTGTAATGGTGGAGACTCGGTGGGTCAGGGAAAAGAAATGGCTGGTGATTCAGTGTCCCAGGGTGGGGAGGCTAACCTTGTGGATAAGTATTGTGCCACACAGGCCACGCCGGCCTGCCTTCTTCAGGACAGTGAAGGCGCTGTCATCCTCAATTACCACCATCTCCACAGAGATGCCCTCGGCCTTGGCCTGCTCCATGGCAAGTCCAAAGTTGAGCCGATCCCCAGTGTAGTTCTTCACGATGAGGAGGGTGCCGGCTGTGGGGAGCAGTAGCATGGTGTCACTAAGACTTGCCCTTGCCCTCCCCCACAGTGCCCACCCACAGTGTTCTCTCCCACATGCAAGCCTGACCTGTGCCTGCCTGGGCCACAGCTCTAATGGCTGCCAGGATGCTGCCCACAGCAGGAGAGGCAAACACTGCTCCTGCAATGACACCTGTCAGCATTCCTTTCCCGATAAAACCTGAGAAAGAGAAATAAAGACACTGGGTAGAATCTATGTCTGTTATCCCTGGGGCTTCCCACATACCTGAGATCCAAGTTTAGGTAAGCCCTACTATGTATCCTCGTGCTGTGGCTAACCCCCACACAGGAGTCATCTTGACGGAGCTTCCCCTGACTTCTCACCCTGAACTCTGTCTACTCCCACCATTTTCTGTTCTCCCTCCCTCCTGCTCTTCTTTTACCCAAAGCTTTTGATAAAAGATTGTTTTGCTTTATTTGAATGTTTTTCAAGTGTGTATATATGTGCACCATGTGTGCCTAGTGCCTGTAGAGGTCGGAGGGGGCAGTGGTTCCCCTGAAACTGGAGTTACAGATGGTTGTGAGCTGCTGGGAACTGAACCAGGTCTTCTGTGAGAGCAAGTACTTTTTTTTTTTTGGTTCTTTTTTTCGGAGCTGGGGACCGAACCCAGGGCCTTGCGCTTCCTAGGCAAGCGCTCTACCACTGAGCTAAATCCCCAACCCCGAGAGCAAGTACTTTTAAGAGCTGAGTCATCTCTCCTGCTCCTCACTGTTTATTCTAGTGTCTGTTATAAACTGAACGGCTCCCTGAACTGCTCACATGTCCTCCCAGAGTGGGGCATAAAAGTCCTACAGGAGAGAATCTTGCCTGATTCACACGTGTGCTCTGCCCAGGGCCAAGTATACGGTGGGCTCACTAGTATGTGCTGAATGAAGAAACAGAATACTGAGGGTGGATAGGAAAAGTGAACTGACACAAAGTCTGAGGCCTGCTGTAGGATCTCCTATCGAAGATCCCATCCCTAGCATCACACAGGAAACCAGCTAGGATGGCTCAGCTGTGGGAAAGGCGTGATAGGATTACAGAAGAGGGGTCCTAATTTGTGCTTGCAGGGTCAAGAGGTGTTGGGTCAGCTGGACTGGAAAAACAGGCCAGGAAGACTTTTGAAATCGCCAACTCTTGAGGCTGGGAGAGCCTCCGGGGTTATCTGGCTCAACCCTGCATTTCTAGAGCTGTAAAAATCCAGGTGCAGAGACAGGCTGTGACTGGGCATGGAGTAGCTGGGACAGCGGAGGATGAGACGTGGCTCATTCCTAACTCTGGCCTTAGCATTGCCTGTCTGGTACATCACACTAGCATTGAAGATCTCCTAGGATCCCTACTCTGTTCTGGCCAGCACCCCTCACAATTAACACAAGAGACTCACCGGCATGGGCAGGCTCATGGCCTGAGCCTCCACCTGACAGAAGTGCCACCCGGCCCTTGAGGCTGTCCAGGTCAGAACGTAGGGCTACACGGTACCCTTGCAGGAGCTGCAAGTCAGGGTTACAGGCAACAAACCCAGAAAGGGCATCACCAGCACACCCTTCCACAGAATTCACCATCTTCTTGGAGCTCTGTGGAGGAAGAGCAAGAAACAAGAGGTTCAGAGTGTGGTCAGCAGGGATCCCCATCCTGCCTGCCCAGCAACAATACTGTGCCAAATTTCCCCAGGAATTTCATGCCAGGGGAAAGGAATTACAGAAGCCACCCAGGAGTTCTAAGGACACAGAGGTGTCTTAACTCGTGTCATCACCAGGGGAATGTGCCTATGGCTACTCAACGTTCAACCTTTTATTCAATGCTTATTTATCTAATAGGCCTTTATGCCACGATTTCTATGTATTCTGAAAAACAGCTTCAATGTAAAGCAAATGGGGAAGTTGGTGTCCTCACTAGACTGAAAAAATGAAATTGGGGCCCTGTCTGTTTCTGTTAGAGGAGGTAGGTTTTAGTTGAGGCTCCTATGATGGAGGAAGAGTCTGAGCAGGCCCCACACCCACCCAGTTGATACCACAACTGATCTTCATGGGCTAGAGCTAGACCGCTCATGCAGGGTGGTGGGGTCCAGGGCTGGGCCCTGCATGTTCACACATGTTCACAGAGAGTAGGATGCTATTCCTGTCCTCCATGGGAATACAGGTATCATTCTTACATGCTATGTGAGTGGGAAATACACGTGCATGACAGCACAGAAGAAAGGGACCTCAGTCTCCTGAAGGGACCTGGGAAGCCCATGAAGAACTAGTAAGAGACATGTAGGCATTGGGAAGGAGATGAGAGGTATTCTGGGCAGAAGGAAGCATAAGCCAAGATATGGGGTATTTAACAGAATAGTGGCTCCGGAAGCATCAGGGTGACATAGTGTGGCAAGCAATGTGGCTGTCAGGAAGAGGTAGGCAGGGGCCTCACAAGCCACAGGAGGAATCTTGTTAAAGGAATTGTTAGGGCCAAAGCCTCAGCTCTACCAGCCTAATAAACTACTATTCTCAGCCACATGTCCTCAATAGGCATAAAAGACACAACAGTAAAAGGCAGAGAAAGGAGATTTGTCAATTTACTTATAATTTATGTTTTATAATAATTTATTAAATTATCAAATTGTTTATTATTTATGAATTTATCAATATGTTCTTATTGGGAAGAGGAACTAATAAAGAGGTTCAGGGATAGTACCCCATGTCCAAGGCCATCTTCGGGGCACTGATATGAGGTTTAGGTTTAAACCGAGAGCAAGAGCTTTGTGTAATCTAGTAGTTCTAGCTGGGTATGGTAGCACAGGCCTTGGGAGGTAGAGGCTGGAGGGTTGGGAGTTCAAGGTTAGCATCAGTTACACAGAAAGTTGGAGGCCAGCCTAAGCTACAGGAAGCCCATGTGTCCCATAAAAACTGAAACAAGCCGGGTTGTTGGTAGTGTATGCCTTTAATTCCAGAACTCAGAAGGCAGAAACAAAACAAAACAAACATATAAATAAATATAAAAAATAAAACACTGAAACAAATAAAAAGCCTAGCCAGTCCTGGACAAGGTGTGGTTCTGCCTGACACAGACCCATCCCTTTCTTGTAGGCGGCTAAAACATTGTGAGAAACAAACACGTGAAACTCTTCCTGGTTGTTTCTCCTGGCTAGTGTCAGGGCTTCTGTCTTTACCTCTCCCAGCAGGAGATTCCTGGGGAAACTTCCAGTTTCTTACAGGCATTGTTTCAGCAGTCTGATAGCCGATAGGAAGGGGTGAAATCTCTCTTTAAAATGTCTGCACTTTGCAGGGCAGTTACACTGTGAACTGCGGGGCCTCTCTTAGGAGAAGAGGGTGTGCGAAGGCTGGCAGAGAACACTGGAGAATACCTCTGGGATCAGCTGAGTCTTTACAAGGTGTGTAGTCAGAGGGGAGCTATGTGGGACCAGAGTAGTTGTGAGATTAGGCTCTAGAGTCAGTGGGACTTGGTATCAAACACCATGCCTGCCTGTCTTTAGCTATGAGAGAACTCAGAGAACAAACATCTGTTTTGGGCTCAGCTCTTCCTCTGGGAAACAGTGATTTACTAGAGCTTATACCAGTGTTATGGGAAAAGCTCACTAAAAAGGTGCTATAGTCCCTTTTGTGAACAGCTTGGAAAAGCTGGAGCTAGCTAAACAACTGTTGTGGTCTGGGATGCAGCCGGCCGCCTTTGTCCTCAGGAGACAGGAAGAGTGAGGCTCAAAACGGATCCAGAGGAGACTGCTGGCGCCATCTAGTGGTCGCAGCTGACCCAGGTCTCGGCGAAACACGCTTCCTGCCTCTTTTCCGAGCCTTTATGCAAAATGAAGAGCTGGTGTCTTCCTGCCATTTAACAAGGACTAAGGCCATAAAACACCTCTTAAGGATGGCAAGAGTAGCCCTGGTCAACAGACAACAAGCAGAATGACATGAGCTCCATTTCTTAAACACCAAGAGCCAGATCCATTTCTAAATACTTATGAACATGTCTAATTTAATTTTCCCAGAAACCCTTTGGAGGTAAGATTAGTAAAACATAAAACTGAAGCACAACAAATGACTGTGCGCAAAGTCACACAGCCAGCCAGTGCCTAGACCCGCCAGGTTCATCCCAGCCACGTGCTGTTTCCCGGAGTGGCTGAAGCCACAGGCACAGGGTGGGGAAAGGGGGATCACTGGTACTGGTGTTGGTGTCAATTCCAAGCCTCACCTCCAGGACCAACACCCCTCAAGAGATTCCCAACCATTCCTGCACCAGAGCCATACCTGTTTCCCAGTAACACAAGGGGAAGGAAAGGCAAGAAGAGAGAGGTACTATGCGTGGCCACTAGGATTCTAGTATGATCAACACCGCATGGCCACATGCTAGCAGGTCTTAATCTGCCATATTATAGATGGGGGTGGGGAGAGGAGAGGCTCAGAGAAGTCAAGCCTTTGGCATAGTAGTAACAGTGGTGGGAGTGAGGCTGAAATCCAGCCCAGATCTGTTCAAGATTAATTTTAAAGCGAAGCCTGGGGACCAGAGCCTCCCACACTGCAGTTCCCTGCTCTGAGAGCAGCCCACACATTCTTAGGCCGAGGAACAAGCACCAGATCATTCTTCCCCGGTTCCTCCTTGACTAGCAAAGTGACTTATGACACAGCAAGTGACTTGTTGTTCTGATCTAAATGCATGACTGAGATCCTAGCCATAGGGGTTTCAGCGTGCCTCAGGTCAGCCTCAAACCTGACTTGGCCCAGGCCACAGGAAAGGGAAGAAGGATTATGCCTGGAGATACAAAATGAAATTCTAGTCTTTGGAACCCCAGAAAGCCTCATCGACTCAGGTGCGGAACAGAGAGGTTGCAGGAGTTTAGAGTGGGGATCCCCGTGGTCCTTCCTCTACTGTGGCCCCCACAGGACTCACCATGGTGGGAAAGCTTCGAAACAAGTCGAGCTCACACTTCTGCTCTGAGTTGCCGCAGGGTGGACAGTCCTGACTGCTGCTAACTGGTCTGAAGTAGAGACGGCAGCAGCACCTGCAGGGGTGGAAAGGACTTGAGCAGCTGAAGGTATGGGCAACTGATTGGCAGTATCATGCCTCCTGTGCCTTAAGAATTAGGGAGCTGCCTCAGACTTTGATCCAAGTCCAAACTCTAGTTCGTGGGCTAGGAATGGAGAATAGCGTGGGGCTGACCAAAGTTCACACCCACACTTGGCCAGAGGGCAGGGTCTGGAATCATGTCCAGCTTAAAGCTGGGAAGGAGAAAATGTACAAAGATTTTTACCTTTCTGGCTGGCCACCCTAGTAGTGAGTTAACTCAGTAATTCTATTTTACTTCTGGAACACAGACTGAAAGCTCTAGTGAGTGTCTAAGATTGTGTTGGTAAGAGTCAGACCAAGTGTAGTTTTGCTGCAATGCCTAATGTTCCCATTAGTCAGTTCTCCAGAGTCAAGCAGAGTCCCAGCTGGGGAGCTATAATCGTTCTTCAGTTTCACCTGGTTCAGACCTAGCTCTTAGATCTTGGTTTAGACCTCGATCCACCCATCTCTGCCTCAGCTTTCCTGGGAGACTTTTAAACTGACCCCCTTAGGCCTCAGCTGCATTTGTAAAATAGGGAGTTAGCTCCCCTCTGGCATTCTGCAGATTTGCTAAGGGCTTCAGCTGGGGCACGGAGGCTGTCTGATGAAGCCTGGGGCCTGGATCTGCAGGGCTGATTGCACTAATCACCTGGGTGTTTAGGGCTCTTTTGTGAAATTCCAGTGTGTTTGAGCTCAGAATTTGCAGTGGGGCGGGGGGGGGGGAGGGACACACTAAGAGTGCTAGCAAGTAATTTAGTAGGGAGCCTTTGGAGAAACTAAAAGAGGTGAGCAATCAGACCCCCGGGGGTGTGTGAGGCTGCCTAGAACAATCGTTCTAAAGTCAGCTGAGGGCATTCGATGGATCAGGAGGAGCTCGAAGAGTTAAGCAAAGAAAAGCATGTTTCTAGTCGGCATTGGTCACCTCTCTCCCCAGTCTAGTCCTCTGCAGTCCTTCCTGTTCTAAAAGAGGGAAAACCTTGAGGACGCCTGGAGCTATAGAGCAGGGAAGGCGGCAGAATCTGAGGAAGGAGAGGGGCGCGGACCGTGGCAGGGGGACCAGCAGGCGGCCTCTTAGGGCGTAATTGACCAAAGTGGAGGCCGGTTTAGTCTGCGTACCCGAACTCTCGCTCTCATCCGGGTACTGAGGCCTCTGGCGGTTAGGAAAAGGCGGGGCCTCAGGGGCGGGGCCTCGCTTGGTTGGCCGCCTCGGGCTCCGTAAGTCCTCCAAGAGGCCAGGTGAGGCTGTCCCGTGATCCTCTGCGCCCGGCCTCTCTGGCCTGCAACGTGTCTTAGGGGCGGAGGCAACAGCCACGGAGTTGGCTGCGTGAGGGTGGGGGTTCTCAGTCTCTTCGCTCGTGCCCATCTCCCTGTCGTCGCTCTAGGCGCCCCACGGGCCGGCCCAAGGACCTCAATATGTCGTACAACTACGTCGTAACGGCGCAGAAGCCTACCGCAGTGAACGGCTGTGTGACCGGTGAGATTGCCCCGGCCGGAGAACCGGACAAGGGAGGGATCCCAGGCCTAGGGAGGCCAGCGGCCCCAGGGGCGGCAGGAGCAAAAACTTGAGCTCCGGGAATGGAAGGCGCTGGCAGTCGCGGAACGTCCCCCTTAGCTCGCGGTCTCAAAGGAGCTGTTCCACCACGCGCCTTTTGGGCAGCGGAAGCTGCTATTCAGGGTCTTTTTTGCTCATAGGAGGTCACTTGTTATTGAGGATTGGTCCAGGCCTGGTGGGACAGAGAGCGAAGTATGAGTTATGTGCATGGTTGATTGAGTCTCTAAACTGGCCCCATGTGGTCAGGGGAGAAAGGGGAGCTGATAATGAGGCAAGTTTGGGGTCATAATTTTCCGGTGGGTGTCCAGAAGGTTGAGGAATTTGAGCAATGTCTGCAACCCCCCCTCCCCCCAGGCCCTCTCCAGACCCACCCTTTTGCCTGGGGCTGTTGTTTACTCCAGGCCGCTGCTGGAGAACAAGGTTTGGTTGGCCGGTCAGTGAGCAAGCTTTGCCTTGTTTGTGTGCATGGCTCTTTATCGCCAGTTACATCCCAAACCAAAGAACGTTCATCTTGAACTCATATTTTCAGTTACTTAAACTCGTGTATTTACGTAAATGCTAATCATTTCAGAACAAAAGTTTCTTGTTCAGAGAGAGCTGCAGAGGGCTGAGTGGTATTGGTAGATTGCTTGGGAGGTGAAGGGACAACACTTAAGGCCCTGGGAAATTTTCTAACCTTTTATCTTTCTGGTGAAAGTTCTGGGAGGCATTGGTTGGGAACTCAAGGAAACACAGGCTTTCTCCATTAGCATCAATTACAGTCTGCTGTTGTAATTTGGAAAGGAAAACCCAACAACTATCGAAAGAATTTTCACAGTCATAGTTTGTCAAAGGACAGTCTGTTGTTGGGACATTTTTAAAAGTCTGATTAAGATTATAACTTTGTTGAATGATGCGTGAAGCAAGACATTGAGGTGCTGCATTTGGTGAGGAGGCAAGGTACTTAGGCAGCCTTATTAGAGGTCCATGAAAGGCCTGTCCCTCCAGCTTCAACAGTTAGAGGCTCTCTTCTTTCAGGACACTTTACTTCAGCGGAAGACTTGAACCTGTTGATTGCTAAAAACACAAGATTAGAGATCTATGTGGTCACCGCAGAAGGCCTGCGGCCAGTCAAAGAGGTGGGGATGTATGGGAAGATCGCAGTTATGGAGCTCTTCAGACCCAAGGTGAGTGTCCTAGTTGGGAGGGGCAGTGAAGGAGCCTTGGGCCCATCTCTTATATGGGGCGGATGAAAGTTTAAGTAGAGAAACTCTTCTTTGGGAATGGCGACCTAACAAGTTTTCCAGAAGGGGAGAGTTTTTAGGGAAGAGAACTTGAAGGAGTTTGAATGTGGGTCACTACATTGTTAGTGATGCAGAGGGTAGGTTGTAGTGTTAGTCCTAGCTTTATTTCTTAGTCATCTCACTTAAAGCACCTTTGCAAGCTTTGATTTCCCTGTTTACAAGTGGGGGTGACCACTCTGGTAGATTACTGTGAAGATGAAGTGATTCATTTGCACAGAGCTTAGCACACAATAAGCACGGCCTGTTAGCTTAACAGTTTCACCATTGCAATTAGAACAACTGTTGTTCAGCTGTGTCCTAAACCAAAAACAAAACCCTGTGAATGTACTTGGGACTGTTAGTAAGATTAAAGATCTATTGTAGCTTTCATTGATATTACTACAGATTATTTTCCCTCATTTTTCTTTCCATATACTCAGCCGAAGGAGAAACATTTTATTCTTTTTTCAAAACTTGAATAGAATGGGGTGAATTTAAAAGGACTTTGCATGTAGAAGCGAGAGATAAGAAACTGCGATTGGAAGGCCTAGATGTTTACCAGCCTCAGTCCTGGCCTTTTGTATATCCCCTTAGGGTCTTGTGTGAGCTTAGTATGTGTTAGAGCCTTGCTTAGTATTTCCTGTGTGTGGAGAGTAGACCTTGGAAGATTCTTTAAAAGCTTAGCATACTTGAAGAATGATGTTTAAAAAGCTGAACAGGTTGTTCCTGTCTTTCAAAGAACCTCTTTTGATGATATGATGTTGGATTCCAGGGGGAGAGCAAAGACCTGCTGTTCATCTTGACTGCTAAGTACAATGCCTGCATCCTGGAGTATAAGCAGAGTGGTGAAAGCATTGATATCATTACAAGGGCCCATGGCAATGTCCAGGTGAGGAGGTGGCTGCTTCAGGCAATCAGTTTTTCTGTTAGGGCTGTTGTCAGGATGTAGTTGATGGGCAGTGAACTGTCAGGGTGGCACTCTATGTAATCAGAGAAATGGAGAAAGCCCCCATGGCTTGAATTGTTTTGATTTTCCAAGGGAAAGTGAATAATTCACTCATGGGGGAAAAAACAACCTCTTAGAACCCTTATAACCTCTGCCTGGGAAATCATTGTACCCAGTATCTTCTGCTTCTTTGAATGAGCTTCTTCCCTAATTCCAGTGTTTCCCCACTCAGGACCGTATTGGTCGCCCCTCAGAGACTGGCATCATTGGCATCATTGACCCTGAGTGCCGTATGATTGGCCTCCGACTCTACGATGGCCTTTTCAAGGTCATTCCACTAGACCGAGACAATAAAGAGCTCAAGGCCTTTAACATCCGCCTAGAGGAATTGCATGTCATCGATGTCAAGTTCCTGTATGGTTGTCAAGCGCCTACCATTTGCTTTGTCTACCAGGTACGTGGTCTGAGAAGAGAGGGAGGGAAAGATGGTTTGGAATGGTGGGAGTGGGATTTTTGCCAAAGGAATGTCGGGCTGGATTTGGTAGCAGGCTAGGGAGAAGTGTTGACTATTTTTAAAACATTTTGAACAAAACTGTTAATAAGGGTCAGATCCACCCCCGCCCCCACTTTTTGGGTGTACTAGTACTTGTTTGGGGGCAGCAAATGCTGTCAGGTTTATAGCAGGTTTTAATCCTGAGATTATGCTCCAGTAGTAGGCCTTGGGGATTTTATAGGGTGACCTAGTTTATCCTCTGTTTGAGTCTCTTACTAGCATGCCTAGAGGATTATAAAAACTTAGCTGTAGAGAAATGATTCATAACTTGCCTTTATAAGCCAAGAGAAAATATCATGATAGTGCTTTACTTTAGTCTTTGAAAAAGCTGTCCATGTTTTGTCTAGCACTCACTTTCTGGTGACTTGCTGGCTCTTGACTTCTATTTTAGTCTGAGCCTAAAATTTTAGCAGAGCTGATCCTGGGCAGCTGTTCTCTGGTTCAGATTTGTAAGTGGGGGCGGGGCACAGAGATCCAGACTAACATGCCAACATCTTGGTAAAGTCTCAGCCTTTAACAAAGGGCCAGACTGTGTGAGGTCAGGTTACTTGCCTGTAGTCAAATAAATGATGCTCCCTTGCTATATAGAATGGTAGCGTGTAGGCCTGGGAACACCTACAGAGTAATGGAAATGTATGTGGTGGGTTTTGTGTATTTTTGATCACCATAAATGCTATTATAGTCCTGAGACTGGTTAACATAAAAGTTAAAGTCAAAACTAGTTGAGGATGATTTTATTTGATCTTATTAGCCATCAGAACTGAAATAAAAAACTTTGAATTTCTTTCCTTTTTTTAGTTTTATAATTATCAGATCATTAAAACAGTGGTGTTGACTGCATGGGGCTGGCTCTGGCTCTGTCTGTTCCCAGACCAGGGCTGCCAGTTAGGATTGCTCTTCATTCCTCTGTGGGTCCCAGAGACCCACATCCATGTTCACTCGAACTTTTTGTGAAGATGGTCTTTTCCCTTATTTGTTGATGAAAAGGTTTTTATCAACCATAAGTGACTGTTTTATGCCAACAGTTTAATTTGATAATTAATCCCCTTGTATGTGAAAGGTGTTCCAGCAAAGCACTTCATGGGCTGTCACAGTGGCCGAGATGTGCTTCTTGAAACACGTGATTAAATTCCTTCCGTGATGTCTTAGACTTTGGTCTGAGCTTGATTGAAGCCATCTTCTGTTGGCTGAATGTCGTTTTCTCCCCTGCTCTTTAGCCTCTTAAAGGTGACTTTGGCAGCCCCAAGACTGATGTGAGTCATGATTCCAAAAAAGGAGGGGAAGAGTCACGATTCAGAAAAAGGAGAGGAAGATGGAGTTGACAGTGGCGGGACTGGAGCATTTTTGACTACCTTTAAGGGAGCAATACGTTGTATTGTCTCTGTGGTCACCTCTTCAGAGTACTCTTGAGAATTGTGTCAAACAGGGTCTGGGTAGCTGGCTTAGTGGTTAAAGAGCTTGCTATGTAAACATGAAGACCAGAGTTCTTATCCCCAGACCCCACTTAAAGTGGTGGGTGTGGCAACTTGCCTGTAATTCCAGCCTTAGAAGGCGGAGTCAGGCTCCCCAGAAGCTGGCTAGCCAGAGTAGCTACATAGGCACAATCTGGGTTTGATTGAGAGACCCTGGAATCGAGGATGGGATGTTTCCCAACATCAGCCTTGAGCCTCCACGTGCTCTTGCACACACACCCTGCACACACACCCTGCACACACATGGAAAATGAGGGAAAAGGAATCACCAAAACAATTTAATCTTTTAGCTTAAGCTTTGGTGCCTCTCCCTCTTTGGTTATTTTGGTTATTTGATAATGTCAAGTGAAGAGCATGCAGGGTATATCTCTCATATATGCTAGTATGATAGGTTCAATTTTTATTTAAACTTTGTTGGTTGTTTGAATTATTAGAAACAGCACATTAGACCCTGCAGTCTACTCAGAAAGTAATCACAGGCGCAGCAGGTGACTGTTGGTATTCTGACAAAGACAGGAAAGTTGGTGACAGGATTGTCAAATCGTGGGTGGTGGTGGTTTGACCCTTATAGAACCCCTGCAGTCTGGGTCACCTTAACCAATCATTCCACTCTTTCCACCCAAGGATCCTCAGGGGCGGCATGTGAAAACCTATGAGGTGTCTCTTCGCGAGAAGGAGTTCAACAAGGGCCCTTGGAAGCAGGAGAATGTAGAAGCTGAAGCTTCAATGGTGATCGCAGGTTGGTGGGTTTGGGGGAGGTTTTGCTCCCTGTGTGATCTGGTTCTCTTCTTCATCTCCATCCTCCATTTCAGTGCATAGTATTAAGCCTGTGTAGCTTTGTCTCCCCTAAGTATGCTTTCTGAATGGCTCTTTGAATTCTGACTTGGGGATTTTCTGCTTTTGTTCCTTCCCCCAAAAGTATAACTATTTTTGGGGGGTGTAGGCATTGACAACTAAAACATAGAGAAGGATTTGCAGAGTTTCATGTGAAAATGTCTCATTTTTACATTTCGCAACTGAAGGGAGCCAGTGAAGCTTATTTAATCTGGCTTCTTTCATAGAAATAGTGGGCTTCATTTTATTCTCTCTCTCTTATGCTACAATGTCCATTGTACCCAATAGGAAAGTTTAAAACCTTAAAACAATATTAACTCTTCTTAAAAGTGGCCTTGATGGGGTTGGGGATTTAGCTCAGTGGTAGAGCGCTTGCCTAGCATGCACAAGGCCCTGAGTTCGGTCCCCAGCTCCGAGAAAAAAAAAAAAAAGAGAGAAAAGTGGCCTTGATGTAGGGAGTATTTGGAATCAAGCTAAGGAACAAGAGTAGAGACAAGGAAGCAAGTAAAGCCTTTGATTAGAAAAGCTTAGAAGTGTAAGAGAGAAACTGGACAGGGCTAGGAGTACATGTGGAAGAGCAGTGAGAATATTCCTACCCTTCTGAACTACAAAGCACCAAGAATGGGGGGGGGTACCAAGTGCCTGTAGATCCCTTATTCAGTAGATTGAGACTGGAGGATCACCCGAACCTAGGAGTTTGGACAAGTCTGGGCAGTAGAGTAAGATTCCCATCTCAAAACACAAAAATGAGTTCCAGGAATAGGAGTGTAGCTGAGTGGTAGTCTCTAAGTGTTGAACCCTGTTTGTTTGTTTGTTTGTTTGTTTATTTTTCTTTTTTTTCGGAGCTGGGGACCGAACCCAGGGCCTTGCGCTTGCTAGGCAAGCGCTCTACCACTGAGCCAAATCCCCAACCCCTGAACCCTGTTTATTAATGGTGCTGATTTTCTTCTGCAGTCCCGGAGCCTTTTGGAGGTGCCATCATCATTGGACAGGAGTCAATTACCTATCACAATGGTGATAAATACCTGGCAATCGCTCCTCCTATCATTAAGGTGAGCAGTGTTTTACCTTTCTCTTCCTTGCATCTTCACTTCCTTGTTCTTACACATCTATCACTGTGATCACTGCACATAAGACGTTAGTTACTCTTGGGAAATACAGTGTAGGAGAGCAGCTTGGTTTTGTTTAACCTGCTTGCTAACTAGGAGGAATACTGTTCACTCTTTTGAAACATGACCACTTTAAGAGGAAGGTTTGAGGTCTAGAGTGTACTGAGTGGTAGAATGCATGCCTAGCATGTATGAGGCTCTGTTTAATCCCTAGCATGTTTAATTCCAGCCACCAAGGAAAAGGAAAAACAATTTTAGCAAATTCTACTGAATGTAGTATTTTCGGGCCCAAATACAAATTGATAAATTATATAGACTTTTTTTTTTTTTTCCCCCCCGGGGCTAGGGACTGAACCCAGGACCTTGCGCTTCCTAGGCAAGCACTCTACCACTGAGCCAAATCCCCAACCCAATTATATAGACTTTTAAAAGTGAGTAATAAAGGGGGCTGGAGACACGGCTCAGTGGTTTGAGAGCACTGGCTACTATTCCAGGAGAGGCAGGTTTTCATTCCCAGCACACACATGGCAGTTTACAGTTGCCTATAATTCCAGCTCATGATGCTTCTTCACGCTTTTACGGGGTGTGGCACATATGTAATGTGCAGGCGACATACGTGCATGTTGGCAAAATACCCATACTCATAAAATTAAAAACTCAAATTATAAAAATTTTAGGTCTTAACACTTTAAGAGACAAACTTACACTTACAGCATAAGATCTAAATTTTATTTACTTTTTGAGAAAGCTGTGTCAGTATTTATTGTGAGTGAGTACTTGTAACTGTTTATTATTGTATCTTTCTGTGTACATGTGTGGGGTTTTTTATTTTTGTTTTTGTTTTTCCCTCTTGTGTGCTGGGGTTGAACCAGTACATGTTACACATCCCAGCTGCACCGAGTTAGACCTTCTGTTCTGTTCCAGGTCTAGAGTATACTCAAGGGTAGTTTCTCTTCTCCATAAAATATGAGTAATATTTAAGGTATATTGATTGAACTTGTTAGAAAATTATCTTCAAATGATGCCTGTTTTATAATCTGACTGATTTTATTTGGGGATTAAATGTCCGAGTTTGGATAATGCAGTGGCCCAACAGGTTTGGAAGGCATATTAAGTAAGGGTTTCTGGTTTGAAAGATCCTGACTAATGGCTGCTTCCTCCTGGTTGGCAGCAAAGCACTATTGTGTGCCATAACCGGGTGGATCCTAATGGCTCACGGTACCTTCTGGGAGATATGGAAGGACGGCTTTTCATGCTGCTCTTAGAGAAGGAGGAGCAGATGGATGGCACCGTCACCCTCAAGGACCTTCGAGTGGAACTCCTTGGAGAGGTAGGACTTTGCCTGCTCCTGTCTTACTCTGTTTGGTGCTTAGTGTATGTGTATGCTTCTGCACTTGTATTTTGGGAATTAGGATATACAACATCTTTAGAAGGAGTTGTCAGTTCTACCATAGAAGTTGATTTTGTTGTTTTCAGACAGGATTTCTCTATGTAGTTCTGGCTGTCCTAGAAATACTCTTGTGTACCAGGCTGGCCTTAACTCACAGATATCTGCCTGTTTCTGCCTCCTGAGTGCTGGGATTAAAAATGTGTACTACCACCATCCAGCAAGAAGTTGGTTTCTGAATGAGTTAGCTATTGGAGAATTTGACATGTTGTTAGATGACATCTGAAGCATAAAGAGAAAGTGAGACAGCTGGATGTGGTTTTGTAAGCCTGAGATCCTAGCACTTAGGCTAAGGCAAGATAGTGGCAAATTCAAGGCCAGTCTGAGCTCCATCTCTTAGACTCTTTACCCCGCAAAACCCCCAAACCCCAAAAAGCAAGAGCACAAAAGGAGGAAAGGAGCCTACAAGACAAGGAGTACAGACCAATGTTGACAATGAAATCTGGGAGAAGCTCCTAAAAGACTTAATGCTTTTTAAATTTTTTCTTTCATTTTTTCTTTATTATTTGTAACTAGTGAAATTTTCATATGTGTCATTGCGCCTTGCCATTCAGCCTCTCTTCTGGCAAAACTTAATACTTAAGCAGTGACTGTGAGAGGTTTTTAATGACATTGTGCAGACTAGAGGTGTTGAGTTAAAGTTACTGTTTGGAACTAGCACCTACAAAAAAAAAATAAGTTGTGGGGTTTATGGTGGAATGGTGAGAAGCGGACAGTCACCAAGGTCAGGATGTAAAGACATGGGGATCATGTGTCCTGGGGATACTGAACAGTTCAGTAGTTGTTGGCTGAATTTGGCTTGTGGGGATGGTTTCAGGTGTCACTTGGTTGAGTAGGGTAATATTAACCCTAAAGGGTTAATCCTAATGTCCTTGATGTGCTGGCTTTCTTCTAGACCTCCATTGCAGAGTGCCTAACATATCTTGATAACGGTGTTGTGTTTGTCGGGTCTCGCCTGGGTGATTCCCAGCTCGTAAAGGTGAGAAAACAGCAGCTTTCTGGCTTCTCTTCACTATGTTCATTATCTTCTTCATTAAGCTTGCTTGTTGTCTGGATGGGCTTTTTTGTTTCTTCACATCTCTGCTATCCACTTCTCTGCTTTATTAACTTCTTACCTGTGTCTAGATGGTTCTTTAGTAAATATGTCTGGCAGAATGAAAGTCCTGTGCATTTAATGATGAACAAGACCCAGCTTTCACCCTCAAGTGGGTAAGGGTCTAATGTAATAGATTGTTCCCTTCTGTCATATGTAAATTTGGACATTCCTCCTAGAAAAATGCTTTTAAATATTCTAACTTAATTTATATGCTTGTTCATTTGTTTTTGTTTTGCCTTTTTTTGAGAAAGGGTCTTTCTAGGTAGTCCCGGCTGTCCTGGAACTCACTCTGTAGACGAGGCTACCTGGAACTCTGCCTCCTGAGTGCTGGGATTAATTAAAGGCATGCACAACAACATCTGGCTTAAATGTTTTAAGTGTTTTAAAGTTTACTGCTTCTCTGCCTGTGCATTGATTCCAGTTCAAAGCTCTGTGTGGCAGCAATCCTGTTCTAGAAGTATCATTTGGAGCACAAAAGCCAGATTAAGAGTTTCTTTTCAGATAATGTGACTTTATTAGGGATGTTCTGGGACTAACATTGTTCTTTCCTTTTAGCTCAATGTCGACAGCAATGAACAAGGCTCCTATGTAGTGGCTATGGAAACCTTTACCAACTTAGGACCCATTGTGGATATGTGTGTGGTGGACCTGGAGAGGCAGGGACAGGGTCAGGTAAGGGGGAGTCCTGGGAACAGAGGCTTGCTTGCCTCTTCAGCTGCCCTTGCTTATCTAGAATGAGGAGTGTGCACTGACGATACTATTAAGAGCCTCTTTACTAATCCTGGTGAGGTAACAATACCTACCATTATAGTGTGCCTATCTTGATGTGCCAGACACTGTATATTCATTTCCTGTCATTTTATTAGCACCTTGTTAGATCCTAGAAGTGGGAAAACTTAGGATGGAAAAAGATGGATTAATTTGCCCAAGGTCACCTTGTAAGTAAGCAAGTTATGTCTGACTCTAGTTCTTTTTAGGAAACTAGGTTCCAGCATCTAAGCAAGCATGCCAGGAAAAATGATAGGAAGTTTTTTGCATTTTGGACTAGGATATCTTATCTGAATAGTAGATTTGAGGGGCTCTGGAGATAAACAGCTTAGGTTTGCAGCCTCAAGTTGATTCCACAGTATGGGTCATGGGATTTAAGAGCTGGCATGGTGTAACTGCCCAAGTCTCTTGAGGGGTTCTTGAGAAACCTTTTCTCTACTTGCAGCTGGTCACTTGCTCTGGAGCTTTCAAGGAAGGTTCCTTGCGGATCATCCGGAACGGAATTGGAATCCATGAGCATGCCAGCATTGACTTACCAGGCATCAAAGGTAGCCTCTGGTGGACAAAGGATGCAGCTCTTACTTGAGTGACTTTGGCCTTTGGCTTCATTACATGTTGTGAAGGCATTTTGGTGAGAGCTAGAAGAAAACATCAAATGAGGGAGGAGTAAGAAAGCCATAATGACAGAACATGCATAGAGGTGCATGTTTAAAGGACAAATGAAAACTTTAGTGATAAAATTGGGTACTAGTTTAGAGGAATGTGGAAGCAGACACTAAATGTAAGGGAATTGATGGAAAAAGAAAAAGGTATATAGTGAGCCTTTTTAAGTATAAATAGGTTCGACATAGCGATGCACGCCTTTAGTCCCAGCATTTGAGAGGCAGAGGCAGGTGGATCTGTGTTCAAGGTCAGCCTGCTCTACAAAGAGTTCAGGACAGCCAGGGCTATGTAGAGGAACCCTGTAGAGAGAGACAGAGACACTAACCTAGAACCATGACAGGAATGATAGTAAACAGCTGTCTCATCAGCAGGTGTGAGTGAGCTAACCTCACCTGTTCTGAAGGAAAAACGGTAACACTAAACCTTATACAGCAAACCAGCTCAGATTTGTGTGCAGGAGGCACAGCTTTAGGAAAGCAAGTCAGAGGCTGGAGAGATGGCTCAGAGGTTAAGAGCACTGGATGTTCTTCCAGAGGTCCTGAGTTCAATTTCCAGCAACCACATGGTGGCTCACAACCATCTCTAATGGGATCTGATGCCCTCTTTTGTTATGTCCGAAGATAGCTACATTGTACTCATATACATAAAATAAACAGATAAATAAAAGCAAGTCAGACTCTAAACAGCTATGTGCATTGAAAGAAAGTGAACATTTAACTGCAGAACTCAAGAGTCAACAGAAACACTATCGACAATTCAAATGCATTAAGGAAATAGGCTATGAGAGAAACAGGCTGAGATAACAGCTTGTATGTGAGCACAGTTAATTAGAAATAGATTTGAGAAAAAAGGCAATCGGCAATAACAAAATGTTGTCATTCCCCCTGCCACCCGCACCCCAGCAAAAACATCTCCAAACCCAAGGAACACGTAGATTTTGTTACAAGGAGAACTTTAGAATCCTCCTAAAGGATGTAAAAGTAGATTGGTCAAAGGACTGCGTAGGTAGCTCAGTGGTACAAATGCTCAGTAAAGCATTTGTCCTGCATTAGAGCCTCAGCACCCATGCAAAAGGCATGTGTGACAGGAGGCAGTCAGGATTCCCAGGCAAGCTGGCTAGTTAGAAAACCTGGAATTGGCCAGCTCCAGGTTCAACAGAGACTGCCTCAGTAAGTTAGGTGGAGAGCTATTAAGAAACATACCAGTGTCAACTTTATTCCTCCAAAGGCACAAGGATGCACAAGTACTCTTGTTTTATACACACATACACACTTAAAAAAGAGAGTTATCAAATAAAAAGGCCTAATCTACAAAAAAATTAAGAAAATGTTCTTTTGACTTTTCCTTCATGTGTCTTAATAGAAATACCTATAGCTTTTTTTTGACCTAAATTAGTCCACAAAGAAAAAGAATAATGGGGGACTGAGAGATGGCTCAGTGGTTAAGGCACTGGTTGCTCTTCCAGAGGTCCTGAGTTCAATTCCTAGTACCCACATGGTGGCTCACGACCATCTATAATGAGATGTGATGCCCTCTTATGGTGTGTCTGAAGACAGCTGTAGTGTACTGTCATACATAAAATAAATACATTGAAAAAGAAAAAAAGATCAGTGAGGAAGAACTTAAAAAGACTAGTGAGAGAAGGCTAGCACTCTCACACACACTAAAACGTGTTGCTAAGTCCTGATTGAAAGTGTAGGTGGGGGCTGGAGAGGTGGCTCAGTAGTTAAGAGCACTGACTGCTCTTCCAGAGGTCCTGAGTTCAAATCCCAGCAACCACATCACAACCATCTGTAATAAAGTCTTTAAAAAAAAGGGCTGGGGATTTAAGTGGTAAAAAAAAATTGTCCAAAAAAAAAAAAAAAAAAAAAAAAAAAAAAAAAGTTTTGGGGATTTACTTTTGGGGTAAATGTTTTTCCTACATAGAAAAAGGCCTTTGTTTTGTTCTCCTCTCCCAAAAAAAGAAAAAAAAAAAAAAAAAAAAAAAAAAAAAATTGTAGGTGGGAGCCTGAGGGTGGATGCAACTCATTAGTAGAGCATTTATTAGCATGGATGAGGCCTTAGTTTTGACCCCTGGTACTGCAAAAGATGATACGCACCTACAGTGCCTTAGCTACTTGGAGGCTCTCTCACAGGATTGCTTGATTTTTGGGTTATCAGAGCTAGCCTGGGCAAATTGCAGAACCATTAAAATAGTTGTTTTGTTGCATGGATAGGCAGCTTGTTGTGATTCAAAGGTCTAGAAACAGACACAATTCCA
This sequence comes from Rattus rattus, assembly GCF_011064425.1. NCBI lineage: Eukaryota > Metazoa > Chordata > Mammalia > Rodentia > Muridae > Rattus > Rattus rattus. The sequence continues at coordinate 10,098,846 of NC_046155.1, forward strand.
TATGAAAACATTCTCAGTGGTGTCATTCCTCTGAAATGTGACCATCCATGATTGACAATAGATACGACTGTGATGGCTGCAGGCATTTGGGAAAGATACGTTTGGGTCTATTATGAAGAGCTAGGAAAAGTTTATGGATTTCTTTGTAATTTTGGAGTGGGAAAGATTATTTATTGTTTGCAATACTGGAAATTGAATCTCGGGTTTCACCTATAATACTAGATAAATGTTCTACCCCTTGGTTGTATTCTCAGTCTTGGAAGATACTGTCTCAAACAACAGGTTGGAGAGTGACTGAGGAAAGCACCTTGTATGGACCTCTGGCCTCTACATACCCATGTGATTGCATCCCTGCAAGTGTGCACATGTTCAACAAATGCAGAAACAAAAACTGATAAATTCAGCTCTGTGAAACATTAAGACTTGTTCAGAAGCAAAACAAAAACATTTGCTAAGTAGAAATGACAGCCTAGATAAAATAGTTGAACTTCATCTTAGAAGTCCTGTCTCCCTAATTTAAAACCTGCAATAAAGAACATCAAATTCTTGTCCCCAAATTTCCAAAAGATGGCTAACAGGCTTCACTCACAATAAAAGAAAAATATAAATAAAAGTAAATGAGCTAGGCGTGGCATAATGGTGCAGAATGTGAGACCAGCCTAGGCTCCACAGAAGGTCTAGTCCCTGCTATGCACAGGATCTTCCCAAAAGAAACAGCATTGGGAAGTAAACACACTCCTTAGAGACTATTCTAACCAAATGGAGTTTTGTGATTCTCCACAGCTTCTCCATGCCCTTCATATGCATACAGTGAGAAATGCAAACTTACTCCTTACTTATAATAACTGAATAGTCTGGGTACAGAAAAGTAGACAGTCTTTTGGAAGAGCTGTAGCATGCATATATTGTTAAAAGCCAAATACATTTTCACATTTGTATTTGCTTGAAATACAAATCCTATTTCTCTAATAAAAACAGTTGAACAATATTCCTCCTGATTACTAATTTGGGGGATAGGTCAGAAGAGGTGTAAAGTGAGACTGTATATTTGAAAATTATTTGGTGCTGGGGATTTAACTGGGACTTCATATTCTAGGTGAATAGTCTACCATTGAGCTTCATTTCACAGCCTAAAATATAAAACTTTAAGTTTGAGTCATGGAAATGATCCTCTATCTAGAGTCAAGGTAAAAATAGAAAACATCAGTCTCAAACAAATTTTAAAATCTGACTTCTTCAGAGTGTAAATACCAGGAAGGAACAGAAGAGATTTCAACCCAAGGATTTCTGATGCACTGGCTTAGAATGAGAGCACATCTTGGGTGCTGGTTCATGGTGTACTTCTTTATGTTTTACTCCTTGTTCAGGTTTATGGCCTCTGCGGTCTGACCCAAGTCGGGAGACTGATGACACTTTGGTACTCTCTTTTGTGGGCCAGACAAGGTAAGGGCAGGTCTGGTCCTGTGGTACTTGAGGGATGAAGGTACAAGGTGGGGAACCTGGTCCTAGGTTGACCTGAACCTTCCCTTTTATTCTGCCAGAGTTCTCATGCTAAATGGAGAGGAAGTGGAAGAAACAGAATTGATGGGCTTTGTGGACGATCAACAGACTTTCTTTTGCGGCAATGTGGCTCATCAGCAGCTTATCCAGGTAAAGGGTTTGAGGGGTCAAATGACCATGACTTTACTTTGCCCCGCTATGCTGTTGCTAGATTTTAAATTAAGTTCTTAGAGGGAAGGTGCTATTTTCTTGTTATAGAGGTAACTGTTTAACTTTGAAGTAGATCCTATTAGCTTTATTTTCCTCTCATCAGCACCTGGATATTAATTTACATTTTTTATACACTGGGATTATGATAAATATAATTTATGGGGCTAGAGAGATGGCTTACAACCATCTATAATGAAATCCAGTGCCCTCTTCTGGTGTGTCTGAGACAGCTACAGAGTACTCATGTAAGTATAATAATAAATCTTTAAAAAGCCATGGGCTCCTACAACACTGCTCAGATATTTAAAAAATATATAGCTTTGTTTGTAGCATTAATTATATCGTGTCTTTTGAGACACTGTTATCCCTTTCATTTTAACACTAACACAGAAATATTTTTGTTTGTTTGAGACAGGGTCTCTCTCCATAGCCCTGGCTATCCTGGAACTCAGTATGTAGGCCAGACTGTCCTTGAATTCACAGAGATCCCCTTGCCTCTCAAGTGCTAGGCTTAGAGGCCACCCTTCCCAGCTCTACACAAGAATATTTGGGGGAAAAAAAGAGGGAAATAGCAAAACACAATGAATGACAAAAAACAATTAATCATACATTAACACCCATTTGGTCTATGCTAGTCCTTGCTTGACATAGGCCTTTAGAAGGCTAATCTTTACTCTTTTGTTTTCCTTGAGAATTTGGTTTCAGAGCAGCTTCCTAACACAATACTCATCCACCTTTTCAAGTTGTGACCTAATGCCCTTCCAATTTTTGTACTGTCCTCTTTGCCATTCTCAGAGGTCTTTCCATTGGTGGACAAGATATTTGAATGCCTTAGTAGTAAACAGCTGTTCATCTTTACCCACTGGTCTTTAGCCAGTTGGCAGTAGTAGATTGGTAAAAACCTAGAGCAGGGCTGTGGTAGCACATCCCTTTAATCCCAGCACTTTGGAGCAGAGATGGAGGGCTCTCTTTGAGTTCAAGTCCAGCCTATTCTACAGAGAGTTCCAGGGCTACACAAAGAGAAACCCTGTCTCAAAAAAAAAAAAAAAAAAAAAAAAAAAAAAAAAAAAGGCCTTTATTACCTAGGCGTGATGGGTAAGATGAATTAATAGTAGTAGTATCATCTTGCTTTTTGTTTCAATAGTAGAATAAGTTTATGTAACATTTTAGAGATTACTGTGTAGGTCAGCATGCAGCCATTGCTAAGGACTTTAAATAATTTAATGACTCATGCCCCATAAAGACCATGGATTACTGATCTGATTTTAGGGTTAAAAAAAAAACTGTGAGCATGGTGGTCCCATTGATACCTTATGAGGGTTGCAGTTATTGCCCCAGCAAGCTTGTGAAATGGACATACACCACACAAAAGCATATTGAGTAGCTTTAGGCCCAGTTCCTTCAGTAAAAATGATGTCTATTGTAGTTAATTTTTGAGAGACTTTGGGGAAAAGAACATGGATTTTGCTCTTCATGCCAATGAGTCACATCCATGTATTGAACCAACTGTGGATTAAACAAAAAACAATTGTGAATTGTGTTTATACCAGATGTGTGTCTGGGCGGGGGTGGGCCGGAGTGGGGTGGGGTGATGGTGTCATTATTCCCTCAGCAGTGTAGTATAGGAACTATATATACAGCATTCACATAGTCTTAGGTCTTAAAAAGTAATCCAAAGGGCTGGAGAAGGAACACAGTTCAGGAAGGCCCTGGGTTTAATCCTCAGCTCCAGAACAAGTAATTCAGAGATGATATATAGAATATAGAAAGATACGTGTAGGTTATATGCAAATATGCCACTATACGACGGATTTGGGCATCTGCTGATTTTGGTATTCTTGAGGGTCCTGGAACCAGAGGCTTGACTGTATGGTAGAACTGTAGTTTATTCCTGTCCTAATGGGGGTAGGGAGGGGAAGCACTTTTGCATTTCTGAAAAGATGCTTGCAGTTGCTTAGAGACTTCACTTCTTCCTGTAGATCACCTCAGCGTCTGTAAGGTTGGTCTCTCAAGAGCCCAAAGCTTTGGTCAGCGAGTGGAAGGAGCCCCAGGGCAAGAACATCAGCGTGGCCTCCTGTAACAGCAGCCAGGTGGTAGTTGCTGTGGGAAGGGCACTGTACTATCTTCAGATCCATCCTCAGGAGCTCCGGCAAATCAGGTGCATTAGTGTCTTTATGTTTGCTTAATATCCTCTGTTCTATGGGGCATCTTTGGTCCCTGGGTTTCTTCCTCTGCCATATTCATTCCTCTTTGTTCAGCCACACAGAGATGGAACATGAAGTGGCTTGCTTGGATATCACCCCATTAGGAGAGAGCAATGGCCTGTCCCCACTTTGTGCCATTGGTCTCTGGACAGATATTTCAGCTCGTATCTTGAAGCTCCCATCCTTTGAATTACTGCACAAGGAGATGCTGGGTGGAGGTATGTGCTGTTGGTATTTTGAGTTTGGATTCCAGTCAGGATGTGGAACAAGTTTTAAAGCCCCTCTTTCCCACAGAGATCATCCCTCGATCCATCCTGATGACCACTTTTGAGAGCAGCCACTACCTCCTTTGTGCCTTGGGAGATGGGGCTCTCTTCTACTTTGGGCTCAACATAGAGACAGGTGAGGAAAAACAGTTGAGTGTGGGTTCTTTCAGAAATGGAGTGTTGGTGGCTTTGGAATGTGAATTTGAGCCTTAACTCCGCAGCTCTTGTCCTGTTTTCTTTCCTTCTTCTCACGCCATTCTTTCTGCAGGCTTACTGAGTGACCGTAAAAAGGTGACTTTGGGTACCCAGCCCACGGTGTTGAGGACGTTCCGTTCTCTTTCTACCACCAACGTCTTTGCTTGCTCAGACCGGCCCACTGTCATCTATAGCAGCAACCATAAGTTGGTCTTCTCCAATGTTAACCTCAAGGAGGTGAACTATATGTGTCCTCTCAACTCAGATGGCTATCCTGACAGGTAAGCCTGTTTTCTTTAAGCAGGAGTTACTAACTGGGGACATAATAGTGCTTCTTTTGCCTCCCTCACTCTTTTCCCCACCCCATCCCATCCCACCCCCCTAGCCTAGGTTTCCCCCAAGTGTCAAAGTCAATAAGTCAATGTGATGGGAAGTATGGGACAGGGATTTTTATTAGAAACATCTGAAAGCTTTTGCAAGGCTGAAAGTAGATGAGTTGAGGTATTCTGAAAAGAATAGCATAGAGGTTTTATTTCCTCAGATTCTGGGGTTATTAGACTCTAGGATCTGTATATTTCAAGAACTTTTCAGATGAATCACATGAATAGTTAAGCTTTAGACAGGGTCTTTTTTGTGGGTATAGTGTAGGGTATGGAAAAGTTTCACTGTAACATTGGCTGGCAGGGAACTCACAGTCACCTGTCTCTACCTCCTAAATGCTATGCTTAAAGGTATGTGCCACTTGGCATTTAATTTAGAACCCTAGATTTAGTGATTATTACGTACTCCCTAGTTGTACTCAGTATCCATAGGGGAAGGTGCTTGATAGAAATGCATTGCTAAAAATACCATCCAGTGAATCCTTGGTATGTTAGATTCACTCTTTGACCTAGAGTTGTGATTCTCAACCTTGGCTGCACCTTACTTAGCAAAAGCTGTTGGGCCTACCCAGACCAGTTATGTAAGACTGTCTTCATTAGTGGATCTTGGCACCAGAGTTAGGTCTTCTCAAATGAATTTTGGTATGACGTGGGTTAAAACCCTGCTTTAGAGCAAGCCGGTGTCATTGTGTCTTGGGAGAATCCTTCCTTGTTAGGTCACTCTAAACTGCAGCCCTTCTTTTCAGCCTGGCATTGGCCAATAACAGCACTCTCACCATTGGCACCATCGATGAGATCCAGAAACTCCATATTCGCACGGTTCCTCTCTATGAATCTCCCAGGTGAGTGTAGACCAGAGAAGCTGCAGAGAGAGCTGGTACATAGTGTCTTAGACTTTTCTGAGTGGCACCGTTGTTTCATGCTTGTTTTGCAGGAAGATCTGCTATCAGGAAGTGTCTCAGTGCTTTGGGGTCCTTTCCAGCCGCATTGAAGTTCAGGATACCAGTGGAGGCACTACTGCTTTGAGGCCCAGTGCTAGCACCCAGGTGAGCACAGTGAGCAAAGAAGGATGGCAGTAGGAATGAGCAAACTCTCTTCATAGGGTGAAATAGGAAATGATCTGACTTCTCAGGCTGAATGGACTCTGTCCGAACTACCCACCTTTGCTATTGTAGCCTCAAAGAGTGCATTTAGCCAAGTTGCGGTAAAACTTTGCGTAGAGAGGGGCATGTAATTCAGTGGTAGAATACTTGACTACATTGAACAGATACTGGGTTCCATGCCCAGAACCACATAAACAACTTGGAACAACCCTCATCCCAAACTTCACAGCTAATCCTTGGTGACCTCACAGCCTCAGCAGTTTCTCCTGTGAGTTTGAATGCTCTGTCCAGTGTGTACAGTTGACAGTAGAAAAGTATAATAGACAACAGTATGATAATTGAGATCCAGTGGAATTGGTTTTAAGGTTTATTGATAATGGTGTGACCTTAGCTGGACAAAACTAGCCTTTGCGGTTTTTTTGTTTTGTTTTGGTCTGTGAAACAAAGGTTATAATAATGTAACCTTCAGAGCTACATAATTAATTTCATGGAGATAGGGTGTGGGCTGTTTTCTTTCATTCCTGCTATACACATCTGTTGGAATTAGCTCCTTTAATCCAGAGTACAGAGGTCTTATTTATGTGTATGAGTGTTTGCCTGAACATGGATGTGTGTGCTGTGCTTCTATAGTGCCTGAGGGGGCCAATGAGTATGTCAGATCCCTGGAACGGGAGTTGTAGGCGGTTATGAGCTTCTGTGTGTGTGCTGGATCCTCTGTAAGCGCAGCAAGTATTCTTAACTGCTTAGCCATCTCTCCATATTTATTTGAAATGACTTTCTGTTGATGGTATAGTCTATCCCTGTAGGTTTCTTGAGTTCATGTTTTTGTTTTTTTTTTATCTGGTTTTGCGTTTTTATTGGGGTTTATTATGGGCAGGAGGAACTGCCACCATAAAGCATGCCCCTCCCACCAAGCAGGTCCATTCTAATCCTCCTCCCGTGCCTTCTGTGACTTTTTCTTTTTCTTTGTGCTGCTCTTTGTGCAGCTTGCAGCAGCCTCAGGCTCGAGTTCATGTTTTTTGTTTTGCTTGATTGACTTGTGACATTGCTGTGATCTTTAGGCCAACATGTCAGTTGCATGTGTGATTGGCTCCTTACCTTCAGGTTCCAGTGTACTCTCCTAAGCACTCTGTTCATCAGACTCTGCTGCTCTGCCAGCATCGGCCTTCTTGTTCACACTCAGCCTTATGTACCTCTAGTCCCTGTTCTGCTTTAAGAGGGATGGCATGCCTTTTCTCTGTCGGCAGGCCCTGTCCAGCAGCGTCAGCTCCAGCAAGCTCTTCTCTAGTAGCACGGCTCCTCACGAGACCTCCTTTGGAGAAGAGGTGGAAGTGCACAACCTCCTCATCATTGACCAGCATACTTTTGAAGGTGCAGACAAGTGCTTCTGTCCTTGTCACTTACATCCTGGCCTGTTCTGAGGTCCAAAATGTCCTGGAGCCTGAGAAGGTGGTAGGCTCTCTCTCCTAAGAGGAAAAGCCAAATTGGGATTGGGGCAGAGAAGACACTACCGACACCTGTGGGTTGCAGTAAATCTACAGCATTGGGCATCGTCTCATTAGCACAGGCTGGTGGGATGGACTGTGTGAAAAGGCAGGGGCAGCGAGCGGCTGGTGTTCTTACACTGCCTAAGCCACAGCCTCACAGAAGCATGTGATTGAGGGGCAGTGGATGGAGGCCAGTGTCTCTAATCAGTCATCTTTCTCCTCTCCTAGTGCTTCATGCCCATCAGTTTCTACAAAACGAGTATGCCCTCAGCCTGGTCTCCTGCAAATTGGGTAAAGACCCCAACACATACTTCATCGTGGGCACAGCCATGGTATATCCTGAAGAGGCGGAGCCCAAACAGGGTCGTATTGTGGTCTTCCAGTATTCGGATGGTGAGTGAGAGTCTGGATTATAAAGACTATGAAATCCTGGGGAAGCAGTTAACCTCTTAAGGTCTCAGAGCCTAAACAGGATGACTTTAGAATAGGAGACAGATCTTGGTACCCATTAGAGGCATTTCCTTCATTGCTTTGGGACTTGTGCTTCATCTCAGCATGTGCTGACTCTCTTTTTTTAAGACTTTTATTCTTTTCTCATACATTACATTCTCACTGCAATTTATCCTCTTTCTACTCCTCCCAGTACTTCTTGGTTTTTCCAGAAGATTAGGGGCAAAATTTAAGCCACTGGGGCAACCAGGCGGATGCTCTTGACTAGGTTAAATTTGGGCTTATAAAAAAGACTAAAGAGTATCTCTCCTTCTTTCCCCCAGGAAAACTACAGACTGTGGCCGAAAAGGAAGTAAAGGGGGCTGTGTACTCTATGGTGGAGTTTAATGGGAAGCTGCTTGCTAGCATCAACAGCACGGTGAGGCTGGTGGACTTGTAGAGTGTCTCCCTTCTTTATTATGTATACACCATACAGCTTTCTGCCTGAAGAGGGAAGAGGGCATCAGATCCCATTACAGATGGTTGTGAGCCACCATGTGGTTGCTGGGAATTGAACTCAGGACCTCTGGAAGAGCAGGCAGTGCTCTTAACCGCTGAGCCATCTCTCCAGCCCCAGAATGTCTCTCCCTTAACGATGCTAGAGGAGTTTATTTTAGGGATAACAGAATCGTGGGAGTAGAGCTGGAACTTAAGGAACTGAAGTTGAACTGGACTTTGGATGGACTTGGCTTTAGAACCCCCAAGGTTTGGCTTGGTTTTGGATTTGTTTTTTGGTTTTTTTTCGAGACAGGGTCTCTAGTTCATGCTGTCCTGGAACTCACTATGTAGACCAGGCTGGCCTTGAACTCACATAGATCTGTCTGTCTTCTCCAGAGTGTTTGAATTAAAGGCATGTATTAGATTTTTTGAGTGCTGTGGAGGTTAAACAGAGGCTAGGGTTATGGCCTCTTTAGTGAGGTGTGTCCCATGTCAAAAGAATATTTCATTTAAACAAAATGAACCAACCCGTGTTTTCCTTAGCATCCTTTAAATCTAATATATAATTAGGAAAGATGTGTAACTTGGTGATAAATATTGGAAGAACCTTTTCTATGAATATTTAAGTCACCAAGAATTATAGCCCTATTGTATAGGGTTGGGTGAGAATTAGGTAACTGTTTGAAAGTGTGTCAGAGGATGTGAGCTTCAGCACTGGGAGCAAGCGTCTGAACAAGCAGCTGAGGGGCAGCCGGAAGGTGGTCCTTCAGTACTAATAAGGAAGGAGGGCCTCGTTTTGGTTAGAGTAAGAAGTGAAGGGGATGCAATTAATGATCTGGCTGGGGTTTGTATGCTAGTCATTGATTAGTCTCTAAAGAGTCTTAAGAGAGCAGGTGTAGGAGGACTAGCGCTCTTTGAAAAATCCTTAACAGATCATGGCTTTGTACATTCTGCCAGGGAGTCTGTCGATGTGCAGAGGCTGTGGCGAGATATCTGTACCATGAAGAATCTGCTAGGGAGGTCTGTCACCTTAGCTGAGGTTCTGCTATGCAGTCCGGGCCATGCTGAGCACTGCTTATGGAAACCAGCACCAGTATTTTTGTTGGGTTTTTCCATTGTTTGCTCATTGGATTCATTCAAAAAATTTCAAGAGTGAACAAGTTTAAGAAGTATTCAGAAAAGGCAGATTGTTGATAGGTAATTTTTTTCCTTTCTGATTATCAAATTGTGTAGGTGGATTTTCTCTTTCTAGGGATATTTCTGCAGCTTAGTTACTAGACTTTACTTACAAAAGGATAAGAGTATAGTGTTACATTTACGTTGTTGTCTCCTTTACTTGAACTCCTTTTATGCTTAAAAAGAATTCCATTCCTAATTTTATATTTTTAATTTTCTAATTCAGCAGTGTGTGATTCCAAAATAACTGTTCACTCATACCATATAGACCACTTTCCAACCCCCCCACCCTGTACTCTGTAGGGAGTGGAGGGTTGAATGGGGGACAGACATTCCTCAAAGGCTGGGATCCCCAGCCTCACACATTGTGCCTTTTTAGGTGCGGCTCTATGAATGGACCACAGAAAAGGAACTTCGCACTGAGTGCAATCACTACAACAACATCATGGCCCTGTACCTGAAGACCAAGGGCGACTTCATCCTGGTGGGCGACCTCATGCGATCAGTGCTACTGCTTGCCTACAAGCCTATGGAAGGAAACTTTGAAGAGGTAGTGCAGACTTGTGTACAGTGTAACCCCTTGCTGATGGTGAGGGTCCTCCCTGAGCCACACTCTGTGTCCATTAAGTTTTTTAGACATTCTCCTCCCCACCTTGCCCCTCTTTCCCATCTCTGGGAAATTACAACCAAATGGCCGTTGTTGGCTAGTTTTAGAGTGGGGTGGGACTGAGATGTAATGTCTTATGGTGGCCATTATTGCATACAGGGCTGCACCTTCTGCAGGTGAGGCCTTGGCTTCTAACCAAAAGCTTGATTAATTTCAGAACTGGATTCCACACTGCATACTATACTTGTTCCTTGTCTGTTTTCAGATTGCCCGAGACTTTAATCCCAACTGGATGAGTGCAGTGGAGATCTTGGATGATGACAATTTTCTGGGAGCTGAGAATGCCTTTAACTTGTTTGTGTGTCAGAAGGACAGGTGAGTTGTCTGCTGTAGCAGCATGGCTAGAGCTAGGCCTCTGGGTCTGTGGGGTTGAACATGTTGAGCGCTGTGTGGGCTTATGCATGCCCCTTGATGGGTAGAGGATTGAGAGGCTTTGTAGACTGACCGCCAGATGGTCTTCCCAGGACACTCAGCACATAGTGTCTTGTCAAACATGGCCCTGTGTTGAGGTCTCCTTAGGGAGATGGGTTCAGAAAGTGACATCTCGTGTCTTTCAGTGCTGCCACCACTGATGAGGAGCGGCAGCACCTACAGGAGGTTGGTCTCTTCCACCTGGGCGAGTTTGTCAATGTGTTCTGCCATGGCTCCCTAGTTATGCAGAATCTGGGCGAGACTTCTACCCCTACCCAGGGCTCGGTGCTCTTTGGCACAGTCAACGGCATGATAGGTAAGGTCACTCCTGTAGGGTGCGCTCGGCTGCAGCAGGCTCGTCCCTGGCTTGTCTGGGTTTTGAAGTGCTCTGTAGCTAACTGCCCCTTTCCTTCTTCAGGGCTGGTGACCTCACTGTCGGAGAGCTGGTACAACCTCCTGTTGGACATGCAGAACCGACTCAATAAGGTCATCAAAAGTGTGGGCAAGATTGAGCACTCCTTATATCCTTTCTTCCCAGAGCACCTGTCTGTTGGGAAGCTCATTCCAGGGCATGTGGAGAGCTTTATCATGTGGAGAAGCTGAAACTCCAAACACTATAAAGATCAGCCATCCACTCCTATACAGGAGCAGTTCAAGCCCTCCCAGACAAGGCCTGGGAGAGCTCCTGCCTATGTGACTGTCCCAGGAAGAGCACTCTTGAGGTCTTGCTCACTTGTAGGGCGCTGGGTAGCCTGCACTCTCCTAGGCATTAGTTTATTCAGGACTCCAAGGCTAGACTTGGGTGGGTGGTGATACGGACATCGAATTTACCTGGAACATTTTTTGAGTCTCCATATTTGTCTGGGCTTTGCCATAACTTTTTAAAGGTTACCCTAATTGAGAACCATTGGATTGAGCAGGACTTTCTTTCAATTCCAAAACTGTTCAAAAGTAGTATGAGTTTTAGTAGAAACAGATTGTTTCCTTATTTACTTCTGACTGACTCCCTCTTGCTCAGAGGTGTGGAGATGAGTGAGAGCCAGGGGTGTTTGCAGATAAGCTGTGTTCTTTAACTTACCTGTTCACCTGGAGATCCTTTCACACTGAGCGAAAGACAGAACCAGCCACAGGCTTCATCGATGGTGACCTGATTGAAAGTTTCCTAGATATCAGCCGCCCCAAGATGCAGGAGGTTGTGGCAAACTTGCAGGTGAGCTGTGCTGTATTTGTGCTAGGCCTTTTAAAATGGGTGTCATTCCTGGAGACTTGATGACTCCAGGTTTTCCTCCTAGAACTCATGGGGCCAGTGGCCCTTTGTGGCCTTCCATAATGCTTATCACATAAAGAGGAATCTACGGGAAAGGTGGTGTAGTTGAGGCTTGTGGGGACTTTCTGGATTTTACACGCTGGGAACTGTTCCTGAGTTACTACTTTCACTTTAGCAAGAGTCCTGGGCTCTCTAGAAAGACTAGAAGGTAGAGTTAGGCTCCTACAGGAAGTAACCTTTCCCAGTTTCTGCAGTTTAGCTGGGGAAGGTATTCCTGGGAGGGAATATTCAGCAGTGACAACACAAAGTTAGCTCGACTGACCAAGTCCCTAAGGACTACAGCCAGGTTTTTGTTGAAATCCTTTTCCTTGCTGTAGCAGTGGTGGCCAGTAGGTATCTCTTAGCCTGCTGAGGTAAGAGTACCTTCTTGTCTACATGGCCCTTCTCCCTGTCTCTTTTCAGTATGATGATGGCAGTGGTATGAAGCGGGAGGCAACTGCAGATGACCTCATCAAAGTCGTGGAGGAGCTAACTCGGATCCATTAGCCAAGGAGCAGGATCTCTTTTCCTGGCCTCCCTAAAGGCGCTGCCCTCCTGTCCTCCCCTCCTTTTCCCACCCTTGTTTTCTTGGCATGGGAGGCTTTTCCCTAAGCCACCTGCCCCTAGAACCACAGATGACCTGTGTGGAAACAGGGCTTTTTATAACTAAAACCAGTTCACTAGAGACCTAGGAATGGGCTGAAAGTGGAATATTTTCTCCCTGGATTTTTACCAGCCATCACCTTGGACCACCAAGCCTTGAATGGTGTTGCCAGTTGGCTCCTCCTGGGGAGGACTTTTGTCACTCTTCGGCCAAGAAGCAGCTCTGTGCACCTGTGTGTGGTGTCTCACACTCATGCTCTGTCCTCTGCTGTCTTATGTAGGTTGTGGGTGTGGGGAGGTTGAGGTAGGGAAGAGGGTCGGGAGGGTTCATTGTCTTGAGGGCTTCCTTTGCTTTCTTCTCTTGCCTCTGAGAACATCAGCCTGGAGGCCTGTCAGGCCGTGGGCTGCCTGAGTGGAAACCTTGGATGGTGGATAATTCCCAAGCCACAGCCCTTCTGTCTCGGGGAACTCCCTTCTTCACAGAGAAGGAGGTGGGGGCTGTGAATTGGTTGTTAGTTTCTGAATTTTACCAAATAAAGTAGAATCTAAGAAGAAACTTGTATTTGTCTCTGCTTTTCTCCTTCTGCCGGCTTCCCAGCATCCCTCATATACTGTGCAGTGGGTGCAAACTGAAGGGGTAGCTGCAGTAACAGAGCTTGCCTCTCAGATAGTAGATGCTTTCCCTCCTTAGTTCATGTTGGTTTGAGTGGGATTCTAGAAGCACCGGAGTCAGCATGGTTGTTTCTGCTAGCAGTGAGGCAGTCTTGAAGCCATGTAGGCTGCCTTTACTCTCTTCGTTGTACAGACCACTGTGTATAATGCACAGCCAGCCCCAGGTGCTATTCTTTTCTGAGCCAGAACCCCCTACTTCCTGTTGCATTTTGTTGAGATAGGATTTTACTGTGTAGCTCTGACTGGTGTTGAACTCAAGAGATCCACCTGCCTTTGTCTCCCAAGTGTTGGTATAAAGGCATGCTCTACCGCACACAGCTACGATTCTATTTTAACCTCTATGCATGTGTGTATATATGTCTGACTATACGTGGATTTATACACATTAGAGCAGCGTCAGATTCTGGAGCTGAGTGATAGGTGGTTGTGAGTTGCCTGATACAGTTGCTGAGAAGCAAACTGGTCCTCGGCAAAAGCAATGAACGCTCTTTTCGGCCGAGCTTCTCTCCAATTCCTTATGTCGAATCTTATTTTATTTCTCTAGTTGGTTGAATAGAGCTTGCAGTGCCTTTGGCCTGGCTATACAGGAATAGTACATGTTCGAGAGTCACCTTTGGCCCTGTATGGATTGAGCCTCTGTTCTTAGGGAGTAAGGAATGTTCTGTCCCAGCAGTACAGGTATGATCCTGATCCTGAACACCCTCAGTGCCTTCTTTAAGACCAGCCTATGAGAGTTGCATGTGTCGCTTCAGCTGGCGGGAGCGGAGGCGGCGGGGGCTGTGCGACCGGCTGGGTTTGTGAGATGGCTACTGACATTTCTGAATCCAGCGGGGCTGATACGAAGAACAGTGCCAAGCTAGATGCGGATTACCCTCTCCGAGTCCTTTATTGTGGAGTCTGCTCGTTACCAACAGAGTACTGTGAATATATGCCTGATGTTGCTAAATGTAGACAATGGCTAGAGAAGAATTTTCCAAATGAATTTGCAAAACTTACTGTAGAAAATTCACCCAAACAAGAAACTGGAATTAGTGAAGGCCAAGGACCAGTAGGGGAAGAGGAGGAGAAGAAAAAACAAAAAAGAGGTGGAAGAGGTCAAATAAAACAGAAGAAGAAGACAGTACCACAGAAGGTCACAATAGCCAAAATCCCCAGAGCAAAGAAGAAATATGTGACGAGAGTGTGTGGCCTTGCAACTTTTGAAATTGATCTCAAAGAAGCACAAAGATTTTTTGCTCAAAAATTCTCCTGCGGTGCCTCAGTAACAGGGGAGGATGAGATCATCATTCAGGGAGACTTCACAGATGACATCATCGATGTCATTCAGGAAAAGTGGCCAGAGGTAGATGATGACAGCATTGAAGACCTTGGAGAGGTGAAGAAGTGACTCAGAAGTCATGTTTCTGACTGTGACCTGAGAGTTGACATGGCCAACAGAGGAGAGGCCTTTCAGAAATATATACATATGTACATATGTGTGTATATATATCCTACAGTAAAGCTGTAGACTCCTCGTCCTTGGCGTCCTTACTGTTCTATACAGGCTGCTTGGTTGGTTGGTTGGTTGGTTTAGGGGTTTTTTTGTTTGTTTTTTTTTTAAATTGCCAAAGTCTGAAAAGTGAGAGAGAGATAGTGTGTCATGCTTATGCATGAATCTGAATTTAGTCAAATAAAACATTTTGGTCAAAAAAAAAAAAAAAAAAAAGACCAGCCTATGAGCCAGGCGGTAGTGGCACACACCATTAATCCCAGCAGAGGCACTTGGGTCTCTTGAGTTTGAGGCCATCCTGGTCTACATAGTGAGTGCCAGGACAGCCAGGGCTATACAGAGAAACCCTTTGATAAGATGTTTGGAGAATTGGGCATTAAGTTAAGCTATGATTTTGAGAGATTCTAGCTTACAAAGGGCAAGCAGGCACCTCAGCACTGGGGCATGCCGGCAAGCGTTTGTCCCTGGAGTCACTGCTTCATTACTGTTGTGTTTTCTACAGTCATCCTGCGCAGGTTCTGGATCCCTAGACTGGATTGTTACCACTTTATCCTCATGCAGAGTCAAACTCATTCCACCAAGGTTCCACATCCCAGTCTGCGTAATATGCTGTCCTATTTGTGGACACTTGTGTCCCTTAAGAGACAGAAGAGGAAGTGGTAAAGATGCTTTATTTTGGGATGAGAATGGACTGAACATGGCTATGTCACACATGAAAGCTTGACTGTTGGGCTACATCTCCAGTCTGTGTGCATGTATTGTATATATTCACTTGAGGCTTAATTCCAGAAACCCTTGGGCGCTCGCTTTCCGCCTGCACACACCCAGAGTCCCCTCTTAAACACCATTTATCATTTCTTGGTGAAAGATCACCGTCTTCAGAGATCTCCAACCAGCTGCCCTTCCATGCAGGCACTGATGAGCTAGCTTTACTCCCAAGCCTCCAAAGGAAGAATCATTTGGAGAAAGTACTAGAAACACTGATTCATATCACATGACCATATGGAAGGGTCTCAAACCAGAGGCCTGAATTCTGCAGCCAACGTCTTGGAAGGGTCTCTTGTTAAGCCACAGAACTAGGGAAGAAGCACTGAGTGAACAAATATTAGTCCTTGAAGATGAGCAGTTACATGAAAGACTCAGCGGAAGCCCCGGAACCAAACAGGGAAGGAAGAGCAAATGAAACTGAAGGGCCCAACAGCTGATTTGATGGGAAGGTAGACACCAGGAGGTTGAAGACACTGTAGGGAGATGAAAGGCTGGGCCAGCTCAGAAAAGGGCTTAGGGGTCCTCCCGGCAGAACTTCCTACTTTGCTAGATCCAAAAGTCTGCACTGGGGAGGTGAGGATTTTGATCTTACACCTGCTAGGGAGTGAGTGAGTTCTGCAGAGGAGAGTGTGGGGCTGTGGAACGAACAATGGAATTGGTAGAGGTAATGCTGGGCTAAGCAGTGGATGTCGTGAGCCCTGAGGGCTGTTAAGGGGGTTTATTCTATGTGTAGTGGCTTCAGAGGTAGCTTCCCAGGGATGGGAAGGAAAAACGCCTGTCTTGGGACAGTAGCAAGCACAGCCTTTGCCTTCTCCAGGCAAGAAAGATGTCCTAAGGAGTCTGAAGGTCCTTAGGACTCTGAATGTGTACATACAGAGATGTCACATTCATTTTTGGCAGTGCACTTGCTGTGAGGTTGACTAGATAATAGAATAAGTAGGCCCAAACAAGATGAGCTATGGGCCCAAATGTAAGCTTGGGTTTAGCCACATGGGTTCAGGTAGAGAGACAGCTGGCAATTTGTTAGGATAACAGCTAGTTATGGCAGAATACCGCCCATAAAAGCAAGCAAGCAAGTAAGGGGTTATTTTTCTCACAGGTGCAGCCGTCTTGGTAGCGAAAGCATAGAGCCAGGAGCATGGGGCCACAGTCAGGAAACAGATGACTGTTGGCACTCAGTCTATGGTCTTGGTAGTTGGTTCAGCCCATGTGATAATACCACTCACGTTTAGGATGGGTCTTCACAACTCAGTTCAATCATTCTGGAAACAGCTCTGACACACAAAGGCTTATTCATAACTAGGTGCTTCTAAAGCCATTCAAGTTGGAAATAACAATTAGCCATGGCACTTCAACATCCAAAAGTACTTGAAGTTTTCTTCTTATTGCAAATTAAGGGTCCAGGACCAACAAGCATCAAACACCTAAGTTAACATTTGCTCAGCCACTAAAAGGCAAGTGTCTGTGGGAAGGCACCTAGCATCCAGGTCACAGCAGCCTGAGTCAGAACCGAAGGACTTAAGCTTGTTTGGGAACTAGTCTGAAAATGTAGTTTTTAAAAACTAGCTTAGTTGGTTTTTAAAGGTAGTGAGTTTCTTATTCCTAGGAGTCTTTACACAAAAGCTTGACTAATCCCGTCTGGGTAGGTTTATGCAGGACCCTTGCTACCAGAACAAGGTAAAACTTGACCCTTCTTTCAGCTTCCTCCCAGCTAGATCTTTCTCAGTTCTGTCACTTTACAGTCTTCAGCCTAAAACCTCTTTCTACCCTGGGCCAACTTCCCAAAATGGGAAATGGGCCAAAATGGAGTCTTCTAGTTCTGTGTCCCTGGTTCCCATGCCAACTGCCCACTGCTTTCTTACCTCCCATGTGAGCCAGGAAGCTGTCTGCGCAACCATGTGACTCGCACCAGGTAGCCTGTGGGTTCAAAACAGGCTAGTGTCCTTTGGCAAGGAAGCAGACAAAACCACCACCAATACACTATCCTGACCATCTGCTAGGTTTGGGGACAGTCGAAACTGCCTAGCTTCAGTGCCACGGGTTTGAGTGCCCATAAGTCTCACCTACTGAGAATACAGATGGATTGGACTCCACAGAAACCCAAAAACCTGGTTCCTGAAGTTTCTTTCCAACTTGGTGCGAAGCCTTCAGTCATTCTGTGGAAAGCTACTCCCAAACCCAGGCTGGGGGTGTGGGCCGAGGGTGAAACCCCGCCTTCGGGGTCCCTGATCTTTGCTCCCGCCCCAGGCTCCACGCCTCCCGGAGAGGCACCGGCGGGCGGCGCTCCTTTTGTGTGTTTCTTTCCAAGGTGCAAGTACCCCCCACCCCCAACCGCTTAGGCAGTCCTCCCCTAAACACCAGCCCTCTCCTCGTCGTCCCCAGCCCCCTGCTAGCTGTGGGGGAATCAGATCGCTTCCAGGAGGAGGGACAAGGTCCGTAGCCCCTTCCCCGGTGCGGGGCCTGAGCCCAGTAGAGTCCAGGACCTCTGCTGCCAGTCATGTGGGCTAGACTGTTGCTCCACATTGCCTACATCTTGATTCCGTTGCTGGGGTCTTCGGCCCGAGGCTACACCGGGAGGAAGGCGTCAGGGCACTACTCTGCGGAGAGGTAAGAGCCTGGTGCCTCTCAGCGGCCCAGCCTTCGAGCGCCACGGCGTGGAGCTGGAAGGCACTGGCAGAGGGCAGCTGCTGGACCTGTATCCTTAGTGGCGTGGGCGCACCAGGGGTCTGGACAAAGAGACAGTAGTTTGTGCCAGTTGGGTGGCCCTGCTGGGGGACTGCTCTGGCTAGGGAATCTGGGAGATGGAGATCCCGGCTCCAAGTGAATCTTGTACTAAGGGAGTGCGCTGACCTTCTGGCTAGGAGACCCCAGCATATGCCATTTGGTCTCAACTGCCTGGCTTTCTTCCTTGGCGGTGCGGGGCCTCCTCCGCTTCTGCACAGGTTGCTTTGGGGTTGGGGGTTTTCTCAGTGTCTCTTGCTCTCTGCACCCGGTGGACCTTGGAGCTACCGGTGGCTCAGGGTTACACTTTGCTATCTGCGCATGTGTACACAGGCCGGGGAGGCCAGAGGCAGCAGGCAGGAGGCGTGTCTTTCCAAACCCAGTGTTTTCCCTAAGTGCGACTTAGTCCTCTACTATACAGGGGTGGTGAGGGAGTGGTGATCGTGTGTGCGTGATGCTTATAGCAAGGGAACACGGTGTCAGCGGGTGGCCTGGCCCACAGCCACCATCTTCCCAGGGGCGCACAGCAGGGGCAGCCCTGAAGGAAGGGTTTACAGCTCAGCACGTGGGTTCTGCAGTCTCTTGCAGTTCCTGCAGGCTCAGTTTCCCACCACCTGTCTCCCTGGCATCACCATGCCACACACGAAAAGCTCCTTGGGGCTTTCTGGTGGGCACCCTACCCCTGCTTGTCTGAGGGTGGAACGCCTCCAGTTTCCACAGGCACCCTACCATTTATCACTTCGATGGCGCCTCATGTCCCTTTCAGAGCCCCTTTAGGCTTAGCTATTTAGTTGTTCTGTGGATCCCTGCAGCCAGACTCTCCTCCTCCTCCTCCTCCTCCTCTCTCCTCCTCCTCCTCTTCCTCCTCCTCCTCCTCCTCTTCCTCCTCCTCCTCCTCCTCTCTCCTCCCCTCCTCCTCTCTCCTTCTCCTCTCTCCTTCTCCTCCTTCTCCTCTCTCTCTCTCTCTCCTCTCTTTCTTTTTTCTTTCTCTCTCTTCTCTCTCTCTTCTCTCTCTTCTCTCTCTCTCTCTCTCTCTCTCTCTCTCTCTCTCTCTCTCTCTCCCCCCCTCCCTCCCTCCCCCCCCCCCCCCTCCCCTCCCCCCCCCCCCTCCTCCTCAGTTGTTGCCATTTCTATGTGTGCGTCACTGTCGATCTGGTTTGTCTTGATTGGTTTTGACTTCTGAGAGGGAAAAGAACTTGGCCCCAGGGACAGTCCCCAGCAAACTTTTCTGCATTGCCATGGTTCCCCCTAGGTTTCCACATTTGTCACAGATTATTAACCCTAAGAGCCAGGCAAATTTGTCTTGTCCTATATCAATTGTGTCTGATACATGGACAGGCATACAGGGTGTACTGTTAGTGGGACGACATTCCCATCAGCTCTGAGTATGTGGTCAAAGTCATCTGGAGCCTATCTCTTTGCCTGGATTTGTAGTCCTTGCTCCAGGGCTCCAGGAGGTCTAGCCCTGGTTAATCTCCCCTCTAGCCTATGCTCAGGCTGTTCCACCGGTCTTTATTGCCCTCTCCTTCTGGTCTTCCTTCTCATGCAGCAGGGGAGCTGTCCTTCCAGTGACCCTTTCCTGACTCTGTTCAAGGCTCCACAAGAGTCCCCATTGAGCTCAGTTCCCATCACCTGGGTCCTGGCTGTCCTTTGAAAGTGAGGTCAGTAACATGGCCTTACGGACTGACCGTTAGACACTGGCTCCAGATTACCTGAAGCTCCAGAGGGTGGGGTCCAGCCTGGGTACCTTATTGACATCCTAGGGGGATGCCACTCAGACCTGCTTTCTTCTCTTACCAATTGAGCAGTCCTGAGGTACTTTAGACTTAGATAAGAAGCCCTTGTTGGGGCTGGGGATTTAGCTCAGTGGTAGGCGCTTACCTAGGAAGCGCAAGGCCCTGGGTTCGGTCCCCAGCTCCGAAAAAAAAAAAAAAAAAAAAAAAAAAAAAAAAGCCCTTGTTCTCGGAGAATAAAGAGGATATGGACAGGGAAGATGTCATGAGATTAGCAAGTAAACGAGTATCCTAGAAAGGACTGTAGAGAATAGCAGAGCAGGCTAAGGTCAGCGAGAGAGGCTCTGGGGAAGGAGATGTGAACAAAAGACCTGAGTGAGGGATGAGAATGACTGCGTTAGACGTTTTATTTCTGGGTGTGGTGTGCACACCTTCAAACCCAGCACGCAGGAGAGAGCAAAGGCAGGTGGATCCCTCTGAGTTCTAGATTAGCCTGGTCTGTATAGCAAGTCCCAGACCAGCAAACCAAAACAAGAATAACAAAAACTATAGTTATATAGTCCAAGATGGCTTTGAACACATTAGGTCCCAGACAGGCCTCAAACCTGTGATCCTCCTGTCTCAGCCATCTGAGTGCTGAGAGGACAGGTCCCCATACTGCTCGGCTACAGTCTCCCTTCATCTTTTCTTCTTGCCTCTCCTTGATTTCCTTCGCTCCGTGCTCATAGCTTATATCCGTTCTCTTACACGTTTGTCTGGCCTGCCCCTGGGGCGATTGCCGGCCATGTAGACCAGTGGATGAGTTGGGAGCATCTCTTGCTCTCTTCATACAAATTGTGGTGAGTGCTCTCTTTTCTCGCAGGCGTCGTCTGGGTCCCCATGTCTGCCTCTCTGGCTTTGGGAGTGGCTGCTGCCCTGGCTGGGCCCCTTCCATGGGCAGTGGGCATTGTACCCTGCGTAAGTACCCATCCATCCCCGCGACCCGAGCCTTCTCAGCACACACGTGCCTGCTCCCTCACCTACCTCTTTCCTTTTAGCCCTCTGCTCCTTTGGCTGTGGGAGTGGCATCTGCATCGCCCCCAATGTCTGCTCCTGCCAGGATGGAGAGCAAGGGGCCACTTGCCCAGGTAACTGGGATGGACAATGGCTGCTGGGGGACCACCAAAATAACATGAAGGTTCTGTGCCCGGCACTGGGGACTTGAGATAGGTTCTAGCTTGGCATCTTCAAGGCACCTTGTTTGGTAGACATTCTCATACCTATCTGACTACTGAGACATTTCGGCTTTTTCTGGGTCCCAGTGATATATTAGCTGCATGTGTTGCCACTGTGACAAAATAACTGAAAAAGCAATTTAAAGGAGGAAAGGTTAATTTTGGCTCAGAGTTCAAGAGAACAGTCTATCAGGGTGGAGAAGGCACGGTGCCAGACGAGGGAGGCAGCTGTTCACACCGCACAGGCAGGAAGCGGAAAGATTGGAACCCTGGTGCCGGCTCTCTTTCCTATTAGTTCGGCTCCCAACCTATGGAATCTTGCCTTCCGCAGTTTGTGTATCTCCCCATCTCAGCCCAGTCTAGAAACTCCTTCAGAGACACGACTGGAGGTTCTCTCCTATTTGATTGAAGATCTTGTGAAGTCCAATTAACCATCAGCATGGCTAGTGCCTCGTAGAAGTGGGTGGGAAGCCCCTGCAGCGGAACTCTGCAGGAGGTTCTCAGGACATCTGAGACGTCAGGCTGACACCTGCTCTGGCAGCTGTATCCACACATACCCTGTTTGTTTTAGAAGCCCATGGATCTTGCGGGGAGTATGGCTGTGATCTCACCTGTAACCATGGTGGCTGCCAGGAGGTCGCCCGAGTGTGCCCTGTGGGTTTCTTGATGACCGAGACAGCTGTTGGTATCCGGTGTGCGGGTGAGAGGCCTGGATGTGGGGGAAGGGGAAATGGGATGGTATCTCCTCCCTGAGCCAGCTAGAGTCCAGCGCCTGGAAGAGAGGGGCCGAGAGGCACGCACCCTGAGGATCTATTCCTCCTGGTATCACACATGCACTCGTGGACAGGAGCAGAGCTGGGATTGGGGTTACAGGTGATCCAATAGTGGCTGTTATCAGGGAGTTTCCAGATATGGGGCAGAGAGACAAGGACAAAGAGAGCTCCAATAAAACAGGGGCATTGAGTAGGAAAGTCCACAGTACTGGGCTCACAGAGGGGCATGGAACCGGGATCGGAGTCAGCTGACATTTGAAAGCTGAGGGGACTAAAAGTCAGTAATTATGTTGTCAAAGTGTTATTTGTTTTGTCCTTTTAAGTATTGGGATGGCTTAAGTTTTTAAAAATTATTTTATGTGTATGGTGTTTTGCCTACTACATGTACCATATGTGTGCTGTGCCCTAAGAGGCCAGACAAAGTCGTCAGATCCCTTGGAACTGACGCTGCCCTGTGGGTGGTGGGAATCGAGCCTGGGTCCTCTGCAAGAACCAGTACTCTAAACAGCTGAACCGTCTTTCCAGCCCCTATGATTTTTTTTCTTGGTTTTAAAAGTCACTCTACACAGAGCCTGTGACTTTTACCAGAGGTGATCACTGTGACCAGTTTCTTGTCCATTTCTTTAGAGGCAAAAGCCTGGTTGTAGGTGGTTTTGGTCTTTTATTTGTTTTTGTATGTGCAGTGTACACACGTGCATGTATGTGTGACCCCAGGCATGTGGAAGCCAGAATTAACATTGGATTCCTCCATTGCCTTCTGCCTTAGTTTTTGAGTCAGGGGTCTCTCATTAAACCTAGAGCGCATTGATTTGTCTGGGCCGGCTAATGAGTTCCAGGGATTCAATGTCTCCATGCCCTGAACCCCCATGCCTTTTATGTGCCGCTGGGGTGTCTGAGCTCTTGTTTATACAGCAGCCACTTTATCAACTGAGCCATCTCCCTTGTCCCCTTTTGAAGTTTTTTTGTTTGTTTGTTTGTTTTGAGAGAATATTAAACTCAGTAGACCAGGTTGGTCTCGAACTCACAGATCTGCCTGCCTCTGCCTCCCAAGTGCTGGGATTTAAAGGCGTGAGCCACCCCACCTGCCCTTTTTGAAGTTTTTTTTTTTTTTTTTTTTGGTTTTTTTTTTTTTTTGGGAGCTTGGGACCAGACCCCGGGCCTTTCTCCTCCTTCGCAAGGTCTTTACCCCTGAGCTAAATCCCCAACCCCCCTTTTTGAAGTTTTAACAGCAACCTTCACTTTCTCTTGGTGAAGACTGAAGTGAGTGAGAATTCATCTGGAAGCATTTGAAAGTAAACAGGATGTTGAAAATGAGTATTTTTCTGGAGTCCTAACCAGTGTGTTACTAATAATGAAATGTTTTCTCTGTTCCTTTATCTGGGTCTGTAATGCTCCTATGTATAAATGTGTACAGAAGGCTATGTGTGCTTTATATGAGGTAATGACTCCTTGTAGCTGGTCTTTGCTACTGTGTGAGTTCTTTTTTTTCCCCACCCTTTATCCCCTGATTTCATCCTTTAACACTAGATAGGAGACAAAGAAGGAAAAAGGAGAGAGAGACAGAGAGACAGACAGACAGACAGACAGACACACACAGAGAGAGAGAGAGACAGAGACAGAGAGACAGAGAGACAGAGAGAGAGAGAGACAGAGAGACAGAGAGACAGAGAGACAGAGAGACAGAGACAGAGAGAGACAGAGAGAGGCAGAGACAGAGAGAGACAGACAGACACACACACACACACACACACACACACACACACACACAGAGAGAGAGAGAGAGAGAGAGAGAGAGAGAGAGAGAGAGAGATGAGATCCCTGAATCTAATTTCTTTCACTGTAACAACTGCTCCAGCCTATCTGCTTAGGTCAGCTTCTCCTGCCTCACCTGTCTCCTACTGTATTTTCTGCCCCAGCTGCCTGCTCACTCTGCTAGCCCCACTCTCTTCCAGCTGCCCTTGCCTCTCACTCAGGGTGTTTGCTGAGGCTGTTGCTGGGAGGTGACCCACGTGGTTTTCAACAGCAGGGTTCCCCCACCCCCCTTTCTTTCCTTTTCTACATTTTGGGCTATTTTGTTTATAAAAACATTGAAAGACTGGCTGGAAAACTGGAAAAAAAATATGGGTGGAAATGGAGAAGCTTGAGAATCAAAAAGTGGAAGAAAAATGTCAAGAAAAGGGAGAACAAATAGGTTCATTCCCAGGGACTGAACCAGAGACAAGGTGACCACCTGGAGTCAGAGCTGGCCCAGAAGCGAGGCTCTTTCAAAAGTGGAGGAAGATGTGGAAGGGAATTGCACTAGCAGTGAGAGGAGGCAGCTGGTTCTGAAGGTGAATTAGGAGACGGTTGACTCAGGAGAAGCTGAGCTGAGCAGAGGCTAGAACAGTTGTTATAGTGAGGAGCTGCTAATATGGGGGAAACGGGGAGGAGGGACGATTGAGGCAGACTCTTGAGGAACTGTGGGAGGAATGGCTGGGAGAAGGGACTGCGCTGGACACTGGGGGGAACGGCTGGGAAAGAAATTAGATTCAGCTCTCTCTCTCTCTCTCTCTCTCTCTCTCTCTCTCTCTCTTCTTCTATTCTTCTATTCTTCTTTGTCTCCTATCTTGTGTTGGGGGATAAAACCTGGGGGATAATGGGTGGGAAAAAGAAGGACCCACAAAATAAGGAAGACCAGCTACAGTTCCTAGATTTTAAAACTGAAGTTTAGCTTAGCCATGGGTTTCAACTATCCCTCCTCCCCCATTTACTTACATGCATGTGTACCCTAAGTGCGTGTGGAGGACTGGAGCACAGTTGCTATCCCCTAAACCCTCAGATCCTTCCCCACCCACACAGGCCTCTGCTGATGCTCCTGGCTCTCCTGGTCCCACACTCTCTCAGGACGCACCTGTTGTGGCAGGTCATTTCCGAGCAGCACATATGTCATCCTCGCTGGGCTTTAGAGTGGCCAGACAATGTCTGACAGTCAGTGGCCCCTCTCTGAGTCTCCTGCTCACCCTGCTGTTTGGTGAACATCTATCAGAATGACATAGTTCACTGGGCCCTGTCATTTTGGGGACCTGAAGGTTGTCACACAGGGGCCATCAAAATGGTTCTGCTTCAGTCCTGCTCTCCCCACTCCCCCAACTTGCCTGCATGGGTCAAGAGTAAGAGGCACTACCTCTGTCCTTTTGTCTCCTCTTTCTGGGATGAAGATGGCTCACGGGCAAGGCGCTTTGCGGATTGATGCTGTATCTTCCTCATATAAGTTTCATGTGGGAGTCATGGCCATGGTTAGAATGGGCTGTTCGAAGGGTTTTCTTTTCCCAGACATTGACGAGTGTTTAAGCTCATCTTGTGAGGGCCACTGTGTGAACACAGAAGGTGGCTTCGTATGCGAATGTGGGCCAGGCATGCAACTGTCCGCTGATCGTCATAGCTGCCAAGGTGAGTGGGTAGAGGTGTTGGGGATAGTTTCTATGCCCTGCCAGCTCCCTTAAGATACATTCTCCAGCCATAGTCCTCTGGGAAGGATGCTGTGTCACTCACGCTCTACTGGGGAAAACAGGTCTACTTGCATCCATTCTTTTAGGAAGACGTGGAGTTAGGCTTTGAATCCAGCATAGTGGACTCTTAGGTTTGTTTCTTAGAGACAGAATCTCCCTACACATCCATGGCTGTCCTAGACCACATTATCCCCAAACTCACAGAGGCTCACCTGTCTGACTCCCAAGTGCTGGGATCAGAGGCATGTGCCACTATGCCCATGGCCGGCATTCATGGTGGACTTGCTCTGAACTAAGACACTGTAAACTCTTCTGCTTGCATCACAGGGAAGGTTGGGATGAAGGAATGGTCTCAGGGAGCACAAGGGGCGAATGAACCCAGGGGAAGGGGTATCAAGATGGAGAAGGGAAGGCCACAGGCTGTGGGTGGTTCCATTGGAACTGAGAGGAGCCTGTGATGGTCTCTGTCACACAGTGTGTTTGAGGTGTCCTCCTGCTCTGGTACTAGTCCAGGTTCTGTGGGTATCTGTAGGACCCACCCTCCAGTCTGGTGGTTTGGGAAAGAATGGGTGCCCAGGGAGAAGATGGCTTCCTTTGGTCTCTTCTCTGCAGACAGTGTTACTGTGCAGCCTAGTCTGACTTCCACCTGTCACTCTCCTGCCTTTCGCTCCCGAGTACGAGGATTAATTGTCTACCCCACCACGCCCGACAGGGTGACATCTTTTACAACATTCATCCTTTCCAAGTGAGGATGCTTCTTATTACAGTCTCATGCAACAAGGCAGAGGAGACAAAGTAAGCCCCTTAATTCTTATTGCCTCTGCACGGGAAGTTTCCCAAAACACAAGAAGCTTGAGCTCAGGTCCCCTCTCTCATCACCATTCTCTGTCTGTCCTAGAGAACCTCTAAGGACTCTTCTAAGGTCAT
This sequence comes from Rattus rattus, assembly GCF_011064425.1. Lineage (NCBI taxonomy): Eukaryota > Metazoa > Chordata > Mammalia > Rodentia > Muridae > Rattus > Rattus rattus. Next base: position 10,125,066 of record NC_046155.1, read on the forward strand.
TAATTCATCGTTAAGGCCCCACCTTTGTGATGTCATCTAATCCTATATCTCAAAGCACCTTGGGAAGTTTGCTTTCAGCACGAGTTTTCAGTCTGGACGTCTGTCCCTCTGTCCCTTTATCTCCCTTAACCACATGTTCTTACATATGCATATATACAGGCACATCAATTACCAAACGCACAGGCTGGGTACCAGGCTAAGCACTTTCCACGTGTTTTCTCATCCTATCTGCACAGTTTTAAAGTTGGTACTGTTTATCCCCATTGTATTGATAAGAACACTGAGGCTTAACAAAATTAAATAATTTACCCACAATCACATTGGAGCTGGGAGTCTGGTCCCAGTTTCTTCTCCAGTTCCACATGTTTCTTTCCCACGAACAGTTGATTGGACTTAAGGATCTTCCCACATCGGGTAAACAGACCTGATTTTGTTTTAACGGCTGCTTGGTTCTCTGTGGAGCAAGTGTTCCATATTTTATGGGTTCTTCTGCTGATGAGCGGGGCTGGGGGTGGGGTGGGGGTGGGGTTATTTCTAGTTCTCTTGCAGCTTCAAACAACAGCTTGGGTGATTTTCTACATAAGAGGTTCTGAGGAAGAAGGTTTTAAAGAATATTTCTTTTATAAATATATATTTTTACATATATTTCTTTTATATCCGGACAAGAGAGAAAGACATTCAGGGTAGACAGAGCATGAACCCAAGCAGAGTCTTATAAGAACAGGATGTGCTTAGATGATGTGGGGAACTAAGCAAGAGTGAAGCTAAGGGCTGGGAATGACTGCACACGCCTTTGTCTATGTAATTTATTTTTCTTGCATTTAAGTGTGCATGTGGGGGGGGTCAGAGAACAGCTTTTGGGGACTCTTCCATCACGTGGGTCCCAGGAATTGTATAGGCTTTGAAGGAGTCACCTTTACCTGCTGAGCCATTTCACTGGCTCCCGTGGCTATGTTTAAAGGTCCCACAAGTGCTGTTATTGAGGGAGGGCCCTGAGAGGTTTGAGCAGAGATTGGTCTATCCCAGGGAGCCTTGGGTGAGGACCTTCTGGAGATCATATGAAGATGGTTCCGGAGGAACACGACACGGGTAGAGGGCACTGGGAGGCTGTGTCTGTTCCTCAGCCTGGGCTGCGGTAAGATGGTGGGGGTGGAGACCATCAGCTGGTAGGAGAGTCTAGAAGTTGGTCCCCAATGGCCCTGAGGAGAGGGATGAGAGGATTCCAAGTCCCATGGAGAGATGGCTGCCAGCTTTGCCTTCTTCCCTCACAGACACTGATGAGTGCCTGGGTACACCCTGCCAGCAGAGATGTAAGAACAGCATTGGCAGTTATAAGTGCTCCTGCCGGGCTGGCTTCCACCTCCATGGCAACCGACACTCCTGCATAGGTGAGAGCTTCGGCCTGTGGGTGGTACACTTAGGATGCCAATCAGGAAGACGGACAGGTCAGGCTGGAGCCTAGGAAGAACAACATTTGGATCTTCCAGTCCCATGGAACCTTCGCTCAGAGCGTTCCCATCCCGTGGTTGGTGTCTCTTTGCCTGGAAGACCCCGAGCTGAGCCTTCCCTAGCCGTCTCCATTTTCAACCTGCTCCCAGATACAGATCAAGGTTTTCAGCTCACCCATTTTCTTGGCTGCCTTTGCTTCTCGGGGTAAAGAAAGTACTTTATGTTTTGGTTTCTTTGGTTTAGAAGGAGACTCCTGTTTTCTCAGCCCATTAGAAATTTCCAGATGTTTGGTAATCCCTGTAACCAAAAGTGGGGTCCCATGAGCTTGAAAAAGACCTTGTACTAGTGGGTTCAGGATTTGTCTTGAACCTGCTTTGAGCAGCACAGTGAGGAATGAGACACTGTTTACAAAGCAATGCCAGACAGCCGAAGATTTGGAAATGAGATTCCCACCAGGGTTGAGCTTTTAATGGTCCTGGGATGAGGTGTACACCCGCCCCCTGAATGCATGGAGCTCCCAAGAACACTGTCAATAGATACCAGCCCCATTCCTAGCACTCTGAGTCACATCTTGTAGCCTGGATGGACTCTGTAAGAGAACTCTCCCAGTCTTTTGAGTTCAGGAATGGGAGGAGAAAGGGCTCCATGGCCAAGGTAAGGCAGCAAGGCTCTCCCACAGATATAAACGAGTGTCGGCGACCGCAGGAGAGAAGACTCTGTCACCACACCTGCCATAACACTGTGGGCAGCTTCCTGTGCACCTGCAGACCGGGTTTCAGGCTTCAAGCTGACCGTGTGTCCTGTGAAGGTGAGCTCCAGGCCCCAGCCCTGCCCTCTAGCTCTTAATTCGGCCTTCTCACTACAAGAGCCCACTCCATAGATCTTGTTCTCCTGGCCCGAAACCATACCCTATAGATCCTGTGGTAACAGACTTCACCTCTAACCACAGCCCCACACACCCACGCCAAACTTGTTCTTTAAATCCTCCCTTTTTTGCTTTTTTTTTCCAGTTCTTTTTGCTTGTCACATTCAATACCCCACTTTCTCACTTTCCCTGTCTCCTTACTTTTTAAAAATTTATTTACGAAAAATTTTTATGCATATGACTATTTTTGCATATTTATATGTGTGTGTCTGGTGCCTGTGTAGGTCAGAAAAGGCTGTTAGATCCCCTAGAACTGGGGTTACAGTACCATGTGGGTGCTGGGAACCAAACCTGGGTTCTCTGCAATAGCAACATGTGTTCTTAACTACTGAGTCATTTCTCCATCCTGGCTTTTTTTTTTTTTTTTTTTTAAATAAAAGTTTGGGGTTTTTAAAAAGATTTATGGGGTTGGGGATTTAGCTCAGTGGTAGAGCGCTTGCCTAGGAAGCGCAAGGTCCTGGGTTCGGTCCCCAGCTCCGGAAAAAAAAAAAAGATTTATTTTTATCTGTATTATAAGTGTTTTGCCTGCTTATTAGTATGTGTACCACATGCTCCAGAAGGGTCAGAAGGGATTCCCCTGGGCGGGGTGCTATGGAGTGTATGTAGCTGCTGGGACCTGAACCGGGTCCTTTGCAGGAGAAGCCAGTGCTCTTAACCTCTGAGATGGCTCTCCAGCCCCACCCTTCGACTTCTTTATCCAGTCCTTTCTCCTTTCACTGTTCCCAGCCATTGCCTACAAATGGTAAAAAGGAAAAACAAAAACAAAATAGTAATAAGGGGATTCTCCGTCTTTGTGACGAGGGGCAGTGGATGTTCATCTGTAGGGAAAATGCCCGTTCAGTCTCCAGGTATTTATGTGGGGGCAGGAGCTTCCTCCCCGAAGCTGACCGACTGCCTATAGTGCCGCTGGAGGGAAACCTCTGCTGACCCCTCATCCTGAGCCCTAGCTCCTCTGTAGGGAAGCCACAGCTAGGTGGGAAGCAGGGGATATACGGAAACCCCAGCCCATAGCAGTTGGGGAGAACTGTTTCCAGGATGGACCCTTGAGGTCTTCTAGCCTCAGGAAAACTTGTGTTCCCTTGTAGCTGTTAAGGAAGAGCAGCCGAATCTTGGGGCTGTCGGACCTCCTTGTCACTGGCTTAGGATCTTTTCTTGCCCATCAGTGCTTTCCCAGCCTTCTTCCCTTGTGGCTGTCACTGTGGCCTGAGTAGTTCACGGTCAGTTACATTATGTTGCAGAGGAAACCCGTAGACCTATTTAGGACTCTGGAGCCCCACTTCCTGCCCCTGTTGCCTTCCTCAGGAGACCCTGTGCTTCCATTTCAGCTTTCCCGAAGGCCGTTCTGGCCCCATCTGCCATCCTGCAGCCCCGGCAGCAGCCTGCTAAGATGTCCCTGCTCCTTCCTGAGGCAGGCCGGCCTGCCCTGTCCCCAGGACACAGCCCTCCTCCAGGGGCCCCAGGATACCCCACTGGAGTTAGAACCATCAGTCAGCCATCTGCCACCCAGGCCCCACCCACATTCTTTGCCACACAGTTGACATCCACCCCATTGCCAAGTTCCTCCCCACTGGGGACCCTTGGACCACCCTCACTTCTCCACAGGGAGGTTGTAGGGACCCCTTCCTCACCTAGGGGTCCTGAAAGCCCAAAGCTGGGAGCAGGGCCCTCTTCCTGCTGGCACCTAGGAGCCACATATGAATCAGGGAGCCGCTGGAGGCAGCCCGGGTGTTCTCAGTGCTTGTGTCAGGTAGGTATGAAGTCCCCAGGCTGCCCCGGGGGAGTGTCTGGGCTCTGCCCACGGCTGCAACTCCTGCTTGTGCATCCAGGATGGAGAGGTGACCTGTGGAGAAGTAAGGTGTGACTCTACCTGTTCCCATCCAATTCCCCCGAGCGAAGGAGGGTGCTGCCCCTCTTGCACTGGTAAGAGTTGATGGGGAGGAATTCAGCCCTGCTCTTTCTTCCTCTAGCCTCTTGCAGCCCAAGGGGTATTATTCAACTTCTCCCGAGATCAGGAAGGCTGATTCTGGTTGGAGGTTCATGGGTGGGGCCTGAGAACATGGAACTCTACTAAGCTCCTTGTGCTGCTGCTGCTGATCTGGAATCTCACTTTGAGAACCGCTTGTCTATGCTGAAATACTCTTCAAGGAGAACCATTCATCAGGCCACTTTTCTTGGCTCGCCCTGCCTGCTTGCTTGCTTGCTTGCTTGCTTGCTTGCTTTCTTTCTTTCTTTCTTTCTTTCTTTCTTTCTTTCTTTCTTTCTTTCTTTCTTTCTTTCTTCCTTCCTTCCTTTCTTCCTTTCTTTCTTTCCTTCTTTCTTTCTTCCTTTCTTTCTTTCCATCCTTCCTTTGTTGTTTCACTCCTTCCTTCATTCATCCTTCCCTCCCTCCTTCCCTCCTTCCATTCATCCTTCCTTCCCTTCCTCCTTCCCTCCTTCCTTCCTTCTTCCTTGCTTTCCTCCTTCCTTCCATTCATCCTTCCCTCCTTCCTTCCCTCCCTCTTTTCTTCCCTCCCTCCCTCTTTCCCTCCCTCCTTCCCTCCTTCCTACCTTCCTTTCTTCCTTCCTTCCCTCCCTCCCTCTCTCCTTCCTTCCTTCCTTCCTTCCTTCCTTCCTTCCTTCCTTCCTTCCACTGAGTGTACATGCATTCTGTTGATTGTTTCTTTCCCCTGTCCTACATTGCTGGAAGACAGTTATTTTACTTCCCTCCCATAGGCTGGGGCTGGGGCTGGGGCTGGGGCTTTGTGCTTGCCTGATGTGTGTGTGAGGTAAGTCCTAATTCAATGTGCAGCACTGTAAAACCAAAAATCGTTCCAGGGTTTGCTGAGGAAGTGCCTAAATTGCTGTCTAGAGATTATTTCCGTTTTCTACCATGATCCACCTGCGTATGGGACCCTGATGGAAAGAGCTGGGTTCTCTTTATAACCAAGATTTTGGGTCCTTTCAGGCCTCCTGCTGGGTACACAGTGATATTTCCATTTTATGGTGAGACTAGCTGAGTCTCAGAGAGGCAATGTGACATAGGTTGTTTGGGTAAATGGAGCTAGAATTCCAGGTTCCAATGTGTCCAGTGTGATGGGATTAAGATGTGGCTTTCTCAGGACATACTTCAGGGAACACTCTCAAGGCCACTGCAGCGAATCTTGCATGTGTCTCCTGTGCTGTTTCCCAGTGGTCCTAGGACCACCCAGTTCAAGGGACTTATGTCTGCCACTACTGATGCATCCAGGGTGGTGAGAGAAGGTTCCAGAAGTATTACGCCTGGAAAAGTAGAGACCTGCTTTCCTCTCCTTTGAGGAGGCTGATGTCCCCACCTCCTGTTTGTCTTTCAAAGGCTGCTTTCACAGTGGTGTTATCCGAGCTGAAGGGGATGTGTTTTCACCTCCTGAGGAGAACTGTACTGTGTGTGTCTGTCTGGTAAGCAACCCAGGATTTGCCACCGCATGTTTTCTTAACCTTTGGGAGTTGTCAAGGAGGGGAACAGACTGGATGTTGAAGATGAACTTCTTCTTGGAAGGAAGCTTGCTTTAGGGCTTTGGATCTAAAACTTTAGAGCTTGAGAAGGTCATTAGAAGCATCCAAACTCTGGCCAATGGCTGTGGGAGGCATCTGCTGTGCATGTGAGAGCCAGGGCAGAACAGGGTCCATCTGTTTGGGAAGGGGAAGAGTAGAACTCTCTCAGGAACTTCCCCAGGGAGGCTGTTTTCTCCAGGCAAAATATTTACTACCACAACAAAGGTGTCCACATCAGGGAGAGAGCAACCTCATTAAGCCCTGGCCTTCTTTGAGTATTTTTGCTTCTGGCAAGTTCACACCCCTCAGAGAGTAATCATGAGCTGTGCCAGATGCTGTCTGTGTGAATTTGATTCTGAGCACTCACTGTGTCAGGCACAAGCTTGGTGCCCTTCCCCTGTTTCTTAACCAGAGGCTCCCAGCAAATGCAGGGTGGGTGATGCTGTCCTGGATCTGTAGATTCAAAGATGGAGGCTGGGAACTGGTGGAGCTGGGGTTTGAACTGAGATCTGTTACAGGCATTGTCTGCCGATCCTTGCTGCCCTACCCTGGCTACCTTTAAACATGGCTCCCGGGCTGGCCACAATTGTGAAGGGGGTGGTCTATGATCAAGGACACAGAGAACGGCAGCATCATTCTTCTATCTCTAACTGTGTGTTAAGCATGCAGAGAAGAGGAATTTGTTTGCATTCTCCCACTTTTACGTAGTAAGATGGGCACTGAATCCACCTGTGTGACAAGCTCCCGGGCATGCGACATCCCCTTGCCTAAAGTCTTGTTAGGAGATGCACAGAGAGTGGAAACTCAGGTCTAGATGATTCTAATGTTGGGCACTTTTAAAATTTTAAGTTAAAAATTACTTTTAAAGATGTGTACTGGGAGGGGCTGGGGATTTAGCTCAGCGGTAGAGCGCTTACCTAGGAAGCGCAAGGCCCTGGGTTCGGTCCCCAGCTCCGAAAAAAAGAACCAAAAAAAAAAAAAAAAATGTGTACTGGGTATAGTGGCATGTCTTTAATCTCAGCACATGGAAGACGGGCAAGCATTTCTTTCTGAGCCTGAGGCCAACCTGGTCCACATGTTGCGTTCCAGAACAGGACAGTTAGGGCTACATAGTGAGACTCTTTCTCAAAAAAAAAAAGTACTTTATTATTTTGACTTTTTAGTTATTTATTTTTAAAAGATTTATTGATATGTTTTCATGTGTATAAGTGTTTTGCCTGCATGTGTATCTATGCATTTGTTTATGTGCTGGTGACCTCAGAGGCCAGAAGAGAGAGCGTCAGATACCCTGGAACTGGAGTTACAGATGGCTGTGAGGTACCCTGTGGGTGCTGGGAACTGAACCTGGTTCTTCTACAGGAGCAAGAAGTGCTCTCAACCAAAAAGTGCTCTCAACTCTAAGTTATATCTCGAACTAACTTATATGTGTATGTGTGTAGAGGTGCTCGTAGAGGACCCCCCTCCCTCCTCCTTTCCCCTCTCCTTCTCTCTGTTTTTTTTTTTTTTTTTTTTTTTTTTTTTTTTTCCGGAGCTGGGGACCAAACCCAGGGCCTTGCGCTTGCTAGGCAAGCGCTCTACCACTGAGCTAAATCCCCAACCCTCTCCCTCTCTCTTTAAGATCTGTTTATTTTGTGTATGTGAGTTCTGTAGCTGTCTTCAGACACACTAGAAGAGGGCATCAGATCCCATTACAGATGGTTGTGAGCCACCATGTGGTTGCTGGGAATTGAACTCAGGACCTCTGGAAGAGCAGCCAGTGCTCTTAACTGCTGAGCCATCTCTCCAGTCCCAGTATCAGATCTCTTAGAGCTAGAGTTACAGGCTATTGTGAGCTGTCTGATGTGGGTGCTGGGAACTCCTGTTCCTTTTAGGAGTCAAAAAGGTTTTTAACCACAGACCCATCTCTCCAGCTCCTAACTTGACATCTATTTATTTATTTTTGTGAATCAAGTCTTATTAGGTAGTCCTGGCTGGCCTGAGACTTGTAATGTAGACCTGGGTGGCCTCGAGCTCACAAAGATCTGCCCTCCTCTGCCTCCTCCGTGCTAAACGCTGAGATTAAAGGCATGGCTGGCAGTCCCCATCACCATCTTTTGCCTCCTCAGGCTGGAAATGTTTCTTGTATCTCTCCCGAGTGTCCCCCTGGCCCATGCAAGGCTTCCCCACAGTCAGATTGCTGTACCTGTGCTCCAGGTAGGTGACTCTGGGGAGATGTTGTTTGGGGTACGGGGAGAAGTGCCTTTGGAGTATGTATTGAGGCAGGAGAGGGGAGACCTACTCCTGCCTTAGAAAAGTGGTAACGATAGATCTCAATTACTCATTTTTAGTGTCTCCTCTGTGCACCTTGGCGGGACTATGCTCATGGCTTGGGCTTCCCCTGTCCCTGCCTCTACAGCACATCTTGGGTATAGGCAGAGGGGCTGTGGGCCCAGTCCTGACATTGATCTGCTCCTGGGTGTGAAGGAATATCTTTTAACCGACAGAAACTGTTAGGATCCCAGGCCTTTCTGCTAACCAGCACAACCAAGCCCCACAGGGATAAGGTTACTGCAGGGTGGAAGCAGCCAGACCCTTGACTCTTAGCACAGTTACTCACTCACTAAGCCCGTTGTGGGGTGGGCACCCTCCCTTTCCTCAGAATGAACACATTCTTCTTTTCTGAAGAATGGACACCTCTCTGTCTCTCTGTGGAACCCTGCTGCACAGGGGCTGCCTGTTTGCCTGTGGCATTTATAGTTCCCCTAATAAAGCTCTCTCTTGAAGGACGACTTGTCTTAACACCCACCACCCCTACCTGGAAGGACAAACCTGTCTTAATGTCTCCGCCAATCTTATCTACTTTCTTCCTTTCTGTTTCCAAGTTAAGCCTAGCGGGGACCTCATTCGCAGGAGGCGATGTTCCCCACCAGCAGGTGCCCCTGACTGGGGTACCTGGCACCTCTTGGTCTGTTGAATTCTTGAGTCATCACAGTGAGGGAAATCTGCTCACTGCTGCCTTTTCATGAAAAGACAGATTCAGAGAAGTTAAGTCGCTGTCTAGAGACACACAACAGTTAGTGATGGCGCCAAACTCGAGCTCAAATTTGCCTGATTTCAAAGCTGGCATTTGAAAAACTGTATCATCTTGGGTCAGTGGAATGGCCTGGCCGTGAAGGTACCCATAACTATGGTAGGAGGGAACCGACTTCCGCAAGTTGACCTCTTATCTTCACGTCGCGCCCCTCCCCAACAAATAAATGAATTTTAAACCTTTTTTTTTTCCCCAGCACCAGAGATTGGACCCAAGGATCTGTGTACCCTAGGCGAGTACTTTACCGCTGAGCTACGTCCCCAGACCATTTTATAATTTTTCTTTTGAGACGAGGTCCCACTATGTGGCCTGAGCTGGCCTAGGACTTCCTTCATCACCTCATTAGGCTTTGAGCTTTCTGTCTTCCTGCCTCAGCCTCCCGAGTAGCTGGGGAATGCAGGCTACTTGAAACATTTTTCTTTTCTTGTTGGTTTTTCCAGACAGGATTTCTCCACGTAGCCTTGAGCATCCTAGAATTCACTCTGTAAACCAGGCTGGCCTTGCGCTCACAGAGATTCACCTGCCTCTGCCTTCCCAGTGCTGGAATTGAAGGTGTGTGTCACTACCATCTGGCTGTTACTTTTTCTTTTTTTGTCTTGTTTTTGTTTTCGGGGGGCCAGGGTCTTACTATGTAGCTCTGTCTGTCCTGGAACTCACTATGTAGACCAGGCTGGCCTCGAACTCATAGAGTTCTACCTGCCTCCGCCTCCCTAGTGCTGGGATAAAAGGCAGGAGATATCATGTTGGGCTTTGTGTTTTTGTTTTTTATTTTTGTTTTTCATTTTCTTTTCCTACAGTCAGTGTGATACCTGTGAGGTGTGAACTGTCAGCTCTTCAAGAGAGTCACGTATTTTGCCCTAATCAGCTCTGAGATGTGTAGCTTGGACTTGAACCCAAGCTTGCCTGAATAGATACACTTTTCCAGACGTTGGGGCTGGTTTTACCCTAAGGAAGATCTTCAGATTATCTTGGTCCAGTGTCTGGCACAGCTCCTCTTGAGATTCTTATTCTGTAGCTGTTGGGGCTCCCTCTGCCTCTTGGGTAATGACCTCTTTGTAGGTTTTTAGGTAGTAACTTGTGTGGGGTCTGGGATCTAGAAGTTGACAAACACTCTGACAAGCCCCACCCCCTCCCTGCCCATCTGTCCATTCTTCTAGCTTCTCCGTCTGGAAAGCCCTGAGCCCTTCTGCCTTTGTCTCCTGCAGGGAGATGCTATTTCCATGGTCGGTGGTACACGGACGGGGCTGTGTTCAGTGGGGGTGGTGACGACTGTACCACCTGTGTCTGCCAGGTAGGGTGTGAGGCTCCTGCTCCTGTTGACTCAGTGGACGATGGGAAAAAAGTAGGGTGGGCAGCATAGGAATTGACCCAGGATGCTTTGCTGTGGAGAAGATAACCTGCTGTATAGCAAAAGGAAGAGATTGAAGCAGTAGTCCCTGTAGGGAATCTCCCATGCCTTCCCACAGTCTCCATGAGGTTTAATCACTCATCTTCAGCTCTGTATTGGCAGAGCACTTACCGTGATCTAGGAGCGCACATCCTCAGCCCGGAAGAGCACCAGTCCCTCTGACTGGCAGCCTATGGCCTTGGTGGGCATGGCTGGGCACAGGATCCTCTTGCATTGTTAACAGTGGAGACTTGAGGGGTGACTAGGATCAGTCAGGTGAAATTCTGAGGGTGCTGTGCCCTCTGGTTAGAGCAGAGGAGACTGGAGGCAGGTGGGCTTTTCTGGACTGTGTCTTGGGAGGTGTTCCCGGGAAGCAGGCCGGGAGAGGCGGTTTTATACAGTGATTTACTAGCTTGTGAGTGTCCTCAGGAGGAATGGGAAGTAGTAGAGGGCAGAGAGGACGCTAGGAAGACATCCTTTCAGCTCACCCCATGGACCGTTCTGTACTGTAGAGAGAGAGTGCGAGTTTAGAGGAGGGAGCTGGGCTCTCACAGCTGTGTATCAGACATGTCTGGGCATACGGGGCCAAGCACTCTTGCTGTCCCAGGAAGGAATCTGTGACTGTAAGGTGGGAAGGGCTCCCAAAAAGCAGACACTGTGGACCAGGCTGAGAGCTAAGGCTTGGAGTGGGGGTGGCAAGGTAAGGTCGATGCCTGGCAGTTTCCTAACCATGGAGCAGAGTCGATTGGAGGGTGGGAGTGGAAGGCGGTAGGGGAAGTCTCGATGGAACTATGGCTAAGAGGGAGGACAAGAGACGGTAGAGATCCAGCTAGGGCAGGAGGATCACCCCAGGACCTTCTTTCAGCTCCCCGAAAGGACTCCCCTTCTCTGCTCCTCTGTCTCCCTGGACACTTCTTTGTCACTTTTACTTGAGGGTTTGGAGGATAGCTGCCCACCATTCTTCTCTTCAGCTCTCGGTGGCCCAGGGCTGGGGAGTCCCCTTCACTGATGCTCTTCTCTCTCTTCCAGAATGGGGAGGTAGAGTGTTCCTTCACACCATGTCCAGAACTGGAGTGCCCTCGAGAGGCGTGGTTGCTGGGCCCAGGACAATGCTGTTTTACCTGTCGGGAACCCACACCCACCACAGGTAAGGCCCAGCTATGTGGCCCCCAACCCAGGGCTTAAGTGCACTTGGACTGATGGTGTGTGTGTGTGTGTGTGTGTGTGTGTGTGTGTGTATGTGTGTGTGTTCGTGAGATGAGCGTATGTATTTTATATAGCATCGTGTGTGAGCTGTGACTATATTCGTATATATAAGTTTGTGTGTGTCCTCACTTTGAAGGGTGCTTTATATGAGTCTACCTGTAGGTATGTATAGCTGTACATGCCCTTAAGTGTTGGTGTATGAGTGATATCTGTGTAGGAATGTGCCTATGTTTTATGTGATACACCTGCAAATGCATGTCGCTGCGTGTTTGTGCCAGTTCCCTGTGATGTGTGTGTAATTTGATATATAGGTTTTTGTGCAAGTGAGTGTCTGTGTTTGCTTGTGTAAGTGTGTGCAACTCTGTGGTCTGTGAGTGTGTCTGTGAGTGTGCCTGTGTGTGTGTGATGCATGTATGTGTGTATCCATCTGTGTATATGCAAATATACATTTGTATTTTGTGTATGTCTGTGGGTTTTGTTTTGTCAGCACAAATTTGTGTGTAAGTATGTGTGTACCTAAGTATATGACTGAATATAGGTCATTTTTTGGGAGTGGGAATGTGTGTGTTTGTCTGTCTGTTAACTTTGTGTAAAACTTTGCATGCATTTTAGTTTTCGAGCTGGAGCTCACTGCGTAGCACCGGCTGGCCTGGAACTCACAGAGATCCTCCTGCCTCTCTGCCTCCTGAGTGTTGGGATGAAAGGAGAGTGCCACCACACCCAGCTTTAGAAGTGTGCATACATTTTGAGCACACACTGGTCTGCGTGGTTTGTGTGTTGTGTATGCCTGTGAGCTTGGGGTTTCCTCTTTAGAAGTGTGGTGCTCTAGTTGGGGGGGGGCATTCCTGCCTATCGTGTTTTGTTTGTTTGCTTGTTTGTTTTTGTGCTGTTGTGGGTCCATTGAGCAGGCCTTGCCACTGAGCTGCATCCCGGCTCCCTGCCAAGCATTTTCTCCCTTCGCTGCCCTCTCTTGCCAGGCTGCTCTCTCGATGACAACGGGGTTGAGTTTCCGATTGGACAGATCTGGTCGCCTGGTGATCCCTGTGAGTTATGCGTCTGCCAGGTGAATGACAACCTGCTCGTCTTCAGCTGCTTTACTGGGCTGTCCCCTCTGCCTCCCTGACAGAGGCAGGACCACTGGCAGCCTGGCCTCAGTCTCCCTCCTAGGCAGGGCTGGGACCCACTTGTTCTGCTTTCAGTGGGTGACCGAGAACAGTAGAGCGTGGTGGCGGCCTTAGATACCGTGGGTTTACTCTGCTTGGGCAGGGAGCTGCTGCCGTGAGGGTCTGCCTCAGGGGCCTCGGGAGGCCTCCGAGAGGGTGGCCTGGGGTGTGGCTGGCTCTGGGAGCTGGTCTGCCTTTTCTGTCTCCTATGTTTCATCTTGACCTGCACCTTGTCATAGCTAAATAAGAGTGTGTGCATTTAAAAGTCAAGTATGGTGTTTACTAAGAAACTGGATAGTGCGTCCCCTTCCACTCTGAGTATTTGGGTCCCTGAGGGCTGTGTTTATCCAATAAAGCAGGGCAGGGGGTATATCGTTAGGGACCCCCTCTCAGTCATGCAGGATCTCCAGACCCCACATATTAATCTCTAGGTGATTGACACTCAGGGGCCTTTGTGAGAAGCCAGCCTGAGCATGTTTGCTGCAGGGAGACGGGAGAGTACAAGCCACCCTCTGCTGATCTTCTCCTTCATGACTGATCCTGGCCCTCATTTTACAAGAGAGTGAAATAAGAGGCCATGAACGTTCAAATTCTTGAGAAGGGGTGGGGGGCGGGAGAAACCTCGTATGGCATTTTGGTCTTCTGAAACAGGCATTTCCGGTGGAATAGTTTTCTATAAAAATAGGATTTTATTGTTCTCCATAGGTTTGGGGTGAGCCAGGGTTGCAGGGAAATGCTGAGAAGAATGCGGAGGGGGTGATGGTATGGCTGTGGCTGCTGCAACAGGATAGGATAGGAAGCAGACAAGGCAAAAACCCAGCTCTGACTTCCCTCTCTTGAGATAGGCAGACCCTTCTGGAGGCTTCACCTATGCTAAGCAGCTGCTCTTCATTGTCATGGGGGAGGGATGGGGAGGACCCGCCACACCACAGCCTCATCCTGGCATCCTTGAGGGCAAGCCTTGGACAGCAGGCAGCACTGTCTTTCCTGTGGTGTGGAAAAGCAGGGCCTACTGTCCCAAGTCTTGGTGAAGTCTCTTCTTCCTTTAGGCAGATGGCTCTGTGAGTTGTAAGAGGACAGACTGCGTGGATTCTTGCCCTCACCCCATCCGGGTCCCGGGACAATGCTGCCCTGACTGTTCAGCAGGTAACCAGGGCCAGGCCCCACCTCACCCTCTGAAGCCATTCTCAGGGCTCCCAGAGCCCCTGCCTGCCTAGCCTCAGACCCTCAGCACTGAGCACCCCTGGAATCTCATCTCACGCACGCTCCCGGCCACCTGCACAGCTCCCACAGCTCAGAGAAGCAAAGTGGCTTCCCCGGGACAGGGCCTGGATGCTAGACTCACATAGGCAAATCCAGAGGTCACAGTCCTCGTGGGGTGACATAGAAACCAGACATAGAAAACTGGGCCAGTGACAGGACACAAATAAGGCTAGGTTCCCCCCCAAAGTTATTTTTACCTTTTCTACAATTTAAAAATTAAGTTTGTCATAGAAAAGCCATAAAGCCATACATTTAAAAGGCCCATCTCTGTTTTTGACATGCACCGCTTTTTATATATGTGTGTCATGGGCATTTTGTTTTTAAAAATAATCTTTTCTTAAGGGCTGGGCTTGTTGGCACATGCCTGAAACCCCAGTTCTTAGGAGAAAGAGGCTCAAGCATGGGCCACACAGCAAGACTCAGTCTCAAAATATAAGATGAGGTAAAATAATATCAACCGTGTTATGTTGGAAGGTGTGTAGTTCAGAGGGAGAGTGCTTGCTTAGAATGCGTGAGACTCTGGGCGCCATCCCTGGAGCTCCAAATACAGACAACCGACAAGAAAACAGGTAAAATAAATGTTAAAGTATTTCCCTACTGCCTCACCTGATTTTATTATATATATGTGTGTATACACACACACACACACACACACACACACACACACACATACATTTTTTCCCCTTTGAGTCAAGGTTTCACTATGTAACCTATCATAACCTAGAATCTGCTTTTTAGACCAAGCTGTTCTGGAATTCCATGCTCCTGCCTCAGCTTTTGAATACTGGGATTCACAGGCTTGCGCCACCATGTGCTTTGGTAGTTACCAGTATGTGAACAATTTCATCAAAGTGGTCTTCTTTACATAGAGTCTTTGGGGACATCAGGGATTGGGGATATGAGCCATGGCAGGGGCTGAGGCAGAGGTGGTGGGGGTGGGGGATGGGACTGGTCTGGACAGATGGAGTTTGTGGTTGACTAACTGGAGAGGGACAGAAACCTTGCGTGTCTCCAGCACCACCGTGAGCCTCATGGGTCATCTGCCTGTACGTCCCCCAAGGTCCTCAGTGACACCCCCACTCCATGGTATGAAGACACCGAAGCAAGACTCTGCAATGTTCTTGCTCAATCCAGCCACAGAAAGCAGTCAGCACCCATTCTGAGGATGCTTATCGCTTACCTAACCTCTGAGCTGCTTGGGGAGGTGCTGGGCCTGACCTTTGCTCTCCAGATAAACTTTCAACCTTTGCCCTGGCCAGGCACCTGACCACCGCCAGCCACCCTTCTGGCTGCTGCTCACCACATGCTCTGTTTGGCAGGCTGCACCTACACAGGCAGAATCTTCTACAACAATGAAACCTTCCCGTCAGTGCTTGACCCCTGTCTGAGCTGCATCTGCCTGGTACGCACCACCCAACCTGACCCCAATCCCCAGCATCAGCTCCTGAACTCTGGAGAAGGGTCACCCCTGGTCCTGATGGAAACCACATCCCTGCCGTCCGTCTAGCAGGATTCTTTAGCCAGGATCAGGGAGTCACTGGAAAACGCCAGCTGGTTCAGTAGCTCTGCTTCAGGGTTGCTGAACTCAGTGCATCTCACCATGTCTCGTGAGAGAAGTAGCCAGCGGAGACCAAGTCATTTCTCCTGACTTCATGGCTAGTGAGCCTTAGTATACATACTCCTGGGTCCACACTTGCACCCCAGAGCCAACCCACTGCTCAGTCTAGAAAGAGTGTTAGGGTAGTACATATTGAATTTTCATATTTGGAAAATAAAGGACGGAGTGGCACTGCTTATTATGCTGATACAGTCACTGCGTGGTGGGAGCTCCTGTGTATGGTGGCAGTATGTCCTTGGGGTGTCAGTGAGCCTCAGCCCCAGTCATGTGTGAAAAGGACACGGTCAACACATGGATTGAGAAATGCAGGGTAAACATCTCTTTGGCCTCTGAGTGACCCGTTGCCCACTGGCCCTGTATATTCTCCGTCACGTGCTTTGGGAAATGTTGCTTCTACATCCTTTCTCCTTGGTTTCTTCTTTTTTTGTTTCTTTGTTTCCCTCCTTCCTTCCTTCCTTCCTTCTTTCTTTCCTTCCTTCCTTCTTTCTTTTTTTAATGATTCTGGAGATGGAGCCTAGGAGGGTTGTACTCCAGAGCAGCACCCCAGCTCTCTCCCTCATTTTATGCTGCTGAGCTTTTCTGGTCAATGGGTCACTACTGTCACGTGACCTCTTGGATAAATCTGCCTTGTTCCTGAGAGGTTAGGAAGGACCCTAACTAAGAAAGCGTCACCCCTGTATCCCCATCCCACCATGGATGGATGGCTGATGCTGCTCTCTAGATGGGTCTGCTTTGCTGTGTGTCTCGTGCCTTCCCTAGCCTTGGATTAGCTGTCCTGACTGAGGGGCCATGTGTGCTCTGTGTCCTACAGCTGGGCTCGGTGGCCTGCTCACCTGTGGACTGTCCCATCACCTGTACCTACCCCTTCCACCCGGATGGCGAGTGCTGCCCTGTATGCCACGGTGAGTGGGAGAAGCCATCTGTGTCCAAGTCTCCTGGGAGGACCTGGGTCTCATTGTCCCGTCTCTGTCTCTGTAGACTGTAACTTCGAGGGGAGAAAGGTGGTGAATGGTCAGGTGTTTACCTTGGATGATGAGCCTTGTACCCGGTGCGTCTGCCAGGTGAGCTGGCCTGAGGGCCTGGGGCTTCCTGTCAGGCCTGCATGTTGTACATGGGACCCCAAGCAAATCTGCCCATCTTTGTGCTGTTCACATTTCATGAGCCGTCAAAGTACCTTTGTCTCTGGCCACCCATCCCTCTTTGGAAGTTCAGATGCAGGTGTCTTGCTGGCTGGCATTGTGTGTCATCCAGAGCAGGGCCCAGGTATTTGGGCCTCTCCCCAACAACGCTTTTCTGTGTGCCCCACTACTGGCACAAGAGGCCCCGGAGAGCTCTACTATTGGTCGTTGGGATCCTCTGGGTTTCCTCACCGATGTCTTTCTGCATCTTCAGCTGGGAGAGGTGAGCTGCGAGACGGTCCCTTGCCAGCCAGTCTGTACTGACCCCTCCTGCCCAGGTAAGCAAGCCTTGAGCCTGAGCTTCCCTTGTCTTCCACTGCGAAACTTGTCAGAAACATAGGCCATGCTGGGGAGCCCAGGCTCAGACAGAGTTGCTGAAGGTCACACAGGTGTGGTGGGCTGCTAGTTCTGAGCTGTTTATTAGGGAATAACACAATGTGTTGTGTTGCCTGACAACTCTATCCATCCCCCTTCTTCTTTGTCTGTGTGTGGTGCTATGGATCAAGTTCAGTACCAAAGGCTAGGCCCTGAACTATCATCCCTAGCCTCAGCCCTTCCTCAGCCCCCTTTTGAGATAGGAGTTCTTTGTTGCCAAGGCTGCCCTTAAACTCTTGATATAAGCCGTCCTCCTGCTTCAGCCTTGCAAGTGCTGAGACTGCAATCACGTGCCACCAGACTTGGCTAGACCACGTGTTCTTTATTGCACAGTTAGACAGGACACAGTGATCTGTGGTATAGCTCTGAAGTCTCGATGTGGACCACAGCTGGTTATCCAGGAAAGCTGCCCTTTATCTGTGAGACCTCAGATGTGTCTCAAATTGTGGGTAGAACGGACCCCTGTATGATAGCACTGTCAGAGCAACGACAGAGAGGTTCCTAGGTGACTGACTGACTGGTAACACACACATACGGATGCACTGGACAGAGCGTGAGTTGCAGCCTGCACAGGACAGGGTGGGACGGTGTATGCCACCATTCCACTCACAAAGGCACACAATCAACACATGAGTTGTTTACTTCTGAAAACAGCAATTGATCACGGTAACTGAAGTGGCAGAAAACAAAATGTCGGTTAAGGGGGAACCACCCTATTCTCTAGGGCACATTTTCCTACCTCAAGCTCCCTCCCTCTGTCCCTCCATTCCTCTCTTCTTTCTTCCGGGTATTCCTATCTCCATGGGCCACCTTTCTTCCCTTTCTTTGTGTCTCTTTCCCTTTCTTCCACACACCTGTAGTGTACCTCCTGTGGAAAATCCTGGGGCAACTTCTCTTTTTTCCAATCTTGTGGGCTGTGTCAGGACAGTCCACCAGACTTGGTGCACAGATGTGGTTTTTTTTTTTTTATGCTTTCAACATTTAGAAAGATGTTGGATTTCCCCACCGTGTTATGGCCAACACTGCTTCCTGGGAAGTGTCTGTTTTCCAAGATCTGCTCTGGGAAAGTACAGGACTGGGAACAGTGCTGGGAACCTCTGGGGACTTATCCACCACAGGCTCTTCTACAATGGACAGATTCTATGCCCTCAGGTTTCCAGAAACTCTGTTGCCAGCACACTTGACAGCTACTAAGAACTTGCTGGAAACACTCATTGAGGGACCCTGCCTGAGTGCTTTCAAGGGTGTTGCTCTGCTTTTCAGAAGGAGCCTGGGGAAGGAGTTCTCTTTCTTCTTTTCTTTTCAGAATTTTATTTATTTTATGTATGTGGCTGTCTTCAGATACACCAGAAGGTTTCAGATCCCATTACAGATGGTTGTGAGCCACCATGGTTGCTGGGAATTGAACTCAGGGAAAGGTCGGAGCTCTTTGAGCCTCTTTCTTTTCTTTTTTATCCTTTGCTCTCCGACATTCCTCCATGTGCAAAAACTGAGAGCCAAAGTGGATGCACGCTGAGCCAACCTCTTTTCCCGGAAATAGTCTCAGCTCTGCTCACCCCATCCTATTCCCCCAACGCATAGCTCTCTGTAAAAGGAATACCACCAGGCTAGAGAGATGACTCAGAGGTTAAGAGCACTGGACGCTCTATCAGAAGTCCTGACTTCAATTCCTAGCAACCACACAGCGGCTCACAACCATCTAAATAGGATCTGATGCCGTCTTCTGGCATGCTGGCCTATATGCAGATCGATCGCTTATACATTAAACAAATAAGTAACTAAATGGAATACTGTTTTGGTAAAAATAAAAAAGGGACATAACCGGTTTCCTCTCATCTCTGCTCCATGCTGGGCCCCTGGTACTCTCAGACCCAGGTGGTTGCTCCCTGGTGTTAGTGCTGGCACCCTAGGGCCATATAAAACTAACCTTAATTTATCTCAGCGGCGGCTGGGTCCAGTGTGGCACCATGCCACATTAGCCCAGCTATCTTCTAGCCCCAGCGGTCTCTCTGCTCCCGTTGCTAGTCGCCCTGGCCGGCCCTGGCCAGTCGGGAACTCTGGTCCCACCTACCCAGTAAAATCAGGACTCAACAAACTGGAACCCAGCAATCAGATTTATAAGTTAAATTCTCAATCTACAATACATCCACAGAATCAATTCACTGCCAGTTAATAAAGCTAGAAACCACCCACCTAGACATGGCAAAATTGACCTAGTCCACCTGATCTGGGTCATCCTGCTCCATCTTGATTTCTGCCACTTCTCCTCCTCCTCCTTCCTAGACTCCCCACCCTTGCCTGCCCTTCCTTCTCATCCAATGTTAGGCTTTGCCTTATCCTGGACCTGCCTTGCTGCATAATGACATCATCCTACAGAATACCACCACTTCATCCAAAGAGAATGGGAATTGCTTTCATCTGAAGACAAAAATAATACAAAGAAGCTGGGTGGGTGGTGGTGGTGGTGGTGGTGGTGGCGGTGGCGGTGGCGGTGGCGGTGGCGGTGGCGGTGGTGGTGATGGTGCATCCTTTAATGCCAAACTCAAAAACACATCATCACCAAAACCCAGAAGGGAGGGGAGATAAGGCACTTGCTTCAGAGCTTGATGATACAAGTTTGGTCTCCAGAACATACATAAGGGTGTGGTTCACAGGGGAAAGGGAAGATAAGAGCAAAGGAAAGAGCTGGAGGACAGCAAAGGAGAAATGAACAGAATGAAAGGCTCACCCAGGGGTTGGGGATTTAGCTCAGTGGTAGAGCGCTTGCCCAACCACTGGTTCCCAAGGTTCGGCCTGAAAAAAAAAAAAAAAAAAAAAAAAGAAAGGCTCACCCAAAGGAGGTTGATGCCCTCCCCTCTGGTATCTTGAAATTTGTCTTCTGATTTCCACAAGTATGTTGCGACACACACATGCACACGCACACACACAGGTACACGCACATGCAATGTAATAAAAATAATTTCTTCAAACACAATTCACATACCACCCAGTTCACATACTTAAAGCATGTGACTTACTGACTTTTAGCTATGTGCAGCTGTCCTCTGGAGGACTTTCAAAGCCTTCCGGTGGGCACAGCTGTATCGACCTTCCTCAGGTGACCCTTTCCTAATGTTCATTTCTCCTTTGCTGTCCACCAGCTCTTCTCTTTGCGCTTAGCTTCCTTTCCCCCTGTGAAGCACACCCCTACAGTGTGAGAGGTGGTGGGCTGGGGCTGTTATTTATTTGGTGCTGGTGGATAGCCCCTAGTTCACTGCACTTGTCTTGTGGGCATGAAGCCTGGATCAGTCCCCAGCATCACATAAATTAAGTGTAGTCGTACTTGCCTATAGTCCCAGAGCAGGAGGATCTAAAAGTTCAAGTCTACTGGGCTGGAGGCACACACCTTTAATCCCAGGAGGCAAGCAGAGCTCCGTGAGTTCAAGGCCAGCCTGAACAATGTACTAAGTTCTGAAGGGACTCTGGCCAGCTTGAGTGTGGCAGGCCTCCTTTTTCTCCTTAATTTCCTCTGTTTTGCTGAAAACCATTAGATTACATTCCTTATAGCCACCAAGGTCTAGTCCCTTATTTGGCCAATTCCTCCTCCTGAGGCTGATCACCAAGGTTGAGCTATCAAAGTAGTGAAGTCCAGCAATCAAAAGTCCCCTTTGGCTGCCCTAACTAAGATGTCAATTAAAGTTAAACAGCTCATCCTGACATGGAGTTTCCCCTTTTACCGTTATAAACATCCATTTCCCTATATGCCAAGTTTGTCTCTTCTCTACCAGAGTCAGTCCTTTCTCCTCTAAGACAAATACCTCTTTTCCCTCTCCCTAGTTCCCTCCCCCTCTCCCTCATCCTCTATCTCCTGTCTTTGTCTCTTATTGCCTGCCCACTGTTCCTCTTGGGCAAATAAATTTCCTTTGTGCTGAGAACTTGGTTTTGGGGTCCTGAGCCAATAATTTTCCTTTCAAGTTCTAGGACAGCCAAGGTTACATAGAGAGATCGTGTCTCCAAAACAAGCAAGCAAGCAAACAAACAAGTCAATAAATCATATGGAATACCAATTTTTTGGATAGCGTTAGGCTTATAGTAAAATTGAATGGAACATACAGCGTTCCTCTGTTTTCTGATTCCATTTCTCCCACTAGCCACAGTGCAGTGGCATACACGTGTGGTTATTGGTGCACCCACAGTGACCTGTCATCGATGCCTGCTGGCCAGAGGGTTTAGGCTAAACCATCCTGTGTAGTCTTGCTTCTGGCCCTCAGTCTGTTGGGATGCCCATTTTGCAAGTGGGAAAACAGTCCTAGCAATATACTCCTTCTGTATCCTTTGCTCCCTGGCACTCCTATGTGGAGGAAACTAAGACCCAAAGAGGAGACACGCTGTGCCATGTGCTTTCCAAAAGTCACACTACAAGTTTCTGGGAGGGCTGCTTTGGTGAACTGCCCTCTTCCATTCATGGTCTCTTCACAGCCTTCTGTCCATGGAGGTTGGAGGCAGCTTACAATGGTCCTCACCAGGTGCTGAGTCTCCTCTGAGAGAGAATGGTGTCTATCCCTGGAATGGCTCCTTTCAACTAGGGGAACCCTTGTGACCCTGCTTTCCCACCTCTCCCCAGATTCCCTGTTTCCTCAAGAAGAAAAGCAGCAACCCTCCCCTCATGGAGATCTTGCCAAAGCTGCACGGAACCCCCGTGGAGACACTGAAGTCCCTGTCAACTGTAGCTCCTGCCCAGGGCCCCCATCAGCGTCACCTGCAAGGCCCACGTCCCAGCTCCTGAAACTGCTCTTAAGAACAAACCTGTCTAATGTTCAGTCTGCATCCCCAGGCCCTCCAGTAGCCCAGGCCTCATCCTCACTCCTGCTGGAGCCACAGGGCACAGTCCTTGGGAAGCCTGGAGCCTCCCGGCCCAGTGAGCCCTCAGCAGGGGCACCTGTCTCTCCTGGACCGCCCACTCTACCTCCAGCCATTCTGGGGACTCCCTCATCAACTGTCACTCCAGAAAGCTCTTCCTCAACCTTCAGGGTTCAGACAGCATTTCAGTGGCCTCTGACTACCACCCGCTCGACTGAGGCAGAAACACCTTCAGTGACTGACGCTGACCTCTCAGAGACCCTCGCCTCCTCCTCGAGGCCCCAAAGACTCTCTGCAACTCTCCTGGACACCCCTAACCCTGTTCCCCAACAGTCCACGGCAGACACTTTGAAGAAGGAGGAATCTACCATCTGAGTGTATCGCAATGGCTGGGACATGCCAGATAGAGGTCTCTGCTGATGGCCTAGTATGTGCACGGCCACAGGGGTAAAATTGGTGGGGTGTGCGGAGAAGACATTAGAACAAGATGGTCCATTATAAGTCAAAGAGAGAGGCACCAGAAGAAATAACCCACCCCTGGCTTTGGACTTTTAGTCTCCAGAATTGTGAGAACATAAATTTCCATTTGACCCCCGTCCTTGTCTGTGTTGGTTCCAGTGGCCCTGGCACACTAAGCCAACAACAGTGCCCACCCTCACTCAGACAGAGCTATGCCTAGGGTGAGCCTGTCAGTGCATACTCTTGACATTGACGTCATATAACATCTATCCTAGAAATGTTTTTGGAGGGTCTGTTGTCTGTCATTGTGCTTTATTTTCAACACTGACTTCATGTAATACTCATCTCAAGAGTGTTCAGAGCATGTGTTATATCTCCCATCTCTAATTTAAACACTGGGCTGCTAAAACCTCACTCCTCACAAGTTCACAGCCCAGGGCGAGCGAGGGACAGGTGCTCAGAAGACAAGTGCACTTTTGAGTGTGAGGTCGGGATGTCAGAGGCCAGTGAAGGTGGGGGCAGGGACGGGTGAGGGAGGGCCAGAGCTTACCCTTACCACTTTTACAGCAGTAGATGCCTTCTCCTTTCTAATTCCCTACTTTTAGAATCTGGGTGGGGGTAGGGATTGTTATATTAGATTCCCTGGGAAAATCATTACAGTCAAATATTTATAGCTAATAAATGAGTAAATAAATATATTTGTTACCGTGGGATTAATAGGTCTAAAGGCAAGGAGGCTATAGGACAATAGCTTTGTGTTGCTAAGTAACCACTCAAGCAGAAGTGGGTAAGATAAGATAGAGTCATAACTACACAAGTGTCTGTGTGTAGCACCCACAGTGGCCAGCAGGTGTCAGCACTCAGCTGAGCCACACCTGTGGCTGTCTGTATGCAAAGCAATTCAATCCAGAAAGAGTTCAGCAAAGGTAAGGTCTCCTTTCTATAAGAGGTCTTTAGCTTTTGTAAAGTAATGTTACTTAGGGCATGGTGGCTCATACCTGTAATTGCAGTACTGAGGATGCTGAGGTGGATGATCAGGAGTTCAAGGCTGTCCTAGGCTACGTGATATATCTAGAAAAATAAAAAACAAGACTGGGTGTCAATGATATATACCTTAAATGCCTAGTTTGGGAGGCAGAAGCAGGCGGATCTCTATGAGTACTAGGCCAGCCTGGTTTACATAGTGAGTTTCAAGAGAGCCAGGGTTCTGTCTTGAAAACAACACCAATCCCCTCAACAACAAACAAACACCCTTCCCCCAAAACAACACCCAAAGCCAAGCAAAGATGTTTAACTTCTCCCGTTATCTTAGCCTTGGCCATTGGAGGGGGGAACAGGAGTTGGGGTACTGTGGGTGGGGTTTCATGATGACTAAGAAAAGTAGAATAAAAGTCCCCAGGAGAACTGTTTTCTGCTGTACACTGAGAGTCACTGCCCGTCTAGCTTCTGTCAGGTGCTGGTTTTAAATAGCAATAGTTCATGCTACCTGACAGGCTGTGTTCTGAAGGTCGTACAGGATTAATCCACGGTCTTCACATAAGAAGAGAGGATAACAACTCTGTTCCTGTGATGGCCACCTGCTATCATGACGCTGGAAGTGGGAAATAGGGGCAAAGGACAGATGATCGCTGGGACCATCATAGGACATGGGACCGGGTGACCCTCTTGGGTTGTCCTTTCAGAACTTGTAGCCTTTATGCACACTGTGTGTGGCCTGGAAGTCCTTCCCTGCCTCGGTATCTTCCAGTGTCATCCCTCTTGGTTTTGTTTAGTCTCCCCTGTACCTGTTCCTTGATCTGTCTCTGTGACTCATAGGCAAGCTCTACCCAGGGTGCCTCTACCCAGGGTGCAGCACAGGCTTGATGTGTAGATGGCCAGTGCCTCTGGGCTGTATGAGCAGCAGCTTTTGCAGTGTGATGAAACGGGCTCTGATTGTGACTTTACTCTTCTTGCTCCTTCTGTTCTCTGCCCATCCTGGGCTTGTGGGAAAAGCTATCCCAAACCAAACATAGCCTCTTTTGTTTTAAAAAGATTTTTAAAAGATCTACTTAAGTGTTTTGCCTGCGTGTACGTACACAGTGTACGTACATGGTGCCCACAGAGGTCAGAGGAAGATATTGGAGCCTCAGGAATTAGACTTACAGACGGTTGTGAGCTACCATGTGGGTTCTGGGAACCGAACCCAGGTCCTCTGTAAGAGCAACAAGGGCTCTTACCTGCTCTCCAGCCCATAAGTATGCCAAAAGTTGACAGTCCAGATCAAGAGTTCTAATAGCTGTGCTCCCCAGAAACTAACAACCTTTTTCTTTATTTGGGGCAAGGACTGGGGATTGAACCTGGTGCTTTGCTTATCCCAGCCAAAGTCCCAGCCCCAGTCCTCCTTTTACCCTTGTCTTTAAAGGTTTTATTTCTTTGTGTGTGTGTGTGTGTGTGTGTGTGTGTGTGTGTGTGTGTGTGTGTGTGTGTGTGCGCAGATATCAGATCCCTTGGAGGTGGAATTCAGTTGTTTGTGTGCTGGGATCTGAATTCTGGTCCTCTGACAGAACAGTAAGCTAAGCCATCTCTCCAGTTTCTCTTTTACCTCTTGCCTAGAGACAGGTTATCACTAGGTTACCCATGCAGGCCTTGAACTCACTATGTAGCCCAGGCAGGCCTTCAGCTTGTGGATTCTCCTGCCTCAGCCTCTCCAGGTGCCTGGCCTGTGCCACCAGGCCCAACATCCAGAACCTGTTTTTAATTATACTTTAAGCAACTTTCTGAGCAAGGAGGGGGATAGAGGAAGAGTCAGTTCAAGTCCTCTTCTCTGTCTAGAACATCTCATACTTTATGACTAATATCCACTTATAAGTGAGTATATACCATGCATGTCCTTTTAGGTCTGGGTTACCTCACTCAGGATGATATTTTTTAGTTCCGTCCATTTGCCTGCTGGCACATATTCTCCATGTCCCTTATCTGCAGATCCATCTAGCTGTCTCTGCGTGGGCCGCCAGGTCTTATTTATGTGAGGTCATCTAGACCACCCTACAATTCAAGCTACCCTCATCTTTCCTCTGCAACCTGGGAAGCACAGTTGGGTACTTTTATCTGTGATTACTCTTTATCCCAGACCCATGGCTCTAAAGAACACTGTCAATCTACCTCCAGGTCGTAGATGAGACCATCTGACCAAGCAGAGCCAATCACAGAATCTCTTTCTCCACTGCCCAAGATATTTGGTCCAGGATGGATACACCACTCCAGGTGGACCAGCCAAGAGTCCTCTTGCTATGCTAGGAATTTTTTTTACCTGTGTCTTTCCTGATCAGATACCTTTGGATGTGGAATCCTGGTACTCACTGACCTCAAAGCACAACAGAAGGAAGCCGGGAGGCAGAGAATCAAAGGGGAAGAGAGGAGGGCACATATACGTTGGCTTTCAGGCCTCTGGTTATTCTCTGTTCTCTTCTGCACCTTCCTTGAGTCAGTCCTAAAGGCTTTCTCTTCATTCATGCCGGCTTCTCTCACCATGGATACTTCATGGTGGAGTCATGCTTCCTAACATTCTGAAGACTGAGGCAGGAAGAAGCATGCTGAAAGTTTGAGATCTACCTAGACTTCAGTAGTGAGCTCTAGGCTAGCCTGAGCTACAGAGTGAGAGACCCTGACTCAAAAACTAATTCCAACATATCTCATTAACCCAGAGAGAGAGAGAGAGAGAGAGAGAGAGAGAGAGAGAGAGAGAGAGAGAGAGAGAGCGCAGACATTAGTATCAATGGTTTTACGAATGCAATCTTTATTTCTTACACAGAACAGGGTCTTGCAGAGCTCCTCCTAGCCTGGGGTCAGCTTCCTGGATGAAATGACCCGTACTCAATTTGTGTTGAGGGGTGTGCCTGGCCATTTCCTGAAGGAGGCCCAGCACTCATGCAGCAGGAGCCAGACCAATCCTGTTATTTGCCCGATCGAACACGGTGAAGTACAGCCTCAGGAAAACATCCCCCAGCACCCACAACTCAGGGTCTGGCGGGTCATCTGTGCTTTCCTCAAAGTTGCTTCGGCAATTGTGTGAATGATCCTAGAAAAGAAGGGCGACAGATGAACTCAGCCCCTGGCTGTCCAGCTTCTTCCTTTTTTCCTTTTGAGCCCAGGTGTTGTCAAATTGCCCAGTTGTCTTCGCACATCCTATGTAGCTGAGGGCAACCTTGAATTTCTGATCTTTCTACCTCGGCCTCCCAAGTGTGAGGTTTATGTAGTGTTGGGGACTGACCTCAGGGTTTCCTATATTCCAGGCAAGCATTCTACCAGCTGAGCTGCACCCCCAGTCCTGCCACTTAGCTGTGGTCCTCCTTTCATGGAACCGTATGGCTCTTTCTGGCTGCTGCAGAAGTGGCTTATATGGCCTGGAGAAGAACTACTGTTGCCCCCACTGCTAGAGTCTCTGCTAGAGTCACCCTCATAGACTCCCTGGAGCCTGCCCCATCCCACACAGCCACTGACTTCCATTCCTTCTCTTCAGTCCTCTCTCCCCAGCTTTTACCATGCCCGATCTCCAGGCCAACCTATGCCTCTCCCCACCCCCTCTCCCACCTTTTCCTCACTCCATCCACCTCCAATTACTTCCCTTTCTCAGTGAGAGTCAAGAACCCACCCTTAGGTCCTTGTTATTTAGCTTCTTTGGGTCTGTGGGTTGTAGCAGGGTTATCCTGTACTTTATGGCTAATGTCCACTTATAAGTGAGTATATACCGTGCATGTCCTTTTACGTCTGGGTTACTCACTCAGGATGATATTTTCTAGTTCCATTCATTTGCCTGCTGGCACACTCTCCTCCATGTCCCTTATCTGCAGATCCATCTAGCTGTCTCTGCATGGGCCACCAGGTCCTATTTACCAGACCACCCTACAATTCAAGCTACCCTCATCTTTCCACTGCAACCTGGAAACAGTGGTGCCTTGCTGATCCCTCGATGTTTATGGGAGGAGGAAGAAACACCACTCTGGATTTTGAAGATGGTTTTGTGGGCCTGGCTTGCCCTGTTGGTGGGAATCAGCAGCACCTGTAATTGCGCATCCTTACCACCAGGGTGCACCTTCCTCTCCCACAGAAGCCAAACCTGGTAAAGAACATCCCCACTACAGGACTCCTCACCTTTCGGATGTAGGCACTGGCTGGCACTGGGTAGGTCACACTGTTGATGGTGAAGACAATGTCAGGTAGGGTGTTGATGGTGTCACACTTGAGGAAGTACTGTCAAAGAGGGGTTGGCTGCTGGTTAGTACTGTGGGGAAAACCCAGAGTGGCCTTCTCATATGACCCTTTCTTTACCTCGCCATCACCAGAAGCCTTGGCACCAATGAGGTTCTGGATGGTAAGGATTGAGCTTCGGGGGCCGGTCACCAAGGAGGTCCCTGTATCCATGATACCTTGGCAGCCACCATCACAGGCAATGATCTCCCCGTTCATGGAGATGCTGAGAGGCAGGGGCCAAAATAAACAGCAGGATCACCACCACGCAGTAACACACTCCCCTTCCCTGACTTCCAAACAGCCGGCCAGCTCTCCACACCCACCCTCTCGCATGGCCGCTTTACCCTTTCTGATTTATTTGTTTTTTTTTGTTTTTTTGTTCTTTTTTTTGGAGCTGGGGACCGAACCCAGGGCCTTGCGCTTCCTAGGCAAGTGCTCTACCGCTGAGCTAAATCCCCAACCCTGATTTATTTGTTTAGACCAAAGGTTCTTAGCAGGTTTTCTGAGCTGATCTCCAATGTCTGAGCTCAGATGACTCCTCTGTTTCAGCCTCCCTAATTGCTGGGACTACAGCTGGATACCACCACATTTAGCTTTCCTTTCTGCTTGTTTGCCTGTCTGTTTTGAGACAAGGTCTTACGTAGCCCAGACTGACGTCAAACTCATTTCTAGCGAAGGATGACCTTTGCTTCTCAGGTGCTGGGATTAGAGGTGTGGCCCCGTCACACACACCTGTTTATTGAATGCTGGGGGTCAAACCCAGGGTCTCCCACATACTAGTCAAGCAGTCTACGAACTGTGCTGTATCCCCAGTGCCATCCTTTCAGTAATCGAATGAACTGGGCTGTTTCTAGCCTCAGGGCCTTTGTGTATTACCCTTTGCTTGGCTGGTTTCTCATCATCTCCTAAGTTCCAGCCTAATTATCACCTTTTCCAGCTGCAGATTCAATCCAGTCCCTCTCTTGGTTCCTATACTCATTTTTAGCAAGCAGTGGGGTGGTGACTCACTATTGGACTCTCTGGTTATGTATCCACATGCGCACTACTGGACGATATGGTCACTGAGTGCCTCCCTCAGGCACCTCATACAATGATCCTCAACAAACGTGTGAATGAATGAATGAATGAATGAATGAATGAATTGAGGAATGAAATGAACAAGGGACACTTGTGCCTGACCGACTCCACAGCTTTGGAATGAGGGTAGGTGCCTGTGGGCATCAGACACTGCAGCAGGGAGAAGAGCAGCCATTTGCTGCAGAAGAGGCCATCTCTCTAGCAGACTGCCTCGATGTTGATGCTCCTGTCCAGGCAGCACCCCAGGAAGCCCACACAGATGGCCAGGCTGCTGATGTCCTTGAAGGACGTTTAAGCTTCCATCTGGTGACTCTGTGAGAGTCTGTTCAGTTTTTACCCTCATGTGTTCAGGTACGCCAGGTCCCCAGGTACTCGCCTGCTGCCTGGCTAAGACATGTACTCGTGGCTCTCAGATCAGCAGATGGAGGCTTGCGTCTGCTTCTGTCTGTTCTCTGGTGTGATAACTTACTGTGGGCCCAGGACTTTACCTGCTTAGGACAGGAAGCCCCAAGTCCTGGGCAAACCATGGTGGTGCTCACTCCGCTGCCTCCGTTCAGTCTTAGAACACCAATCCCTAGCCCCAGTTTCACTTTAGGGTTTTCAGACCACACTTCCCACCCATCCCACTCTACACGGGCCTTTTCCAGAGACTCCTGACCATCCAGGTCTGTAGATTTCCTGCCCTTCAATTAGCACTGGAGACCCTGGCCTGACCTTCTCTGGTGGCGATTTTGCTGAGGTGACCTTGACGGGTTACAAGTGTGGCTTCCAGGGCTATATCTATGGTGTCAGAGAATGGATGTCTGTGTGTCTACATGTCATGTGCAGGTCTGTTTCTGTGTGACTGTCTTGTGATTCCATGTGTCAGTACATGTCAGAGACCTTGTGTGTGATTGTATGTGTAGATGCTGTCATATATGGACATGGGCCTATGTTTCTGTTTCTGTGTCTCTGTCTCTCTGTCTCTTTCTCTGTCTGTCTGTCTGTCTCTGTCTCTGTCTCTGTCTCTCTCTCTCTCTCTGTGTGTGTGTGTGTGTGTGTGTGCACGTGTGTGTGTACGTGTTGGAGGTAGCCTCCAGGGGCAGGAATCAGGCATGTGCTTACCTGTCCACAGCTAACTGCCAGTAGCTGGGCTTGGACACTGGTACCCAGTGGAGCTCTCCATGGTAATAGGAGGGGTCCACCCCACCTAGCATCAGCACGCTGCCCTTTTCATCCTTGCTGGAGGGAAGAAGAGGAGGAAGGCTTACCGCCCGGTGGAGACAGATCAGCACAGCTGCTGCTGCTGTCACTGCTTGGCATTCCTGGTGTGCCCGGCCACACCCACACAGCCCCGCCCAGCAGCCCTCCTCAGGTGCTCCATTATTCATGGACAGGGAAAGTGAGGGAAGAAGGACCATGTTACACAGCTCATGAGTGGCAAAGCCAAGGTCCCAATGTGGATAATTGGCTACAGAATTGAACTCTGGACACCCAACCATTCTGTGGAGCACTCAGGCTCGGGCGCCCTGGAAACTAGAGCGACTTTATGATTGTGCCCAGAAGGGTGTGGATTCCACTTGTCTAGGTTGTTATTTTTCCAGAATCCTAAGGCCTAGGGTACCTAAGGGTGTGCTTTCCAGCTCACTCTGGGCTAGCTTCATCTCAGCGAGCCCTGCCCCCACCTCAGGCCTGTTGGTTCTCTCTGCCTGATACATTGCTGTCACAGACACAGTTACTAGCTGAGGTCTCTTTTCCTTTGTTTACTACCTTCTTGTCATCTGTATACACACACCCCTTTTTGTGTATCCTCCCACAAACTGTATACAGAGTGGCACTCAGGGCTTAACAGCTGTTTAGTAAGAAATAGTTGAAGGAATCATTGTGGAGCAGACTCAAGTGTTCCCAAGGCCCAGAGAAAGACTGACCCACTTGCTTAATGCTAGAGCTGTTTAGTCATGCTAGAGTGCTGGGATTCCTAGGACTCAGGTTCCTGAAGAGCCCAGAGCCATAAACATATACAGACAGACACAGACACAGACACAGACACAGACAAAGACACAGACACAGACACATAGACACAGACACAGACATAGTCATAGACAGACACAGACACAGACACAGACACAGACACAGACATAGTCATAGACAGACACAGACACAGACACAGACAGATCCCATTCTCACATGTGGGATCAACTCCCACTTTTGGTGGGGAAGAGACAAGTATCAACAGGACCCTGTCTCCTGTGTTTTGCCTTCTCCCTTGTCTTCCAGATCCTCAGTCCCTCAGCGATTCAGTGTAGCTGAAGAGATGATGGACTGATGACCATCATGGGGAAGAATCCTGAGGGCTGAACTTGAGTCTGCTTCTCTCAGCACTAGACTGGGTCATCTTGGGCAAAGCCCTTCTCAGAGTCTTGGTTTCTTTATCTCTGACTGAAGAGATGGGACTAAAGGAGTCAGCAAGTTCTCCTTGGAGGGTCTGGCAGTCAGCACTGGAGGCTCTGCACACTGGGAGGCATTTTCTTTACTGATGGCTCAATGCCACTGCTACTGTGCAAAAGCAGCCTCAGGCAAGACGGAAACAAATGTGCCAATGAAACTCTATTTACAGAAACAGATGATGGGCCAGATTTGGTGTCCAGGCCATAGCAAGCAGACACCTAGACTAGACTATGTCTAAAGAACCTTCAGATCTGAGAGTCAACAATGTTTAATGCAACTGACAGCCTAGAAAAAGGGCTGAGCTGGCACAGGCTCACCTGCTCAAGTAGAAGGCAAAGAGATTCTGGGGGATGAGGCCCTGTATCCACAGGTTGTCAAAGACAGGCGTGACTCCCTGAAGACCAAGGTTGGGGTATCCCAGCCCCAGGATACCATCAAAGACAGCATGTTCCATGAAATGGCCAGGTTCTTCCAGGCTCAGGCCAAATGCCTGGGCCACAACTGTGAGGTCCCCAATCTGTGAGAGAAGAGGGTGTCCTCAGATAAGGCTCTGAGACGGGAGCTATAGTATGGCTGGGCTTGGGGTGGGAAGATGGTCTGACCCGACAGGTATGACTGAGTCCTGGCCCTGCCTGAGGCTGCTTGGATATGAATCCCAGGCAGAACTGGGATCACTAAGTGTCCTTAGCTGGTCTGGAACTTGCTATGTGGACCAGGCTGGCTTTAAATTCACAGAGCTCTGCCTGCCTCTGCCTTTTGGAATGCAATCATTAAAGGCCTGTGCCACTATGCCTGATTAAGCTACCAGGGTTCTTAGAAATATTCGGACTGGGAAAATTGTGTGTGTGTGTGTGTGTGTGTGTGTGTGTGCTTGCGTGCACGTGTGTGTTCATTCTCTTATATTTTTGGTTGTGAGCCTAGCCTTTAACGGCTGAGCCATCTCTCCAGCCCGTGTGTGTTCATTCTCAAAAGCCTCCAAGGCCTCTCAGGTAACTGTCTTTTGATGGGACATGGCTCTCCTGAATCTGTGCTCTGCTTTTTCTGCTTGGGAGCTCAAGGCCCGTTGGTTACTCCCAGAGGCCTAAACCACTAGCTGTCCCCTGAGACTTCCTACCTGCCTACTTCTTCTAAGTCACTTTCCAGCTCTTCGGATGACCAGCTGTGTGACCTTGGACAAGGCATTGGCTCCTTCTGTTCACTTGCCTGTGGAATGAAGCTCTAACAATATCTGCCTTGGGCTTATTGGGAAGACTAATGGAGTTATTTTGAGGAATGTGCATTATTTTTTACACAACTCTTTCTCCTTGCTACTGGCAGGATCTTGTGCTCCTCTTTGGGAGCCTCGGACACCTGTGTAGCTGGAAGGATTCACTTGTGGAGGACCCACCAGGTGTGTGGCCAGATGGAGCAGAAGGGTCCTCCCAGATGACCCTTCGGCAGTGTTCTCTCCCAGAGCCAGCCGCATGGCAGCCTCTGCCTCCCGGCTTACCTTGACAGTGTCATAGGCAAGAAATCCAGACATCTCTCCTGAGCCATAGGCAACATTCACAGGTCGGCCTGAGACCAGGAAAGTGGACGACCGAAGAGGGTTGAAGACTTTGTGGTGAGCTGCAGGACATGGACACGAGGGGACCCTTAGGCATGCTGGGATATGAAGTGACTGAAGGCAGGGCATGGGTGGGGGAGGTCAGCTCAGAGTGCTCACCGCAGGCTGGGCTGGAGCAGTAGATGGATGGTACCCACAGGTCTGAAGAACCAGTATCCAAGACAACCTTGAACTCCTGAGGGGGCGTGCCAATGCTGATGGTGCCGATGTAGACCAGCTGCAGAAAAAAGGGCTGTGGCTAGGGCCAGGCCAGCCTAGCTGCCGTGCCTGTCTCCTGGATTCTGGGGTGCCTGTCTCCAGAGCATTCTCCGCACTGCTAAGCCTCTGCTCAAACCTTTTAGGAACACTTCATCCTCTCCCAAACGTCTTAAATTCTTTCCACCCGTGAGGGTCCAGCTCCACCAGGCAGCCTTCTGGGTCACTCCAGGCCCCTGTGCTCTTTGCTTTCTACAAAGTCAAAATAGTTACTATCAAGACCACTCAGTCCTTTTTTTTTTTTTTAAAAAGATACATTTATTTTATTTATATAAACATAGGAGCCCTTTATAGATGGTTATGAGCCACTATGTGGTTGCTGGGAATTGAACTCAGGACCTCTGGAAGAGCACTCACTCATGCTTTTAACCCCTGAGCCATCTCTCCAGCCCCAATCAGTCCTTTCATTGGGCATTTGTTTACACTTCCCCACCTATTGCCTTTTCTTCCCCCTTTCTTTTTGATAGGTCTCACTATGTAGCTCGGGCTAGCCTCAAACTCATGATTCTCCTGCCTCAGTCTGTAAGAAGCTAGGCTTAGTCAGGTGTGGCAGTGCACACTTCTGATACAGGCATGCAGGAGGTAGAGCGGGTGGATCTCTGTGAGTGGGAGGACAGCCACATAGCAAATTCCAGGCCAGCTAGAGTTACACAGTCTTGAAAAAAAAAAAAAAACCCAAAGAAAGAAAGAAACTAGGTTCTGCTCGTCAGACATGACAGCATCTTGCTGGTTGGCCCAGCGTCCAGCCCATCTCAGAACTCACTCTGCTCATTGGTTGAAATCTGAGTCTGCCAGTGGGATACCTAACTTGATTTGCAATTGGATTTGCCGGCCTTGGGTTAGATACAGCTCATCCTTGTTTGGGGCCTAGGGATTCATCTCGGGAAAAAAAAAACAAAACACAACAATAGTCCAGGTACGCAGTGACTTCCCTTGGCATAGAACAGGACAGGATGTCTGTGTGGTAGTAACTGGTCATTGCTGGGTTCAACCAGTCAGCACAGCTCCAGATGGAGTAGGGATGAGGAACAGTGGGGGACACAGGTCCCTGTTCCTCACCCATTTTCCTTTCGTGTGTGTGTGTGTGTGTGTGTGTGTGTGTGTGTGTGTGTGTGTTGTGTATGTGCAGGTGCAAATAGAGGCCAGAGGAGGACACTGGGCATCCTGATCTGTGACTCTCCACCTTATTCTTTTGGGATAGGCTCTCTCACTGAGCGTGGAGCTAGGCTGGCAGGCTACAAACCCCAGCTACTCTCCTGTTTCTGCTCCCACAGCAGGTGACACAGAGGGGTGTGTGTGTGTGTGTGTGTGTGTGTGTGTGTGTGTGTGTGTGTCTACATCCAGTTCGTATTTTATGTGATTTTATGTGAATGTTAGGGATTTGAGCTGAGGTCCTCACACTTGAGCAGCAGGTGCTCTTAGCTGCTGAGCCAGCTCAGCCCCTGCTCTCTACCCTTTCTGACTTTAGGAACCTCAGCCCCAATTCAGTATTCTTCAGAGGGGCCACAGTGCTAGGCAAAAGCCCTAGGGGGCGCTCGGGAGCCCCAGCTCCCGTCACACTTACGTCTAGGTAGTTCCTCATAGGCTCATAAGTTACTGATGGGTTCCTGCGCTGCTCAAGAAGCACGTGGGCACGGCTGCGAGGGAACTTCTCCAGGTAATCCTTCAGCATGTGGCTTTCCCGCAGGTTTTCTCGCATGGACTTAATCTTCATCAGGGGGATTCTTTAAATGAGCATCCGGAAGGAAATTAAGTGAGAGATCGCGGAGCCGTGGGGCCCCAAGAGGCGACTCCCGGGGACCACACCTTGCATTGCAACTGCACAGTGGTTTTCCAAAGAAGATAGATCACAGTGAGAAGACAATGGCAGGGTGCCTGGTTTCCAGGCTCTGGTATTCGCTTTCGAGCCGGCCACGGGGCCGTTCTGAACCTTTCAGCTTCCCTTTCTGTAAAGAAGATAGGATAATAACTCGCTTCACGTTGACTGCTCAGGGTGGCGGTGATGGACCGCTGGTGATGGAACATCTACCATCTGTCCTAACACTCTTCCCAGTATTGTCTTTCTCAAAGTGGCCAGAGAGGAAGGGTGGAAGATGGGACATTTCTACTCCAAAGCCCCTTTCCTTGTGACTCAGCTTTGGTCACCATGATGGTTACCAATCAAAGCTACGCCTAGGAAGAAGCGCCACCCCCTTTTGACTTTTCATTTTGAGACAGGGTCTTATGTATTCTGGGCAGCATCAGACTTGATATATAATTGAGGATGACCTTACACTTTTATCATCTGGTCTCTATCTTTCAAAAGCTGACATTACAAGCAGAAACCACTGCACGCAGGTGGAAGCAGCCCTCAAACCCACCTTGTTTCAATCAGAAGTGAGGAATGAGAGAAAAATGGGAAATGCCAGGGAGCTAAAGTGAGAAATGATGAGGCCTGAGCCCAAAGAGAGAGAGAGAGAGAGAGAGAGAGAGAGAGAGAGAGAGAGAGAGAGAGAGAGAGAGAAATAGAGGTCTGTGGACACAGAGACTCTCAGAGAGGTGGTGGTGGACAGATGGATGGATGGACAGACAGACATGCTGAGAGAGGTCTAAAAGACAACATAGAAGCTATACCCCTAAAGCTGCACTGAAGGATTTTGGTGAGAGACGTCACACAGACCATGATGTGACTTGTGCTCTTGGAGTTGGGTGACCCTGTATGCCTGCCCCAAGACTTCTGGGCCTTCCGGTGTTCCTGGCAAACTATCACTGATGAATGGACATCTGAAGGTTATGAAGGCCAGGGGGGGATTTCATTTCCTTCTTCACTGTAGGATAGGCATGGGATAAGAGGGTCAGACAGTTTTACAGGAGTGAGAAAGAGGCCAGGCTGATAGCACTCAGTTTATACTTACTTGACCAAGCACTCTGAGAGGGCCACAAGCCCGAGGACCCAAAGCCACTTCATGATCCTTTCCCAGGCTAAGGTGCTAGGGAGAAGCTCTGGGCCTGAAGCTGTGTGGAGAACTGCTTATTAAGTACGTCTGGCCTGCTCTAATCAGACCCTGGAGGGCCACTAATGGGGCCTGATAAGAAATGCAAACCTCCCCGATAACATCTTTACCCTGGTCAGGAGAGGAAAGGGCTAAACTTTCTCAGAATCTAGGGAGTTTTCGTGGCTGTGAACGTAGCACCAAGTCACCTGATTTTACAGAGTGGGGAGACGCCTGCTATCTCGGTGATAAAGACCCTGTGGATAAAGTGACAAAGGTAAGTGCTAGGTGCCTTTCTGCTGGTCAGATCCCACCAGTTACTAAGTGGCCTGTGACGTGTACTCTGCTGTCCTCATTAGAGAGTGGGTTACTGGGAGGTACAGAAGGCCTGGTCTGACACCCTCAGTTTGCTACCCAGGGCCCATGTGGTGGGAAGATAGAACTGACTTGCTTAAGCAGTTTTTAACCTCCATACGCCTCCGTGGTAATTCCAGAGGCACCCCCACCCACATAAAACACACACAAATAGATCAGTAAATGTAAAAATGCATCCATGATAAATGGAAGACTTTTAAAAAGTTTATTTTTCTTCAGAAACCAACAGATAGGCAGTTAGTCCCTGCCTTCATGGACTTTTCAGCCTGGGGCAAGATGGGCCTGCTCAGGACCTAGGAGGCAAAGTGGGTAGTCTGGGTGGCCATGGTGGGCATGGTGCTACATTGTCTTACCACAAGGAGGCAGTCTCGAGCCAGCTCTGACTTGCCAATGCCAGGCTGGAAGGAAGCCATGGTGCCAAGTTGGCCACATTTTCGAGAGAAGTCAAAGCCTGGTTTTTTTTTTTATTTTTTTATGTGAAATTCCTGCTTTTTAAATGTTAGCAGCTCGGATATTATGATGCAGGTACTTCACAAACTGTCCCTGGCTCCTAAACCCCTCCCTGCAAGTGAGAAGATACTCTTCATCCCAGAGGGTGCAGCAGGACACCACGCAGAATCTGTTAACCTTAGCTTTTACCCTTTCTGTTCTGCCACATTTTGACGTTCTTGTTGAGGAAGCCGTGACAAAGTCTCCTTAGAAAAGCAAATGGACAGAGTTTGGGGACGGGAAACTTACCAACTGATGAGGGTCCCTATAGTGCTGCAGACCTGGAAGCCCGCCAATTCCAGGGGATCCAGTGCACTCTTCTGGCCTCTAAGGGTGTTTTCCCCCACCCCCATCCCATTACAGATGATTCTGAGCCACCATGTGGTGGCTCAGAATTGAACCCAGTACCTCTAGAAGAGCAGCCAGTGCTCGGAACAGCTGAGCTATCTCTCCAACCCACCCCCACGCCCATGGCCCCCACAGCAAATGAGTGAACACACACAATGGATATGTTCCCCCAAGCTCTGAGCCACTCAAACAAATGATCCAAACTGAAGGAGGGCTCTCAGGAACCCTGACGTATATCCAGTTGGAGAGACGTATGGAGAACTCAGCATATGGCTGTGGGCTGACATCTAGAGCGTGGTGCAGTCTGGGCTGAGCCTAGCTGTGGAATCAGAGGCAGCCTGCAGGTGAGACAAAGCAATGACTTCAAACAAAATTCCCACGTGATGAGCACCTATTATAGCTCCCCTGATAGGATCCAGGTTGGTCTGCCCATCCAGACATGCAAATAAATATTCTTTTTAATCATCTTGTCAGACAAACACACCTGGGAGCCTTTGGCCCCATGTTTACCTCCTTAAACTGGCACTACAGCATAGACTACAGAATAATACTCTTCTCCCCACAGGAGTCCTACTCATCCTGGGGACAACAGTGACAGTGTGGTCTGACCTCAAGGCTTGGGTGGTGGGTGGAGTTGTGGAATTGGAGCCCCACCTCTTACGCCTCCCTTTTGCACTTTGACCTGTCAAGCCATCTTCCCAAGTAGCTATGCTAATCTATCCACTGCTAGTCACTAATGAGAGCCATTGTGGTCCCAGGTCTTTGCCATGACATACATGCTTCCATTGATACTCTGGATTTTGGTGGCCCAAATACCTTTTATTTTTGAGGCAGCATCTCCTCTATCCCTGGCTGGCCTTGAACTTGGTATATACCCAGTGTGCTTTGAAATTCTGATCTTCCTGCCTCTGTCTTCTGAGTGCTTGGGTTTCGAGTGTGAGTCACCTTGCCGGGTTTATGCAGAGTATGGCAGGGGATGGAGCCCAGGGCTCCGAGCATGCTCCGTATACTCTGCTAACCAAGTCACATCTCCAGCCCCTAGGCACACGTTTTAAGAATTACACTGTTTACGTATGTAGGTATATGTTGCATGGAAGGGCAGGGTTGTATGGAAGTCACAGTGGAAGCTCATTCTCTCTTTCCACTATGTGGGTCTTGGAGACAGGATGAGGATTTAGCAGGAAATGTCTTTTCCTGCTGAGCCATCATCATCTTACTGTCCCCCAAAACTTAAAATTTTAAAAATTTAGGCGTGTGTCTGTGTGTGTGTGTGTGTGTGTCTGTGTGTGTGCATGTGTGCTTGTTCACGAATTTATGTGTGGGTAGATTCATGTGGGTGGATGCCAGAAAAGAGTGTTGGCTCTCCCAAAGCTGAAGTTACAAGTGGCCGTGAGCCACTCAGTATTGATGAGGGTCTTCTGTAAGATCCACAAGCAGGATTAACCATTGGGCCATCTGCCCAGCCCCACTCACACTAGACACTTTAAAAAATGTTATATTATTATTTTATATATATGGGTGTTTTGCCTATATGTATGTCTATGTACCATGTATATACCTGGTGCCTATGGAAGCCAGAGAGAGTGTTGGACCCCTGAGAATTGGAGTTACAGACATCTGTGAGCCACCACGTGGGTGCTGGGAATTGAACCTGGTTTCTCTGCAAGAACAGCCAGTGCTCTTAACCATAGATCATCTCTGAAGTGGCATAAAATGGAGACTTATCTACAAAATGTCTTAGGAACCAGCAAACATGTAGATATGGGCATACTCTAGAGCCCAACTCACAATTTGAATGGTTAAAAAACCACTTTGCTTTATTTTCAGCACTGGGGCTCAAGCCCCGGGCCTCACACATGCTGTCAAGCACTGTGCCATTGGGCTCCGTTGTAGCCTTTTAAAGGAATTTCAGAATCAAGGAAACTCAAACGGGGAGTGGATACTGAGTGAAGTTAAAGGGAGTCGTGAGGGACTGGCAGTGCAGCTCAGTTAGTGCAGGGCTGGCCTAGCACTCAGTGAGCTCCATCTCTTACACCACACGAATCAGCTGTGGTATGAATGATTCATGGTTGGGAGAGGGAGTCTGGAGGATCAGGAGTTCAAGGCCAGCCTTGACTACAAAGCCAGTTTGAGGCCAGCTTTGCTTGTATAAGACCCTTTCTCAAGACAAGTGAACAACCAAACAAGGAAAAAACCTCGGTTTGTGGTTTGTGATCCTAGCTTTAGGGAGGCTAAGGTAGGAGTTTGTGACCAGCCTGGGCTCCATAGTAAGTTTTGAGTTAGCCTGAGCTATGTAGTGAGTCCCTGTCTGCCCTTCTCCCAGTAAAAAGGCAAAAACAGACAACAAATAATAACCCTCCCAAATAAAGAGTAAATTTATTTAGAATAAAAGTATATGGGGGGGGCTGGAGGATTGTGGGGGAGAGGTTGGAGAAATGGCTCAGCAGTTAAGAGCACTGACTGCTCTCCAAGAGGTCTTGAGTTCAATTCAACCATCTGTGACAGGATCTGATGCCCTCTTCTGGTATGCCTGAAGAGAGCTACAGTGTACCCACATACATGAAATAAATAAATCTTAAAACAAAACAAAACAAACCAAAAAACCCAGATGTGGTGGTACACACCTGTAATCCTAGAGCTTGAGAGGGGAAGGCAGAAGATCAGAATTTCAAAGTCATCCTTGGCTACACAGGGAGTTAGAGGCCACCTGAGTGAAATGAGACTGAGAAAAGAAGGGGATTTAGCTGAAACTCTGAACACTGTCCCTGTTCTGGTTGCTGAGTCATGGGATACTATTAAGATCAACTTATAGGTTTAAAATTACTTTCATAACAAGTTGAACTGTTTCCTGGTTTTAGGTTTTACTTCAGTTTTGTTTAAGATAGGGTTCTGTTGGCTGGGCTGGAAGTTGCCATGTAGGCCAGGCTGGTCTCAAGCTTTGCAGTGGTCCTCCTGCCTCTGTCTCCTAAGTGTTGGGATTACACAATTGTGCTGTCACACCTGGTAAGATGTCCATCTTGAAGTCCTTATCCTTGGGGATATGCCCAGAGGTACAGGAAGGGCAGAGTTGGACAGCCTGGTACTGGCCAAATTGCTCTGGAACCCCTGTGCCCTGTTTCCTCACCCTGGGGTTACCTAACCCAGTTTGCACCTTTGATGGGTTTAGGGCGGGGCTGAGAAGTAGGAGAGATGGGGCAATTTTACGAAGTAACTCTTCTCAAGTTCTCAAGAAGGCTCTTTCCCCCTCTCTGGCTTTCTTGTCATTGGGACCATCTGCAGGGGGAGGGAGAGAGCCCAGGCCGAGGCAGGGGGTTGATTTGAAAGGAAAGGAGAGTGGAGGACACTACAATAGAATAACAGAGGAGAGAATTGTTGGCATGGGATATAAGAGGGATCAACAGAGAAAGGGACCTTAGAAGGGAACCATGGGTTTGCAGTGTAGGAGACGTAGTGAAAGGGCCACCTAGGGCAGTGGGATGTGTGAGAGGGGCCTCAAGTAAACAGATCAACTGGAAGAGGAAAGCAGGCCTCACCCTGAGGCAGCACCTACCAGGGCTTCCATCCCACATGCATCTTCTGGTATAGATGCTGGAGGCTGAACCTGCTCCTTTCCTTTTGGATTCTTGCTCCAGATGAGGCAGCCTTACACAATGGCTGCTATGTCACAGGAAAGGGGATGGCTGCATCCAGTGGTCCTTTGATGATTCTGGGTATTGAGGTCACCTCAAAAGCTCTGAACATCTAGAACGTCTCTCATCTTAAAATTTACCCTCACTGGCATGACTGGGACCCAAAGTCCTCTTCCTGTTTTCCATCCTTTAGGGGAGACGACTTGTTCCCCTGGATCAGCTTTCTATCGAAGAGTCCTCAAGTTTCCCGTTGGTAACTTCTGTTTCATGACATTTCACAGAATCCAGTGTTAGAGCATCTTGTGGACACGTGGATTCTCTGATCATTGGTGGCAGGTAGGTTGTGACTTGGGTAGGTGGCACCTGGTCTGCTCACTCCGTCCTGAGTGCCAAGCAGACATCACCAGTTGATCCCAGCACTCCTGACCTCTGGATAAAGCTGTAGAGTCCTGAGCAACATAGATCCCCTTCAGTAGAATGTCCTACTGGTCAGCACTGGCACTTGGTCGGGAGTGACTGGTGTTTCCCAAGCCCGACTGCTTTCTTTGGAAGAAGGGACACTGAGACCTGCAGAATGTGGCTTACCAGGATCTGTAAGGTAAGGCAGAGAGGCACCGGAATTCATGGTTTCTGGGCTTGGGCAGTCTCTTCCTGGGGTGCCGTGGGGAATGGATGCCGAGCATCCTGAGATGAGATGGAGATGCTCAAAGCTATGGGCAGCTGTCAGAGGTCTGCAGCTGCCACACATTGAAGTTCTTTGCCTGTCTCCACAGCACGCCAGACCCGCAGCCTTGGAGCAGGAGACAGGGACCAGAGGAGCAGTCACAGCTGAACTGGCAGCAGGAAGCCGCGGGTGGTGCTACAGGTTAGCGCTGGATCATGCCCAGCTTGGCAGCCCACAGTGTTTCCTCCTCTCCTCTGTTAGCATGGCAGTGGCTCATAAAATCACAAGCACCTTCTACTTGGACTTTACCAACTGGAACCAGATGTTGTACGAGCTGTGTCTACCCTGTGGTCTGCACACACCCTGGGATAGCTAAGAATGTGCGTGGCCCAGCACAAACTTTGAACTTACTCAAAATATTATGAGACTTGTTTTGTGTGTGATTTTGTCATTGTTGTACAGTTGTTGAATGTGAACTTTGAAGTGACATCATGTTTTGGGGTTGGAAACACATTTTCGTCTTTCTTTGGGGAACCCATGGTTGGGTTCAGCAGCTTAGATGAGGCTGAAATTCGGGACTTTTTGCCTCTGTTGCTTGAGAGCATTCTTGGAGTGCAGAGGGCCCTGGAGATGGGAGACCATACATGCTTCCCCAGGTTCTTGTGATGGGGATCTAGCTGGGAAATAGGGCAGGCCACTGGAAAAGGTCAGGCACTTCTCTGTCCCAGTGACTGCCAGGCATAGGCCTTGGAACAGGTGCTGATGCTAAGTTCATGTTTACCTGCGGGAGGAATGTAAGGAAGCAGGATCTACCAAGGTGGGGCCATCGCTGCGTGCCACATGGTCACATTGGGGAAGATTAGACAAGAGTGTTTACTCCCTCCCTAGCTCTATCGGGGGCTGGGTGCACCTTCCAGGAAAACTGGAGAGGGCAGACAAAAGCAAACTGAGAGGGCAGAGCCATTGTTACAGGTAGACATGAAGATAGGAAGCTTATCCATGTGGCCTGAGCCCAGAGCAAACTTGGCTTGGTTGGCAGCCCTGACTACCCTACCTGGATCACAGAGAGCCATTCACTCTCAGCCCAGGAGTCAACTATGAATGAGGCCTTGAGGTCACGATGGGTAATGGGGTGCGGAGGTCCCCTGGGTGACTGTGTTAGATTCAAGTACAGAGGGAAGGCTAGAGGGCAAGCTTGATTACCTCAGGTCCTTGCAATTGCAACCCCCCTTTCTGGGATGTTCTTTTAATTATGGTTTCTTTTCTTCTTTAAAACATTTTAGTTTTTTATTATTATTTTTTTTTTTTTTTCGGAGCTGAGGACCCGAACAGGGCCTTGTGCTTGCTAGGCAAGCGCTCTACCACTGAGCTAAATCCCCAACCCTAGTTTTATTATTTTTAAGTGTGTATGTGTGTGTGTGTGTGTGTGTGTGTGTGTGTGTACACGCATGCATGTCATGCATGTCTGTGCAGAGGCCATAATGGGGCATCGGATCCTCTGGAGCTAGAATTACAGGAGGTTGTAGGTTACCTGACCTGGGTGCTAAGAACTAAGCTTGGGTTCCCTTTAAGAGAAATATAAACTAGTGAGCAATCTCTCCAGCCCCATCATGGAGTATCTCGACAGAGGATGACTTCTGGGTCTCTCCTTGGCATTACACATGGGGAACTGAGTGCCAGGAAACAGAAGG
Organism: Rattus rattus; assembly: GCF_011064425.1. NCBI lineage: Eukaryota > Metazoa > Chordata > Mammalia > Rodentia > Muridae > Rattus > Rattus rattus. The sequence continues at coordinate 10,168,270 of NC_046155.1, forward strand.
GACTTGGCTAAGATTAATGTGGTTTAGTGGCACAGCATGAATTGGGACTTGGAACTGGAGGGTCCCAGGTTGAGTCCTGGCAAAGTGTCTTCCAGCTGTGAGGTTTAGTCAGGTAGCTGGGAATGGTCAGCTGAAGAGTTGAAAGGTTAGTTTGTGGCTTCCTGGCCCAGCCTGTGGGTCCAGAGGTGTCCTGACCTCCAACTAGTGTGGGGCTGCTTTGGGGATTCTATGAAGCCATGTCAAGGCATCCTTCCTAGTGCCTTCTTTCACAAGAGACCATTTCCTGTCACTGCTCTCCCTCCCTCCTATCATGCTCCAAGTCTGGTTATTCAAAAAGTCTACCACCACAGCTTGGCATTGACTGACCCAGTGTCTGCAGCAGGCTCTGTCAATTTCTCAGGTTCTGGTTGTTTGGGCTTTAGCTTTAAAAGTTTCCAGCACCTGCATATAATGATGCACAAAATGGAGTCTGCTTGTCAGCTGAAAATTAAAAAAAAATCACACAGCATAAGAGATGACAAAAACAGTGAGGTTCACTGCCCTGGCTGGCTCTCCCAACCACAGAGAAACAGTGTCAAGCAGGCTTTCTGGAAGCTGCTGTTAACAGTCCTCACTCTGACTTTGCGTTCTTGCAAAATGATATATTTGCAAAACAAACAGCATTGAGCGCCAGCGTGTTGGCTGGCACCCAAAGGGTTGGTAGGTAGCACCTCAAGCAAGGCATCTGTGTGTGTAGCTGTCTTCTGTCCTGATTCCTTCTGAGTAACTGTGCTCAAGGTAGGGGATGTGGTTCAGCTGGCAGCGTGCTTGGCTAGCATGTGTGAGGCCCTGGGTTCTCTCTCCAGCATGGCAGCTGTGCACTTGGCAGGGAGAGGTGGGAGGTTACTCTTGACTACTTTGAGAGTTCTAGGACAGCACAGGTGACTCGAGACCCAAGAACCCTGTCTCAGTCTCAAAAAAAAAAAAAAAAAAAAAAAAAAAAAAAAAAAAAAAAAAAAAAAAAAAAAAAAAAAAAAAAAAAAAAAAAAAAAAAAAAAAAAAAAAAAAAAAAAAAAAAAAAAAAAAAAAAAAAAAAAAAAAAAAAAAAAAAAAAAAAAAAAAAAAAAAAAAAAAAAAAAAAAAAAAAAAAAAAAAAAAAAAAAAAAAAAAAAAAAAAAAAAAAAAAAAAAAAAAAAAAAAAAAAAAAAAAAAAAAAAAAAAAAAAAAAAAAATCTGATTGATGAAGGTGGATTACGTGACACAAAGCCCATGAAGTAGAGTAAAGGGGAGGGAGTTCTGACCAATGGGAACGATGATGATCATTTTAGATCTAGAACATGAAGTAGAAAATTTGGGATATTCTGTCGAAATTCGATGACCCAAAAGAGAAACTCATGAAACAGACGTTCCCAGGAAAAAAAAATGGCCAGGGCTCTATTTATAAGGCTGGTGACGAATAAGAACTTGATTGTGGGGGTTGGGGATTTAGCTGAGGGGAAGAGGGCTTGCCCAGCAAGCGCAAGGCCCTGGGGTCGGTCCCCAGCCCCAAAAAAAAAAAAAAAAAAAAAAAAAGAACTTGATTGTAGGGGTTGGGATGCTGCAGATACAAGGTCACATTGTCCCATAATTATTGTTAGTCTCCTTAATAACCATTGCTCATGTCTATGCCTTACCTCATATCAATGTGATTATCAGGTAAACCTTTTGGGATGCATTAACTCAGCGGACTCCAAAGCTAAAATGTAGTCAAACAGCATCTCAGACCCAAGCAGAGATTTCTCCTAATTCCTCATTATCTACTGACCTGATGGCCCCAGAAATGTATTTGAAAAATGCCTTGGTGTATGCCTTGTTCTGTTACTTTACAAACTTCACAAAACACTTCTACATTGGAACAGGTTATTTAAGTCAAACTGAATTTGTGTCCCATGTCATGGTCACTCTTACTTGACTCAGAACAAAGTGTCTCTTATTCCCGTTGAGATGAGAGCTGCTTTGTGTGGACAGAAGTCAGATTCAAGTGAAGGAGGAGGCCTTGCATGACAGAGCCCAGGCACTGACATGGTTTTCTTAGGCTGGAAGCTAATATCCCAGGGTCCCCATAACCACTGTGGCCAAAAGGGAATGGTGTTCACCTCTTAGGTCTGGTTTCTTCTTATCCCTTCCTTGGAGCTTGTCACCCGGGGCGAGTGAGGATGGATGAAGTCTGATGCTTACACAGAACTACCCATCTACAGATGACTAAGTGCAATCTAGGGTCCTGACAAAGGGTACATAGCAGGGTTTGAAGGGGACACTTAGGACCTCAGCCATTATAGTCTTAGGGTCAAACTATAAAAAGGAGTGTGCGCAGCAGGTTAGGGATACCATGGTGCAAGACTAGGCCATTTGGACTTTCCCTTTGGAAATTCCATGCTTGTTTCTCAGGATACTCAGAACTTTTGTCAAACGAAGCCAAGCCTGCAAGTCTGCGCAGGCGCACTAGTAATGGGCGGAGCCCTACGTCGGGGGCGGAGTTAGGGGTGGGGCCTTCTCTGCGCGGGCGGGGCCGAGTGGCCTTCCGCGGGTGTTGCTCCTGAAGCCACCGGCGTATGAGTGCCGGTATCGTGGCCATCCCGAGGCCCACAAGGCAGGACGCCGGGAGCGCGGCGGAGGGGCAGTACGGCTCGCTCCCGGCTGGACGCGGGAGGAAGTCACATCCGGTAGGGGCGGGCTCGTGGATTCCGGAAGTGCAGGCAGCGGCTGATTGCCCGTGGCGGCGGCTCCGGTAGGTGAGCACCGCTGGGGAGGGTCTTGGGCAGCGGCGGACGGTGGCGAACCGTGCTGGGGGCGTTGCCGGCGAGCTCTGAAGCCTTCCGCCGGCTGGGTTCCTGGCCGAGGCCAGCGATTGGGCACAATGGGCGCGTGACTCCCTGTGGGCCTGCGCCCCTGCAGCACGGTGGGAGGGATGGAAGGTGGGAGGCTGTCCTCTCCGGTTGCCTCAGCCCCGCCCCCTCCCACCTATCCGCTAACGCCACGCAGTCCTTCACCCTCTGTAGGAGTATCTTGTGGTCACTATGTCATTGAGAACCTCTTTGCCTCTTGTACGGTTTGGGAAACTGAGGCCTGCGTGTATTCTGACTTGCCCCAGCGATATAGTGGAGTTGGAGGGACTCTGACCTTTGTTTTGCTGGCCTGTGTCTTTCCCCAGGGTAGCAATAGGTGGGGTTCTTCCTCTTTCTTCTGAATCCCGACTTGGATGTCCAGCATGGCTGAGCCATCCTTACTTCTGGGTCTTCTAGGTGTAAAGGACAGCAGTGTATGGTCCCAGCATATGTCTGGTTTTGCTTTGATTCTCCCCTCACAGCTGGCTAGGGGTGTTCTTCCACTTTTTTGGCGGATCAAGACATTCCCAGAGATGTGTCTGAGTTACTGGTAGAGTTGACTATAATCAGGTTCACATTTCTTGAGTCCAGCCTATACCTTGTCAATCAGATTAGGGCTATCCACCTTGAGCTAAGGAGCCTCACAGAGTACCAGGGCTCCTTCACTGCTCCATGCCTATTATCCAGGTGTCTACCTATAGTGTGTCACTCGATATTCAGTGTCAGCCCTGCAGCTAGAAATGGTGATGATATAGGGACTTAGAAGGGAAAGACTCTTCTTTGCTTAGTACCTAGGAAGGGACCTGATCTGGGGATTGTGGAACGGAAGGCTGCTGTGTGAAATGGTGGACTCTGAAATGAGTCTTTGTTCTTGGCCGTCATAGTGCCCAGAAAAGCCTTTTTCGTAAGATTGTCTTGGAAATCTGGCCCAGTGCCTTTGTCATTTCCATTAAGTAGAAAACATGATGGAGTACTTCAGTGGGGCTGTTTTTCTGTTGCTGCTTTGCCAAGCTGTAGTTCTGATTGCATGTGGGGTTGTCCTGTGCTGGGTACTGGTTTGGGAGTGTTTTGAACTGGATTCTAGATACAGAGAACACCTCTGAGTGACTGGTAATCCTAGTTTACGGAATTGGCTAGTATCAACTAGTGAGTGGCTGTTAGGATTTTTTTTTTTTTTTAACTCCCTTGTCTCTTTTCAAAGCAAACGTGACTTTAACTCTAATACTGCCTCCCAGATGCCTCAGTTGCCCTAATGTGTTGGAGCTTAAGAATTGTTTATGGTAATTCTGGTTGAAAATGCAGAGCCCCCATCTCTGGAGAGTCTTGTGATGTTATCTGGCCGGAGCCCCAGGAGTTTGTTTTTAACACACACACTGCCTGGGTGATTCAGATCTTGATGCAAATTTGTAGATTTGCTGGGCCACTGGAGCTTGGATATGAGGTGGGTATCAGGATTCTTGTTGCCTCTTGCTTATTGCTTTGGCATGTGTTAATGTGCCGTTCAGAGGGCTTTGAGATAAATAGCCACATGACTCATTCCTGGACACTTTTGGCTCCTAGTAGTGGGGTTTTTCCAGACGGACCAATGAGGTCATTGAGGACCTGCATTGGAGCAGTTGAATTGCTGTTGTGGGCGGCGGCGGGGGTGGGGAGGTTGTGTTAGCAGTTTCCTCTTGGGATCTGGAGTTCCTGGAAGGTGCTCATCTGTCCCTACCCAGACTGCCCTGTGACACAGGTTTCAGCGATGGCCACAGCCTTTAGGTTGTGCGGGCTTTGGCTGCATGTTCCACAAATCCCTTCCTCCATTCTCTCCTCTTTACCTGCTTTCCCTGGCTGTCTGGAAGAAGGTAGATATCAAACAGGTTTGCCTTGATTGGGCTGGAGTTGACAGGTGAGGCCCTGGGGCTTAGGATGGGCTCCAGAAGGGAGTCTCCACTGTGAACTTCAAGGTAGCTTCAGCTAGCTGGGCCTCTTCACTGAAGACCTGTGAGTGTTTTAACCCCCACAGCGAAGGTATCCATCTCCTCGCCAGGTTCGCAAGCAGCAGAAGGAGCAGGCTAGGATTGTGCTGTTACTTTATTTTCCTGCCCCATAAACAGCAACTTTGCATTTAATATCTTTGTGAGCAGAGGGCTTAATGTGTTGGGTACTTTTCCTGTTGCTGCGGTAGAAATACCTGGACACAGTCCATCAAAAAAGTGAAGGGGGTTAACTCAGGGCACAGACCTTTCTGAGGTGGAGTGATGGTGGCGGGAGCTTGAGGTGGTTGATCATGCTGCACTGTTGTCAGCCATCAGAGCCGTGGATGCTACTGCTCAGCTCATGCTCTCTGCTCAGTCCAGGACCTCAGCCTATGCTGCTGTCCACAGCTGAGGTAGGAAGACCTCTTTCAATTAAGTGAGTAAGACAATCCCTCACAGGCCTGCCCTGGTCTCCTAGGTGGTGAAAGACCTGTCTCATTGACAAACCACCATGGTTACTTTTTATTTCATCATTTTTAGATGGGGCCTTGTGTAGGCCAGACTGGCTTTGACTTGCTCTGTAACAGAGGAACCTTGAACTTCACCTTCCTGCTTCCACTACCCAAGTGCTGGGGTTACAGGCCTGTCCTACCACACCTGACTTGTGTCGTGCACAGGATCGCACCCAGGGCTTCACCTGGGCCAAATAAGCACTCTTCCAACTGAGCCAGGCCTTGATTTAAACTGTTTTAAATTTGCCATGACTCGTGTTGTGTCCCAGGATGTGGTATATCTTGGCAAACGTTTTAGGAAAACTTCAGAAAAAAGCGTGTCCTGCGGTTGTGTGGAGTGTTCTATAAATTTCAGTGGTCAAGTCCAGTCTGTTGGGAGTGGTGGCCACTTGTTTTCTCTCGTCTTGGAGGGAGACACCCCAAAGACCTAGTACCCTTCATTCTTAGTATTATGGCCTTAGGTAAGTGGCCTAGGGTGTAGGGAGGGACCTCAGTTCTCTGTTTTATCTCTCTGAGCTTCTCAGCAGCAGCAACTAACTAGCAGCTCTTCCTTAAACTCCCAGCCGCCAGAGGCCCGCTGCTCTCCCACAGTCCCGCTGCTCTCCCACAGTCCCTTGCCTTTTGTAGCTTCTGTTCTTGCTCTGCACAGCTTTTCACCTCTGCAATCTGCTCCCAGCACGTCCATCTTTTTTCTCAGTCTCTGTCCCTGGCCCTAAGAGGCCACTGCCACCTGCTAGCTGCTGCTGGGTGCGGAAAGCTGGCAGCCCTGGAGTTACCTGTTCTTCACACAATCAGCTCGGCGTTCTCTACTCCTTGGCAACCAGAGTACCGCAAGCAAGCTTTCTTGGGGCCTGTGCTGCAGCATTCAGGACAGTGCAGGGGAGTGAGGAGGTTTCCCAGCAGAGGGAGAGCATACCTTTCTTAGCTGGCCAGTCAGTCCTACAAACTCACTAGCTGTCCCAGGTTGGGGCAGAGCTCCTCCCTGACGGGGTTGAGGATTTGCTGCTATGAGGTCCCTTGTGATGAAGTCCAGAGTAGTAGCCATGGTCTTGGCTATCTGAAGGGCATCCTTGCTTTGATGTGGCCTCAAGAAACCAAATTCCCCCAAGTAAAGCCTTTGTGGGTGTCCTGGCCTTGATAGTTGTATGGTCAGAGCAAAATCCTTGGAGAATGACTGTGTCTGGCTTGGGTTTCCTCTGGGAGACTGAAGTCCTAACAGCCGGAGGGGTTTTGACAGCATGATTTGTCAATTTACAGAATTGTCAGAGAAGTGGCTAATTTATTGGCAGCTTATGCAATTTTCATGAAAATGGGAGTTGCTTAAGTTGGCTGTCTCTGGTAAAACTTCGGGAGTGGAGGAGGCCACAGTGTTCCTAACAACTCTCCCTCAGTCTGGGAGTCGGAAGATTTCCACCTCCTCTGTCCTTGCCCAGCCTAGGGCAGGTTGTTTAAGTACTGCTCTGGGTAATTACTTACATCTGGGAATGCTGGGAAGAAGGGGCTAATGGTTGCCGGTCAAATCCTACTTATGCCTGACAGCTTCCATAAATCAAAGGGAAAAATTAAATGACACTTCTAATAAAGATCTCTTATACAATAAACATTTTATTTACTTATTTTTCTTTTTTGAGATAGGGTCTCTACATAACCCTGGCCATCCTGGAGCTTACTCTAGATCAGGCTGTTCTTGAACTCAGAGATCTGTCTGCCTCTGCCTCTTAGATGCTGGGAATAAAGGAGCCTCCCACCATGCTCACAAGTCTTGGGTTTGAAGTTAGGGTTAGTGGAGTTGACTGAGACTGCCAAGGAACCCTGCAACTGAGTGACGAAAGCTGACAATTAGAAGGTGGACAGAGGACTAGACCAGTATTTCTCCAGAGAATATATGAATAATGACCAAAAGTCCCTAAACAGATATGTGTGCATCATTAGTCAGGGAAATGCAAATTAAAATCATAGTGTAACACAAGTATGCTGGCTGGATGAGCACTAAAAATAGGAAAAGAGCCTGGTGGTGGCTCAGTCGGTACAGCGCACAAGGACCGGAGAAGCCTCGTAAAGGCTGAGCACGTGTCACAAGCCTTTGCTGGGGAAGGTGGAGACAGGAGACTTTGAAGCCCATTGGCCAGCCCATCTAGCCAATCAGCTAGCCTCAAGTTACACACATACATGTATACACACACCAGTCAGAATATACATCACATATACCACACACACATACATGTGCCCACACCAGTAAGAATACACATCACCTATACCACACACATTATTAAGAATATATATCACATATACCATATGCTCACACACATACATGCACATACACCAATAAGAATAAACACAGTCACCACACACATGCACATGAGTCACACATTAAGTGAAATAGGAAACAAGTGTTAATGAGAATGTGGAGAATTGAAGGCTTGTGGCAATGTGAAGTGGTTTACCCACTGTGGGAAGCAGCACGGTGATCCCGCAACCGATCACTTACTGAGTGACACAGCAGTTCTGCTTCTGTATCTGCGCTGAAGAAATGAAAGCAGGAACTGGGACAGCCATTTGTGTATGAACACAGCAGCCACTTCCCCAGTGTCTGTGAACAGGACAGTGACATGGAATGAGGTACAGGTATCCGGCAGCCAGAGTCCAACAGTCTCACATGGATGAAGCTCAGAGACAGCGTGTTGTATGAACTGTGATGCTCAGAGAAGAACAACATCTTGTTTTTGTTCGGTTTGGTTTGGTTTGAAACAAGGCCTCACTGTGTAGCCCAGGCTGGCCTGGGATTCACTGCAGTCCGTCTACCTCAGCTTCCCATGGCCCTGGGATCCCAGGCATGAGCCATCACACCTGACTGTGGCTTTTCTTTTGTGAAGTTTCTAGACTAGTCAGATTCATTGGTGGTTGCCAGGTCAGGAGAGGAAAGAGAAGGTCAGTATTTAATGGGTGCAGGTCTGTCTGTGTGGGGTCATGAAAAGTTCTGGAGACAGATGGGTGGTGATGGTCGTACAACAAAGTAAATGTATCTAATGTCCAAAACTGTACACTTCAAAATGCTAAAACGGGGATGATAAAAGGGCTCAGTGCAGTGGTTCTCAACCTTCTTAATGCCGGGACCCTTACACAGTTCCTCATGCTGTGGCGACTCTTACCATATAACTATAATTTTGCTACTGGGATGAATTGTAATGTAAGTCTCTGTTAGAGGGGCCGTGACCCACAGGTTAAGAACCACTGGCTTACTGGGTAACAGGCTCCAAGCCTGATGACCTGAGTTTAATTCCCAGGGTCTAGTTGTTGGAAGGAGAGAACCAACTCCTGCAAGTGGTCCTCTGATCTTAACACATGTGCTGTGGCACACATGCACCCATATACAACACATATTATAAATGATAGAAAAAATTAAAAATGACAAAACGATAGGTTTTATAAATATTACAATTAAAGATTAAAACTAAGGCATGGCTTTCAAATCTTATAAACTTTTAGTATTGAAGATGGATCTCTTACAGGCAGCACACAGAAAGGTGTTGCTTTAAAAAAAAAGTCAGAATTATTGCCTTTAAAACTTTTTAAAATTTTATTTTATGTGTATGGGTATCTTACCTGCATGATCTATATCTATATACTGCTTGAATGCCGGATGTGAGACATCAGATTGCCTGGGACTAGAGTTACAGATGGCTGCCATGGCAGTGCTAGGAATTGAACCTGTATCCTGTGGAAGAGCAGGTAGTGCTCTTAACCACTGAGCCCTGTCTCCCACCCCCCAGTGTTGCCCTTCCTTCCTTCCTTCCTTCCTTCCTTCCTTCCTTCCTTCCTTCCTTCCTTCCTTCCTTCCTTCCTTTTAAAGATGTATTTATTTATTTCATGTATGTGAGTACATGGTCTCTGTCCTCTGACACACCAGAAGAGGGCATCAGATCTCATTACAGATGGTTGTGAGCCACCATGTGGTTGCTGGGAATTGAACTCAGGACCTCTGGAAGAGCAGTCAGTGCTCTTAACCACTGAGCCATCTCTTTAGCCCCCAGTGTTGCCTTTTCATTGGGGGTGATTAGACCACATTCCTGTGTGAGAGAGACTTTTGCTGTTCCTTTCCATCTGCCCCACAGTCTTTGTTCTTTTCTCCCATTTTTGTGATTTTTAGGTGCGGAGTGTCCTCACGTCCTCCTTTTGCTGCTCTGTTGGCGTCTAACAGGAGCACGTCTTTTTAGCGCTGCTTTAAGCATATGCAGTGTGCGCTTCTCATTTGTCACAGCTCGTTTCAAGGGCCCTGTGCCTCTTTACCTTCAGGGTTGAACCTTGCGTGATGTGTCTGTTGCCCCCTCCACCACAACCTTCCTCCTCCCCCACCCCTGCAACCCCCCGACCCCGCTTCATGCTACAAATCCTAGTGCTCTGCACAGTTGCATTGTGAGGAACATAAAACGGAAAGGCCAAGTCTTCTGTTTGTTTTCGAGCGTTCTGTGTTCCTCTGTGCTGACCCGGAGCTCTCTCCTTGCGCGTTCCTCCTGTCTTGCGGATTTCTTTGAACATTGCTTGTAGTTTGTTACTTGACGGATTCTTTCCGCTTTCAGAGGGCTAAGGGAAGTCTTTGTTTTTGCAAGAGGCCTCCCCAGGCCTGGTCTCTCAGTTCTTTACAGAAGCTGTTCCAGTGTCTGCCGCTTGCGTTGCTTCATAGGTGCTGTCTGCCACCAGTCTTTGTTCTTTTGTTCTTGGCGCTTCTTTCCCCACCTCTAGTTGCTTTCTTGTCACTAGGCTTAGACAGCTTATTTCTCAGTTACTGTATAGATGTTCGAGGTCCCAGGCATTGAACTTTGGGTTCACATACACTAGGCGAGCATTCTACCACTGAGCTCTGTCCTCTTCCAGCAGTTTGATTGTATTGTGCTCAGCCTACTTTCTTCATGGTTCTCATTTGGGGATTCACTGTATTGTTCTGTGGCTTATAGCTTTCATTTCCAGCCATTGATTCTTAAAGCTGTCATCCCATCCCTCTCCCTTCCTCTCCTCTGGGGACTTCCGTTATATGTGCTGAGTGCTTACAGTCACCCCTCAGAATTCCTATTCTTTTCCCTTATCATTTCCTCTTCGTGGTTCACTTCAATAGTTTATGTTTGGGTTGGTTTTTTTTTTTTTTCCTTTCTGCAGAATCTAATCTGCCGATGTCTAGTCCGATATACAGTATTGTTTTTCAATGTAGGAATAACCTTTTCTCTTGACGTAATTATAGTTCAAGTCAATATTTCCTATACTCAACCTTTTAAAACATAAGCTTCTTGAACATATCAAATATAAATCATATGTGTGTGTATTACATGAAATATGCTTGCTATGTTAATATCCTTGCTTGCTAATTCTGTTACCTATATATTTTAAGGGTCCATTTTTATTGGTTGTTATGTCCTGTTTTAGTCTTTCTGTGTTAAGTTCTGATTGACGGTCAGATGTACCTTGTTGGATATTTTACTTGTTGGATATTTTATTTATATATTGTATGTATATTGTTACTTAAAAAAAACCCAGAGCCTTGACAGCCTGCCTCTACGCTTTGTTAGCTGTGATCAGACAGCTCTTACAGCAGAGCTGGGTTTCCCCGCTATGAAGGTAATGTCTTCTGTGGATCTCTAACAGCCTGCAAACACGAGGTCTTCCCTCATATGCTGGCCACACTAGTACTGATTTTCTTGACTGGCTGGGACCTGGGGATCCTCTGTACATTTACGGGGCTTCTTTCTATGTAACTCCTGTCCCCATGGTTCTCTGTCCTGTGAGTGCTGGCACTCTTGGTTTCCTGGACTCTCAATCCCCTTCCCAACTCCCCGAGCCATCTTGAAGTCTGTGAGAGTAAGCTGGGGGCAACCCTAGAACTTACTTTGTCCTGTTTCCCTGAGCACCATTCTTCTAGGCTTCCTGACAGCCTGTATTTAAAAGCTGTTCTGCACTTCTGTTGTCTAGCCTTTCAGTTCTTTGAGGTCATGAGTGCAAGTGCGAGTGTGTGTGTGTGTGTGTGTGTGTGTGTGTGTGTGTGTGTGCACGTGTGCGTGAGTGCATGCGTGAGCGTGATGGTAGGGATCTACTCTGAAAGTGGAATCCCTTAGGCACTCATTGAATGCCTGGTATGTGTTCTGCATTTGGGGATGCAGATGTGAGTGATGGGCAGAGAGCTTTGCTTCTTACTGGAGAACTATGCTGTTTTGTCATAGTAAATGCTGCATGGTATTTACGTAGAACCCTAAAAGGGCATGGATTCTTTAGGAGGAGTGAGCAAGGAAAACTTCATAGAGATGTGGTATTTGAGGAATAAGCAGGAAAAAAAGGCAGGGCCACACACAGTGAATTCCTTCAGAGCTGCTGTTATTATTACTGAGTGACTGGAAATGTGTTTCCGTGCTGGGAGAAGGTTAGGCAGGGAGAGTTGGGATGAGCAGAGCAGCCCATGGGTGCTGGAGGGCTCAGGGCTGGATGGAAACGGAAGTTCAGGGTCAGCAGATGTCATATGTCAAGCTAAGGAGCACAGATCGAAACACAACAGCAAGGCGCTGGGGAGCCATGGGAGGTTTCATAGCAGGAGCACGAGAGCTTCTAGGGTATTCCCCTGAGGTTTCCAGACATGTGGAAGAGGGCCGAGTCCTTTGGAACCCAGTAAGTCGCTTCTGGAGAGGCCAGTTTGTGACAGTAACCACCTTTTGGCTTTGATGATGGCCTTCATGGTTCCTTCCAGAGCCAAGTGGGTATGAGGAAACTTTCACCCAGTTTCTTGTTTTCTGTGCCTCGCCTGTTGTCCTTAGGGGACCAGTCTGCCTGTTTATGACTCTGCCCATCCCAGAAGTTTCTGGGGCTGGACTTGGCCCTCGTGAGGGTAGGTTCTGCAGCCACCCCATCTAGTCAGCCTGGGATGGCCGTCTACCAGGATCCCCTTGTTGTGGACTTGGAGCAGAGGCACCTTGTGACCCAGGCCTGACCTCATCTTAATCTTTCTGTAAGGGATGATTGACTGTCTGCTCAGCTTGTTCTGTGCAGCCTAGAGGTGAGGGATGGGAGGATGGACAGCTGCCTTCGCAGCTTTTAGAGACAATGGTTAGGGCATAGCAGAAAGGAAGGAAGGAAGCCTGTGTGTGGTCACTGAGCAGAGTTTTCTTTCAACTCTGAGCCACAAGTTAGGGAAGGAAGAGAAGGAAGAGGCACTGCCAGTGGCCGGGTGTCTCTTTCAGAAAGTTTGAAGACTGCTGTCTATTCAGACATCTGTTTCATGGCAGTTCTGTTGACTGACGATGACTGTTATTGATCTGGTCAGATCCTGTCATCCAGTTCCATCACTCTGAGACAGACGATGTCTCGGGAGGAGTCCAAGTACCTGTTAGAGGAACTTGGGAAGTGCTGAGTGGAAGAGGTGTGACCGTGTGACTATGATTGGGCACCGTGCCAGCCTAGCCATGGCGAGCCCTGTCCAATAGCAGGGGGGTAGACCTTTGTAAAGCCCCCTCTAAGGAAAGGAACTAAGGCACAGGGAGATTGTATTCCTTGCCCAGGCTTCCCAGCCAGAGAAGGCTGTTAGCTTCCCAGATGTTAGGTCGGCCCCACAGAGCTGAGATCTGGGGGAGGAATGGTTCTGGGGGATGCTGTGCCCAAGCAGGCCCTGGCGGACTTTAGCCTGAGTGCTGGTAGAGGAATGCAGGCTTCATACTGGGTTTGCTACAGATTGTGTTCTGTTGGGTTCTGAACATAGGCTAACAGGCCCTGCTCCTTGGAGGCTGCCTGCAGTCTGTCTATAGTAACCATCCTTTACTAAGTTTGTCCCCAGAGCCAGACACTGGTGTACAGTCATGGAATCAAGACATATGTGTTAGCCTGGTGTGGACCCCTCTTTGCCCTACTGAAGATATCATAGCCAAAAGGAAGTAGAAGAATGGGGCTTAGGGAGTGGTGCAGGTCAGTGTCAGCAGATGGGGCAACTTAGGACAGTAGTCTCCAGGCTTCATCCAGCTTCAGGAAAGAGAATGGGAAGCCAGAGGGACCCAGCTGACTTAGAGAAAGATCAACCCAGAGGGGCTGGACAGTTATGGCAGGGAGGAGGCTCTGGAGGTGGAAAATCATCTTAGAGCCTGTGCCAAGGCAGCAATGGCTGGATGGTGCTCTTGGAGACTCAGGAACACCGACTGAAGGAAGCAAACTTGATGGTTGGGTATGGACAGTGAGGCCCATTTCTGGCCTGAAGAGGGATACTGAGGCACTGGGGATGACTTTGAGAAACTGACGTAAATAAGTGGTTGCTGGAGGGAGAGAGAACCTGGGGTTGGGTATCTCAGCAGGTTTGGGAGCGGTCTCTCCAGCACACACAGTGGGCCGTCAACGGAAAGCGAGGAGTCTGCTGGGGACTCAGCCTCTGTAGCTTGCCTTTGCTGGTAGGGTGCTCAGCCAGCCGGTGACAGTCCAAGTATGGGCAAATCCGGTTGATACCAGAAGTCATTCTGGAGGCCCCACTCTTGGCTTGGTGGGCTGCTCACTCCCTCCAGCAACGCCTTGCACCAGGCCGGCTTCAGGCAAAGTAGGCAGTTTTTCAGTAGGCCTAAAGAACAGTGGGCTAATTGTGTAAATATTTACACGGAGGAGGCAATCTCTTTCACAAAGCCTTATCCTGAGCGGTTGCATTCCATGCCTGATGCCTTTTATTCGAAGACTTGTCCTTGTGGACTTGGTTCACAGTGATGTGGAGCCAGTTTGAGAAGCCACACCTGGCTGCTCTGCTCCGATGCTCACCTAGCAGGCGGGCAGCCTGGCAGGGCTGACAGGCAGCATTCTGTAACCATAGGTGTGAACGTGTTGTGTGTCGAAGTTGTTGTGTCCTGTCTAGCACTTTAGAAATTGTTACCTTCTTATTAAATCCTTCTAGCCCCTTGATGATGGTAGCATCAGAGCCCAACAGCTGAGTAGGTCACCAGAAAAGGCTCAGCGGATCCAAGTTTAGATGTGTTTTGCTACAAAGCTCTGATCTCTTTTGGGGACCCTTCACACTTGAGGGTGGGGAGGAGCCTCCCGCCCCCATCCTAGCATTGCCTAGAAAGAGTGAAAATCGGGGCTGGCAAGGTGGTCCAGCAGGTAAAATATGCTTGTTGCACAAACCTGGTGACTTGTTTGTTCCCTGGGACACACATAAAAATGACAGAACCAACTGCAGGAAGTTGTCCTCTGACCACTCTCCCACTTGCATACACTAATAATAAAGTTAAAAAAAAATAAGATTAGTTTGGGGGTGTCTCAGAAGTAAATCTCTTTCCTAATGATGATTCATTTTGGTTTTCATCCTGATCGGATTTAGAATTGCCTCAGAAACAATTTTCTGGGTTTGCCTGTGAGGGATTATCTAGACTAGGTTAATTGAGCTGGAAGATACATCCTCAACGTGGTGGTCCCATGGGGTCCGTAGTGTGGATGCCTCATGCCCTTGCCAGCATGCCTTCCTACCCACAACGGGCCACGTCTGGAGTGTGAACCAGAAGCCCCCCTTCCTGAAGGGCGGTGTCGGGTATTTTGTTTCAGTGGTGACATAACTAATACACCTAATTGGTGTGAGGCCTGGGGTCCCATCCCCAACATGGCAGAAATGGCAATGATACCTAAAGCCCGCCCACCCAATGACTTATATTCCTTCTTATATTTCCTTCTGTGGTTTATATTCCAAGTTTTCAAATCACAGGGAAGATCAGTTCCATGATACTGGGGCTCCCTTGGGACTCCCATACTTGGGGCCATGGCTGGAGTCATTCTAGGAACAAAAAGTGGAGCAGGTAAACTAATGTTTCTGCTTTAAGCACCAGGATTAGGAAGGTTTCCAAGGCAACAGCAGGTATCTTTGCTATTAGGGGTAGGTCAGGTCTAGTTCTCTGGAGCTTGCACTTTGTAGGTTGCTATGGTAGCAGCTTCTTCCCAGGCTCTTGGTAAGTGGAGGGGTTTATGAGAAGCTGAGGGGCATCACCTCTCCCTGCAGTGTGATTTCAGGCTGGCAGGTAATGCTGGCTGCTGCGGTGAGCGGGGGATGAGCCCACGGAGCCTCATCCTAGGGATGCGTTAGGATTCGGTACTCTCGTGCCTTCTCCCTGAGCAGTTAGTTCTTCAGTTGCCTCTGCTGTGGGCTGGGGTGTGGCCAGAAATAACGCTCCAGTTGGCCTAAATCCACTGGTCCTAATCTGGCTTATGGCCTCACCATCTGGGTCATATTGTGTTGCCGTTGTTCAAAGCTTATGGAATGGTTTGTCAAGATATGAAGTCATGAAAAGAAGGTGAGACCAGCAACAGTGTGGATGGCAGCAGACCAGCAAGACACAGGCCATCATTTCGTCACTGTGCCCACCGGGAGGGAGCATCAGAGCATGTGGTGTGGCCTGGCTCTCCCTCCTTCGTAGTCTGCCATTCCCGTGTGCGTGGTCACCAAAGGACATGGTGTCAATTTTAGTTACAGACCACAGCCCCGGGTTTTTGTGGCCCACCCCAAGTGGGGCTGTGCATATAAGCTGGGCATTGTGGCTCTCCTGGGGAGTTGGCCAGTCTGCACAGCCATCACTGTCTCCTGCAGTTAGAGTCCAGTGTGGGGTCAGGGTCCATGACTTTAAAAGGGTTCCTGGTCCTCATTCCATGCTTGGCCTCTGACTTGGGGGCTTGGCCTTCCCACATGACCATAGGTGAGACCCCTAGTGATGGTGAAGACTGCAGAGGAGGCACAAGTTAAACAAAGGAAAGCCAGGGATGGGGTGGGGTGGGGAAACAAGCCGTGCTCTTTCCCTTCCCAGTGCCGGCTACAGGGGCCCATTTTCTACCCCTACTGGGAAGGTGCTGCTACTTCCCCTCTCTCTGTCAGTCTGATCATCTCTGCAGAGGTGTCAGTGTCACCTCCCTAAGACCTGTTACCCTGCTGTAGCTGTGACACTGCACAGCTGCCTCACCAGGTCCCCTCCTAGAGGCTGCAGTGGCCCTCAGACCCGCCCAGCACCAGCGAGCACCTGTCTGGCCTTTGCTGCTCTGAGCTCTGGTTCTCCCCACCTCCCTGTCACTGACTCCTTCACTGGCTCACAGCCTATGCCTCTCCTCCACCTGTGTTCATAAGGACTTACGTTTGTTTGTTTGTTTGTTTTTTAAAGGCATTTTTAGAAACTGAGTTCCATAAGAAGAAGGAGAAAGCTTTTTTTGTTTTGTTTTTTAATGTGTCTACTGGACTAGACTCATAAAATTCAACGTTTACATACTTCCCTCTGCCCCATGATATGGGACAGCATTGGTCTCGGCATATAGTAATTGCTCAATAAATGCCTGTAACTTATAGGGATGGTGGACATGAAGGAAGGCTTGAGCAAGCAGGAAACTGGGCTGTTCTGATTCTGCAGCTTGTTGAACTTGTCCTGGCTGGCCTGGTGTCTCTCTCCTCTCCTTCCACCTTCACTTGGCAATTCTGAATTGCCTCCGAGCAGGTCTGTGCTGGGTACTTGAAAGACAAAGATGAATGCCCAGGGCCTTACCCATTCTCACATGGCTCCCACTTTCCCTTCCCCAGCTGCCCACTCCACTGTCCTCAGGGGACCATCCAGCATCTCAGTGTCACAGTGGTCATGAGAAGGGAAGTCTGTCAGAGCCCTGGCACCAAGGCCTGAGGAAATTTGGACTTGCCAGCCCTCTAGAAACAAAATCCTAAGACTTGGTCCCTAAATAATGTGTCATAAGCCGTGCTCCCCACCCCCACCCTTGCTACACCCCTTGTCGTTCTACCATGTTGGCTGGTTGTTGGGAGTTAGAAGTTGCTAGCAGCAGAGACCCAGCCACAGGGCCACAATTTTAGGTAGCTGCTTCACGGGCCCTGGGCAGAGTAGTTTTTCCTTCTCACCTTTCCCAAACAGTGGCCTGAACAAGTGCTTGCTGCTTTCAGCGTGGCTCTGAAAAGCAGGTGATACCTGACTTGTGAGAGCAGCCCCAGTAACACCCAGGGGGTGATGCTGTGAGAGTTCTCACAGAGCAGCCTGTGCCGCTTGGACCAGGGATGTGCTGCAACTGCGTGAACTACCACTAGCCAAGAGGCAGGGACAGCAGCCGCCCAGGTAAGCAGCGCACTGCTTTGTGGGGCTTGCGACCTCTCCTTTTTGGCCTGGTCTTCATCACTCTCAGGGCAGAACCAAGTGTGTCAAAGGAAAGCATTAGAAGACTGCCCCGGGGACTCTCAGCTCTGCTCAGGGCTTGTTGAATGGATTTCTCTGTGGGGAGAGGTCCTGGTGCTGCCGGGGTTGCTAACCAGCTGTGTGTGTGGTTAGCCAGCTACCATCCCACCAGGCTGCCAGTGTCTACTGCGCTTAGCCCTGAATGCAGAGCAGCAGGCCCTGGGCTTGGTGGGTGGGGCTGTGCTCAGTGCAGCTGCTGTGGCCCAGCAAGTTCTTGGCTGCCACCCTGGAGGCCGGCCACCATGATCCTGCATAATTTCTGTGGTGTTGGAATCTTTGGCCAGCATTTGTTCTTGTGCTGAGCTCGCATGTTGTGTCACTGAACCCGTGAGGGAGGTGCCGCCATTTGGTCCATCTCATAGATGAGGAACCTTAGGCTGAGGGAGCTTCCACTTGGGTGAGGACGTAGCTGACAAGTGGCAGAACTGGTCTTGTGCTAGGTCTGCGTTAGTAAGCCTGCACTCCATGTGTTTGGGTATTTTCAAGTTGCTTATATTTTTGAGACTGGATTGAACTATGTAGCCCATGCTGGCCTTGATCCTCTGGCTTCTCCCTCTCAAGAGTACTGGGATTTCAGATGTGTGTGTCACTATGCTGGTTCTGTACTGTGCCAGGGATGGACCTAGGGCTATATGCATGCTCAATAAACTGGCACTCTACAGGCCCTCTACAAACTGAATTTCATTCTCAGGCCTTTTGTGATTTTTTTTTTTTTAAATGAGGCAGCATTCACAGAGTCCAGGTTAGTCTTGAACTCCTGATGTCAGTCTGGGGTTAAGGGGATAGCGGGTCTCAGGACCTTTAAAGTGCTGTTCCTTTTTGCCACAGACACAGTTGTGTTTAGGTGGAACAATATTGTTTCTCCTCAGAGCTCTGGTCTAACACAGGGCCTCTTCTCCTCTGTTCTGACTTCTAGACCTGGAGTTTGGGGGAGCAGTGTGAGGCGTAGACACAATGCACGGTGGGATTTGGGTTTCCTTCCTTTTGGGTCTTTTCGTTATGAAGAATTTCTCTATAAGAATTTCCTTCCTTCCTCTCACTTGTGTGTGTGTGCATGTGCGTGTGCGTGTGCGTGTGTGTGTGTGTGTGTGTGTGTGTGTGCATGTGTATGTGTCTGTGTGTGTGTGTGTGATGTGTTCATATATGTGCAGACGCACATACATGTGAATGTATGCATATGTGGCCGTGGGTCCAAGGTTGAGATGAAAAGTCTTCCTCTATCACTCTCTACCTCTCTGTTTAAGCAGAGCTCTCCACGGTGGGCAAGTCTGAGTACCAACTGGCTCCGACATCCCTTGACTCTTCCCTTTAGAGCACTGGAATTAGAGGTCAGCAGCCATGCTGAGCCGACGTTGCCTGGCATCTGGGGATCTAAGTGCCTGGTTGAGACAGTGTAGGTTACACTGTAGTGTGGTGCTCAGAGTCTGTTGGTCCTGCATGGTGTAACAGGCGTGGACGTATCTTTTTCTTAGACCAGATGCATCCGTATCCCCAGGACGCAGTCTGGGTTTCTGGGCTCTGTCCCAGCCTATTGGTGCTGAGGCTTGGGTGGGCGGGCACGTGCCTCCTGATGCCTGGCTAAGCTTGTTTAGAGGCTGGGCAATGTGAAGCCTTCAGGGGATGATGGCTGGTGGTGCTCCCCACTTAAGAAGCTCCTCATTAGCAGTGGACGTGCCACTTGTTCTCTAAACCAGGACAGTTGGAACGTGGAAGGAGACAGGTCAGGCCTAAACCAGGATGAAGGCCTCCGCAAAGGCAGCTTGTCATCATTGCTCATTACTTTCTCTTTTCTCCCAGGGATGCCATTCCCTTACCATTACAGAGGGAGAAACTGAGGCCCAGAGAAGGTGGCTTCTGCCTGTCATCACCTTGGCTCTTAGTTCCCAAATGCCTTCTAGGCCGAGCCATCACCATGGCTCCCAGGCAAGCTCTATCAAGGGTAGAAGGCCCTTGATCTCTGAGGAGCTAGAACCTTCTGGAAACTAGCAACCTTTACAGTAAGAGCACCCAACATGAGTGCTCTAAAGCATGTGCCTAGGAAGATAAGAAAACAAGCATGGAAGGTCCTGTCAGCAGAAAGGCGATTGATTCCTGGTGTGTTCGCTTCCTCCTGGCTGCCCCAGGCTTGTCTGTCACTTGGGGCAGTGGCGGGGGAGGACTGCTGACCCCTGCCCTGTCAGAGCAACCTTCTGCCTGGATCAGTTGGTTTTTTCTCTCTGACTGCCCATGAAGGTGATTTGATGATTTTTTTTTTCTGTTCCAGTGAGGGCACAGATGTGACAGTTTCCTTCTGTGACATGTGGAGAGGACGGCAGTTGCAGAATACTGAGGGAGACCTGAGGTCACTAGAACACTGAATATAACAAGCAGGACATGGCTGGGCCTGTGCCGTTGCGGCCTGTAAAGCCCTTTGTGGGGGATGGGATGGGTGTTTACATCAGGTTCAGACAAATGTAGTCATGGACTAACTAAGGTCTGGGGCCAAATTTAGTCTGTATCCCTGCAGCCTGGCCCCTCTCTCTTCCAGTCAGCTCCATGCCATCTAGTGCTGTGGCTGCCAAGTAGGTTTACTGATTTCTCATCTGTCTTAGGGTTTGGTGGGCAGAAATGGCTGGGGCTCCATCAGTGTATTCCCAGGGACCCTCACGTCTCCTTGGGGCCTTCCTGTGGAGGGACTTTGGATGACTTTTCCTTAAACTGGGTATTGCTTTGTGTTTGCAGGAGAAGATGGAGGGGCTGAAAGACAAGACCCTGCAGGAGCTGGAGGAAATGCAGAATGACCCAGAAGCCATTGCCCGGCTGGCCTTGGAATCGCCTGAGGTACAGGGAGACTGGCAGATGCCGCTGCTGTTGCTGCTGCTTTTTCTTCCTCTTTTTCCCCCTTCTCTTCCTTTTTTCTTTAAGTAACTGGTCACTTAAGGTCCTCAACAAATCTGTCTGTCTGTCTGTCTGTCTATCTATCTATTTTACTGTGTGTGTGTGTGTGTGTGTGTGTGTGTGTGTGTGTGTGTGTGACATGTGTATGAATGTGCACCAGGTGTGTTCAGGAACCCGGAGAGGTCAGAAGATGCTGGACTCCCTGGAACTGGAATTACTATTGTGAGCTGCCATGTGGGTGCTAGGAATTGAACCCTGGTCCTCTGTAAGAGCAGTCAGTACTTTTAACTTCTAAGCCATATCTTCAGCTTCACTTAAGGTCTTTTAAATTTTTATTACATTTGTATAAGTGTGTTTGCATGTAGTGTGTGTGTGTGTCTCCATGTGTCTCTGTGGGTGTGTGTCTGTGTGTATGCACGACAGGTATAACTTACAAGAAGTGGTTCTTTATTTTTTAAAAGATGCATTTATTTATTTTGTGTATGAGTACACTGTCACTGTTCTCAGACACACCAGAAGAGGGCATCAGCCCCATTACAGATGGTTGTGAGCCACCATGTGGTCACTGGGAAATGAACTCAGGACCTCTGGAAGAGCAGTCAATGCTCAAACCACTGAGCCATCTCTTTACCCCCCCCCACCAAAGAAATGATTCTTAAGGGCCCCCGAGATTGAACTTATGTTGTCAGCTTGGTGGCAAGGGCCCTTACCCACTGAGCAATCCCACCTACCCTGCAAACACTTGTCAAGGATCTGTGCTTAGCAGGGGCTTCAGCCTGGACTCACCTTGTGCAGTGAATTTTACCTTGGATTTTACTAGAGGAGCCCTGAGGTTTCAAGCCAGGGCCTGGGTCCTCTGGGGCCCAGATGGCTCAGGAATCTTCACACTGTTCCAGCGTGGGTTCAGAGATAGCTCTCTGATGCACTAGGGAGCCGGGCTGGGGGTGCCCGTCTTCCCCCATTGTGATGTTCTCACTCATGTCCCATACTGTTCCCCATTCAGCCAGCACCCCACCTCTTAGCTTCCAGTCACAGGAATGAGCACCACCCTCCCGTCTGTACAGAGCTTGACTTGGCCCTCACTGTCACTGTTTCCCGTGACCTTCCTGTGAGCTGGAGCTCAGGTGCCTCAGTGTGGTCACCAGGCTAGAAATACCACAGGTACCCCAGAGTAGCTGCAGCTGGTCATTGACCTGGAAGCATCTGTTTGAGGGAGGGAAGGGGGGGACAGGTACTAGTAAGGTCCTCCGATTTCCACTCATGTTTGCCCCTTTTCCTGATGAGCAGATATGACATGCGTTCTATGAATTCACTGTGTTAAAGAACAGGAAGTCATTGAATTAGCATCCCAGTCAGCCCTGCTTCATGGCCGCACATGCTACAAAGTCCTGTGTTCACCTCTGCTGTGCTTTCTGCTGCCACCTGCTCCCCAGCCCTGGTCGGGCTTCTCTGCTGGATTGGAGGTGACCCAGGGTTGGGTTAGGAAGACCTCCTGCCAGCGGAGAGTCTTACAACCCCCAAGGCAGGATGATCTTGTTGTAGCGGCCTAGGAGCAAAGTCATGTACGGTCTGAGTGTCCCTTACCCCAAATTCTTGGGATGTAAGATTTCCTATGTCTTGGATCTTGAAATGTTTTGTGTAGATTTCCTAGTTAGATATCACAATACCAAAAAACTCATGAATTCTGGGACATTCTGAAACCCAGAACTTAATGAGTGTCACGTTAGGCTCTTTGAAATCCAGAACAACACTGATAGGTGTCTGCTTCTTAGATTTAGTGTTGCTGAGCGTTTGCCATTAAACTCCAAGGGCCTCTTCTTATTGTGTCCTGTCTCTGTGCACACACACACACGTGCATACATGCCACATCACAAGTGTGGAGGTCAAAGGACAACGTTCAGGAGTTGGTTCTCTCCTACCATTGAGGACCGAGGGTTCAAACACAGGTCAATCCAGCTTAGCAGCAAGCACTTTACCTACCGAGCCATCTTGATAGTCCCAAGTATTTCTTCAGTCAGCAATGAGCAACAGAATGTTAAGGGGAGTCCCAGACTCGTTCCTGAAGGGAGCAGAGCTCAGTAAAACCAAGCCAGTACCCAGCTCTTGTTCACTCCTTCCTAGCTGAGCAGGTCCTCAGCACTATGGAAAAGCATAACCTCCTGTAAAAGTAAGGGATGCCGCCTCCTGGCTAAAGGACAGACTGAACCTTCCGGTGTGGCCATGTCTGAGCAACTGAGTCGAATTCTCAGAGGGGGAAAAGACTCACTGTGGGACAGACAGAAACAAAGTAGGTCAGCTACTTAGTCTTTCAGAAAGCCTTTGGCTGGCTCTCACAGCAGTTAGGCAGTTTGCGTCACTGTGGGGCTGAGAAGAGCTGGCAGGAGAGAAAGGTGTTGGGAGTGTGTTCATCTATGTGGAGAGTGAGTGCAGGGGCTACACTCCAGGGAGCTGTGGAGCTCTACTGGCCTCATTGGTGTTTGTAAGAGATGAGCTCAAGGGTAGGGAGATGGAAATGTGTAGACAAGCCTCAGAGAGGGTGGCACAGCATGGAGGTAGTGCTCCAGACCCAGGGAAAAGCCATGGACATGTAATGACGCTCAAGGGCGTGTGGCCAGGAAGGGCAGGCCCCACACTCATATTGGCCACAGGAGTGTCCCTGTTTTTTTTTTTTTTTTTTTATTTTTTAACTTACTGGCAGTTAAATAGGGGCCTGAATGAGGGCTCAGTGGTGCCGGCTAGGGAAGCATTTTGGGCAGACGGTATTGAGGGACTATACAAAGCTCTGTAGTCTGTGTTTGACCTGGGAGGCAGGGGTATCTGTCTGCCCCAGTATCTTGGGCTACCATAGGGCCTCCCTCCCTAAGACCTCACGGTATTTCTAGCTTCTGGTCTGACGTGGATACATGGTTCTCCCTAGCAGCCTTTCATGTGTATGCATGTGTGGTGTCTGTCCTCATGTCTTTTGCACTTGGGGCTAATGATGGGCACTCTGGGTTTCATCCCTCCCGCTAGAGTGGATCTTCTCCCTCATCTGTGGCCTGCACAGCACAGAACCACTTACAGCTGCCTTTCTGTTGGGAAGCCTTGGGTAGTTGGTTAGCCTTGGTGTCCGTTTCCCATGTGTCATCCTCACAGCCTCTCTTGATCAGGATGAGGTGAGGCACCTGGGTCACAATGCCTGTGTAGCCTTTAAACCCAGGCTCTGTGACTGGTTGAGGGCTGAGCACCAAGGTGAGCAGTTCCAGGAGCGCCCCCTGCTGGAGGCTGACCAATTACAGTTAAGCTTATTGTCAGTTGTCCTGCTTTCCCTAGGTTCAGGACCTGCAGTTAGAACGGGAGATGGCACTGGCCACCAACCGGAGCCTGGCAGAGCAGAACCTGGAGTTCCAAGGTCCCCTGGAAATCAGCCGCTCTAACCTCTCAGACAAATACCAGGAGCTGCGGAAGCTTGTGGAGCGGTGCCAGGAGCAGAAAGCCAAGCTGGGTACGAATGGCTGACCAAGGACAAGTACTCTGACCATCTCCCCTGTTGGTTGACACTTCTGTTCAAGGCAGGATAAGGGAGGCAACTAGAATAGCAAGGATGCTCAGATAACCAGGATAGGAAAGGGCCAGCAGCCATTGTAGCCACTGTGCTTCATACTGTGGGCAAAGTACTTTGAGTGACTTTACATGATTATAAGCAAAGGTACTATGGTTAATCTAAATGTTTGCATATTTATATCATATTGTATTCCCTGGTGATTTTTTATAGTTTTAAAAATGGCCTGGGGTTGGGGATTTAGCTCAGCGGTAGAGCACTTGCCTAGGAAGCACAAGGCCCTGGGTTCGGCCCCAGCTCCGAAAAAAAAAAAAAAAAAAAAGGAAAAATGGCCTGAATTTGCTATTTTTATAGATGAGGAAAACAGTTCAAGGGCTTGCCTGAGGTCACGCCACTAGAGTTAGGTGGAGATGGGATTTGCAAACATAGCCTTTAACGGCTGAGTGTCTCTCCAGCCCTGGTATTGGGATTTGAATGTAGGCGGGCAGTATCTTTCACTGCCTCTGCCAACTTAGCCCTGAGCCTTGCAAAGCTGGCCTAGGCCTTGTGGAGATAGGAAGGATCCTGATGGCTGTGCCTGCGGGAGCTCTGTCCTTGAGCTTCTCTTTACTCAAGATGGTGAATACGTACATGAACCAAAAGGACCCCACAGCAGAGGGCATGTCACATATCTTCCCTGAAATCAGCGTCCTCAGCTTTAATTAAAGCAATGCTTTTGAAATGTCAACCTTTTTGCCCTTCCTTCCAGAGAAATTTTCCTCAGCACTGCAGCCTGGGACCTTGTTGGACCTTCTACAGATTGAAGGCATGAAGATCGAGGAGGAGTCTGAGGTGAGGTGGGGAGTGGCAGCATCCTAATCCCTTGGTCAGGTCTCAGGGGAACCCAAGAACCACAGAGCAGAAGGGTTTAGAACATAGCTTGGGTAGATGGCACTGGAGTACTAGTGCACACGCTTTGGTTGCAATGCAGTATAGGAACACACTTGGTAAACTCCTGAAACCACAGTTAGCACTCACTTCTATGCAGACAGTACTGTTTTCCTGTACACACATGTCTATGATAAAATGTAACGTATAAAGCAGTCAGTGAGAGCTTAAGAACAGTAACACAGGCTAGGGAGATAGATCGGTTGATAAAGTGCTTGCTGCCCAACCTGAGTTTGATTCCCTCATACCCACATAAAAAGCCAGGTAAGGTGGTACAGTGTCAGGAGGGAGGGCCAGGCAGATCCCCAGGGTTTGCTGGCATAGGCTAGCTGAATTGGTGAGCCTGTAATAGAGACTCTGTCTCAGGAAATAAGGTGAATGGTGCCTTAGGAATGATACCGGAAGTTGGTCTCTCAGCCTCCACATGCACTTGTGTGCGTGTTCACTCTTACTCATGTGTATTCATACATGCAAACACACACACACATGAACAGTAAGTAATAATAGAACAGTTATAACAATGTTTTATAACAAAAGTTACTTAAAACTTATAGATTATTTCTAGAATTTTCCATGCAATGTTTTTGGACCATCAGAGGATCTCTAGTGTCTGAAATCATGGTTAAGGGGGCTTTACTACACCAGGACCCCAGTTGAATCAGGAGTGGGTGACCGACAGAAGGCCCCAGGGAGTCACACACCTAGATGGGTGGCGGTACAGAGCTAGGCCCCTGCTCCTGGGCTCTCTCTGCTCTCTCCTCCCTCTGGAGGTGCCTTTTATCTCAGTTGACAGAGATTTGTCTTTTGGATGTAGCACAGGGGCCAGCATACAAGTCACTAGCATAGGCCCGGCTGTTGAACAGACTTGTGTGACCACCAAGGACTTGGCACAGTGCTGGGTAGAGGGGCAGTGTGACCATGGAAGACATGGTCCTGTCGTTAAGGAGCTGGCATTCTGGTGAGGGAGTCGCTCTGAGTGGGGGCCAGGGAAGGCTGTGGAAGGCCACTGTTGTCAACAGTTCTTGTGTCCTGTAGGCCATGGCTGAGAAGTTCCTGGAAGGTGAGGTGCCCTTGGAGACGTTCTTAGAGTCCTTTTCTTCCATGAGGATACTGCTGCACCTGCGTCGAGTTCGTGTAGAGAAGCTCCAGGACGTGGTGAGGCGGCCTCGAGCTCTGCCAGAGCTGGCTGGAGATGCCCCTCCAAAGCGCCCGCCACCCCCACGCCCGGCGCCCCAGGCAGCACCCCCTGAGACTGAAGAACAGACTCCGCAGCCCTCTGTAGTGACTCCCTACCCTTTGCCCTACAGCCCATCCCCAGGCTTGCCTGTGGGCCCCACAGCCCAGGGAGCCCTGCAGCCAGCCCCCTTCCCTGTGGTGACCCAGCCTTCCTCCTATGGGGGGCCCCTGGGTCCTTCTTACCCATCACCTCAGCCAGGACCCAGGGCCATGGTGGGTTACTCTTGGTCTCCACAGAGGAGTGGCCCGCCCCGGCCTGGCTATCCTGTGGCTCCGACTAGCACCTCTGGTCCAGGATACCCCTTAGTGGGGGGCCAAACTCCTGGTCCTGGTTATCCTCAACAGTCCCCTTACTTCCCATCAGGAAGCAAACCTCCCTACCCAACACAGCCTCAGCTCCCTGGCTTCCCAGGACAGCCCCCGCCGCCAGTGCCCCCTCAACCTCCATACCCTTCTGGGGTAACACCCCCCTATGGCTTTCACCCTCCAGGATCTGCCTGGCCTAGGTATTAGTCTGGTCCATGTCCATCTTCTTCCTTCTACACCACAGCCTTTGGCCTCCATTTGCTGAGATTTGAGGTTAACACTGGACCTGGAGGTGACATGCTCTGAAATGTTTGGACACACAGGAGCCTCGAGCCTATAGTTGGAAGCACATAGGCCTCCTGAAAGGCCCTGAACAGTACAGCATGAATCCTTCTGGGAGCTCCTTCTGCCAGGGACCAGCTCAGCACATCCTGAGTGGCCTGGTGGGGGGGAGCCCAGGGCTCTCTGGTGTCTGCGTGAACGGGTGTGTTCATGTCTTTGCACAGCTACCTGCGCTTGATCCCTGACAGCTGAACCAATGTAGAATGATCTTGATGGCAGGGTGGCCCTGGGTCTCAGACCCTGCTTATCCGGGCTGTCCCTTGGAACTTGGCATGTTTGGTGTGGAACCACATGCCAAGTGAGGTCAGAGCTCTGTCTGTCCATTTAAGGACAGTCTGTCTTATTTACCACAGTTGGGTCCTAGGAAAAACGGGGACTTCGTGCCCTGAGAGCCTTATTTTAGCTGCTGTGCCAATGTCAGGCAAGTGTGTTCTATGTGCTGACAAGGACCACAGCAGCAGTGGTATCGTGAGAGAGTTGGGATGCCAAGGGAGAACCAGGCCTCAAATTGTATGGTTAGATGTCCTGGGGTCACCCTGGAGCCCTTGGCTGGAGTGGGGGACCAGGGTTACCTCCCAGCCATTTTCCACTCCTGGGCCCCTCCACTTCTGGCTGGCTTTTTCTGAGGTTCACCCACCCCTCCACTCCTTTAGTGCCTTGACTCTTATTTGCTAGCTGCCCCTTTACCTTGTGTATTTCCTTCCTTCTCCCAGTGTCCCTGCAGAACAGACACCAGACCTACCCTTTCAGAACATCCCCATGGTGCTTCCCAGACATCATCACTACACTGGGGCTGCTTTCTCTACACTCTGTTTCCAGACTAAAGGGTAGGACTGTGAGTGCAGCCCCAGCCCTGGATGGGGCCAAAGCCTGCTTAGTAATGAAAGTGACTACACTATATACTGAAGGGGTTGCAGCAGATGATGCATCTGTATGGCTGGTCCAGATGTGAACCAGGTCTCAGGGTGGACCCTGGAGCTGCTACGGGTTAGGAAACTGTATGTGCCTTGAAACATCCCCTGCCTGGGTACCCAGCCTCTGGTGGACCAAGGTGCTGGGGGTCAAGGAGGAACCCCATCTTCTGGTGCCACTCCGCCCACAGGCCACGGGTGCAGTACCAACTCGGCTTGCTTCTCCTAAGTTATTTATAACGTGGAATCACTAATGGAGTCTGTGGTAGACTGCTGCTGAACTGGATGATGACTGCCCGTCTGTTTGTGCAATTGCCATAATAAACGTTGATGAGTTCGGTGGCGTGTGGTGTCTCTGATCTACTTGTGGGGTGCTGACTTCTGCAGCCTTAGTCTATAGCACCTTCCATCTGTGGCCACCTCTTGATTCCCCCACTCCCACCCCACTTCTTCCTAGGGTTTGGCTCTTCCTACCTTCTTTTCTGTGGTTTTCCTTGGCTGTTTCTTGAAGCCTACAATGCTTGCTTTGTTCTAGGCTACATGCGTAGCCACGCTGTTCCACCAGAGGGCACCAGTGCCTCAGTCCAGGTTGGGAGGGAAGTGCCCTGTCACCTGGTTCTGTTCATTTTCTAAACCAGGAGAGAGAGGGAGGATGGGAATTGGCGTGTGACTGGGTGTGTGCGTGCGTGCATGTTTCTGTCTCTGGTACCTTGTGGGGTTGGCTCTGTTCTCCACAGCATTCCTTTAAGCACTGTTGCAGGATGGCTGTCCTGAAGCCTCCATGGATGTGGGAGACTGGCAGTCTCTAGTCAGCTCTCTGCCCTTTCTTCCCGGCAAGGTGATAGAGGTAGATTGTCTGATAGATGCCCAGAGATGCTAAGAATCACCAGAATTACGGCATGTGTCGCCTAGTGTCCTCTCCATAGCCACCCTAGCCCTCCTTGCCCCGGGCTTAAACAGGAGGTAAACCTGTTTAAGAGGAGCAGTGACCAAGGTACAAATGGAGATAGGACTTAGGTTTTGATCTGCAGTCCCAGGGCTGCAGGGCTCCTGTACCATGTATGCACTGTGGTGCTTAGAAGTCTCGAGAGAGTGACACAAGAGTCACCAACTTCAGTTCAACGTTCATTGCCTGTCACTCCCTGCTGTGCTTGAGCTGCCTGGCAGGCGTCCAGGGCTGGGCACACGAGACATCAGTCAGAACACATTGCAGACCTCACCACAGCCGTTCGGGTTATACCAGGGTGGGGGCAGGGGGCATAGGGCCAACTTTTCTAAGAAAAGACTTGGAGAGCCACGCGGTCTGCACGAGGCTCCTCTGCCCTTCTTCCCTTCCTTCCGGCTGCATTGCTAACATGGCGGCACACACTGCCATGGGTTCTTTCTAGCTCCTCGGAAATAGTTACCAGGTCATGTAGGCCTCTTGCTGCACCTCAACCGTGACAGGTCCTGGGTACAGAAAGGGCGGAAGAGATCTAGCCTAGAGACCAGCTGGGGAGAGCCTGACGTGTCCTCTACCTCTGAGGCAGGGATTGCTGCCTAATGATCCAAGGAAGCTTCCTGTTACACTTTCAGTTTCTTTGACCTCTGAGAGGAGGAAGAGGTTCTAGAATTATGAGTATACAGATGCCTCCAGAGGAAAGTGGGCAGGAAGGTAGGGCACCGGGAGTGGTTCCTGCTCTGTTCCAGTCCTATAAAATGGAGACCCCAAGCCCAGGTCACAACAGGGCAACCTTGGTGGGTGAGGGGGATGTGTGTCATGAACTTCCCAGGGGACAAGTGCTGGCTGGGGGCCTGATTCTGCATCTGAGCCTAGAACTTGACAAGACTCCTGGGCTATGTGACCTGGCAGGTCTTGTTGGACATATCTCCCAGGCCCACATAGCTTGAGAGTTTTGTGTGTATTCTGTATGGAGGGCTTCCTCAGTCCTCCACCTAGGCAGGTAGGGTCTCTCACTGAACCTGAGCTCACTGGTTGAGGTAGGCCAGCTGACCGGGGAGCTCCAGCCCTCTGCCTGTTTCCCCTCCTCAGTGCTGGGATTTTGGGTACTTTCTGCTATGCCCAGCTTTTATGTGGGTGCTGGGGATCTGAACTCAGGTCCTCATGATTGCAATGCAAGCATTTTGCTGACTGAACCATCTCTCCAACCCCACAGTTTTCTCCTGCCTCCCCTCCACATGGAGAGGTTTAATGAGAGAAGAAGAGTAGAGGAGAGGAAAGGCCGTGAGCACGAGGAAGGAAGGGGTGGGTGAGAGAAGGGACAGGGAAGAGGGGAAAGGCAGGGAAGTGAAGAACAAGAGCAAGAGAAGAGTAAGAGTTTTCTAACGATTCCTTTTCTGCTAAAGTTTTTGGTGTATTTTTCTGTTAAATAGACTTTGGAAGTTTTGAAACCACTGGTAGACATAAAGAGCTTTACAAGGAAGATACCCATGGTAGGCAGTGGCTGCCTTGGATCCTGCTTCTTTCTGGTAGCAACTCCTTAATTCCCTTTCACGGGGCCCCTTCACCCCATTAGGTATGAGCAGGCGCATGGTAGACCCTGTTTCTGGGTTCCTAGTGTGATTAGTGGCAGCTATGTGACCTGGACTATTAGAACAGAGGCCTAGAGCTATAGAGTTGACTCCGTAATCATGAGTGAATACTGCTCTTGTAGATGACCAGAGTTCAATCCCAGCACCCTTCTCAGGTGACACTCCAGCTTCAGGGGGTCTGAGCTTGCACATCCATTCACAAAGACACATCATACATTCATACATACATAACTAGAAGTTAAAAGAGTGAGGCTTGGGCGGGCAGAGGGTGTTGTAGGAAGGGCAAAATACTGATCAGACATCTAGAATGGTGGTGATCCTAGCTCCCCGATTCTCTGTCTCCCACTTCACTCCATCTTCTAGTGACCCCTCATTACTTTCCCAGAGTTGGATGTGATGTGTGGGTCACTGAAAACTGTGCCTAAAGGCTTCGTGGCCAAGGCACAACTTGGGTTAGACTGGGGAGCAGGGGTAGGTGCCTTCCCCTAGCCCATAGTCAGGGGTGTCAGAATGGTAGAGGGGACTGTTTTAGTTGAAGGGAATTCTTTAGACTCTAGGAACACACCATCTCCATTCTACCACACCTTGATTTGAAGGTTAGCTGACAGTGTTTGCACTGGGGATTTCTAACTATTGTGAGAAGTAAGAAGCCTAATGAGAATTGCCTGGGTGTCCTTTTATGCTGGGCTCTGGTGGGGACAGGGTATCAGTGCCCTTGCTGGCCAGTGGGCCTTGTGCTCTGGAGGGGAAGGTGCCTTTGGATGAGGAATGCAGAGGGCAGGGAAAAAGCTAGTAGCTGTGACTATGGTCTCATTAGAAGGTCGGGAGGATGGGGCCCTGAACACAGCAGCCTGGAGTACTCATGTTCTTGGAAAGTAGAAAAACCATTATTTACAAAGAATATATTAAAAATACGCTTGAGAAATGAGTTCTTGTACGTATCCCACTTGGGTGTATCACATCATTCGTTCATAGCGTCAAGAGTCCAAGGAGAAAGTCAACCTCGCTGGTCATTGCTCCCCAAAGGATTGGGACTCCTCTGGATACTGGAGTCTCTGCTTGCAAGGATCGGTTGCTTGAAGGCTCTGTCTGCTGAGTTTTGGCTCTCGGAGGAAGCAGCCAGGCTACCATGGCCACAGGATATAGGAGCTAGCCTGCCACTGCAGGGCCCAGGACCTTGTCCAAAGGACCTTGGCTTCTGTCCAAGTTCTGGCTGAGGTGGAAGTGGGCAGCACTCAGAGTGGTAAATGCTTCCTCAGGACAGAGGGATGTGCTTGGTCTTTGTTGCTGGCCTTAAGTTCTGTGAGGTGCAGAGGACACATGTTAGAGCGTTAACACTGGTGCTGTGCTGTGGAGGGGAACCCAAGTCGGGACATGGGTTTTTGCTTTGGGCTGTGATTGGGGAAGCTGCTGTTGTGCTAGGGAGGTCTCCTTGCTCGAGGGATGGTGGATCTGAAGGCTGTAACTTCTCATGATCCCTTGTGTGTGTGTGTGTGTGTGTGTGTGTGTGTGTGTGTATGTGTGTGTGTGCGTGTGTGTGTGTATGTGTGTGTATTTGTGTGTGCGTGTATGTGTATATGTGTGTGTATGTGTGCATATGTGTGTGTATGTGTGTGTGTATGTGTGTGTATGTGTGTGTGTGTATGTGTGTGTATGTGTGTGTGTATGTGTGTGTGTGTGTATGTGTGTGTGTGTGATGGGAGTACATATGTGTGCACTTGCACTTGGAGTTTAGAGGACAGCCTTGGGTATTATATTGGTAGCCTCTTCTACTTCCTGTTGAAGACAGGGTCTTCCATTGGCTGGAATTTGGCCACATAAGCTAAACTAGCAAACTTACATGGCCTGTCTCTGTCTCCCATCACACCACGGCTGGGATTACAAAGAGTATGCCATGATACCTAGCTTTTTCTCTTAAATATGGGTTTAGGGTTTCACACTCAGGTTCACCCGCTTGTAAGAGAGCTATCTCCCCAGCTCTCATATTGTTTTCAGTGGATTTTCATGATGGAATTTTACAGGATGGCTTTACGACTAATGATTCTTCTTTCGTTTGCCAAGGTGACTCCATTATCCAAATTGTTAGTGCATGCTGATATATATATATATAAAATTTATTTTTGAGACAGAGGCTTGCTATGTATCTCTGGCTGGCCTGGAATTGGCTATGTAGACTAGATTCACCTTAAACTTGTGACTCTTCCTAAGTGCTGGGATGACAACCTCGTTCACTCCCCTCTCCCCCTTTATGCGAAGAAAATTCTAGGGGCCTCTGTCCATTATGGACAGTATCTCCACTAGATGCTGGGTCCCCTGGGCTGGGGGTGGTCCTGGGTGTCAAGCACCAGGCAGGGATGGGCTCACCTTTTACAGTCTCTGAGCCACTTGCAGGTCATAGTCACTGTCAGAGGAATTGTCAGGTTGTGTGGAAGAGCGGTGTAGGGCCCCTTCCAGAGCTAGAGAGAAAAGATTGCCCATTAAAGAAGTCCCGGAGGCTGCACAGGGCCCCAGGAGATGAGTGGGTTGCAAGATCACAGAGGTTTTCTGAGATGGTGACAGCCCCGGATCAGTTTTGATCAGACTAGCCAAGTGCTTACTAACGATGCTGAACTTCAGGCCCCCTGGGACTTAATTGTGAGTGCCTGTGAGGAGCCAAGTGTTGGAGGCTCCTGTGGACCACTTAATGGCTCTGTCCTGGCTCAGAGAGATCTGAGGGGCTCATTTTTCATCGAGCCCCCCAAGGCCTGAAGGCAAACAGGCCCATTAGGTCACAGCAAGGCTGGGGTTAATGGCGTCCATCCAACTGCATTCTTCTCTCTAGCTGAGGGTTTCAAGGTCTCCAAGGGACAGCAGAGGCCTGTGAGGGCTGTATCCCTGCCACCGCCCTGCTGGGACCAGCTGTCAAGCAGGCAGTCTCATCCTCCACCCCCGGGAGCCTCCCTTTCCCTCTTTGGAAAAGCACAGAACTTCAAGGTCAGCACTCAGCCCGCGCCCCTCTCCCCTCTCCCACCAGGCTGCCCAACAGCCCCTGCCTCTCACCTGGATAAGCCGACAGGCGAGAGTTCCTGGGAGGCTGGCTGTACTCATTGTCCACGTGAGAGGCTGCCGGGTTCTCAACCTGGGACCGCACAGTTGCCGTGTGGCTTCGATGGAAAGACACTAAGCAGACACAGGAGGCCAGTGGCACTGTTAGAATCAGAGCGCTGCCCTTCCCAAGCAAGACCCCATAGCTTCCCTTCCTGTTTCCATTAGGTCATGGGGGAGGGGTGGTACATTTCCCCTTCCTTTCTCTCTGGGGAGAGTCACAGCCCCCAGGGGTCAGCCTCAGGTTTGAACAGTAAGTCTGATTGGCCCAGTGAGGCCTCCAGTTGCTCCCTCAGCCATCCAGCTTTTACCTAGCAGGAAACAGGAACACAGGCACTAGGGGGATGGTCATGCCCATCAGGAACTGGGGGCCTTTGTATCCTTTAAAATCAAATAAAACTGAGAATCTTCTAGAAAGATTTGGGCCTGCGCATGGAAAGGGGAGAGAAATAGAGTGCTTGCTTCCATCCCTTAGTGTAGCTCTGAGTGTGGCTGGGAGAACGGAGGCTGGGGGAGGGGGAGAGCTGGCAGGATCAGTGTATTCTAAGCCCTCTGAAGTTGTTCTGGGCTAAAACTAGCTTGGTCAGTCCTTTGCCATGCCTTCCCACTTTGTAGAAGAGCCATTTAAAAAAAGTCTGGTAAGTCCTGAGCTGGACCACCGTGTGTAGCTTTGCTTTTAGCACTATTTGACCATGGGAGGAAGGGCTGTCTCTGCTTAAGTCAGCCAGCAAGAGAGCAGCAGTGTCTGAGGCTCAAGAGGCCGATTACGTAGAACCACTTGCCCCTAAAAGAAGCCTCACCCCTCTTTGGTGTGGGGACATCTGTTGACCTCAGTCACACCTTAGTGATGTGGTGGAGACCAGAGGCCCTTAGCAGCCGCTGGTTTGCTGGATCAGCAGACACCGTGACTCTGCTTTGTTGACCTGAGTCCCGGGACTGAGGCACACCCGCTTCTGGGGACACTTACTGCTCTGGTTCACTCCCGTGGGACCAATCCACTGACGCTGCTTCTTCTGACGAACTGGGCAACAGACAGGAAGCTCATGAGGCCAGATGGTAGTGAGGGGGAGGGTTGAGGGAGGGGAGGCACAGATGCCCTGGAGACGGGACTAATGGGGTGCACCACTCCAGGCCTACTGCCTCATTTCCTAACTGACTGGGGAGAGAGATTGAAACCATCGGGTCCCCATAGAAATGACCAGGGGTTTATTTAGAACCAGAATGGATAACCTCAGAGGGCACCAAGGGACTCAACACTACTGCCCCCATCTCCTTTATCTTCCTTCCTTGTCTCTGGGTAATTTCTCTAAGGTGTGCAAGGCCAGGCGGGCAAGCCTCCTTCTTCATAACGTATACAGCTTTCAGTAAGCAGGGAAACTGAGGCTCCGATGAGAGCAGCAGCAGCACAGTCAGTGGTCATTGGGAGCTGCGGAGCTAATCTTGGTCCACATCTCGTGATATCAGAGGCTGTGCTGACATCACGTAGCCATGGCTTTTTTTTTTTGGAGCTGGGGACCGAACCAGGGCCTTGCGCTTGCTAGGCAAGCGCCTACCACTGA
This sequence comes from Rattus rattus, assembly GCF_011064425.1. Taxonomy (NCBI): domain Eukaryota; kingdom Metazoa; phylum Chordata; class Mammalia; order Rodentia; family Muridae; genus Rattus; species Rattus rattus. The sequence goes on from NC_046155.1 coordinate 10,203,101, forward strand.
GCTAAATCCCCAACCCCATAGCCATGGCTTTTATCAACTGCCGTAGGCCTTTGCCAATTCCAGACAAGAGCAAATCAGAGGGTACAGTTTGTCCTGACTTTCTAGTACTTTAGACAGAAAAAGGCTAGTGGACAGCAGGGGCGGTGGGTGGCGAGGGAGGAAGGCTTGGGGCTTGGCACCTACATTTCTTCACCAGCTTCTTGTAGATCAGAGGACCGCACATGACCAGCAGCACCACCAGGAGTACCAGGGTCAGGATGATGCTTGCCACAGTGCCTGGGGCCAGGCCCACTGGGTTTGGGTCTTTGCCTGGACAGGGGGATTCTTAAATCAGACCCAGCACTGGCGAGCAACTCCGAGGGCAGTGACTGTTCTGATTTCCCTGGCACCTTGGCACTTCCTGCCAACCCGCCAGTGTGTTCAAAGTGGAGCCGTCTATTTGTCCACCCACCCATCCATCCATCCACCCACCCATCCATCCACTCATCCACCCATCCATCCATCCATCCATCTATCCATCCATCCCATCCTCACCCACCCACCCACCCACCCACCCATCCATCCATCCATCCATCCATCCATCCATCCATCCATCCATCCATCCATCCATCCATCCATCCATCTCCAGATATTCATTTGTGTATCCACTGTGTATCTGTTTATACAGTCATCTATATAGTCACTCGTCTACCCATCCACCTATCTACCTCCATTCCACATCACCCATCCATGTACCCTTCTCTCCTTTAGACATTATTCAGTTACCATCTCCCCCCCACTCCCCCCCCACTGGATTTTCTAGCTTGCATTATGGGAAAGCAGGAGACAGAAGGGGAGGGAGAGTCTGCCATCTACCAGCAGCTTGACAGTGATCCACTTGGGCCTTGCCTATTTTACGCGTCATTACTGATTTTTGCTCCCAGAACCCCATTTACTGTCCTTTTCCCAGAAGCTTTTTCTACCTTTTCAGATCTGCTCTTTAGAGATTTGCTCACTGACTAGGTCCCAGAGGAAAAGGCTCCAATTGCCCTCCACCCACCGAGACCTGCAGTCAACTCACATGTGACGAATACTCTCTTGCAGTGGGTTTTTTTCTGAAGCTGGTAACACTGAGACAGCTTCTCCTGGGTACAGAGGACTCCCGGGGAGGTCCTGTCAGCATCCATCACATGGAAGGAGATGAGGTTGCCACACTGCTGCTCTTGGCATAGCTCCTCCCACCGTCCTGGACCCCTGGCTGCAGAACTGTCACACAGGGCAGCCCACTGTGACCTCTGGCGAACTTCAGCGATGCCCTCACACACGCTGCTGCCCCCCACCAGGCGGCTCTGAACCTTGGGCTGGAAATCTGCAGAGAGGAAGTGATGGTGAGGCCGCAGGCCTGACCTTGGGGCTTTGTCGGTGTTGATTACTGCAGGGTAGGGGCTGCCTGTTCCACAGCCCCTCCTCACGTCCTCTCCAGCACTTCTCTGACCAAGCCTTGTCTGGTCCCTGGAACCTCTGGTGGCAGCTATCTCAAGACAACAGTGGCAAAGGAGCCGGCAGGGTGACCATGCCTTCTTACCCTCTTGCTTAGGAAGAGGGAGGGCTTTTTAGAAGGAGGAAACTGAGGCCTGGGGACTGGAAAGAGCTGGTGTACTTCACTGGTGGGGCAGAACCCAGGAATTCTGCTGCCGGGCCCCTAACCCTGTGGCGTAGGCTTTTGGCCAGGTACCTAGAGAGGTATTTGTGTCTGCTAATCAGGGTGGGGCTTGGGAATCTATGGCAGAAGCTACCGTGCTTGGTTGAAAGTCAATAGTGAGCTTACCAACTTTGGCTAGTTTCCATGGCAACACCCACCTTCAAAGCCCTAGTGAATCTTCTATTTAGAAGAAACTTCAAAGCAAGACCCCGGGCACGGCTTTGCAGGTTGGAGCCTGCACTAGGGCTTGAGGAGTAGGTGGGGCTGGAGCCAGCCTCGAGCCTCTCATCTGCCCAGAGAACCTTGAGGCTGCTACTGCCGGAAGACCAGTTTATATCAGGTCTCCATTGGAGCGGGCTGCCCCGCTTGCAGACCTTACAGTTCTGAGCCATGCATCCGTTATTAGTGCAGGAATCCTGGGGACCTGCTGAAAGCGGCTCTCGTTAGGGGTGTGGGGAAGGGTGAGGCTGTTTCTGGAGACACTAATACTGTCTAGGACCACACCTAGAGTAGTCCCCATTTAGAAAATAGGCTTTGGATTGACACTGCTTGAGGGTGAATCTCAGCTCGTGCTCTGTGATACTGGAAGGAAGTGGAGCTTCTTTGAGCCCTGGCTTCCCCCATTAAAGAAGAGGGTAATAATAGTTCCCACCCGCAAGGTGGGGATGAAAGCCGAAGGATGCCCAGCTCCAAGTCAGTCTGTCGGGAACAGAATCCAGAGCAGCCTCCAGGGCGCCTCCAGCAATGTGGACCCCCTCCTTCCCAGCCTTGGTAGTTACTCTGCCTTGCTCTGAACCGTGGTTTCTTCCCATCTGTACCCCATCCTGCTTTGGGCCCCATAGAGTCCCGTGTGTTTAGCTATCCCCCTCTCCCCATTTCAACTGCGCCAGCACCGCTGGTCTCTTGTAGCTCACGACCCTGGCCGAGCATTACGGGCTGCCTCTGTAGCTGTGCTCTGAGCCAGGCCTTCGGGATCTCCCAAACCCTGTCATTCCCCAGCCTCCTTGCTGAGGATTCAAAAACTCCCCATTGGTAGAGGCCACCCCTCCAAGTGCCTTTAACCTTTGCTCAAGCCTCAGTTTCCCTTTCTCTTCTTCCTGCTGCGATCCCAGCTGCCTCCATTTCTCCAGATGGTGGCTCCTTTGGGCTAGGCAGGAGTCGCTCTGTAGGTGCCTGGATCACCACCTCATCTAACTTGTTCTGTTGTTTAGAGGCCATGGACTCAGGCCCCCATTCCTCTTTCATTTCCACCAGGCTTCTCATAAAGCTTGCACATCTGGTCAGGGGATCCCATGTCCTTACTCAGAGGCAACAGATAGCCTGATGATGGGGTCAGTTTCTAGCTTACCAGAGCAGACGACTGCGAGCGCCTGGCTGCCCTCCTGGGCCGTTGTTTTCTGGAAGCACTGCTGTAGTGAGGTGCAGCTCCCATTCTGGGCTTCCCATCGAATTGGCAAGGGCCTGGGGTCCCTCAGCTCTTCAGGAGCTGGAGTTCCTGCTGTCTCTATCCGGGACAGATGTGTCAGGAAAGAGCCACACTGCAGAGACTTACAGATGAGGTTCCCCAGGTCCACGGGCCTGGCCTTGGCCTTGTAGAGGATGGTGCCACCCCGGCTGCCATTGTAGAATTCCACCACACCTGTGCACCTCAGGCCCTCGTGTCCTGGCACCAGCTGCAATCTGGGAGGAGCTGGAGAGGGAAAGACATGCGTGAGTGTGGATACCTTCCGAATGCCTTGTTCTGAACCCCGATGCATAGATGAGTGCTTGGGAGATGAGAGTCCCAAACATTGCCTAGAACACACCTACTTGAACCTTTCCCCCGAAATTCAGATATAATGGGCCTCTTAGTTTTTGTTTGTTTTAGTGATTCAATGAATCTAATTTGGGCCATTTACAGGAACATGGGTACCTTACCAGTGGCTACAGCACTGAACAAATGTTTTTCTGCCCCCACAACCATTAACTGTCTCTATTTTCTCAAGGAGGGGTGAGGTCTCATGAGTCCCTCCTCCCTTGGTTACGGAATGTTGATAAGCACAGATAACCACAGCTCCTGAGGGTTCAAGGTGCAATCATCACGCCATTCCTGGTCCTTGGGTCTTTGCTGTCTATGTCAGGCCATCCTCTCCTTTCCCTCCACGAGGCCCAAGCACCCTCTTACCTGTGGGCTCCGGCATGGTGGTGGGTAGGGTGGTTGTGGGTGGAGGTGTCGTCTTCTGGGGCTCTGCAGTGAAACACACAGACAAGGGGGGAAGTGGGGAAGGGAGGGGAGAAGGAGGGGGAGCTGGTGGCAGTGTGAAGACAGGGCTCATGACTTTAGTGCCCCTTGTCAGTAAGCTGACTTGACTCCCGCCCCCATGCTGCTTCTCAACTCCCTAAGAGGCGGTAGCCCCACACATCACAGGCAGGAAAATGGAGGCTCAAAGAACAGCGAAGTTGGCCTTTGGCAGAGCCAGGTCTTACTTTTCAATCTTGGTAGATGGATGTTTAACGCCCTTTGGCTAATTCATGCCAGCCAGTTCTCTTACCTGTCTGTGGTCAGGGCTCTGTCACTGTGAAGCCCCTTTCTACCCACTTGCCCTCCCAGGTCTCAGCCCAGGGTGTCACACACCATCACCCACCTAGGCAGACCAGGCTCAGCGGAAGGCACTGGCCCAGCGAACTTGCGCTGCAGTTGGAGAAAGACCACGGGGGTCCTTGGCAGAGGATCTGGTTCTTGTGTCTGTTCCATAAGGTCAAATGGCCAAGGGCCAGAGGGTTACCACATCCCAGCTGCTGGCACACTGTAGAGGCCTGATTGGCATTTTTCCAGGGGTCCTGGCTCAGCCTCCAACTGGAACTGCACACCGTTTTCATTCCATTCATCTGGACCTCCACTAGACCCTGACACTTGGAGTTGGAGCCGCTTAGCATCACCTGGGCACCTGAGCGTCAAAAGAGGAGGTGGGAGGCGTGAGGTGATGAAGGAAGAGCTCAGCTCTCATTTCCCCTTCTGAGTCCCCCACCCCCACCCTCTTTAGGGCACCGTTGAGGCTTCCTAGGAACTCAGGCAGGTCACCATGTTGGCTCTGTGCTGTGTATGCTCAGGTTTCTGAACTAAAGGGAATCTTGGGGCTGTGGACAAGATGTCTTGTGCCTTCTGCACAAAATCCCCCCAACCCTGAACGTTCAGGCCTGAGTCCTGATATCTATCTGTTGTCTCTGTGTATGCCTGCAGATGTGTGTGCACACATGTGCACATGTGCGTCAGAGGTCAGTTCTGAGTGTTCTTCCGCAGGGGATAGATGTCCATCTTCCTTTTTGAGACATGTTCTCTCACTAGGACTTGGATATTCCAATTCAGTTAGGCCTGCTGGCCAGGAAGCTCTGCCCAGCTCTTCCTACCCAGCATAGGATTCCAAGTGTGCCACCACGTCCTGCTTTTTTGTTTTGTTTTGTTTTTGTTTTTCAAGACAGGGTCTCTCACTCTGTAGACCAGACTGGCCTTGAACTCAGAGATCTGCCCCCTGAGTGCTGGGATTAAAGGCTCATGCTACCACCTGCACCGGGCCTTTTTTTTTAAAAAATGTGGGCTTTGAGGATTGAACTCCAGTCCTCATGCACGAGCTCTTTTCTGGACTGAGCCTTCTCCCTGGCTCTTTCTCCCAGGATCTTTTTTATCTTAAAATTAGTTGTATTAGCTGGGTGTGGTGTCCCAGGACTTGGCAGTGGAGGAAGGAGAAGCAGGAGTTTAAGGTCATCCTCAGCAGTAAGTCGAGTTTGAGGACAGCCTGAGGTATAGGAGACCCTGTCTCAATGAAACAGAACATTGAAAATTGTACGGAGGCACACGTTTCATGTGGTAAGATGTGCTCATTGTAAGGATTCTGTTCTGTGGAGGTTGATGAAACATCTACAAGCACGTGGCTATTCCATGATCTAGACACAGAGCCTGTCTGTCATCTAGACACATCCTGCGTGCTCCTCGACCGCCAGTTCATTTCCCTGGCTCCAGCCTCCGGGAAGGACTGCCCTGCTTTCTGCCATCAAAGATTAGTCCCTGCTCTTCTACAGGGTCATATAATTGAATTGAATCACAGAGCATCATTGGCTGTGGCCTCTTGCCCTCTACGTATATTTGAGGTTTATGTGTGTTCCTTGGTAAATCAGTAGTTCGTTCCTTTTTTTTAAAAATTTTACTATGAAATAATATTTCATTGTGTGAATTTTCTCCATTTCTTTTCTCTGCACCATCATGTGGGTTGTTTGGGGGTTTGCCCACCATGTACCAAAATGCTTACAAATTTACATGTGCGGCTGGCACGGAGGCTCATCTTTCCATTTCTCTTGAGTAAACACCTTAAAGAGAAACTTTTCGGCTGTAGGCAGGCTCATGGTTTTGACTTTATAAAGCTCAATGGTGGGGAGAAGACTGTACACTATGTAGAGATAACCCCCAGGACCCATGGAAAATGCTTCTAGGACCTCTTGCGGTTACTGGAATCCACGGGTGCTTAATTTCCTCATGTAAAGTGGTCTAGGACCAGGTAAGGTGGCACATGCCTGTCATCCCAGCACCCAGAAGGTGAAATATGGAGGGTCGGGAGTTCAAAGCCGTCCTTGGTGAGTTTGAAGCTAATCTAGACCAGGCAGCTCTCAAGCAGGCGGGTGGGCAGGCAGGCGGGCAGGCAGTCTTACCACACCCCACTCCCAAGCGGGAAGGGGCTGGAGACGTAGCTCAGCACTAGAGTGCGTTTAACATGCTCGAGGCCTGAGTTCCGTCCCCAATGCTGTAACAACAAACACGATGGCAAAGCGTCTGCACCTGACCTACACAGTTCTCTGTATGCTGTCATCTCTAGATTCTTTAGAATTCTAACCCAGTGCAAAACTGTAAATGACTGTGACTCTGTACTGTTGGGGGAACATCGGCAAGAAAGGCATATGTATGAATCCAGGCCTGACGACGTGACATTTGTGTATGTGGGGTGCGTGTGTGCGTGCATGCATGCATGTGTGCAGTGTGTGTGTGTGTGTGTGTGTGTGTGTGTGTGTGTGTGTGTTTCCTCAGGCAGTGTCTACATTTTTTGAGACAGTGTTTTCCAATGCTCTGAAGCTGTCTAGTAAGTCCCAGGAACCTGTGTGCCTCTGCCCCCATGGTATCTGGGTTTTGTTTCTGAGTTCTGGAACCATACTCGCATCCTGTTGCTTGCAAGGCCAGCATTCTTCACACTGAGCCATCTCTTCAAATCCTGTCTCATCTTCAATTGTTTGAAGCCACAGATACTCTGTTCCCTGTCTCTCTCTCTCTGTGTCTCTGTCTCTCTGTCTCTGTGTCTTTGTGTCTTTCTGACTCCAGCTGTCCATTGGTCTCTCTCTCTCTCTCTCTCTCTCTCTCTCTCTCTCTCTCTGTCTCTGTCCTCTCTCTCTCTGTCTGTGTGGTGTGTGTGTGTGTGTATGTATATGTGTGTATACAAAGAGATTCCGGGAGGATATGTAACACAGTCATTACCTGGGGTATGGGGTGAGAGGCAGGAAGGACAGGTGAGGAGCAGAGCAGATTTGTTGCTCGCTCAAGGAACACATTTACAAATGGGAAGACTGCTCAGCTTTGTCCTTGGCTTAGAGCCACTGGCCGAGCTGCCTTTCCTTTCCTTCCCGCCCATGGGGATGTGTGGAACACGGAGAGCAGGACTGTAGCTAAGCAAGGTCACACGGTAGCTGAGTGGAGAGGCCTGGTCCCACATCTACTCACTGTAGATGCTTTGTGTGCTCCTGGCTTAGTAAGCACCTCAGGTGAGGCTCAGATAGCAAGCGACTTACTAGAACCGGAGGCTGGGACATCATCCAAGGGCCCAAGTCCTGACCCAGGGCCTATTAAGGCCCCCGAGGTTGCCTGGTGGTTTTTACAAGACCCTCATCTCTCTCCAGATAAATTCAGCACAGTGTTATCTAGGTTGGAGTGGAGATGGGACTGTGGTACAATGAATGTGGAGACTGTCAACTTAAATGATGTTAGTCCTGGGAATGTAGCTTAGTGCTAGAGCACTTGCCCAGCACCCACAAGGCCCTGGGAGTCACCTCCTAACATGGAGAACTAAATCAACAGGCTCTGCACTGCGGACATCTCAGAGCTTTCACTAAGCCAGTGTACACTGTGAGTCTCCAGTGGTTACAGAGATGCTGTGTGGCCTGACCCCTGGACAAACAGTGGCTTCTGAGATTGGGGTGTAGACACTCTGCTCTTTGCACTCTGACACAACCTTTCTCGTAGCCTATCTGCAAGTGTCCATGACAGAGGACTAGAGAGGATACAAGGCTTTGTGAGGTGCATTTGTGGGTGGGTTTGTTTCCTATGGGGGGCATGCTACCTAACCTTCGGGTAGTGATTATGAAGGGTGCCACCTGTGCATGCACTGACATGGCTGATGTGTGTTTGCAAGAGGCAGGGTTCACATTGTGGTGGAGGCAGGTTCTTAACAGGCAAATCCTCACGTACCTACGAAGCCCCTTCCTTTCTCATGTTCCTTCTTCCCTGGGCCGTCCCTTCCAGACTGTCCAAGGCAGAAAGCAGCTGTGGAAAAGAGAAAAGTAGATTAGAATGTGGAGCTCCCCTCCCCCCTTCCCTGGCAGGCTGTCTCCCCACCCCACTGTCAAGGAGATTCCAGGACAGGGATTTTCATGCCATAGCTTAGAATCCAAAGTGGTTACAGAATCAATTTAGTGAGCCGCAGCCATCAATTCTCTCTCTTTTTAAAGTTTATTTTCCCAGTGGATACACAAGTAGGATAGATTTTTCTTTAGTGCACGAATCTGTGAATGTTAACACATGCCACATGCCAAGCATTCCTCTTGTTAGGAGGGAAATGGAGCTGAATAAAGGACGATGCACTACGCTAGCACCGAGAGGGTGCGAGCTGTTTGGAGGGGTAGTGCCCATGAGGAGATGGCTCAGTCAGGAAAGCATTTGTCTTGCAAGTGTGAGGACGTTCGTTCTACCTCGCAGCTCATGTGCAAAAATCAGACATTGTGCATGTGCTTGAAACCCTAATCCCAATTCTGGTAGCTAGAGATAGGCAGATTCCTGGGGACCCTGGCCAGCCAGCCTGGCCTACAAGGCGAGCTCCAGTCCAGTGAGAAGTAAAGTGGGGGCTCATAAGAGACATCACCAGGGGCAGGTGCTCGCTGCCAAGCCTAGTGACCTGAGTCCCCTATGGTGGAAGGAGTTGTTCTTTGGTCCCACACACACGTGCCGTGGTGTGCCGGGCACGTGGAAGCAGTGTCGGGGTCTAGGGATGTAGCTCTGGTGGCAGAATGCTTGCTTAGCATCCACAAGGCAGTAAATTTCATCCCCAACACCACATAAATTGGATGGGTTGGTGCATTCTCACAATCCTGGCTCTGGGGAGGTGGAGGCAGAAGAGTCAGGAGTCAAGGTCATTGTGTACTATATAGTTAGTTCAAAAAGGCAGACAGACAAGAAAGAAAGGAACAAAATAAAGAAAGGAAAGGAAGGAAGGAAAGAAGGGACTGCGTTTGATGATCCCAGGCCCCTTGTGTAGACACCATACAGAACAGCATTGGGCTTACTCAGAGAATTTCCTTAGGAGAGACTGAGCAACGAACACAAACTACCATCCTCAAAGGAAAGTAACGTAAAAGAGTTCCGCCATGCAAGCCTGATGGCTCCGTCCCAGAGCCTACATTAGGAAGTCAGACGCAGCGTGCTCATCGGTAATGCTAGCGTGCCCAGCACAAGAGCAGCAGAGACAGAATTGCTCAGACGCTCAAGGTCTTGAGAGCGATGGCTGTGCATTCCAGGGTGTAGCTCCTCCTGTTTGGTCCTCAGATGAACAGTATTTCCTTTCTCCCCATCACCGTCACTGTAACCATCACCATTGATGCTATCACTGTTCTCCTTACTACCACCACCTCCATCGGTATCAACATCACCACTATCCTCAGCACCACTGTCCCCACCATCATCACTACCATCGCCACCAATCCTCACATCATGGTCATCACACCACCATCATCCCTGTCGCCAGTCTCCTCAGTCACCACGTCCGCCATCACCACGGTCATCGTTCTCACATCACCTTGGTCACTGCCGCTGCCGCCACTGCACGTGCCCACTGTGACTACCGCCCTCACCTCTGCCACCACCACCATTGTCATCACTACTGCCATCTGCGTTTTAATTTTTCACTCTTGTGGGAATTCTTAGTTTAAATCTCTCGATTTTCTCCACTATGCCCTTTGATAGATATTATTGCTCTTTGAGAGAAGAAACCGAGAGGTGAGTATGTTGCCCACACAACCAGCGGCCCAGAGGCCATGCCCTTCCCACTGGGCCAGCTGTCTGCTGTGCTCTCTGCTACATCAGTTCCTGCGTATTTCCAGCTGTCTCCAGCAAATAGGGCTGGAGAGATGGCTCAGCGGTTAAGAGCACCGACTGCTCTTCCTGAGGTCCTGAGTTCAATTCCCAGCAACCACCTGGTGGCTCACAACCATCTGTAATGAGATCTGATGCCCTCTTCTGGTGTGTCTGAGGACAGCTACAGTGTACTCATATATAATAAGTGAATAAACCATTTTGTTAAAAAGAGATAAAATGAACATAGCATGGGAAGGTGTGGCACTGAATCTGTTGTGTGATGGCAACTCGTTCACACTGTCTGGTCTGTAAAGTGGTGAAGTTCAGTTTCTGATCCTTTACCTTCCTCTTGGCCTAAGCATGCCTGATCTCCAGCCTGTGTTTTTAGCGAGTCTTAGTGTCTGGCAGAGCAGGGCGATGGCTGCTGCCTCTGCTTATCTGAGGATGCTCTCAGGCTTTCTTTGTCCATAACCCGTCTTCATTCATTTTGCCGCTTCTCCCAGGTACCTACGAACTCCCTCCTAGCCCTGAGCCCTGCAGGCTGTGCTCAGCATCCCCCTGACCTCCTCTGATCCACACTTCACCTGTGCCCAGTGCTTTCTGAAACTCCTGTAGCCAACCCCAGCTCAGGACGCAGCTTGGAGACCCTGTAGGCTGCAGGGATGAGGGACATGGAAGCGCTACACCATTCCCTCCTCTACCACCCACACCTCTCCTTCAAGCTGCTGGGACAGCATCTAGGAATTCCAAGGCCTTTTCCTTCCCTGTACAGCATCCTCCAAGCTCCTGAAAGTCATGGCTTGCGCTGAGCAAGCCCAGACAAAAATCTCAGCAAAAGAAGCCATCGTCCATGACTCCATCTCTTGTCTCTACACGGATAGAAATCCAACTAGTTTGAGACTTCCTTTTATTTTACTTTTAAAATAAATCCAAATGAAAGTTAGGGTGGATGAAAATCAGGGAATCTGGCCGTGGGCGGTGTCCCCATCACCAGAGCCTCAGCCAGCAGTCTACACTTTTATCTTTTCATTTGCCAGAGCCGATGACGGGTCCTGCTCTCTCCCCGAGAGCCCTGCCAGGCTTTAGGCACATGAAACACACTCATGCCTACCCTGAATGGGTGCATCAGGATTATTATAAATAGCTTCCCATGACTTCGAGTTGCCTCCAATTTTGCACCAGACCTGTTTGCCAGGAATTTGAAGTATGGATTTTGGAATGGCTGAAAATGTTCATGATCCTCTGCCATGGATTCCCTGAGCAGTAGCCAGGCTGCTGCTGTCCATGGGCGTAGGTACTCTGCAGGACAGAACCTGGCTCAGGGCGGCTGGCGGCAAAGCCAAACTCAGGCCTCTGAGGTCCTGCCTGTCATTTGCAGCCTGGACATGCTTGCTGAGGCTGGTTTAGTATCTGGTAGGCTCCTGGGGTCAGAGGCAGGGGCTGGGACCTTGGCAATAGCTATAGTTGCTACTGGCAAGCCCCCTAGTAGTAAGCCTCTCTCATAAAGGCCCTTTTCTTGCCTAACACCTCAAATGAAGATCGTGCTCCATAAAGGCCACCCCACTCCAATCATTTCATGTAACTTAGAGATCAGATGGCCTCGCTGCTCCATAAACAGTGATGCCCTGACAGTTCGTGGAGCTCCCCACTTTCCATTGGAGGCTGACAGCTTTGGGGAGGACCCTAGGTTTTCTTCCTTCATCTCCTCTCCATTGACTGACTTGGAAAGTTCCAGAAACCCCAACTTTCTTTATCTATCCATCCTTCCTTCCTTCCTTCCATCCTTCCTTCCTTCCTTCCTTCCTTCCTTCCTTCCTTCCTTCCTTCCTTCCTTCCTTCCTTCCGCTCGTTCATTCGTTCTTTATTCCTTTCTTGTGACAGGGTTTTTATGTAGCCCAGGTTAGCCTAGAAGGCACCATGTCAGAGGCTGAACTTGAGACTCCTGATCCTCTTACCTTCATCTCTCACGTGCTGTGATTACAGATGCGCGACCTTCCTCACATACCGCAAAGCTGGGTGCTGCAGCCTGTTCTTGCCAGCACAGGCCTGTATAAACTGGCTGTGTTTGCCTCCTTCAGGAGGGAACACTGAAGTTCTGAGGGGATAATGACTTGGCCATGGTGTCAGATGTAGCTGGAGGTGAGCAGCGTCATGCCTCACACCCACCATCTGACATAGCGTGTGGGGTTCCTCTGGGTCCCCCATAGCCCAGGTGTCGTAGTGGAAGTGGAGTGTTCTGTTCTGCAACCCAGCACTGCCCCGAGATGAGAGTGTGAGGGTCATGCAGCTCTTTAAAACGAACCGTCTACATTAGGCAAACATCTGGATTCCAGAGCATGTCTGGCTGGCTAGATGTCTGGTTGAGGACTCAGTCCTGGAGAGGCTAGAGGAAAGCCTTCTGCACTGTGCCACTAACCTGTTCATAGGAGGAGAGCTCCAGTCCTCTAAGAGGCTCTGTGGGCTCCCTCTCTGCCTCCCTCCTTTGGAGCTGCTGGGCCAAAGACCCCTGGGCTGGATCTCCCAGGCACTCGGTGTCAGATTTGGCTCACTTCCCACACCTAGGTGTGAACATTTCCTCTGTTTTGTAAGACTCATCCTATATAAGAACAGCATGCCCCCTCTTCCCACCCAGCCCTCCCTTTCTGATCGCCACGCTCGTGAGTGACATTCTAGCACCCACAGACCCACTGTCATGATCTCTTGTCTATCTCCCTTCACACCCTTGATTGCTGGGTCAGACCTGCCAGGACAAAGACCTTGTCTCTTTGTTCCCTGTGTATCTCTGGCATGTAGTAGGTACTCAACCAGTGCTTGTTGTCTGGATGAATCCACAGAAACTACCACTGTTATCCTTTGGAGCACAGCTCTAGGCTTTGGACAGTCCGTTTTGTTTGGTTGGTTTTTTTGAGACTGGCTACTCACTGTGAAACACAGGCTGCCCTGAACCTGTGATTTTCCTATCTCAGAATCTCAGACTACCCAGTTCTGGGATCCCCTTCATGCCCAGCCCGTTTTGTAGATGAGGAGACCAAGGGCTGGAGAAGTTCTTGTTACTATGGGCGACTAAAAAGAAACCGAATTAGATACTCCCCTGCGCCACACAGTAACTGTACACACATACATGCATATAAACACATAGGGAATCGATGCTCTTCGCTCTCTGTCCGCTCTCCCTGAATTCTTGTCCTGGTCACTGTAGGGAGACCATCTGACCCCTTGGTGGAGCCATACTGAGTGATCACAGAGCTAGTACAACAGCCTCCGGCTTCCAGGAGCTGTGGATCAGTCAGGGTTCTTTTCCTTTGTGCTTAGAGCCAAAGACAGCTCAGCCATGGATCCCGGGATAGCAGCTTACAGCCTGCTCTGAGCTAGCACATACCCAGCCTGTCTTGTCCTTACGGCATTTACCCTGTTGCCTCCTCTGCCCATGTACCTCCTCCCTCCTTTCACTAGCTGGTTCTTCTTATCATTCCGGGCTCAGGGTGACAGAGGAAATGTCGTTCCCTTCAAATGGTCCCGTGCCTGCGCATCCAGTTCTGTGTGCCAAGTAGGGGCCCTCCGATGTGCACAGGCTTCCAAACCTGATGGCTTCCATACTTTCTGTCAGGTCTCTGTGAGCTGGGCAGGCCCATGGGCCAAAATGTCTGCCTTGGCTCTCCATGCTCCCGCTGCTGTTAAAGAGCTGAGTAGCATGTGCTCCAAACAAATTTGTAGATGAATGAATGAGTGAATGAATGAATGAGTGAGCGAATAGCGAAGGAGTGAATGAACAACCTGTGCAGAAGAATTGGGGAGAGCTGTGGTGTGGTGAGCACTTGGTAAATCCCTGCTGACTCTATCCTGCCTTGCCTTGCTTCTGGATGACGCTTGTGTCCACTGAGCACTATTTTCCCCTACATATAGGCTAGACCTACTATGAGCCAATTCATTTAATTGCCACCAACACCCACAAGGGTATTGTTTTATTCTCTACTTACAGTGAAGGAGACCGAGGATTGCCAAGCCAGCCCAAGGTCGCCTACCCAAAAGTGGCAGAGTGGAACTCAAACTGGATTTTGGAGTTACTATGGTGGTGTCTGAGCCACCGTCCCCAACCTGCTTCGATGATTGAGGCTCAGGAAAATTGTAAGAGGGGACAGTGTGGGAACCCCTGGCTGTCACCCTAACCCAGCCAGGTTATAAAGATCTTCATCCCTCAGGTCCTGGGGTATCCCCAACCCTATGCCTTGATGTCTGTGTGTTTGCTGATGGAGGCTTCTCCATGGCCATGCTCTGCCGTGTGAGCATGGCTTTGCGGATCTATTACTTCTACGGAGGCGTCGGAGCTGTATGGGCAAAAAATGTGGGCCAGGCTCTCCATGCTGCTTACTATCTGTTCCACCATGGACTTGCCACTCCTGGGCCTCAGTTTTCCTTCACTGTAAAATGGGACGATACTTTCAGAAGTACTGTTCGGAAGCGAACAGAAAAAAATGGATTTAGAAGAATTTCATGAAAGTCAGGCCTGGCGGCACAGGCCTGTAATCTAGCTACTGGAGAGGCTGAGGCAGGAAGCTTGAAAGTTGAAGGCCCTCCTGGGTTATGGACTGAGTTCAAGGCCAGGTGGTCATTTATGGAGACCATACCTCAAAAAGCTAGGGGTCAGCGAGACGGCTAAGTGGGTAAAGGCATTCTCTGCCAAGACTGATGAGCCAAATTCCATCTCTGGGACCCACAGGGCAGAAGGAGAGAACTCACTCTTGCAAACTGTCCGCTGACCCAGTGACATTCCTGCTTAACGCACAAATGTCTAAAAATTTTTTTAAAGTAAAAACTGGCAGGGTGTAGTTCAGTCAGTCATAGCTTGTCTAGCACATGTGAGGTCCTGGGTTCAATCATAGAACATTAAAAATAAAAATAAAAATAAACATAAAATTGTGAACTGTCTCTCCCACCCCCACCCCTCACGACCATGGAACTGTTTTGTACCCATAACGCTCTAGCCATAGGGACCGTGTGCTCCCAGGCCTCCCAGTGATATCTCTACTGGGGCTGAAGATTCGCTTCCGTCTCTTCTGGACTCTGGGTTCATACCCAGTGGGGAGCATGGGTGGGTCCTGTCTCCCTGTGTGTGGGTCTGAGGCTGGATTGGGGCAGGGGATAAAGGCTTGGCTTCTGAGATTCTCAGGACCAAAGGGACCACCACATCAGTGTCCTGGTAGGATCCGGGGAGCAAGCCAAGATTTGTCAAGCAGGCATGGGGTACCTACCTCGTGCTGTCCTACGCACAAGAGGAGTGTGCCTGGGCATCCAAGCCACGGTAGCATGAATGAAGAGGTCACACAGTGTCCAGGAGAGTGCACACACGGTTCTCATATATACATACATTCAAAATGCACCCCCTCCACATCCAAACTCACGCATTCCCACACTCACTCACTCACTAGCTCTTGTAGGTGTGGAGTGGGTACCTGAAGCCCCAGACCCTTCTCTGTGAAGCAGGAAGCCATTTCCTCTTTCCCATCACACCTGGCAAACAGCGAGCCCTACCCCGCCACATCAGCTTATACCCCTGCTCTGATACGTGCACATGCTGGGAGCGGGAAGATCTCCTCAGCAAATTTGGAGCCCAGGGCTTGGGCCTCCAGGCATAACTCCCACAGCATACCTCTGGCTAGTCAAGAAGCGCCTACTCTCCCAATGTCACTGACGGTCCACCAGCAGGGTCTCAGGTTTGGAGCAAGGCTCATGAGTTGGGGACTCCTTTAGGACGACCCGGGGCTGCCGTTTGACCTCGGCATCTATCTGTTCTTCCGCCTCCTTGTAAAGGGACCGTTCTGCCGCGGCCTCCTCTGCCTGGAGCATCCCCAATATCAGGTTTCTACCTCCCTGGAGGTGACCAAATAAAGGCTAGACATTTCTGGGTGGCACACTGGAGAGGGTGACTGCCTAGGTTGGGAACTGAGTGCACGCTGACTTCTAGCCCAAGGCTGAGAAAGACAGAATCAGGCTCCGCAATGTTTGAACAGAGCCCAGCGGAAAACGGGGAGCTGACCTAGCCTCTGTGACCATAAACCTTCGATAATGCACAATGAGCCCAGAGTCCGACCTGGGAAGAGCTGAGATCCCTTTGCTGCACCCCAGTGTGCCCAGGTACTCTGCCTGGCAGTACCGGGAGGCAGAGACTCACCCAGTGTTCCCAGCAGGTATGTGGCAGCCAGCAGTACGTCGTGAGAGTCCATGGATAATGGTCTTCTGCTGCCTCAGCCTCAGTGAGTTCACTTGGCCAGGAAAGGTGCCTGGCTCAGTGTCTTACTCTCTTGGAGTGAGGGGGCATAAACAGGGTGCAAAGGGGAAGCAGGCGTGTGGGCCTGTGTCACTGCCAACCCTGTTTGAAGTTGAACTGTCAACTTCCTCCCTGTGAAACCACCTGCCCCAATTAGAATGGAGGCCTGAGTCTCTGTCAGCTTCCTGCATGAGGTGCCTGGAGCTGCGGTAGTACCAGCTGGCCATTCTCATGCCTGGGCAGAACCGTGTCCTTGTGGGATGGGACTATGCGACAGAGAGAGGCTGGGAACTCCAAAGAGAGGCAGTCGTACTCTCAGGAGAGCTCACCAAGGTGAAAGGGCAAGGGCCTGAGACAGGAGTTTTCAGAGAGGATTCCGAGTGGGGCTGGGCTGTGCGGGTGAGCAATTTCAGGTCTTATTGCAGGGTTAGGGAGGAAAACTAAAACCCAAGCCCTGCTCACTCTGATGGTGGACCGGGCTGGAAGTCTGTGATCTGAGTTGAATCCCTGTGGAGAATTAAGCAAAGAAACAAAACAAAACAGGGCCTTGCTAGGTAGCCCACGCTAGCCTGGAATTTGTGGTAATCCTCCTTCCTCGGTCTCACAAACGTTAGAATTAGAAGCATGAGCTACTGTGCCTAGGAGTCCAGGAGTAATATTTTACCAGCAAGTACAGGGAGGAGAGTGTCTTCATTTAAATTGAACGTGCACCAGTGTGTGTGTGTGTGTGTGTGTGTGTGTGTGTGTGTGTGTGTGTGTGTGTGTGTGTGTGTGTGTGTGTGTGTGTGTGTGTGTGTGAGAGAGAAAAGCGGAGACCTCCCTGTTCGTGTGACATGCCCATGTTGGGTGCACGATCCCCAGGTTGAGATGCATGATCTCCATGTTAGGTATGAGATATTCATGTTGGGTGTGAGATCTCCATGTTGTATGGTCTATGAATCTGGATTCGTTCATTCACTCACTCATTCATTCATGTTTTCATCCATTCACTGAACATTACTGACGCCATGCAAGAACTAGAAATGCAGCTTACATGGTGGTCCATGCCTTTAATCCCAGCACTCGGGGGTCAGAGACAGGGTGATCTCTGTGAGTCTGAGGCCAGCATGGTCTACAGAGTGAGTTCTAGAACAGCTAGACTGTTACACAGAGAAACTCTGTCTGGTGGTGGTGATGCTGGGTACAGTACCTACCAGGTATTTTTTTCCTTTGCTGGTGCTGGAGGTGGAACCCAGTGTCTCATGCTTACCAGGCAAACACTGTGTGAGCAGACCTATGTCCCTAGCATCCCTTTCTATTTCTTGAGCGCTCCTCATATTTCCTCACAGTTATAGAGAGCAGCTGGGGAGAACTCAGCTTCACTGTCCACTGACCCCCGCCAGGAGGGTGGGAACAGAGTGCAGCTTCTAGTAGCGTGCACATGCATGCACACAGACACACAGACACAGACACACAGATACACACAGACACAGACACAGACACACACAGACACAGACACAGATACACACACAGACACACACACAGACACACAGACATAGATACACACAGGCACAGACACAGATACACAGATACACATAGACACAGACACACACACACACACACATAGACACAGACACAGACATACACACACACACACATACACACACACACACACACATACACACACACACACACACACACACACACACACGGAAACTGACACCCCCTTCCACAGCCCTCCAGACTCAACTGCTTTATCAAAAGCAATCCAAACCCCAGCTTTAGACTTATTTCCCCTTCACAGCCCTGCCTGAGGTGGCGTCCACTGTGTTCCGTCCTTTGTAGAAGTCTGAAAGTATTACCTCAGTTACCGGCTGTGTACCCGCGGGAACCCTAGTGGTGGGGTTCCTGCACTCCGGGTCCATAGGTCTTTCCCCTGCCCGGCTCCCTAGCAATTACCCCACGTTGTTTCTGTCCTTGCATCCTTCTAGGCCTCAGGCCCTGTGCCTGCTCAGGACCCCAGACCCCAGTCGACAGTTTCCTGTCCTTTCACCAGCACTTTCCATGACACAAGAGGAAGTCAGCTGAGCTGGCTGGGTTTTCCATGCCGCTGCTTGGTGGAGGCAAAGGTGGGGGAGGGGGAATGAGCCCCCTAGGCCAGTGTCAGAACCTTGGCGGCCTCCGAGGGACAGACTGGTGCCCTATTGCCTTGGCGACACCAGGTAACCTCTGGAGAGTTGCCTTACTCTCTACTCTTCTGGTGTGGGTCATTCCTCAGTAATTCCAACACTGGTCCTTTTGGGTGGGGGGGGGATGGGAGAAGGTGGCAAAGGAGCCACAAGGAGGCGGGGGTGGGGTGGGGTGGGGTGGGGGTGGGGGTGGAGATGGAAGCTGAGGATAGGAGGAGAGCAGGGAGAGGGTTGAGGAAGGAGATCAACATTGGTTGAATGACTGGATGAAATCTGTAGGATGGATACATTCCAAGTATTTATTTGTTTAATGACTGAATGACTCAGTCACTGGAATCTCCTGTACTGGCAGCCCTGAGCAAGACCAGTGGTGGAGGGCATGGGAAGACCTTTTGTCTGCTGAAGGGACTGTGTGAGTGAAGAAGGGGTGCTGCCTTCCAGCACCTGCTCTTTGAATGAGTCCTTTGCTATGTGACCTTAAGTGAGTCCTGTCGTTGAGCTGGGGTCCTGTGTAGCATGGGGGGAGTTAGATGACCCCAGGCACCTCTCTTCCAGATGCCTACCCATGGAGGGGTGTGCCAGGTGCCTTCAAGAGGAGGCACTTTCTCTGTTTTGGGACCTAAAAGATTTGGCTCTTAGTGGAGGGACATCAGCTTGAGCTCTTGGGGGAAGCAGAGGTCTGAGACCTTCAGGGCACTACCCTGAACACCAGAAGAGCCAGGCCCTCAGCAGGCTCCCTGTGGCCTCCCTTGGGACAGTACCAGCCTCTCGTATATGTGGTGAAACTGAGTCACTTAATGAAGCAAATTACCTAAATTCCCCTGTGTGATGTATTTAAGAAGGCTACCTTATGACATGCCCCATGGAGTATTAGCACAAACCAGTGGCTCAGAGGGAAGGTTCTAGAATCCATGGTTGTTAGCTCCAATGACAACCTTCATAGTTGGGTAGAAACAACTTGGAGTCTAGAAGCTGGCTTAAATTCTGAGGGGGGATCCTAGGCAAGTTACTTCCTCATTCTGAGATCCATCTTCCTGCGTCTCAGGGCTTCTGGGAGCTGCCGTGATGATGCTGTGCAGAACTTGTGGAGTGTAGACTGCTCCTAGTGTGAGACCAGTCTCCCAGGCTTGGCTCATGCTTTCCCACAGGGGCTGTTATGTGGAGACTCCATCTAGAATAAAGTGACCAGCCTTCCCCACCACCGCTGTCACTCTCCCTCTAGTCAGCCCACAGTTCCGACTCATGCTTTCTCTTCTGTTGCCGTTGTGAGTGACTCTGAACCAGTTTGACCACAGGGTAACTGTGAGAAAACAAGGCTGCCTAAGGACACGCGTTAACCGAGCCCATTTTTCCGATGGATCACTGAGGTTAGGTGAATTCCCCGAGGTGCGCAGATCACCAACAGTGAGCTCCAGGTCTCCCGGCTGGAAGATGTCCCTTTTCTTACATGCCACCTGTCTCTTACTTCAGATGGCTGCATCCATTTGCCCAAAAGGAACTCTTGTGGGTTAGAGACACTGAGGGACCACGAGGCCACAGATCCCTCTGTGGCTTTGGTCTGGTGACCGTCTGTAAAGCAGGTAGACACACTGCTTGTGTGAGGTGGAGTCACATCGTGGGTCCTCTATATGGTAGAGAGCTGGGGCGTGGGGGCCGAGCTTCCTATTAGAGGAGGTGGACAATTCCAGCCCCTAGAGCAGAGTTGTTCCGGAAGCTGCCTGCCTTTTTGATCACCCATCCCAAGCCTGTTTTCCTTGAAAGCATGAGACATTCTCTCAAGGGACATTAGGACAGCATGTGAGATGGGCCAACCTGAGGGGACTGTAGAGAAACCGTAGCCATTGCAACTCGTGAGGAAGTCAAGGAGGGTAGAAGGGCACTGGAAGGAGAGAGGTTTCCCATTTACTGGCAGGATGGGTTTTCTAGGTTGAGGGAAGAGTAGACACAAAGGCTTCTGGGGCCTGCAAGGTAGTAGCTAGTCTGGGACAGGTGAGAAGGGTACAGAGTTGAAGCTTGGGCCATGAGTCCTGGCCTTAGTCATTATCGCCGTGTGTTTGAGGTGGAGGCTGTCCCCTAGACTCCAGTTTCCCTGTGATATAAAGGGCTTTCTCCAGACGGTCACTGAGAATCCTCAGTCTGTGACCTAACTGTCAGGGTGTCAGTTAGAAAACTGGTCAGGACCTGAGCAACCTCTGAAAGTTTTCTTAAAAGTACCCGATGCTGAAAGTCATGACACCCTTTAGAAAGCTCACACACAGGGCCAGCACGGGGGCTTAGCCTGACAGCCTGAATCTGATTTCTGAAAGCCACATGGTGCACGGAGACAAGTAACTCCTGCAAATTGTCCTCTGACCCCCATGTCTGTGTGCACACACACACACACACACACACACACACACACACACACACACACACACACACGCTAAACAAGTGATTTGACAAGAGTTAATAGTTCTTAAAAAAAAATAGGAAGCTCACTCATAATGTCTTAGAGAGACTTCCTGGGTGGGAGATGGAGTCCTATGTAAGGGATTTCAGCCACCCAGAGTGAAAGGAAAGAGGAGAAGAAAGGAAAGGGAATTCCAGCCTCTCCACACTCCAGAGCCCACAGAGAGGTGACAGCAGGTCTGAGGTGACCCAGCTGTTCAGGACGTTCAGGCAGGAGGATCTTAAACTCAAGGCCTCCCCACACCACAGAGTGAGTCAAGGCTTGCCCATACACATTTTTATTTAAATAAAGAGTGAAATGAAGACGGGGATGCAGCTCAGTGGTTGAGCATTTGCCTTGCCTGATGGAGACAAGGGATCCCTGCACTGAGCAAAGGAGATAAGGAAGGATGCTCCTGGGCTCTGGTGCAGAGCTGAGCAAACGGTGTCATAGCTTACACATTGCCAGCTATTAAAACAGGCATGAAACGAGCAGGTAGGGATTCTGCGTCCACAAAAAGGAGTTTGCAGAATTTTGGATTCAGGATAATAAATTAATAGTGGGATGGGTTTGAAAGATCTGGAAGCAAGCATGGGCGTGGGTTGGCTTTTGTTTTTACCGATGGCTGTTGCCGACCTTCAGTTATTTTCATATCCACGTATATTATCTAGGCGCCATTTACAGACAGCTTCCAAGGGGTTTGCAGAAAACCTCTTAAAACAGTTCAGTGCGTTTGTGTCTGAAACATCTGAGATCTTTTCAGTGTGGCTCTCCTTACTAATAAAAAGAATTCCTACTGATTGAGAAAAGAGGGCGAACACAGTGGCTCACAAAGCAAAACGTAAGTGAAACTGCCCACGATCCTGCCGTCTGGTATAATCGGGGCGAACATCGTAGGCCTTACAGAAACTTTAGTGGTTCTCTTTTCTGTTCCTAATTACAATTATGTTGCGTTTTAAAATAGGCAGCATATGTGAATGAAAGAACATAATCTTTTATATTTATAATATATATAATCCATATTGCATATAGATTATATATATATATGCAAGTATCTATAAATACATATTTTCCTAGTGTTGGGATGAACCCAGGACCTCATATATGCTAGACTGACCTCTCCTTCTGCGCTATGGTCCAGCCCTTCTTTATTTGTATCTGTGTGTGAGTGTGGACATGCCTCAGGGCCAGCGTGGAGACCAGAGGATAACGTTTGGGAAATCCATTTTCACTTTCCATCTTGTAGAGAAAGAGTCTCTCTGTTTATTTTGTGACAAGATCTTCACTGTGCATTCTTGTCTAGCCTAAGCCTCCCAGAGATCCACCTGCCTCAGTCTTCCGAGTGCAGGGCTTGCAGGCGTGTGCCACCGGGCCAAGCTGGAGGGTCTGTCTTCTTTCAGCTGCACTGTATACGCCAGGCTGGCAGGCCTAGCGAGCTGCCACTGCCTCTCCTGTCTCCACATCCCCTCTCACTGTAGAGTGCTGGGATTACAGACTCCGTCAGATTTCGGCTTTTTTATGTGGGTTCTAGGGATACAGTTCAGATAATCAGGTTTGAGTCACAAGTGAATTTTACCTGCTGAGCCATCTTCTCAGCACGAATTTTGTAGACAGACAGACAGACAGACAGACAGACACACACACACACACACACATACGCACACACACACACACACACACACCCCACTGCCATGGAACTTTATCCCCAGCCCATTCATGACTCTGAGATACAAGAGCTTTAAATGTCTGTATGGCAGCTGGCGCACAGACCTGATATAGAAGTGATCCTTATTATTGGACATTCGTGGATACTCTTTCGGGCTTAAAATCCCTGTGCTATTTTTTGCATGATCATCTTTTGTTCCAATAGATCATGGTTTCCCTTGAACAACAGCATTTGAATCAAAGATTCTGATGGTTTTAAACTGTGAAAGATTTTATATGTGGTATGAATGCCCATCTGCTTGGTTTACTTAAAAGGGGACGACCTGAGTAGGTTTGTTGGATCACTGCAGGGTTCCACAGGACAATGAGGGAAGGGCCTATTAGGGGGACAACTTTCAACAAAACCTGTAATCCCAGCTACTCAGGGGGCTGAGGCAGGAAGATCACAAATTCAAGGCCTGCCTGGGCTACAAAATAAGGCTAAGGCTAGCCTAGACAAAATAGTGAGGCTCTGTGTGTGTGTGTGTGTGTGTGTGTGTGTGTGTGTGTATGTGTGTTTGAGGCAAGGTTTCTCTGTGTAGCCCTGGCTGTCCTAAAACTCACTCTGTAGACCAGACCAGGCTGGCCTTGAACTCTCAGAGATCTACCTGTCTCTGCCTCCTAAGTGGAGTCCCTGTCTTAAAAAAAGTGGAAAGAAAGAAACAAAAAATCAGTGTGCTGGGATAAAAGAAGGAAGGAAGGAAGGAAGGAAGGAAGGAGGGAGGGAGGGAAGGAAGGAAGGAAGGAAGGAAGGAAGGAAGGAAGGAAGGAAGGAAGGAAGGGACAAACACCTTTTCTGTGATGTACCGTCTGAGCACTCCCTGGACAACTGTACCTTCTCCTCTGAAGGTTGAGGCTGTGATCTGTCAACAGTGAAATCTGAGAGGAGCCTTCGCAATGGCCTGGGGGGAGAGGGAGGGGCTCAGTGTGGCCTGAAAAGTGGACTCTGCCCTCCTCTCTGCTCAGAGTCCTCACCAGGATGTGCACATTTGACGGCCCCAAGTCCTTCTGGGAGGCCCTGTGTTACTGGGTCTTTACTCTCTGTGGAGTTCAGGGGCACGCCTGGAGGGACCTAAAGGACGATGCGGATGTTTTCATCTATGCTTTTGCATGTGTGATATTCATGCTGCTGCTGCTGATGGTGGGCGCAGCATTAGAGGTGGTGATGTCCAGAGAACAATATGGTGGTGATGACGGTAATGATGATATCAGTAGTGATGCTCTTGCTTACTGTGGCAGTGACAATGGCTTGCATAGTGTTAGGGAATTCCAAGATGGCTCAAGGTGGCTTATAGGTGAACATTTTAATGTTAGTATTTATGACTTTGTTTTAATTTGTCTCAATTCAATGTAGTAAAAAACTAACAATTAATATACCAAAGCCATGATTTATGCAAGGGATAGAAAGCTTTGCTTTTAAGTCAGGCAAGGTGGCACAATTCTAACACTTCAGCAACGAGGCAGGAGGATTGAGTTAGATAACATTCTTGGTTACAGGCCAGTCCGGACTACAGGAGATCTCTCAAAGAAACAGTTTTGTTTTGTTTTAAAAGAGAGTTTTATTTTGGTTTATTTAGAGTGTAAATCCACTGAGCTGACTTAGAACTTTATAGCAGTAACAGTGCTCATACTGGGAGACATGAGCAGAAATGTGAGGTCTACCGACTGAATTGCTGACCATCCACCAGTGCTACTGTCTGTCTTGCAGAGAACAGAATGGGAACTTAGCATTTCGTACACCCGAGATCACTCTGGTGTAGCCAAGCCATAGAGCTGGAACTTAACCACAATGCTCAAGTTAGGAGAAAACTACTTTAACTTGTAGGATGCTCTCAGAGACGTGTGTGTACCATGACTGAGCAGGTAATGTCACAAACCGAACACGCCTTGCTTCCTCTGGCTTCTTCTGCTCAGGTATCTGTTAGTCTTTTCTTGTCATTAGTCAGTTTTACCTGTTTTTAGATTTTCTTTAAATGGTAACACCCAGCTCATATCCTTTCTCTTCTGAATTTACCCATGGTATTTCGTGTAGACTGTTCATTCTCTCTTCATGGCTGTATAGTATGTTGATGCATGGTCAAACAATAGCTGATTGATACACTGCCAAGATGGGTGCATGTGCTGTACAAAGCATACAATTTTAACCTTGAGGCTCTGCTGCCACCCACAGATACCTGTACATCACAGAGTAAATAGGACTTTCAGAGAGCTGGAGATTGGGGAGGGTGTAAAACACAAAGCCACAGTGACTGAGAGAGCCGCTTTTCTGAGGCCGAGTGGCCTTGAGGGTGGGGCGCTCTCACGGTGAATTTTAACCTCGGTCTTTCTAGTCAATCTGGTTTTCATAACAGCCTCGGCTGTTACGGTGAGACAGCCCACCTGTTGTCATGTGACAGGTTAAGGAACCAACAGGGATCCAGGATGCTGATTCTGAGCCTAAGGGTGCCACACTGGGCACTGCCCGCTAGAGGAAGTCTTTTGTGAGGGCGCACCCAACCCTGCGGCCTTGAGGTATAAAGCATAGGTTGGGGGGGCATCCATGCTGGGGGATGAGCAGATTATAAACACGCAGCAAAGGTTGCACGAGCCGTTGGCTCTTTTGTCTGGCCCTCTGCGGGAGGCTGGAGGTGAGGAGACTGAGTATTGGTGGAGGACCTCAGGATAGGCTTGCTCTAGAGTTCAGATGCCCTGTGGGGTTGTGGGGTTCACTCACTCTGAAGCTGTTTCTTTGCGTGCATCTCCTCTCTGAATGAGGCGGGGTCCACCAGGAACCACTCCTTGGAGGATTCTTCAGACTGAAGGACACTTAATGGTCTTAAGGGTAGAGAACTGCTTTTGGGGGGAGGGGTGTCCCATTATCCATCAGCCTCTAATTGTGAGGCTGTTGGGGACTGGTGGTGGGACTGTTTTGTATTGTGCAGGTTTGGGGACCTGTGGGTGTTGGGTGATGTCAACCAGGACACGGTTGACTGTTGGGAGCCACCTGGCCCACAGTTCTTTCCCGCTTCCACTGAGAGCTGCCTCAGGCCAGGGACAGTTCCAGGTTTCCCTCAGCCATGACCTGTTCCCTGGGGTTCCCCCAGCTGCCTAGCAGTCTGTGTGTGCACCGGGCCATTTTGCTACATGGAAGGCCTGGGCTGTGAGTCTGAGACCTGTGCGTCCCTCACACCAGCTAATGTTCTGTGAGAGGGTGGTTTTGTGTTTTCTTGGTTTGCTGCAGAAAGCACATTTGCTCTCCACTCAAGAAACTGCCAATCTTGTGAGCTGTCACTTGTTCTCTCTGAGGCGACATAGGCCTGCTCTTCCGTTCCTCCCCAGTGCCGCCCTGAAGCATCCCTGGGTCTAGCTGCTGGAACCCGTTTTATTCCTGTTCAGGGAGGATGTGAAGACACTTCCAAGGTCAAATGCCTGGAGAAAGGATGGTGCCTGGGAAGTCGGATCCTGCCCCGGGGACCTCTCTTCCTTTTATCCCCCAAGCTCACCCTTCTCTGTTGCTGTGGCAACAACAACAACAACCACAAAAGAGCTAGAGGAAGTTAATATTTTTTAGTACTTTCTTTGCAGTGGCCACTTAGCCTATAGTTCCCCACAACCCTAGAGAGGAGAGGAGGCACAGGAGATCTTGTCTGTACGTGACAGCTCCATCGTCTGACCCTTGAGTGTGTGTGCCTCTCCCGCTCGTCTTGTTCCCATGGAAAAATTTTTATTTTTATTCGAGACAGAGTTTCATGCATTCCTAGGCCGGCTTTCAGGTTGTTACGTAGTCAAGGAGGACTTTGAACTCCTGATCTTCTACCCCCGAGTCCTGAGCACTGGGATTACAGAAACGCACCACTGTGCCTGGCTCAGGGTCTGACCGGGGCCCCAGGCTCTAGGCAAGCCCTCTACCAGCTGAGCCAGGTTTCGGGGTCATCACCTCAGACTCTGAGGAGAGACTGCTTCTGTGCCAAGCCAAGGTCTACTTCCAGCTCCTCAAAGTCTGACCAAACACAGTGGGCCTCAGTGACCAGCCCCACACACTGCTCCATCGTCAGATGACAAAGAAGCCTGAGATACTAGAGAATTGGAGGAGGCAAGCGATAAGAGGAATTGGGACCACAGTTTGGTCTGCCTGAGGGACTGGCCCAATCCATTCTGAGAAGTGTTTCTTCCCCTTAAGGTGGAGCCCCTTTTGTGGTACTGGGGATTGAACTCAGATCCTCATATGTACTGGGCAAGTGCTCTACAGCCGAGCCACATACCCAGCCCTTGTTTTTGTACTGTATCTGGAGACAGAGGTTCACTAACTTTCCCAGACTGGTTTTAAACTCTATGGCTCAGTCTGGTCTCAAACACATGCTTGTCCTATGTTGGCTCCTCAGTGCTGGGATTGCGAGCCGATGTCACCAAGCCTGTGTCATCGAGGCTGGGGTAATTGTGGCTCTCTTTTTATTTGATGTTCAATGCTTCTTCTTTGTCTCAGGGGTCTGTAGGACATGAGGGCTTTGGAACTCTTGTCTTGCTTGACCAGGCCAGATTGAATTCTAGGGTCTCCTGTGGACAGGCAGAGGGGGTGGGGCAAACACCCCAGTTTCTCAGAGGAAACAACTGATCTACAAGTGTCAGATAAATGCCGTAGATCACTTATCAGCCACACACTGCACAACGTATCCTCTCCTGTTTGCTCTGGCCGTGAGAAACGATCCGTTGAGTGTTGATCAGCAGGTTAGCAAACAACACGCCTTAGCGTCTGTGACGAGTGGACAGTGAGGCTCAAGTGGGGACTGGAGAGACCTACAAGCTCGCCCACCGGCTCGGCAGGCAGGCCCCATCCTGCTGTGACCCCTCTAACCGTCAGATCCTGTCTGTATTAGACTCAGTTTCCCTCCTAGATCTAAGGACCTGGAGTTCAGTTTGCTTTCTTTGTTTTTCTTTTGGGACAGGGTTCATGTAATTCCAGGTTAGTGTAGGATAACCTTGAACTCTAGATGCTCGTGTGTCCTGCTGGGACTTCAGGTGTGTTCCACCATACCTTCAAGCTTGTTCCTTCCCTTCCCCTTCCCTTCCTTTCCTTTCCTCTCCTGTCCTTTATTTCCTCCCTCTTTTTCTTTTCTTTCTTTCTTTTTTTCTCTTCCTTCCTTCCTTCCTTCTTTCTTCCTTCCTTCCTTCCTTCCTTCCTTCCTTTCCTTTCTTTCTTTCTTTCTTTCTTTTCTTTCTTTCTTCTCTTCTTCTTTTTTTATTTATTTTTTTTGAGGTAGTTTTTCTCTGTTTAACCCTGGCTGTCTTGGAACTCATTCTGTAGACTAGACCAGGCTATCCTCAAACTCAGAGATCTTCCTGCTTCTGCCTCTCTAAGTGCTGGGATTAAAGGCATGCACCACTATGCCAATCCAAGATTGGTTTTCTTAGGCCATTTTTCTTCTAAAATTGTTCACTAACCCTTGGGCAATGTTCGAAAACTACATACAATTAGTGGGCAAAAAATTAACTGCTCTCAGACTTCCAATATCCAGAGGGCCATGGCTGCTCTCCGTACAGCACCGGTTGTCTCCTTCCTTTTCTTTTCTTTTTTCTCTTCCCTTCCCTTCTCTTCTCTTCCCTTCTCTTCTCTTCTCTTCTCTTCTCTTCTCTTCTCTTCTCTTCTCTTCTCTTCTCTTCTCTTCCCTTCTCTTCCCTTCTCTTCTCTTCTCTTCTCTTCTCTTCTCTTCTTTTTCTCCCCCGCCCCTTCTTTCTTTCTTTGCAAAGGTGGCAAGGTTGCATGTTCCTTGGGCAAGATCTTTTCTTGTTTCTTTAAGCTAAAAAAGGAAACTTCTCTTTCCACCTCCCTAGATAAACCACTGTTTGAAGGTTGGAACCGCTTCCTCCTGTCCTCTTTGGAGGTTTTAAAAAGCACGTCTTTCTCCCCATCAAAAGCCTACTATGCAGAGGATTTTGGGTCCAGGTTTGCCGTGCAACTGTGTAACACAAGCATTTCCATGTCTGTGGAAACAGCAGCTCTCACATCTCCCAGAAGGGCTGCCATGTGCACAGACCAGGCCTGGCTCTTTGCAGGCCTTGGGTTATGGAAACATCTCATTGCTTGGCGAGGCAGGTATTGCATGTTGAGCCTGCAAATGAGGAGGCCTGAATGATGTTGAGCATGCAGATGAGGGGGCCTGAATGATCCCAGCCCCACTTGTGTGTGTGTGTGTGTGTGTGTGTGTGTGTGTGTGTGTGTGTGTGGTGCGCACACATACACATGCATGCACAGTTGGAGCAAAACAAGTTTCTTGATAACCTATCTGCCTACTGACTTTAATGACTGTCACACTTCCCTGGGGTTGGACTTTCAGTTTCAGAAGTGATCTCTGAGTCTATAATTCATATATAAATAATTCACATATTAAACCAGCTCCTGAATATGACCGCTTCTATAAGTTTGTTCTGGATTCCCAGTCTGGGAGTTCCCTGCTCCCTGCTGGCTCAGAACTTGCTATGGAGGCCAACTTGGCCTCACTCGGAGCTCTGCCTGCCTCTGCCCCAAGTGCTGGGATTAAGGGCCATGTCACCACGCCCTGTGAGTTTGTGTAGCTCTCCCTGTGCTCTGTTTACTGATTTCTTGGTGCTTTAGTTTAGCAGCACTTGGTTGGCCCTGAACTAGACAATCATTTGCGTTCTCGTTTGCTTGTGAATTGAATTGAATAGTCCAAATTCACACCATCCAATTGCGGCCAGCCAGCTGTTCTAGTATGGCCTGGGGCTGTTGTCTCGGGCAACCAATATTAAGGTTATTTTGCCTTGCACATCGGGGTCTCAGCGGCTGATCTTTATTGATTTATGAGTTCTGCATTGTGGGTCTTCATCTTCTGTCTCAACTGTCACAAATGTTTTCCTCAGGCTGTTGTTTGACCTTTACTTCAAAATGGTAGGCAGCCAAATCAAGTTATCTTTTTTTCTATTTGTTGTGGTTTCTGATGCAGGCTAGAGTTCGAAAGGCTTCCCTGGCAGAGAGAAAGGGTTGGGCGAAGGTTTTCACCAACTTTGTGCAAGTCTTTCTGTGATTCTTTTACCCTCCGTCAGTGCTTTAATCCGCCCAGAATCAGGTTCTCTGTGTGGTGTGCCTGTGTCAGTCTTCCCAGTGTCTCACAGAGATGTGCTCCGTGACCTTTATCTGAGATGGGATGCTCTGGTACGGAATGCAATAGCACATAAAGTACCACATTAAAAATTGATATAGCTTTAAATTTCACTTATTTATTTATTTACTTACTTACTTTTTCTTTTTTTAATGAGAGAGGGCATCTCAGTGTCCTGAAACACACTCTGTAGACCAGGCTGGCCTCAAATGCCGAGATCTGCCTGCTTCTGCCTCCCAAGAGCTGGGATTAAAGGCTTGTGCCACCACTGCCCAGCTATATCTTTACATTTCAGTATTTATAAAGATTGAAAGTATTATTTTTGCATTTTATTAATTTATTTTGTGTTTGTCTGTGTGTGTGCATGTAAGTGCCACAGAATGTGTGTGGGCCCCAGAGGATAACTTTTTTTTTTTCTTTTTTTCGGAGCTGGGGACTGAACCCAGGGCCTTGTGCTTGCTAGGCAAGCGCTCTACCACTGAGCTAAATCCCCAACCCCCAGAGGATAACTTTTAAGGAGTGGCTTCTCCTATGTGGATCTCTAGTTCTGAAGAGAGATGGAGGAGGAGGAGTTGGGAATGGGGGAGGGGGAAAGAGACTGGGGAGGGAGAGGAAATGTTGGGATATAAAAAAACAATTAGGTTCCAGGGCTGGTGGCAGGTACCTTTACCTACTATGAGGCCTGTCACCAGCCCAGATGATGAGGAGTTTAATGATCTAAGAAAATGTCCACTGTAATTTTAAAATATAAAAACTTACGATATTAAATGTGTTTAAAGGTGCTAGAAAATGGGTTGCGGCTATAATTCAATGGTAGAGTTCTAGTCTGGCATGAATAAAGTCTTGGGTTCAGGGTTCAGTTTCCAGTAAAACACACACACACACACACACACACACACACACACACACACACACACACACACACACACGGGGGTGGGGAGAGTCGTGAGTAACCAAACTATTAACAGAGAGATTTCAAATTATTAATAGGAATTACCCCAAGGCATTCACTCTCCCACCTCAGTCCTGCTTCTTAACAACTGTGTGTATTGCATGGTTACAACTCTGGCATGGTCAGAAACCTTCTTAGATACAGAGCGTGGCTTGCTATCTCTAGCTTCCCAGGGCCCTTCTTCACCTCGGCAGGCAGGCAGACTTCATGTGGCCCATTCTTCATATAGGGAGGGTGGGCTGTGGTGAGGAAGGGTATTCCCTTAGGTTTGGAATGACACTGGGCCCCTTCTTCGCTACTCACAAGGTGCGAGCTTCTTGGGTAAGTAGTACAACCCAGGATTACCTTCCCATTTGAAAAATAAAAATAGCCTTAGCTTTGCCTTGGGCCATGTGGTTTATCGTGCAAGCACAGACACAGGATATGTATGTAGAATCGCAGGCTCTGTCAAAGCATACTCAAAGAATAATAGTGCAGTGTTTTAAAGCCGTGTTTCCCCATGTCTCATTGTGTCCTGCTCAACCATTAGGTTAAACGCATACATCACTGAAGCCTAGTCTGGGTTTTGTTCCTTTTCTAGTCTTGTAAAGATGGATATTGTCTTAGGTTTTACTGTGTGAGTGTTACTCTCTCCTCTGCTCTGATAAATCGTGAGTGGCTTTTCCTGACTACACCTAAGGATTGGTCGTCTTCTTTAGGACCAGGGTAACTGTCCACAGTTGGGACCCATTGTGGCTTATTTGACCTCCTTCTGTTCTTACTGTTACAGCTCTCCTGGTCTGAGGAGAGGCAGAGGAATGGGATTTTAAGCAATGTTCCATTCCCGTATGTTGAATGTCTAGGGTCCACTTGTAATCTTGCTGGAGGAGCTGAGCACTTAAAGATTTAAAAGTCCACTTCTAAATAGTTCTTTAATTAAAAGAAAATTGAACTAATGGACATTATAGGAGACCTTAGTGGCCCCACCTCAATTCTGGATGTTACCTATGTTTTAAACTTTTACTAGTGGTATAGGTCTAAATATATAATTGTGTTGCAAATCTGAATTTCTTTAGTTGGAGAGGAGCCCGGACCTTTTTGAGCTTTGAGAGCTATTTCTCCATTTGTCAGTTCTATGCTCCGTTCTTTCCCTGTCTATACTTTGTGCCATTTTTGTCTTTTTAGTTGATTTCCGGGTGCTCTTTATATATACTGGCTATTTTTTTTTTTGTCTTTTGTATGCATCACAAGTACCCCATCAGGCCTGTTGATTTGTTTGCAATTATTTACTTTTATGACTTTCCCCATTGCTTATAGGTTTTAAATTTTAATTGGTCTTTTTTTCAACTTTGTGATTTTTAAATTTCAAGTTGCCTTTTAGTATTATTTTGTAAGTAAGTGTGCATGTGTGCTAGGGTACAGTATCTGTGTGGAGGTCTGAGGCATGCTTGGGATGGCCTTCTCCGAACCGAGGTTGGAAATATTTCCCCCACACTTTTTCTAGATCAGTCTTAAATCTAGTTGTGTTTTGTCTTTAGAATGGTGTGAGATGTGACCTGGTTCAATTATATCAAACCATCTTTGAGGTTTTTAATTTTTTTCTAGGGGGAAGAACAATTGTTTCAAACAATTGTTTGAACATTTGAACATTTTTCCCCCAATTGATTAGAAATGTATCACACAAGGCTGGCGTACAACTCAGTGACAGAGGGTCAGCTGGCAAGGTCAAGGCTTCAGGCTCGATTCGAGGTACTGCGGGGAGAGGTAAGGGATGGGAGAGGGATGTTGTATTACATCATTGAATTCCTTATAAATGGTGTGAATTTTCTCTTCTGGAGTCTGTCTTCTGTTAAATAATCTGTTCCTAAAATGGTGGCCACAGTTTTAGCTTCTGCAAACTTTAAATTTAACTAGATTCTTGATAATGCAGGGGGACATTGTCCTTTCTCAGTACCATCCATTTGAAAATTGCCACCTCTTCTGACTATGCAAAATTCCCCCTGGATTTATTTTCAATTATAGTAAGTATGTATCTTTGAGTTTTAAATTATATTTCATGTGTGCGTGCGTGCATGCGTGCATGTGTGTGTATTGATATGTCAAATGGAGGACAGAGAACAGCCTGAAGAATTGATTTCCAAAGCAACAAGAGCAAAACAAACAAACAAAACAAAAAGTGGTTCTCCTGTCTACCATGTGGTTCCTGGGGATGGAACTTAGGTCGTCAGGCTTTGTGGCAGACATTTTTACCCACTGAGTCATCTCTCTAGCTCCAAGTATATTTTATTGTGAATCTTTAAGGTCTATAACGTGAGGTTATGAGACACACACATGCAAATAATAAAATAAATGGTCATAATCAAGTTAGCAGATCCATCCCTTCACAGGTACCCAGTGTGTGTGTGTGTGTGTGTGTGTGTGTGTGTGTGTGTGTGTGTGTTATACGTGCACAAGAATGTGTACGTGTACATGAATGAGTGAAATCCACCCAATTATCCAAATACCCAGAACACAATACAGTGAGATGGACATTTACATGAATTGTGGATTGGCCTGAGGGGACTCGGCCTCAGTACTGAGCCTCCACAACTAGGATCTGGTATTTGGCTAAAACTTTGCGCTCAGGGCCTCAGCTCCTCTTCCCCCTCACTGGTAAAGAGGAGGCCAGGTTAGATTCAGAGTTCTGTTTAGGAAGACAACATCAGCACAAGTGAGTAGTCGCTGTTCTAGGACTCAACAGCATACAGGATACCGAGTAACTGACAAGCAACACACATCCTACAGTGCTCAAGGGGCTTTCCATGCAAAGTGAAGGCCTAGCTCGTGTCAGGACCAGGGAGGGAGTGCCCTGTGGACGTGTTCCAGATCCGCGTGCAGGAGCAGATTTACAACTAAGGATGTGGGTGAAGGAAGCTTCAACTGCTGGCTGGGCTAACAGCACTGTTGGCATGCTTTGTATAGGTCAAAATTCTCTCTCTCTCTCTCTCTCTCTCTCTCTCTCTCTCTCTCTCTCTCTCTCTCTCTCTCTCTGTCTCTGTGTGTGTGTGTGTGTGTGTGTGTGTGTGTGTGTGTGTGTGTGTTTTGGTCAGGGAGAAGTCTCGGAATGTAGCCTCAGCTAGCCTTGAACTTACTATTCTGCCTCAACCTGCCAAACATTGGTTTTATATGCCATTTGGCTGTTTATTATTCTTAGTGAAAAAAAAATTAGATGTTTTAAAAAGTAAAATAAATTTAGTAAAAATGAAATTATGGTGGCATCTGTAATACAAATACCTAGTTCATACTTCTCTTTTTGGTATCTTTCTATAGTTAATATTCTTGCCTGGTGTGGTGACACACACCTTCAATCCCAGCACTCCTGATGCAGAGACAGTCGGATCTGTATAGGTTCAAGGCCAGCCTGGTTTACACCAGTAAGATCATGCCTCAAAAAAAAAAAAAAAAAGTCTAAAATGAATATTCCTTCTCCAGAAATCCCAACACTCAAGATGCAGAGGCAGAAAGACTGAGACCAAGTTCAAGGTCAGCGTGGGATACATAGTGATAGATTGTCTTAAAAACAAAATCAGGGGGTTGGGGATCTAGCTCAGTGGTAGAGCGCTTGCCTAGCAAGCGCAAGGCCCTGGGTTCGGTCCCCAGCTCCGAAAAAAAGAAAAAAGAAAAAAAATAAAACAAAAACAAAAAAAAAACAAAATCAGAAAATGAGTCTCAGGGAGAGCCAGGAATCTGCCTAAGGTTACACAGTGAGTGAGAGCTGGGCAATCTGTGCTTTGTCTTTTTCCTTGTGGACACACAGGAGATGGAGGACACTCTCTACTATGTGAGCACTGCCCAGTGCCCGTCTGGGTAGCCAGAAGGTCTAAGAGTGTTGGAAGGGTTGAGGGAGGGACTGCCCCTGGGGCAAACCGATACCACATCCTGCTGAGGTGGGCCTCTCAGATGCCCTGAGTCTAATCTCCACAGCTCCTCATGGTGCCCAACAACTAGAGTCGGGGGCCCTGGCTCCCATACAGATTTGGGGACCAGAGCAGATGATCTCAAGTTCCCATCAGGATCCCCAGTCCCATACACACAGCACAAACTCAGAGTCTTGGTCTGCTATTCTCCATGTTCACCCTATGGGTATGTGACTTGTGACCAAGCCTGTGTGTGAGGAGGTTGTAGGGGGTCAGAGGTCAGTGGGGATTGTCATAAGTTTCAGTGTTAGTGTTGAAGATCAGGGTAGAGGCACACAATGGATGGTGTTGTTTTTGTGCAAAACAGGGGCCTGTTTCTGTTCTGGCACCAGGCTCCACAGGGTAGCCTGTATAGCCCAGGCATAGGCCCACAGAAAGTCTGAACAGCCGAGCTCAGCAGCCTAACCTGAGTTGCCCCAACTGGACAGGGAAGAAGCCAGGAAGAGAAAAACTCAGCTCCCAAATCACCCATGTAATAGTCCTTTCCCCTGAATGGCGAGAAACTGGGGCCTTGTACATCATCTCCCATTGTGGGACGGCCCCAGGGAGGCCCTTCTTTTTCCGGAAGCCAGTTCCTTATGCCATATGTTTGGGGTTGGGTCCTGGCCTGTTTGTAACCAGGCTTGTCTTTGTCTGCCCTGGACTTCCTGTCCTTCCTCTCACACACTTTTTCCTTAGGGTCATAACTCTTGCACACAAGCACACAGGGTCAGAGGACGACTTGCAGAAGCCAGCTCTCCCCGCCTATCATGTGGGTTCAGCCAGGCTTGGTGGCAAGCCTCTGAACCATCTCGCTGGTTCCCTATCCCGTGCATCCTAACCCTACCTAGGCGAGCAGCTCTCTCTTGAAGGTGGTTGATGACGGGGATCTGTAAAGTTCTTCCAGGCTTCCAGGCACCTGCCTAAATCATCCTTGGAGATAGTTGGGGGTTCCTTCGATTGCCATTTTGCGCTCAATCTTACATCATGGCTCCATGTTCAGCAGGGTCTGTTGTTTGGGAACTTATCACCTGCAGGTCTGGTCCACCTGCCACCCAGGGAGTTGGGGTGGGGCTGAGGGGACTTGCTTTGGGTTGGGGCTTCTCTCCCAGAGCCACTATCATTCCCAGCCCCCACGGGAAGTGCTTTTTTCTGTTTTCATCCCATTCACCCAGCAAAGCTCTGCACACACATTCTCCCACAGTGAATGTGGGTCCTGCTGCAGGATGGACGTCAGCCTGTCTGTAGGAAGACTTTGGAGGACTGAGTTTGTAAAATAATTGGGTGCAGCTTTTGTGGTTAATGTGCTAAGCGTATAGGTAGGTGCTCGTTGTAAGATTATCCACTTCATATAGAAAAGGACAAGAGGATGCTTGCTGCAGGTTCGCTGCTAGGGACAAACATGCCTTTCAGGAGGCATTTCTGTGCACACAGCAGTTTTAAACAAAGAATGGTTTGAGGGACTGTGTGACTTAAGGCTTCCTGTCCTGGGAACTGCAGCAGATGCGTGGTGCTGGTAGAGACACCATCTCCTGGCTCCTCTTTCACTGGCACCGCTATGACAAACGAGTGTCCTTATCCTTGTCTTCTGCACAACGCCGTGGGAGATTTGCCTTAAGTCTCTAGGTCAAGGAACACCATCTCACAGTGACGAGCATCGAAAAGCCAAAGGGCTGTTTCCTGTGTTGTGAGCACGATCTGCTTTAGGTTGTGGGAAAAGCTGAGCACGGGGGAATCTAAGATGACCTCCCAGACCTACCTGAGTCCCCATACCCCGTGCCATCTATGTCCTCTGCCCAACCCCTTTCGTCCGGATTTTCTCTGACTCAGTTTCTCCCAGGGTCAGAGCCTCTGTGTTTACTGCCAAGTCTGAAAATAGCAAGTGTCAGAGACAGAAAGAGAGCAAGACTGAGTGACAGACATCCCTGGGGCTAGGACGGGGGCTCTGGCTCCTTCTGTGTTGCACGGCTTTAGTGACCCCTCTTAGCCGCCGTGGATTTTACGTGGGACTTAGAATCATCGCTAAGGCAAGACAACACTTGAGGCTTTGGATCTGAGCGGACATGGGATCCTGCTAGAAACACACAAGCACCTGTGGTCCTGCTCTGAGTGAGGATAGTGGGTGGCCAACTCTGTAGTCCCAGAGGAAGCTGCAGCCTGGATTCTTTATTTACTCAGCACCTTGTGGAGTAAACGTCTGTTATCCACTCTGCATCAGGTACTGTTGGTGGCTACAACACTAAGCGGAACAGACAAGACCTTCCTTACTGATGTGCTTCTTACAGTCAATCTTGGGGAGGCAGACAGTAAACAAATTAAGCAAAAACCTACTGTGTGCCAGCCTTTCAGGACTGAAGTCGGGAATGAGAAGAAATGGGGTGTATGCATCTCAGGGGAAGC
Organism: Rattus rattus; assembly: GCF_011064425.1. Taxonomy (NCBI): domain Eukaryota; kingdom Metazoa; phylum Chordata; class Mammalia; order Rodentia; family Muridae; genus Rattus; species Rattus rattus. Next base: position 10,240,066 of record NC_046155.1, read on the forward strand.
CCCTGGGCTTCTAGAGGAAGGGAATTCCAGCAGCCAGCGGGGGCATGGACAAGGGCCCAAGGGCAGGAGTTGTCCCCAGTGTTGGCGGCAGGAAGGCTGTGTAGTTCCAGCTGTGGGATGAGTAAGGCAGCGGGACTCGGGGGAAGAATGGGCAATGGGACCTTTATTTCAGTGCCACCGTCCTCTGTATGAGGTATGGGAAACACACCCAAAAAAGCAATGGCAGGAAGCAGGGAGGTCAGGCAGGAGGTGAGGGATGCCGGGTGAGTATTCCCAGTCCTAGTGCATGTATGGATGGAGGATTTGAGGTGACACAGTGGTTTTGGAAACAGTCCTTCCGAAGATGGAGAAGTCTGCTCAGGACTGTGATTACTTTACCTGTGGCCATGTTCCATGTTGAGTGCCTGACTGCAAGGTGTGGGTCACAAGAGAAGTCTTAACTGGGGACATGTTGGTGTCATTACTGTGGACAAGAAAGATGTGGAGCCTGGTACGTTGCCACTGTTATAATATGAATCATAACATCTCTCAGCTATGCTTCAGAGCAAAAAGAGAGACATTTGCTCCTGAGCCTACCCAATGCTGCCTGTCCCTCCTCCCCAGCCTTCTTTTTTTAGTCACTTGTCTGCTGTGGCTTTGGGGAGGGGCTTCTATTTTGGGCTCCCTACACCCCCCACCGAGGCTGGGAGCCATCGACAACCTGTCCCAACAACAGGTCTGAAAACTAGGTCACCCCCAAGCCTGGAGCTTCAACACCATGTCTGCCATTGACCACATGTCCGATTCCCAGCAATGACCTCATGTGCTATACGTGGCTCCAGTCACCCATGGATCCTCCTCCTTGGAGCCATGGTAGATGAACAAGCAGTAGAAAGGGGCTGGTCCATCTGCCATAGCTCCAGAGGCTCCTGGCTGGCAGGAGGACTGTCCACTGAAGGCACTGGAACATACAGTTGGCTCGGCAGCATCCCCAGTGTCATATCTCATAGGACGGATTAACAAACCCAGGCACTGCTGGCTGGCTGAGACTCACACTGCTAATCCCTCTGCGTGAGGAGGTTCTGCAAACATAGACAAACATGGCAGGACTGTAAAGCGCAGACCTCTTGTGCGGTGTGTGAGTTGTGTGCTCACGCCAAAGCACGAGTTTGGAGGCCAGAGGACACTTTGTAGGCGTGGGTTCTCTCCTTCCACCATGTGAGTCCCGGTGATTGAACTCGGGTGAGACTTAGTGTCAGTACCTTTACCCACTGAGTCACCTTGGGAGCTACTACAAACTCTGTTGCTGTTGTTTTGCTTTAGGAATGACATGCAGTTACATAGTAACCATGCAGGCCAAGAAATAGACTGTTTCTTCCTTCTAGAAGGCTCCCTGAGCTCCTTCCCATCTACTAAAAGCTCAGCCCCATTTTGCCCATTATTGCTGTTGGTCAGCTTGAGCTCTTCTGAACTTTAGATAAAGGGGAACCATGGGGTGTTTGTTCTTTTGCATCTGGCCTCTGGGGCTTACGTTGGAAGTGGGACTCACCTGTGTTTTCCATGGAGCAGGGCTGTGCTGTGTTGTGCTTCTTTGTTTTATTGCTGCACTGTGTCCATTAATACACATTATTGATTTTCCTCTGAGTGGTAAAGACCTCAATGCCATGTCCTTTTCAGATCATGGCTGCAGGCCTGGGCACAGGTTTTTGAGTGAGAGAACATGGTGCATCTGTGTTCTGACCAATAGTGGACTTTAACCAAGGCTGGATTTAACCACGTTCTGGTCATGATATTCATGACGCTCTGAGAATCTCTGTGAAGAGCATGCAGTCACTCATGAGAACCTCTGGGGAGGACCCAGAACCCTTAGTCCTTGCCCCCTCCCCAACTTGGTCTAGAACATGGCCCCTGCTCCAGTAGGCACATAGCAGTCAAATGACTATCACAGCCCTTGTCCTGATCCTGGGGTTGCTCAAGCCTGTAATGTGATCCCTTGGTTCTCCCCTTGGGAGAAGGAATTGGGACCCTTCTGCAGCAATAGCCTCAGGTGACGCTTGCAAGCGGGAGAGACATGCCCTGGTCAGCATGAGGAGACTGGTTCTCAGAGCCTGCGGTGTGTCCAAGGCCCTACCACTCACTGCCGTCTCTGAACCTTGCTTTTTATTTCTGCACTGCAGGATTCATGTTTGCCTTTGCCAGAGATGGCAGTGGGAGCCCGTGGGGAGGGACAGGTGGGTGGCAGTCCGGGATGACCCCTCTGTTGGCTGCTGGAGCCTAACATTGTCATCCCAGAATGGCTTTTTTGCCCAGGGCAGAGGAGCCCCTACCCCCTCCATTCACACTCTCTCTCTCTCTCTCTCTCTCTCTCTCTCTCTCTCTCTCTCTCTCTCTCTCTCTCTCTCTGCCCTGGCCCCTGTCTTTGATGGTAACATGTGAAATCAGGAAGCGGCTAGCTCTTGAGTGAAGTTGTATCGAAATGAATCCATCAAGACAAATGGGATCTTGATTTTCTCTCTGTTTCCTGGTTGCCGTTTCCTGGGTGGAAGCATAGATGGTGACAGGGTGCTTTCAATAGAAAACGGAGTGAGATGGATGGAGGCATCGACAGAAAGTCGAGCCAGATTCTCGGTGTGCAGAATGGCTCTGCCTACAGACACCTCACCTCCTGCCTCCAAATACTTAGTCTGGGGGGTGGCAGGGGTGGGGTAGGGGTGAGGTTGTCCACACCAGTGACAAAAATGACATGATACACTTAGGATGACTCCGTTCATATGCTCCTCACAGACATTGCTGATTAACTGCTACGCTTATTTCTGCAGGGTTCAGATGTGCTCAGACTTGTATCTGAACTCACCGCCATCTGTGGTTAATATCATCTCATCTGGGCTGTGAATTGAAACTCTGTCTGTGAACCCTGACCTGTGCAAAGCCAGACAGTGTGGAGGCTTGGAAGCTCGCACACATCAGCCTAGGGTCGATCTTTGGCTTATCTTTACTTCTGTCTGGATCATTGGCTGAATTTGATATTGATGTTCACTAGGTTGAATTAGGAAGCCCAGGGACACCGTTGTTAGAAGGGTACTTATGGGAGCTTGGCACATGCCAAGGATTCTGGCACTCAGGAGGATGAGGCAGGAGGATCATGACTTTGAGGCTGGTCATGTGGCAAATTTGAGGACAGTTTGATATTTATAACAAGAAACTGGGCGGGGGCATAGATTGAGACGTCCTCAAAAGTTTTTTATTATTTATATTTTATTGTTTATATTGTATACATTTATATTTATTTGTGTGAGTGTGTGTGTTTGTGTATGTGTGTGTACATTTACACATGTGAGGACCAGGGTACAACCACCTGTTTCATTCCTTTGGTATCACCTACTGTTTTTACCCAAGGTCTTTCTCTGACCAGGAACTTAGCCATTAAGCTAAACTGGCTGCCACTGAGCCCTGAAGATCCACCTGTCCCTCCTTCCCCAACTCTGGGATTACAAATGCAACCATTACGCCTATCTTCTTTAAAATGTGGGCTCAGAGAATTGAACTCGGATCCTCATGCTTTGAGTCGAGCACTTGAGTCTCATCCTTAATATTTCAATATGGATTTGGTCCTTAGCACCCAAACCGAAGAAACAGGACAGGTTAGGTTAATACGTACCCACGTGGTGTGACAACCGTCCCTCCTAGCTGCTCTCCTCACTCATGGGAGCAGAGCGACAGGAAGTGACACTGACCTACACTGACCCCCTTGGTTTCAGGTCAGGTGAGAATAAAGCCAAGCTAGTCCCCCCACCTCCTCCTCCCACCTCTCAGTGGGGTGAGTCACGGTGTGTCATCCTGCTTGGATGCGTTTTTCCCTTCCAGAAGCTCAACGCTCTATTGCTATGGGCTGAGAAACTCGAGTGCCAAATGACTGTGTCCCGAACAGGATGGTGTTCTGGGTGTCTGGTAAAGTACCTGGGAGTTTTCTTTGAGCCCAGTGGGGTCGGAGGCTGAGCTGTGGGGCCTTACGGTGATGTTATGGTCATATACAGTAGTGATCTGGAACCTTTCAGCCCTGACGAACCACCCGCCTTTGAACTGAGGATTTAAAAAAAAAGACAGAATCTCTCTGTGGTCGCAACCAAGATGTGATGATAGACCGAGCCCCGAGAGTCTCATCCAGCCCACTGGCACGTTCTGAGGCTGCTGTGAAACTCAGCTAAGCCTCCCATCGTCATAAGCGAACAAGCAAGTGGGGGTACGAAAGGGAGATCGCACGGTTCTGTTTCTCTCTCACTGGCTATGCAAACAGGAGCCTGCCGGAAGCTGCATAGTGGGAGCAAAGCCTTGTGAGGCTGTCTTTTCTGGGAATGATTGGGGGGCCGGGGGGTGGGGTGGTGTTGGTTTTTGTTTTCTGTCTTTCCATTTTCTCATTTTCCATGACTCTTAACATATTTATGACCTGGGGCTTTTTTTGGGTGGGATCCTGACGGAATGTTAGTGCTATTCAGTAGTTCTGGTGGGAGTTGGGGGTGGGCAATGGGGTGAATCTGAAACTTGCCCCAAATTTGCATTCTAGTCATCAGTACAGATTCTATACGTCTTCAATGTTTGATTAAGAGGTGCATGGTATGGGACTGACAAGATGGCTCAGTCAGTAAAGGTGCTTATAGCCAAGCCTGAAGATCGGAGTTCAATCCCCAATCCTTACATGGTGAGAAGAGAGAGCTTACTCCCCCAAGTTGATCCCTAATTTCCATGCACTAAATAGATAGGTAGGTGGATAGGCAAGTAGATAGGTCGGTAGGCAGATAGACAGACAAACAGACAGGCAGGCAGGCAGGCAGGCAGGCAGACGTGGTATGGCTGGTATGAGTTGGAGTTAACCTGGCCTTCCTCACACAGCTAGGTTGAATAAAATCCTTGACCTGATTCCTTACTTTAACGCTTGTGTTCTGGGATGTCGGGGAAAGACCTGAAGGGACAATGTGATTAAAGGTCAGAAGGACCATGGAGCTATAGAAGATCAGTCCTAGGGCGATTCACCAGCACAGCCCTTGCCTTGTCTGAACTGTGTCCTTGTCTGTGTAGTTAGGTATTAATTTGTCATTTTGGCCACCGGATCACTTTTGTAGACCCTTACACTACCTTTACTTTGAATATGAGGAAGCTGGTTTCCAGAGAGCCCAGCCAACCCGAACAGTTTGCTGTTAGGAGAGCCATCACCACTCTGCTTACCTGAAGTAGTCTTCACTCCTACTGACTGTCTCACTGTCATTACTAACTCTCTCCTTTGTGTCCTGGCTCAGGGGGTAGGGGTGGGGTGTCCATCACAGACTATGACCACAGGGTGAACCCAGAAATGTAGATGGACAAGCAACCTCAGGCCTTTTGTGGGAAGATTCCTTGTTCTAAGCCTCTGCAGGTACCTTGCAGCAGCTCCACTCCTGGCTAGACTTGATGCTAAGGCATGGCCTGAGCAATTCTAGGTGTGAGTAGCTGAATGCTGCCAGCATTTGGTTAGCTGGAAAGCACATACTTGGGCCTTGGGTGGGTGGGGTCCTGGCTAGTTGGGACTCTTTGGGGCGGGGGTGGGGAACTTCGTGATTTCACTTGTTTCGCTGAGGAGGTGTGTTTGGAGTTGAGTCTTTAGAGGGGGAGGCTGGAGAGCAGCTGTGGGAAAGTCTGGGATCCGGCCGAGGTGTTTTCCCAGAGGACTGTGGGGGTGTCGCCAGGGCAATGGGGAGAGGAAGGAGACAAACCCCTCTCCTAAGACAGCCCATGACAGGGTGCTTCCCAAATGAGCCAAGATAGGACAAGAACCCAAATGTGGCCAAGCTGAAATTCCATATGACAGTGCTGAGATCCAACCTGGCTTTTTGGGGTTTTTGTATTGTATTGGTCCTTGGAGCTCTTGACCTCAGTTTTTCTAGAGGATGCTCAGGGGGAAGGTGTCTACAGTTAAATAAAACACTGTCTTTGCAGGTGTCTTTCAGACCCATAATTAAAGACTCAGTGATGAGCGTTTGGCCAAAGGATTTTCTGTTCCGCCCTGCCTGGGCTTCAGGGGTGTGGGCTATGTGGAGAAAACCAAACACCTTTACGTTCTTTAGGATGCCCAGCCAGTTATCCTGTCCATAACTGCAGGTCCACAGCTGGTTGTAGGTACCTAGAGCCACTGGGCATCACTATCCTGGCTTCCCCTCAATTTCCCACTCTATGCATGAGGCTCTGTGCATAACCCTATGAAAAGGCAGCATGAGGGGCTGCACATCAACACCTCAGGCTCACCTGCACACACCTGGGGCCACCTCAGGCTCACCTGCACACACCTGGGCTACCTCAACACCACACAGGCTCACCTGCACACTCCACACCTGGGGCCACCTCAGGCTCACCTGCACACACCTGGGGCCACCTCAGGCTCACCTGCACACACCCAGGGCTACCTCAGGCTCACCTGCACACACCTGGGGCCACCTCAGGCTCACCTGCACACCTGGGGGGCCACCCCAGGCTCACCTGCACACACCCAGGCTGGGGCTACCCTCAGTTCCACCTGCACACACCACACACCTGGGGCCACCTCAGGCCACCTCAGGGCTCACCTGCACACACCTGGGGCCACCTCAGGCCCACCTGCACACACCACACCTGGGGCCACCTCAGGCTCACCTGCACACACCCAGGGCTACCTCAGTTTCACCTGCACACACCACACCTGGGGCTACCTCAGGCTCACCTGCACACACCTGGGGCCACCTCAGGCTCACCTGCACACACCACACCTGGGGCTACCTCAGGCTCACCTGCACACTTCACACCTGGGACCACCTCAGGCTCACCTGCACACACCTGGGGACACAGAAAATTCAGTCATCATATCTTTTATGATCTATTGTCCATGCAAAGAAGTGATTGGTTCTGAGATCAGCTCTCCCTCCCTCCCTTTCTCCCTCCCTGCCTCCCTTCCTTCCTTCCTTCCTTCTCCTTTCCTTTTATTGGACACTGGGGGTCAAATCTAGACAAGCACTCTACCACTGATCTTGGTCCCACGTCCTCCACTTGTGTTTCTTCATTATTTGGGGGTGGTGTTTTCAAACTTCTTTAGATTGACTCAGGTACTTTTTATTTTATTTCACTCTATTCTTTAATTTAGTGCAGTCTCCATATTTCCAAGCCAAAGAATCTTTTCAGTTTTCCTGGTATGGGGCCAGCGTCCTTCATTTTCATTAATACCTTTGGTCTAGCGTTACCTGGGTGTTTTTCACAGTGTGTGTGTGTGTGTGTGTGTGTAGGGGCAGAACTTCCTTTGCTCTCTCTTTTGATCCCAGCTTCTTCTTTAACACCTCTCCTTTGGAGCCTGGCACTCCTTTGCAGAAATAGATGGGGTTTGACTCCTGCTTGATTATTTAAAGCTGAGTGACCACGGAAACGTTGCTGCATCTCTGAGCTCTTGTTTCCTTGGACTGAGGCACAATACAAATAGTCTTCAGACAGGTGGGACTCTGAATTGCTACACCCATGGCTTCTTCCTGACCCCAGATCCTTCCTTACCTACCCTTGGGACCCATCTGGGGCTTGAAGGCAAACTTCACATCACAGGTGATGCTTAAGATAGACGCAGTCATGTTGGGCAGAGCCAGCTTGGGCCTGGGCGGTGAATGTGAGGAGGTTCAGGACAAATGTCCAAGTCTGGTTTGAGGCTCGAGGAGTTGCAGAACACAAACTATGGGACAGGGCATGCCTTGGAGAGCCAGCCTGTGCTGAGCTGCAGGGATAGGACTGTCACGGAGGCAGTGACGGGGGCAGTGATGGAGGTGGTAATGGAGGCTGTAGTGTTCAGAGCTCAAGGCCATGGGCAAGGCCAGCACTAAAGCTGTCAGTCATTTCATCTTCACCACAGCCATGGAGGAGGCTGGTGCCATCTCTAGAGGGGGAGGCTATGGTCCCAGAGGCAGAAGTCATTCACCCTGTTAGCATTCTGTCTAAGCTCTACCCTACAGTTACCTGGCAATAGTCAGGTAGGGAAAGGGGCTGTTAGTTCCCCCCCCTTTTTTCTCTCTCTCCCCCAACCCCCACATGCTTATGGCCGGCCTCTTCGGCCTCTTCTCTCTCTCTCTCTCTCTCTCTCTCTCTCTCTCTCTCTTTTTCTTTGTCCCTACTACCCTCTTAACTCCCCTCCCCATGCCCCGAATAAACTCTATTCTATACTATACCATCCATCATTGTGTGGTTGGTTCCTCAGGGGGAAGGGATGCCTTGGCATGGGCCTGCAGAGGCATCTCCTACCCCCACACCTCCATAGACCATATCCCCCCTGTCTTTATCTTTTTAGAAACACATCCCCTCCCTCAGTGCCCGCTAAGCGAGTGCTGAAGCCCAGAGTGGATTCTGGGCTTGGCAGCCTGGCAGAGCTCCCTCTGAGCTGCAGCCTAGTACATAACGAAGCCAGCTAAGGGGCAGCTTGATCCTCAGAGCCTTTCCCATGCAGGCTCTGAACCTTTCATTGCAACCTTTTCCATGTACTGGGGAAAACAGCTCTACCCAGGCACCTTGCATGTAATACGATTCATTTAGTTGGACCATCGAGTGGCATTTTGTTGCTGTTTTGCTTTTAGCAAATTTTCAAGACAACATAACAGCATAACCCATCAATATCCAATTGTATTGCTTACCAGGAGTCAGCAATCCCAGCCTGGGTGGCTTGACCAAGCCAGCTCAGTCAGTCTACTGGTTCTCCAGGGCAGGAGTGAGGTGTTTGTTTTTTTTTTTTTTGTTTTTTTGTTTTTTTTTTAAAAGGACAATTAGACCCCAGCCAGTTCTGTGACTAAAGTGGGTTTATTTTTTTCCAGTCTGCTTTTATACCACTTTAAGTACATGCAAAATAATAAGATCAATTCTGGGTCAAGGAACAAGCAAGGCAATAAACAAAATTCTGCAATGAGGATGACTGAGACAAACGGATGTGCACAGGCCTCAGCTGAGCCCGCTCTGAGCTTTGCATCAACTCAAATGTAAATGTTCTTATTCTGAGCCTGTCGTGTGGTCTCCCTCCCCAACCCCCACCCCCGGGTCCTGGCCCAAAGTCAGATTCCCGCCTTCAGTTTATTCTATTGTCCTGGCCTGATGTCAAATTTCCCGCCAAGTTCCTAGAAGCGGCCCCCAAAAGCTCTTCACGGTGGCTTTGCTAAGTGACTTCTGTTTCACCTTGTATGGCTACAGTTCTTGGCCGGGACGCTTCACACGCATCACTTATGCCGTGGGCTCCTCTTGCTTTGCTCTGAGCGTAATGTCTCGGAGGGAGGCCACGCTTGCTGTTCCGTCCTCTGCTCCCTCACCCCATGCACCCCAACACCTCCTTTTATCTCATCTCCCCTTGCTTCCTTTTTATAAAATAAATACAGCCTCATGGAGCCCAGGCTAGCCTTGGACTCTTCATGGAGCCAAGGATCACGTTAAATCCCTGTTTCTCGCGCTGCTACCCCTGAAGTGTTGGGATGACTACCAGTGTGCCCCGCCTGCCTGGGACGCTCAGAGGTTTCGTACCACACGACTCACATTTTGCCCACTCCCTCGTTGATGGACATTTGGGAATTTTTATTTTGCCCAGCAGGTTCTTTGGCTGAGGATTTTGACTGCCCCATTGTACACCTGAAATTCCTTTGACCTGACTGAAGTGCTTTGGCTCCTTTTCAAGCCCACTCCGTGGTCTCCTAAAGCCCTCCCCCCCCGCCCCGCTTCCCAGCTACAGTCCACTCAGATGCTTTCTCATTTGTCTGTGGGAGTCTGTTCTCATCCCGCCAACTTGTCTGCCGGGGGACTGCCGCCAGCCAGCCAGCCAGCCAGCTGTGGAAATCAATTTAAATCGAATAGTGGCTTGCTCTCTCCCAAGAGGCGAGGTAATTTTCTGTGATGGGAAGGAGGATAATGAGGGGCGGTTTGGACTTGACCTGGCTCCTCCATGAAAGAGCTGGGACTTCCAGAACTCCACTGTCTTGAGTGTTAATTAAAACAGCTCCTGGGGTGAAGAACAAGAGACAGAAGCAAGCCGCAATGGGGCCCAGAGCCTGAACTTTCTGTTCTCTGCTTCCCTTTTCACAGTGTCAGCAAGCTTATGCTGTTCAGAGTGCTCAGTGTTGGGACAGTAGTGTGGCTCCTGGGACATCCATTTTCCCTCTCTGCAGCACCTATGTCCCTCAGGGCTCAGGTCATGGCTGGGGTCCCATGAGGGTACACCACCTAGCTCCCTGTACTTATGTGGATGGGAGTTCATAGCAAAGACAAGGATTTCCCATGTCCCCATGTTCAGGAAGCTTGTGATGGGACGATGACATGGGGATCAAGGACAGGGACCTGCCTAATGCTCCCTGCGGATGGTATCTAGCCACGGGAGTGGATGGGAACGGAAACATTAATGTGATGTCACTGTACATGCTTGCTTATTCTGAGCGCCTGTCTAGGATTTCCGATGCTCATCTCTCCTTGGGATCCTTGGGGTTGGGAGAGCATTAGATGGGTTCAGCTGTATTTGCTGGCATCCCAGTTCTGTCACTTATCTATGGGACCCTGTTCCTTCACTCGACTGAACCTTGGTGTCTGTACTCTCCCATGAGTGTGTTCTAGGTCTTGTCAGCTACAGAAGTGCCCTGAAATGTGGTTTCCCTATGACCTGTGAGGCATAAAAACCCCCATTTCTCTGATTCCTTTGGAGGCCCCCAGAAGTGGTCGATACCAGAGCTCACAGGGCCCAGAAAAAAAAAAAATAATTCTGTTGAAGCCCTTGGAGGAGAGACGCTCACTGCTTGATTCCCTTTGGAAGCAGACCGTTCATTTTAGCTGGCGTTCATAAATCAAATGCTCAGGAAGACAGTTTACAGTCTCGCTAATGAAGCCGAGTGCAGCCAGCCGGGTTGGAAATAGCTTTTGAGGGCCTAGGAAAGGGGATCTAATGATTCTCCTGTTCTGGCTGTGCTTTTATGACAATGAGAAGAGCAGTTGGCGCTGCTAAAAATAAATGATTCAGCTTAATGGGAATTACCCACCAAACAGGGGCGATGACATTCCACCAGCCAGCTTCACGTGGGGAATGAGATAGTGACCGGAGTTACGTCCTGTTTTTTTCATTTAAAAAACATGTTTTGTCAAATGTTTTCCTTTGGTCATTTTATTACCATGTGTGTGATATATTCTGATTCTACTTACCCCACCATCTCTTAGCTCTTCCATATCCCTGTCAAGACCCCTCCTCCCTAAAACTCCCCTTCCTGAATTTGTGTCTTTTCGTTTGGTTTTGTGACTTGCTGAGTTTAACTAGGGCCGCCTGTGTGACCATGGGTTTGGAATTGTCCACTGGAGTCTGGTTACGTCATGCATTTCAGCTTTAACTTACAGATCTGTATTCTTGGCCTTTAAGATCTTAAATACATAATAAGCAAATAGGATTTTAATTCGTAAAATAGTGGCTACCAAGATTTTCCCTATGAAAATGGAAGTTTCTGTTCTGACTGGTCCTGTTTAATGGACACCAACCCCGGCTTGGTGTCCTCAGCCCTTCTTGTGCCTTTTGTTTATTTGCGTGAAACAGGGTTTCATGTAGCCCAAGCTGAGGGCGACCTCGGACTTCTGCGCTTACCTGCTGTCGTGTGAAACCACATATGCATTTTGCGAGGCTGATAGAATTCTGTATCACTTGTGTGAAAGTAAGTTTGCACCCTGCTGTAAGACAGAAGAGAGAGGCGTAGGGAGCCTGTTGGTTTCAGCTAAAAGTTGTCCTCACATGGTAGGTTCATTTTTGGGGGGCATACCTGAGGTGCTTCCACTGTATATTATATTTAAACCGGAAAAAAAATGTGGTCACTCTTCTTGCTTTAAATGAACTAACGGAAAGGACTCAATTTAGAAGAAAAAGGTATGGGTTTAAAATGCTCGCGACAGGCTTATTACCTACTGGGTAAAAAGACTAATGTGTCACTTAGGAAGTAACTAAAAGAAAAGGACCAAACAAAAAGCCAATGACAAAAGTGCCATTCACGATAACAGGCGGAGAGGCTGGGGTGTAGTCTGAGCCCTTGCCTGGGTACACCAAGACCCGGATTCTGTCCCTAGCGTCACTGAAGCCAAGCATGGTGCTGCATGCCTGTAAAACCCGCACTCTTGAGGTGGAGACGGGATGGTCACAAGTGTAAGGCTCTCCTGCACTACATAAAGTGTTCCAGGCCAGCCTGGGTCACATGAAACCCCCTCTCAAAAACAAAAGCAAAACAAAGCTTCCCATCGAAGCGACAGGCCAGGAGACTACAGAAAAACAAAACAAAACAAAAACAAAAACCCAGGAAAGGGCCACAACCAGCCACGAGGCGGAACCCATCGAGACCACATGGGGAAAGAGGATCATGCAGCAGGATGAGAGCCGAGGTCAAGGCAGAATGGTTTGTGGGGGACAAAGAAGGGCTGTGGGTGGTTTCTCTCTCCAGACTTTTATGCTTCCTTTCTTTTCTTCTTTTTCTTATCTTTTATTCTCACCACTTACAGGGAGCTCAGTGAGACCAGTATGACTGCTCACTTCCAAGCCTAATGACGTGAGTTTAGTCCCCAGGATCCCCATGGTGGAACAGACTCTAAGTTGTCCTCTGACCTCTGCATGCACATCATGATACACCGCTCCTCTCCACACACAGGTACATACACACAAAAGAAATAAATAAGAGGAAAAAGGACCTTACGGGCTTGGGTGGTATAGCCAGGATCAGCCAATTCATTCTAAAAAAGGAAAGGAAGGAAGGAAGGAAAGAAGAAAGAAAGAAAGAAGAAAAAATCAAGCTGACATTCTTTCACGGTAAAGCAGTGTTTCTCCACAAAATAAAACAGAAAGGAAGGGAAAAACCTCTTCTCTCTCCACAGTGAAACTGTGGCATCTGTACAAAGAAGACAGTTCAGCACTGACAGCGTGTGAACAACAGACGCGACGGGCTCTGGAAACTTAGACAAACTGATATGGCCAGGCAGCACCGTCTGTTGGCGCTGGCTGAGTCCCATTCATACTGGGTACTAGCACAGTAACTTGATAATCAGACCATCATCCATACCTGGTATTTGTATGTGACTGACACCCCTTGGCACCACAGAATCACAGACACCCAAGGAGATGAGGAAACAGAGAAAGGAAGTAAAACGCTTCTAGGCACAGGGGAGCATGGTGGTCCTCGGCACTTCCCCAGATAACAGAGAGGGAGGCCAAATCCTTTCTCCAGGTAATAACAGTAAACATTACCATGTGATATCTGCATTTATCTCTTAGAGCCATTGCTCGGTGGTGTTGGGCTAGGCGTTGGGGCTGATCTGAACATGGACGCGGTGGAGATAACACAGTGTGGGGGGATTTAGCACCAATCCTGGTCCCAAACAGCTCTACAGCTTTATCTGAACATTTGTGAAGAGGGAAAGGCTGCATGCAGCCAAGCAGGAAATTGACTGATCTCTCTTGAAACGAGACTAGCATTTCAAGAGCCAGCATCCGCGAGGGACCCAGAAGTAGGGAGTGGGGAGGCACAAAACTGTGTTGAAAGACGGAGTGAAGGAAGGATGTCCCTCCATAGCTGTGGATGCTCAGGTCAGGAGGGTTTGGTACTAGAGATGGGGCTCAGTACTGGGATGGGCACAGAGGCCAGGCACAGATGTTTAGGACCAGAAGGAAGGTGCCGTGTGTGCCCCACAGTAGGGTGTGTACCTTATATAAGCATCCTTCCTGTGTTCTTAGATTCCTGTAGGCCATGAATGCAAAGTTCTGGGTTCACAGACACAGCTTACCAGAGATCCTTCAATACACTGACTTTGCTGTCTTAACCTGCTAGGAGAAGAGAATCAGGGTTGTTTCAGTGGGGAGGAATATGCAATGGGAGTGGAGGGATGGCTCAGTTAGTAAAGCATTTGCTTTATAAACAGGAAGAACTGAGTTTGATGCCCAGAGCCCAGGTCAAAATGCCAGGCATGATGGTCTGTGCTTATAATCCCAGTGCTGGGGGAGTGGAGAGAGGAGGAGTCCCTGGGGCTCACTGGCTGGCTGGTCTGCTTAGATGGTGAGCTCTGGGCCAGCGAGAGACCCTGCTTCAAAGGACGCGGTCAGCCTTCTGAGGATGACACCAAGTTGTCTTCTGGCCTCTACCTATGCACCACACACACACACACACACACACACACACACACACACACACCCCAAAAAAGAACGTGCAATGATTGAAGAAAGCAGTTACCTGTTCCCCTCTCCTTCCATCACGGGTATGAAGTAGTAGTGCAGAAAGTAACTGGATGATAAGAGTGCAGGGTATAAAAGAAGATGGATTTGATGGGAAGGCCATCTGTAGTTTGTCAAACAGGTCTACCCACTTGGTAAGTGATGGAACACAGTTTGCTTCTGAGCTTCCTGGTAGACAAACCAAAGAGGTGAGCCCTCTCTGCTGTCCTGAAAGATAATCTCAATGTCCCCATGAGCAATAAACAGCACGTTTCATGGAGCTGTTCCTAAAAGGAGCTGTTCCTTAGAAAAATCTCTTTGCCTGGAGGTCTGCCCTGAAGCAGTCACATGAAAATCACAGGGTCTCTCACTGAATCTGGACTCACCATTTCAGTTAGCAGGGCTGCCTTGCAAGTCCCTGGGATCCGCCCACGCTGGGGTTACAGACTTGCATTGCCATGCCTGGCTTTCAGAATTGGCACAGCAAGCTCTTTATCCACAGAGCCATCTTCCCAGCGTTGAATTCCACCCTCGAGGTTGCTCTTCAGCCCAGAGCTAAGAAGCCCGTGCTCTGAACACTGATGGGGGTAGGGACACAGTGTTGACAGCAGGTAGGGTGTGGACAGAGGTACCCTAGAGTCAACTCAGAGCTTAATACATCCTCTCCCCACCCCGACTCTGACTGTCTGTGTCTCTCTGTCTCTCAGTGTCTCAGGGTCTCTGTCTCATCTCTGTCTCTCTTTGTGTGTGTGTGTGTGTGTGTGTGTGTGTGTGTGTGTGTGTGTGTGTGTGTGTGAGGGGCAGCGCAACTGTGCTTCGGAACACAGGGCTACACCCTGAGATGTTCGGAACACAACATGGCACTGGAAACCACCTAGGCACCCTAAAGATGGAGAACCATTCAAGCCAGAGGGCTGGCACAGCACAGTCTTACAGATAAACGAGATCCTTGGCTGCTTCGTTTACCCCCAATTGCACAAGCCCTGCCTTGCATTGCAGGACCCACTGCTCGACCCTGATCCAGGCTCCCGTGGGTTGGGGAAATAACTGGATAAGATGATAAAGCAGACGTTGGCTCAGCTCGGGCCATCTATTGGTATGTCTGTGACCAAGCTAATTACTTCAAAATATGGATGGACATCAGAGAAAAGGTACTTCAGTAAATAGTGGTGCAGTCATGAGAGATGGAAATGCTTTAGTCCAGACCATTAAATAAGAATGAGGGAGGTGGACAGTTATTGGTGTGGAAGTGTGTCTATGGAATATTGACAAGTGAAGAGCAGCTTGCAGTGTGTGTGTGTGTGTGTGTGTGTGTGTGAGAGAGAGAGAGAGAGAGAGAGAGAGAGACAGAGACAGAGACAGAGACAGAGAGAGACAGACAGAGGCAGAGAGAGAGAGGCAGAGAGAGAGATGGACAAAGAAAGAGACCCACACACAGAGAGTAATGTAGATAAAGACACCTACTTATCAAAGTACAAAAATTATCTAAACCCTCGTGAGGTTTTAGATAATTTTTGTCTTCCTCTTATGATTGATGCTTTTAACTTTTTTTTTTTTGATTGAGCCTGCATATGTTACGAGTTACAGCCATTCGAAATTTGTTTTTTTTTTTTTTTTTTATTTTTTGTGTCTAGGTGTTTTGTCTGCATGTGTGTACCTTTATATATGTCTGGTGCCCAAGGAGGCCAGGAGCAAGAGTTGAATCCCCTGAAACTTGAGTAGCAGACATGTGTGGGCTGCCATGTGAGTTCTGGGGCTCAGGTTCTCTGCAAAAGCAGCTGGTACTCTTAATCACCGAGCAGCTCTCCAGCCCTTAGATTCCTTTTTAAAAAACGTGTTAATTGACTCGTGTAAGATAGGTTATAAAAATAATCTCGCAACGCTAGGTGTGGCAACTTAAACCCACAACCCCGGCGTTCCTTAGGCAAAGGCAAAATGGCTGCAAGTTTGAGGCCAGACTAGACTACATAATGAGGAATATCTCCCAACTAAACAAGCAAGCAGGCAAAGGAACAAAACAGGTATCAAGGAAACGTGTTCACGGTCTAAAACTTGGGAAATTATTCTTAAAAACTGGAAAACCAAAAAATAAATAAATAAATAAATAAATAAATAAATAAATAAAAAAGGGGGTTGGGGATTTAGCTCAGTGGTAGAGTGCTTGCCTAGCAAGCGCAAAGCCCTGGGTTCGGTCCCCAGCTCCGGAAAAAAAAAAAAAAACAAACCTGGAAAACCAAACCTACATTTTGTACAATTAATATACCCTAAAAAATTAATAAAGATCCCGTCCAGTTCTACACTGAGCCTCACAAGCTGCTCTGTCCACCTGTCTAAGCTAAAATTTCTCTGCTTTCCATACCACAGTGTACCGAACGGCTTTTGTAGATGCTAGACACCTGGTTCCTTAGCAGTTTCTAAATGTCATTCTCCCGGTGAAACCGCTCAGGGTAAGCCGGCTTTTGGCTCCCAAAGAAAAATAGAAACGGAGCTTGCAATTCAAAATCACAAGGCGCTGTGCTGTGTGAGCTTGAATTTAAAACCCTCAGTATAGGGGTTGGGGATTTAGCTCAGTGGTAGAGCGCTTGCCTAGGAAGCGCAAGGCCCTGGGTTCGGTCCCCAGCTCCGGAAAAAAAAACAAAAAAAAAAAAACCCTCAGTATACATGTTCCAGCCACTTCAAAGGATAGGCTTTCCCTTCCAACTGCCTCGTGTTACCGAGTTCATCTTCTGGGGGACTGATTTTTTTTTTAACATCTTCGCTAATTGGGCTGGGTGCACATAAATTAGTACAGTTTGCCTAGCGTGCATGAAGTCTGGGTTCTATTCCCAGAACCTCAAAAACAAGTGTGATGGTGCATGCACGTAATCTCAGCACTCTGGAGGTGGGGCCAGGAAGATCAGGAGACCGAGGTTATCCTCAGCAACATACTGAAATTGAGGTTAGCCTAAGCTATACACGAGCTTAGCTCAAAAAGAAAACAGCTGAAGAAGTAGCTCAGCAGTCGAGAGGAGCTGCTCTTGCAGACGACTCAGGCTTGGTTACCAGCAGGCACGAGGCTGCTCACAACTGCCTATAACTCTTGTTTTAGGGATCTGATGGATCCTCTGACCTTCAGAGAATCCTGGATGCACATAGTACACACACATACACACACACACACACACACAGAGACACACACACACAGAGACACACACACACAGACACACACACACACACACACACACACAGATATACACACACACACACACACACACACACAGACACACACACAGATACACACACACACACACACACACACACACACACACACACACACACACACACACAGACACACACAGACACACACACACAGACACACACACAGACACACACACAGACACACACAGACACACACACACACACACACAGACACACAGACACACACACATACACACAGACAGACACATACACACAGACACACTCACACAGACACACACACACTCACACACACACACAGACACACACACATACACACAGACACACACACACATACACACACACAGACACACACATACACAGACACATACACACATACACATAGACACACTCACACAGACACACACAGACACACTCACACAGACACACACACAGACAGACACAGAGAGAGAGAGGCAGACAGACAGACAGATGACTGACTGACTGACAGACTATGGATATGATAAATGTTGAGAAATGTGAGTTTTAAAACCTCCAGTCACTCCAGTAAAGACTCAGAGACCAGAGAGGAGGTGCGGGGTGAATGAAGATACCCAGAGAGCTTGTAGCACTGATGGTGCATTTGACTATTCTTAAAGTTAACCAAAGGCTATATGGCAAACTTAACCAACATTGTTCTTTTCTTGAGTTGGTATTCCTATGTAACCGAAGACAGCCTTAAACCCAGCACCCTGAGTCTTGGAATTACAGACATGCATCCCCCTGAACGGCTCTAAGATACTCTTAAACAACAGGAGTGCTGGAAAGGAATTTCCACTCCAGGCTACAGGGCTGGGGCTGAGGTGCAGGCAGTGGCTGGGAGCTTGTCTGGCACGCATGAGGCTCTGGACTCCATCGTCAGGACTGTGGTAGTCTAGGAGATGTTTGATTTAAGGATAAATCGCGAGGCAAGCTCCAAAGGAGAAATAGAACTAGATCTGTCAATTCTGTAAGCCACAAAGCAGTGTGAGCAGAAGCGTAAGGTGTCTGATAAGAAAGATCAATGGGAAAAGGGCCGGCATCTCGAATTCGCTTTAGTCCTCTTAACCTTTGCTGAGTGGTGATGGGCACCGCTATCCGTGCTGAGGACTCAAAACCATGCAAATACTTAAAAGATGAGAGCTCAGGGGCAGATAAAACATAAGCATTTTTCTAAAAGATTAAAAATAAGGGGTTGGGGATTTAGCTCAGTGGTAGAGCGCTTGCCTAGCAAGTGCAAGGCCCTGGGTTCGGTCCCCAGCTCCGAAAAAAAAGAAAAAAAAATAAGCACACATATCTATGCTTACTGGACATTTTTAATACATATATATATATACACACACACAATAACCAAAAATTTACTCACTGATAAAAATTATTTTTCCCTCTAAAATTACTTCACTTTTTTTTTAGAACGACAAGCAGTGTAGCACATTTTTAAAATTCCTTTAGTTAGTACCTCTAATATTTAATTTAAAGCCCTTGGGAAGCAGAGGCAGGACTCACACTGGAGGGGGGCAGAGAAGCTTCACAAGTCATCATCTGACCTCTCTTAGGTGCACCACGACCCATGCACGCTTACTACATCCATAAAATAAATAGCTAATAAATATAAAAATGACTTTCAATTTTTTCAGGATCGCATGTGTCTAAAGCTCTCGGTGCTCATGTTGTAGCATGCATAATTTTGAAGGGCTGAACACATTTGAGGGATTTTCGAGCAGGTGAGTTGTGGGTTATTGGCTTTGGGGAGGAACCTCTTATTTCTGTCCTTACAAATCTCTAATTTTTTTTTTTTTAGACAAGGTCTCAAGAACGCTGTTCTCAGAGTTGCCACACAACTAAGGATGGCTCACGCTCCACCCTCCTGCCTCCAGCAGCAGGGGGCTGGATTTAACAGGAACATCCCCCAGCATGGTCCATGAGGTGCTGGGAGGGCGCCAGGGCTTCAGGCATGCATGGCAGCATTCTACCTACTGAGCCTTACCCCTGCCCACTTACGTTTGCACTTAATTTTTAAATTTTACCATGACAGGTTCTGCGCCCGAAAATAAGGAGGGTGTTTTAGGAACTGATTGTATCACTTTAAAAAGCGCATTACATCTCATTAAATGCACAGATGCCTGGCAAACGACGCAGGGGAAAGTCGCACCGCGATGATTAAGACCCAGAGCCCTCATTTCATTCTTTTCAGTCTTAATTTTTTTTATGTAACAAGTAATAGTAGCTTGTATGTATGAGAGGTAAAAATTACTGTTATAGCCAGGTGTACTGGCACACGCTTTTAAACAGAGCACTCAGGAGGAAGAGACAAGCAGATCTCTGTGAGTTTGAAGCAAGCCTGGTCTACACAGCAAGTTTCAGGCCAGCCAGGACTACACAGTGAGACTCTGTCTTTAAAGATAAACATAAAACCTATGGAAGGTCATTGTATCCCCGAGGCCTGGTGTATCTTCCTTGAACCTCTACACACTTTCTCAGGTGAAGTGTCTCTAAATTATAAGCAATGATTCAAGTGTTCATTTGGGGGCCGGATTGCAACAAATGGTCACTGTTTAAGCTCTTGTTTCTAGACTTTGGATATTCTGCTGCAAACAAAAATAGAGCAAACAAAGAAACCATGTGGAACAAGTGGCTGACCTTGTAAGGTGGCTCCCACCCTGGGAAAGCTTTGGTAATTTGCTTTCTTTTTTGTACTTTAATCACACAAAATAGTACATATTTAAATATACATTGTAACCGAACAAAATCTGTTTACCTTTGATACAGAGAAATATAGACACAAAACTGAGTTTGTCATGTAATTATTTTTCCTTATGCTTTTTTTGTCTTTTGACTTTTTAAATTGTTTCTAAAAATAGAATATATTTTATTTTGACAACGTCATCTATGCAATACAGCAGGATATCTTGAGCTCATCCGTCCTCAGATCCCCCAGAGCCCCTCAGCATGTCACCCACACCCTCCCCTGTTCACATCCTGTTGGATGCTGCCTCATTTTCCTGGCTCGGTCTTAAGCAGATATCAGTAGCTGCGGGGAGCTCATGCATGCAACGGCCGCATCACGTCCAGAAGACATTGAGTCATAGCACATTGTCGTCTTCCTTCTCCGGCCTTACATCCTTTCCATCCTGGTTTGGCGATGGTCCCTGAATCTCCAGAGAGGGATTTGCTGCATGTCCCGCTTAGGGCTGAACTCCCAATACTGACTTAATCTCCACACTTTGACTCTTAGGAGTCTCTGCCTTGGCCGCTGCCCACTGCAGAGAGAAGTTTCTTGGGCCAGGGTTGAGGGCAGCACTAATCTATGCATGGAAACATTTAAGTGATCAAAAGGCAGGTTGACAGGGTGTCCATTTAGCAAGACAACGGTAGTAGGCTCTCCCTAGGATTGGCAGTTTCTAACAGTGAAGACACATCTACATACAGTTCCAACAAATGAAGGAGTTTGCCCAACAGAAATGAAGTCTCATATCCTACAGGCTAGAAGAGGGGGGTTGGGCCCTTTGAAGCTAGAGCTGCATGTGGCTTGTGAGTCTTCCAGAGTGATGGCTGGGAGTGCCACACAGATCCTCTGGAAGAACAGAAGGTGCTCAGAACCACCGAACAATCTCCCCTGGCCCTAACTGTCACTTAAGGTGGGCGCATTTTATTGCAGGGATTTTGTAATTTTTTTTAAGGTTTTCCCATGTGGGGGCCAACTACGTAATTAAGATGGTTCTAGAGCATGAAATGCAGCCGGGGAGTGGGGAGGGGCGGAGTGAAGCAGTCCACACAGGTTCTGTGCCCATGTTGGCCCGGGTGCTGTGTGTATGTGTGTGTGTGTGTGTGTGTGTGTGTGTGGAGAGAGAGAGAGAGAGAGAGAGAGAGAGAGAGAGAGAGAGAGAGAGAGAGAGCACAGATAGTGTGTGTGTGTGTGTGTGGAGAGAGAGAGAGAGAGAGAGAGAGAGAGAGAGAGAGAGAGAGAGAGAGTGTGTAGGGGGAGAGAGAGAGAGAAGTGAGAGAGAGAGAGAGAGAGAGAGAGAGAGAGAGAAGTGGTGTGTGTGTGTGTAGGGGGGGAGAGAGAGAGAGAGAGAGAGAGAGAGAGAGAGAGATAGATAGATATCGGTGGACACAATGCAATTTTCCTATTCATGCGTAGCCTACCTCAGTTTTAGCTTGACAGTGTGCTGGGTCTTCTCCAAGACATAGAATCTGGCCCCGTCTTTCACTCCTGACAGAACGTTTCATGGAGGCTGTGCCACCCCATTCAACCCATCTCGCCACCAAACTTTAGGATGTTTTCTGTTTTGTACCATTATCAGCACCTCCCCTCCCTAGCACCTGCCTCTCACAAACCTAAAAAGAAAGAAAGATAAAAAGGCTCAGTCAGGAGTGGATTAAGAGTTCCGGGGGACAGGGACTGAGGTGGTGGGACAGGGGCAGGTATCAGAGTTCTGTCCCCCTGCGTTTATTTTAAAAGGATGACGTAAGTTTTCTGTGTATCAGAATTCTATCCCACTGAGTTTATTTTGAGAGAATGATGTAAGTTTTATTTTAACATTTCAGTCTTGGAAATATGACATTGGACACGCGGTATGAGTCACATCCTGCTTCAGCAAGCCTTGGCGAGACCTTGCAGAAAACAGCTTTACAATGTGAGGGCCTGTGTACAACTTGCTGTCAGTCATTGCTGGAGATCAGGGACATGAGGCCCCCAGAAGCACCTCCTACCTTCCACATAGACAGAAAAAGAAAGACTGATGAACAGGTTCCAGTGATTCAAAATTCATTTTTTTAAGAATCCTAGATAAATTGGGTAGGGATAAGTGTTATTGCATGGGACTCGGGTACGGATTTTTATGGTACAACGGCAGAATTGATTTCTACCGGTGTCTGTGTAGCCATCAAATCCCACGGTATTGACTGGTCTTGTTGCCTGACTAATAGCTAAACCGGCAAAAGGGCATTGTTTGGACAACATATCCTCTGGGCTGTGTTTCAGCTCTCAGAACTCTAAGAAAGCAGTTTGTGCTCAGGTGTGCATGACCAGTGTCTCCCAGGAGAAGCCATCTTTTAAAATGACTCTAGAGAAGACAGGCCTCTTACTGAAGAAAGACCAGGGACTAATGGCTCCTCAGCGGGCAGTGGAGTTGGCTGTGGACATTTTGGAAAGGAGCTCTTCCCAGAACCTTCAGTGTGAGTGTTTGTGGCGGACAGATGAAAGTTGGTAGAAGTCCGTCTGCTCACTTACAACCACGATGCAGTGCCCCTGGATGCCTTTCATGGCCCCTTCCCAGGTTACAAACTTCCTGGACCTGTAGCAGCCTCAGGGAAGCCAGACACAGCAAACTAGAAGGGTGCTTACCCATGCCAGCACCACCCTGGTACAAGGACTGGCACATATATCTGTCACCCACTCCATGGTCAACTCAGGCAACTTAGTGAACGTCTGTCTCCAAAAACATAAAATTTAAAAACTTGAGGAAAGGCTGAACTTAGAGCTCAGTGACGGGGCATGTGTGGGGGCATGGGTTCACTCTCAGCATTGCAAGACAAATGGTCATCTATAGATTCATTGGCCTCTGGATTGCCAGTTTGAGGCCTTACAGAGGGAAAAGGCTATACTGTGGACTCATGTCTCAGCTATGGCCTGTGAGACTCTCTCAGCATCGGTGACTTTGTCTCCAAGGTTTGGCAAAGTCCTGGAATTGGCCAGCAACCCTTGGGCCTCAGCCACTCCTCTAGAGAGAGAGGAGAGGGTTATGTGTCCTTAGGTCAGTCCTTAGGACACTGCGTCTCTCCTGGTTGGGCATCTTGGTAATGGTTTCTGTTGATGCTGGGATCAAGTTGGGTCTAGTAGATCTGAAGCCCCTATGGCAGCTCCATCCCTCAGTCACTCCTGGAAGTGAGGGCTGGGCCACTGGGGTTGTGTACCAATGAGCACTCTCCTCATGAGTGCTTAAGATGTTCTCAAAGGTCCCTGTGTAGGTCCCCATCCCCCAAGGAAGCCTCTCAGACCTGAGTTACACTGCACCTACATACAGATCCAGATCCTGGGGAGGGGGGAGGTTGCTGAGATGGTGACGATAAAATTGTTGCAGACACATAAAGCTTTGCTCTTTGGTTTTTGCGTGGGTGCTGTCCTGGTGGAGGAACATCAGATGTCCTTGAATGGGTGTATTAGAGGGGTCCATTGTCTTGCCCCACCCTGGCGCCTGAGCGGGAAGAGAGGCTGACAGTAGTAAGAGAGGAAGTCTTAGACTCAGTCTGGGCTGGGTTTGAGTCTTCCTGGGGCTAAAAACTATGACTGCCACTGAGGGTTGTTCCATGAGCACATGAGGGATTGGAAGAATGGGGAGCCCTTGAACATGTGCAGGTGACATATTTGCAAAACTGTGAAGAATGTGGCAGCAGGGGCTGGAGAGATGGCTCAGCGGTTAAGAGCTCCGACTGTTCTGCCAGAGGTCCTGAGTTCAATTCCCAGCACCCACATGGTGGCTCACAACCATCTGTAATGAGATCTGGTGTGTCTGAAGACAGCTACAGTGCACTCCTATACATTAAATAAATAAATAAATCTTTAAAAAAAAAAAAAGAATGTGGCAGCAGAGGAGTGGCTCTCGTTCTGTATGAATGTGGTACAAAAACCATTTCTCAGTTGGCCATTTTCTCACTTTGTAGGCTGAGACAGGAAGGCCATGCGTTAGAGTTAGCCTGGCCCACATAGTGAGCGCTATCCTCCCCCACCTCCCCGTCTCTCTCTGCCTTTGCGACAGTAGCTTATGAGTCTCACTCTGCTCCTTTGAAGCCTCACTTCTAATTACTTTTAATTAGTTCATCTTGCTTGATTAAAAACGATGAACTTGGGGACCTTCCCGTTCAGATGTATTACTCACAGCTCTGGTGGGCCTGAGTGCCTATAGCCTGGAGAAGGACACCCAGGGGTGATGTCAGGGAACTTCAAATTAAGAAGGAGGCAGGAGGGGGACGGGGCGGGGGAGATGGTGACACTGGGTTCTTGTTTTAAATTGGGGCAGGAATGAAGGAAGGCAGTGACACTCATCTGTGACATTTGAAAAAGCTTTGTGGGACACAGATGTTCAGGTAGAAGGGTAGCCTATTTATAGAAACCCATGTCAAAGGAAGAAACAAGCCTGCTTCTTAAACAAAGAGAGACAATTAACCTAAGACCTTCCCTGGCTGCGCATACAGTGGGAGAGATACCTTGGAGGTCACTCGGGCCAGATGATGCTGGGCAGCCCCACGTGGAGGCTAGTCTAGTTCTCTCTCCCATCCCTTCCTTGTGGGTGATGAGGGTGCCTCGGGGCTGTGCGTGGACATTTTTCTGAGCAGTCCGTGGAGTAAGCTGGCTATTGGCTCACGCTCAGCTGTCACTGAGTTTGGTCATCAGTGTGCTTCTCTGCTCCGACGACCAGAATTAGCACCTTTGTGTCTCTGTTGGTCCTTGAAGAGCAGTGTCCTTACAGTGCAGTTAGGAAGGTGGTTGGCAGGCTGAAGGCCTTTCACCTGCACATGTGGGTGATCGGGCACAGCTACTGTGGAGCAGACCCTCAGCCTGCCTCACCTTCCCAGAGATTCTGCTGTGATGGGGGGAAATCTCCTAAGTCCAGACCGTGCACTAGTGATTCATAAAGATCTCTTTTCTTTCATTGATTAGTTAATTTATTTACTTTACCTACTGACCAAAGCTTACCTTCCCCTCTCATTTCCCAGTCCAACCCTCCACTCCCACCCATCCAAAAAAAGAAAACAATACGCCTTCGCAAAGCCACTCAGGGTGTTCAGACTGAGCAGAGACTGTCCCCACTACTGCTGCAAAGAGGCTTTGTTTGTTTGTGTTTGTGTTTGTTTTTGTTTTTAAAGATCTCTTGGTCTTGGGGGCAGCTGAGGACTTAGCACCCCATCTCATCTATCCAAAATAAGCAGAAAAAAAGAGACATAGTAGACATTCATAGAGCAATAGATTATTTTGTAAAAGACATTCCAACAGATGCTGGGGACAGGAACAGAAAGAAAACAAAGCCACCACGAAAACTCAGGCACTGCTTCTCGAAAGTCTATTGATCTTTTCTTCTTTTGAGACAGGGTCTCACAATGTAGCTCAGGCAGGCCTCCAACTCATGGTCTTCCTGCCTCAGCCTCCTGAGGGCTGGGGTTGTAGGTATGCACCACCACCACGCCCAGCAACAAGTCAGAACCAGAATGAAGAAAGTATCAAAATGTAATACATAGGATGGAAGGATTGGGTGAATGGAGGGCAGAGGGCAGGAGTCAGGCTTCTCACTCTTGGCATGAGGGAGGGATACAAACAGAAGGCCAGAATGACACATACCCACACTGTGCTGGATTATCATGGGGCATCAGTGCGCACCGATGATTGCCTTTATGGAGATACAGATGGAGACATGTGGGAGTGTTCGTGGATTTGTGCACACACCTAGCTGGTGGATGCACATGGATGTATATCAGTTGACATGGCTTAGGCAACTCCACCCCAGGAACTGTGGTGCCCCCAGCACCCAGACCTTGTTTTCTGTTCTTTGCTAGCAAAAGAAATCAGGCCTCCCTGGAGAAATGGTCAGTTCTAAAGCTGGAACATCTTTCGGTTGTTCTGTCATAGTAAAATACATGTAACATAAAACTTGCCATCCAATAGACAGGGCTTCATGCTGCAGCCCAGGCCTGCTGGGAGCACGGTATGAAGGTGTTTGCACCCATCGATCTCCAGAGAAACCAGGAATGTCAAGCACACAGGAAAGACCTGCTCTTCATTCAGAAAGCTGGGAATTGGAAGTGATCAATAGCCTGGTGACCTTTGCTATCTGTTGGGCCAGGCCATATCAAGCTTTCCCAACCAGGACCAGAGGTGGCTAATATCTCACAGGACCCCTACCCTGTCTGCATGGCTGAGACCAGGCCAGACCCTTAGGCTCCTAAGCTAGCACAGACAGGCTATCTCTAGGACCCATCTTCTTGGAAGAAATGGCGTTACCCTGAGTCGAGTTTCAGTGAAATTAGGCTTTCTTGTATCACACCAGGAAACATTTTTTCCAAATTATACTGGGCTTAAATATACTGGGAATAGATGCCTGATACCAGGCTATTTAGAAGTCTTGACCGAGGATGATGAGGTCAACCTGACTGAGTTTTCATTCTCAGCTCTTCAAGGTCTGCATCTCTGCCTGACATCTGTAGAGACCACTCACAGGCTGGCCTCAGACTTCTGTTTATCCTCCTGCCTCAGCTTCCCAAGTGCTGGCAGTACAACCAAATACAACAAGCCTGGTCAAAATTTAGCTTCTTAAAATATAAACTTTTTAAACACTTACTTATTTTGTGTTGGGGGCAGGCTTGTGTTGTGGTGCGTGTGTGGAGGTCAGAGAAAGTTAGAGCCACCATGAAGGCTCTGAAGATCCAATTCAGGTGGTCAGGCTTGGCAGCAAGCCCCTTTGCTCTCTGAGCCATCTTACCACCCAAGTGGTAAACCTTGCTAAGTGTGTCGCTCAGTGATACTAAATTTGCTGGCAATCACCTGCCGCCATCACCACCACTCATTTTCACAACTGCAGAACTGAAACCATAGTGTTAATCAGCTTCCCCCACCCATAGCTGCCCCTGGACCCTCTCTCTCTCTCTCTCTCTGTTGGTTATCTTAAGGTTCCCTAAGGCACTTACTCTTCCCTGTCTCATCCATTTCTCCTACAATGATGTCTTCCAGGTTCACGTAATTGTAGTATGTATTTGAATCCCCTTCCCTTTGAAAGCCAGAAGCATTTTGTAGGGCCTGAGCATCAAGCATTCACAAAACTGTCTGGAACACGTGTCGGGAATAACCCGAGTCTTTGTGCAGAAGCTCTGCTCGTGGAATAGAATCTCCACTGTGGGCTGTGAACAACAGCTGCTTCCTTCCAGAATATTTCAAGCAAGCAGGACTGGTAACCTTCAGCTTCACCGTGGAGAAAGCTGACAGAGCAGCTTCGGACAGGCACACAAGGTCAACAACTGTCATGGTGACTGACTGTGTGTGTCAGTCTAGGTTTTGGACCCAGACTCTTGGTGAAGGGGTTGGAGAAGAGATCAGACTGATTGCTATTGGCTTCTCCATTCTCAAGTGCTGGGTTACAGGCTTGTTCTGCCGTGCCTGGCTGCTACTCTTTTAACTGTGATAAATTCATGTTGCTTGTTGTAAGTAGTTCATAACAGGAAAGCGAGCCCAGGGTGTAGGGAAATTTTCCGTGCCATCTATGAACGTCTTAAAATAATTTTTTAAAAAAAGTTGTTTTAAAAGGAGATATGGCCTGAGGCAGATGGAGAGAAGGCTGCGCTGGCGGGCAGAAGGGAGCAGAGCTAGCTGGAGCCAGGACTCAGGGCAAACTTTGGAAGCTCCGTTTTCTTGGTTATGGTGTGTGTGGGAGGAAGATGGGGGCTGCCCCTTGTCTCCTGGAGCTGATGATTTTCCCCGCTTCCTCCCAGCTCCGCATCTAGTCCTGGGATATGTGCTAGCCCTGAGATGCACACCCTGAACTTCCAGGACCCCAGGAATGTGGGACTCAGAGGCCAGTTCTGCTGGAGTCAGGGCCACACCAAGGATGCTTAGAGGATGACTTTCCCAAGGACACCATTGCTGTCGTCTAGGTGCCTGGACTTCACATGGAACTGGTGCTAACAGCACATGCTGAGTGCTCCTGGGTTCTAGAACCCACAGCCATTGGACAGGACTCTAGTGGCAAAGCAATGCCCTCCGTGTTTGCTTGTCTATTTTCGAGGCAGGGTTTTCTGCCAACCAGGCTGGCCTTGAGCTCATTATATAGTTAAGTATGACCCTGAACCTGTCATCCTCCTGCCTCAGCCTCCTGAGTGTTGGGATAACTGGTGTGTTTCCTAAAAGCTAGAATATTTCTTTACAGACTCCAGCATGGATTCAGGGCGTAAAACTTGGCCCTGCTTGCATCCTGTTACTTGACCTGTAGAGATCACCTTTTTGTGCCTGTCTATGTCTTCCTAGCAAAGGAAACCACTAGTTGCATGGCTGCCTCTCTCAGGCTCCTCCGATAGGAAGCTGCCTTTCAGTCTTCGTATTTTGTCTTTCAAGAAACACATGTCATATGCTTTGTAAAACGTCAAAGATCCCATTGAAAATAAATTTATTTTTATGTTATTTTCTACAAAATGAGTTTAAGGAAAATCTAGTAAGAGGGCCAGAGGAACAAGCAGTTCACAGATAAAATCTTGAAGACGCTTGGGGAAAATGGGCCAAGGAAGTTCTTTGAATCAATGGTGTTCTGCCTTGTGTCCTTACCTCACTAGAGTGGTTGACAAAGGAACAAAGAGCTGACACTAAGAATGTCCTATACTGTGAGCAGGGAGGCCATCTCCGGGAGGGAAGCCGGGTGTGAGGCTCTCTCCCAGTTGCCCTAGGTGGCAGGGATGTGCTCTGAGGGGGGTGTGAGGCTAAACATGAACTTCAACTGTGGGTGTTAAAGGAGCCAGCTGTAACATCAGGCTTGGGGTCAGACAAGCAGAGAACGCTGAGCAGGGACAGGCAGTTCTCAGAAGCCCCCAGCAAAGTCACCCAGGGTCTTCACAGGGCAGGGCCTGGAGCCAGTGTCACTGCTATTATCCTTCCCAGAGAGTGCCCTCCTGCCAGAGCCTTTGCAGTTCCCACTAACAGGGCAACCTGGCTGCTATGGCTCTGCACTGACTGTAACCATGGTGGGTGCGTGTGGGTGCCCATGCAGGTGTGCCTGTGTGTGTGTGTGTGTGTGTGTGTGTGTGTGTGTGTGTGTGTGTACGTGTGTCTATGGCTGGCCCTAGGCCACAAGAAAGTTGGCTTGCTCTTGATCTTCATGCAGGGGACAGGCCTCTTTGTTGGAGGTCTATGTGTCTATAACTGATCCCTCCCTCCTACTGCTTCAAGCTGCAGAGAGCTGAGGAGGAATGAGGAACAAAGCAGGGAGCATAGCTTAGGAGTCAGGATTCTAGCCAGAGGTGGAACCACAGCTATGGGAGAGCAAAAGGTCATGTCCCAAAGGGGGTCATTGTGTTGTGACCAAGGATTAAGGATTAAGGGGCACTATGGTATGGGTATTTTAGGGTCTTGTTCTCAGAGGCACAGTGGGTATCATACTTGGAGGGCAGAGGAAGACCAAGGGGAAGGATGAAAACCAGGTGAGGGGGTAGAGGTCAGGGAGGGAGGGACAGAGGTCGGGGAAAGAATAGAGGTCAGGGGAGAGATGGAGGTCAGGAGAGGGATGGATCAGAGGAGGTTGGAGGTCACAGGAAGGGTGGAGCTCAGGAGAGGGATAGAGGCTGGGAAGGATGGAGGTCAGAGGAGGGATGGAGGTTGGGCAGAGATGGAATTGAGGGGAATGATTGCTGCACCCAGTCAGGGAGACAGCAGGGCTGGGCTGGACTTAGCTGGAGCTCCTTGACCTGAAGCCCAGCTATCTGGAGGTGCCTGCATGGCCGTGGAGGAACATGGTTCACGGGGCTCACTTTCCCACCTCTACTGTATGACACAGCACATGGAGAGCTGAGGGTGTGAGGGTGGACGCTGTGGAGACCGTCAGAGACGCAGGAGGTGTGCTCAGAAGCTGGTGACCTCTGGGAGGCAAACAAGATTAGGCAGAACCCTCTCCATCCTTGGACTTGGGGTGGCTGGGGTCGAGTGAGCCTGGATTGGGTGGGGGACATCCACCTGCATCCAGGATGACTTGGTTCTTCTGCGTCATCCATAAGTTTTACCCAAGAAGACCTACTCCTAAGCGCTCCTGGGACTCCAACCCACTTGGCCCCTCCAGCCACTCTTCCCACACATCTTTTATGCCATGGGCAATAGCTTACAGGCTGAATCAGGCCCCACAGTCCCACCTAGGTGATCTTGATCTACTTGGAAGGCTTTTCTGGGCTCCATAGTTCTCATGGAAGAAGTGAAAACCCTGAAGCCCAGGGCCAGGACTTGCCACGGCTGCGGGATGCACCTTGCCCCTGACATTCTTTCTCTTACTCTGTCCCCCTCCCCTAGCTGTTATTTTGGTCCTTCCTCCACAATGGTGCGGGGTGAGCCTCTTTTCATGTCAGGATGCCAGGCCCCCGCCACCCCGTAAACAGCTGAAGGATGTGGTAGGAGACAAACTTTCCACTGAGGTGACTTTGAACTGGTCCCTTCACACAGGGGCTCCCCTGCTCCTCCCTGCCGAGAAGACCCTACCCCATCTTGCCGGGCCAGAGGTCAATTCTCCAGGGGTTCCTGAGGACCAGCCACATCCCAGTGTCCCTGCCCACCTTGAGGACCCTCATGGGGGGTTGTCTTCATGAATCTGCAGAAGTTCCAACGCCACGGATGGAGAATGGAGTCGGTCAGGTGCACCCTGAAGGTTAGCTCTCTGGCCTGACAACCGGCCTACTAGAGAAGGAGCCTCCCAGCCATGTCTATTTGGGTTCTGGCTGGATAATCCTTCAGATTCCTCCTGGCCTGTCCCCCTCATCTCTACTCACGCCCCCTGCTCTCTCCCCCTCCATCCCCTGGAGACATCTCAAGGAACTCAGATTTGCATAAAGCCACGTGGGTCTAGCCTGGCACACACCAGCAGACACAGACGTCCTTTAGTGTAGACCTCACCACGCTCGGGAAGCCACTCCGAGTGTCAGCCAGGGCCCGCCCACACCACGTCAAGAGAATAGACCTGAGAGAAAGACCAGTTCCCAACCTCAGCTTCTTCTATTGATCAGTAGGACTGGCGCCCAGCAGTCAAGCTTCTGCTAGCAAAGGACCAGAGAGGGTGAGCGCTGGCCTGAGGCTGCACAGGGATTTACAGAACAGCACAGGGAGTAGAATCCAGGCTGTGGAGCAAAACACCTTCCCGGTGGCCCAGCATAGAAGGCTGCCCTGCCCTCTGCAGCTGCAACTCCTCCCCTAGGAATCCCCCCAGCAGTGGTGGGGAGTCTTGCCTGGGAGGTACCGCATCACAGACAACCACATCCTGGGACAGTTGCCCCAGGAGAGACTGTGGCTGATACAGCAGGGACCGAGGGGAAAGCGGGTCTGTAAACCAGGACCCCAGCTCTCAGAGGAAGGCTGGATTCTGCAAGTGGAGTCCGGCGATGGCTGGAGCAAGGCTTAAAGTCGACTGGGTATGGACACAATCCCGGTCAGGCATCGTGGCAACAGCATCTACTTCGGTCCTGTCTGGGGACGCCCTTGGGTAGCCAAGGGGCATATGCGGGTAGCCAGCTCCTGTGGCAGAGCCAGTCTGGCCCACAGGCCTGGGGTCAGCTGGGTGGCTTCTATTTGCAGCCCATCCTTTGGGAGGGCCTGGTTCCCCTTTCCCTGCCTTGGCCGGAGGGTTAGACCACAGTGGATGGCAGCCCTGACAGTTCTGCCCCCAGCTAGCATGGATCCCTGGCATAGTGCATGCAACTGGGCTCTTACCAGCAGTGTCCAGGGAAGGTGGTTGCTCTCAGGCCACTTGAGAGTATTTTATGGGGGTACTGGAGCACTGGGGTCATCTCCTAAGGCAGGTGGTGGGGTTGATGAAGCACGCCCAGTCCCCAGACCACCTCAGGATGCCATTTCTTATCTTTTGGGGAACAACTTTAAGGTGTATGTGTCCAGATGTCCCTCAGGACTGAACATGGGTGGCCAGAATGTAGATGTATTTGTGCATGGTGTCACATTCCTTATTCATATTGGAGCCTCCAGAACATTCCATGATGAGGACTTGGGCTCCTCTATACCTGAGGAAGTGTATGTTGTCACATGAGCACACACACACACACACACACAGAGAGAGAGAGAGAGAGAGAGAGAGAGAGAGAGAGAGAGAGAGAGAGAGAGAGAGAGAGAGAGAGAGAGAGAAAACTGAGTTTAAGGAACTGTCAAGATACACCTAGTTTTCACTCAGTAATCGTTTAATCTCTGGAACTCAGGACAGCTCTCTGTAGCCTGGCTGGGACCCTCCAGTTCTCTGAGGCTGTGGGGAGGACCCGTTTAAGGTCTTGCCGGCAATAACCACACTCACTTGGGTGAGTGTTCCTGTCAACCCAAGGGGATCTGTGGGGACTCGAAGCTGTCTGTGCCCTCTAGCCCTCCAGGACAGATCCCTGCATTCTTGTCCCAACTGGGCCGCCCATCTCCTGACTCAGGCAGGGCAGGGACCCTCTATAAAGCCCAAGGAATTAGAATACTGCTTAGTTATCCAGGGATAGAGAGAGGAGTCCAGCCGGTGCCTGTGGTGGACTCAGAGACCTCTGGTTGGCAGGACTGGCCTTGGCCTGACTCTGGAAGGAAGCATGTGTTTGTCTTGGTTACTCTTAGCTGACAGTGCCCAGGGAGGCCATGCCCATGCAAAGCCCCGGGTTGTATTGTGGCTGAGTGATATTGGCAGCCTCTGGCCTCAGGCCTGTATTTCAGCAGCGGGTGAGCTGCTCAGTCCCTCAGCAGCTTCCTGAGACTTGGGATCAAAGCACATGACATGGAGTGAGATATGGCCTCAGGGTTACCCAGCATGGCCCTCTACCACCACCAAGAAGTGGCCAGACTCTGTTCGTTCAACCCGGCACTCACACCATTGGCCCTGCTTTCTGTTCCAGGCTCCTGCAGGTTAATCAATGGGTGGAGGATGAGGGGCTGGGAGAATGCCCACCCTTCCATCTCTGCCAGGGGCCTCAGCCTCTGAGAAGTTTATGGGTGGTAGCAGGAGAGCAGAGGGAGGGGTCACCCAGGAGCCTTGGGGAACCAGGCTAGGCTGCTCCGATGTCATCGTAGTCTTCCTCCTCATCATCAGTGGAGTCTGCTTGGAGGTCAGGCGGTCCTGTGGGGGACAAGAGAATCAGTAGGGGGCACAGTGGCTACCCCTGCCACCATGCCAGGAGACAGAGTGAGAGTGAGCAGACCTGTGTCCATCTCCGACCCCAGCTCCTGAGGCACCGTCTGAAACCGTCCTTTCCTTCTGTTTACTGCTGCCTCCAGCCAGAGCCTGGTCTAGTACAGAGCTGAGGGTCCCAGGCTGGTGCGCAGTGGATGAGTGCATGCTGGCAGCCTGACCACTACTGATACCTCCCCTATGTGGCCAGCGAGCAGCCTCTGCTTGAATGCCTCCATTGACGGTAAGCTCACTTCCTCTTACAGAAACTTCCGAATATTTCTCCATCCTACCCACATCCTCTATGTCCCCCACCTCACCACCCGGCTACCTGGACATTCAAACTGTTCCACTGGAGGATGCTGGGGTGGCGGCTGGAAGTTCTGGTACCACTCTCCGGACGAGGTACTGGAGCTGTCATCGACCGAGGCCCCTGCTGAAGACACGAGCTAGTTACTCTCTGCCAGGAGCCAGGCTGTGTGCAAACTACCAGATCCAGAAGCCTGGAAGACTCAGGAGAGCCAAGCCTGAAACTGGACGAATGAGGAAATGAAGGCCCAGAGAGGGGAGGAGACTTGTCCGAGGTCACATAGCCAGCAGCTCAGGGTTTGAATCTGTGCCTCTTCTGGGTAGGTTGGACCAGGGTTGGGAGCATGGAAGGACACACAGTTACCTGAAAACACTGCCTGAGAGCCAGCCAGTTCCAAGTTGGGGGGCTGCTCTGTGAGGGGACTCTTCTCGGAAAACACCTGGGAGTTCCATGGAGGTGGCTTGCTGCTGGGATCATTGCAGTAACCCTCCCCAGAGGATGTGCTGGAGTCACTGTTGTTCCTCGTGTGGTACTGAGAGCCCAGAGAGGTGGCATTCGCCACACAGGGTCTGGGGTCAGCAGCTGGGATGTTAGAAACGTGCAACTCTTCAAGTCCTGGGTCAGGAAAAGGGAAGAAAAGCAAGGAGGCAAAAGAGCTTTAACTAGGCTCCCAACGGAACTTACTACGTGTGGGAGTGTTTAGGCCGAGACACTAGTTGAGGGAAGTTGCTGCTAATGCATCCTAAGGTGAGCTTAGCCACTGAGCCTGGAGGCAAGGTTGACACCCTGCTTCCCTTCTCCATGACCTCCCCCCCCTGGACTCACCTTCCTCCAAGGGTGGCATCCGGAACCTGTTCTGTTGGGCTTCTTCCTCTGTGACCCGGTGCCTCTGGGAATCTGTAGGAAGCAGGGTGGGGTGGAGGGATACAGGCTCCGTCTCCTGTACCAGGAGCCTGGAGGAGGGACACCCCTGACTTGGACAGGGGTCACCTTTCATCTAGATTCTAGGGTATCTCAGGTCTACCAGGAACCAGTGTGGAGACAGGTGATTTCTGGCTAGAAGCCGGCTGTCCTGTACCCCAACTCCTGCCGTGTCTCAGATGCTCCCCATAAGAGTGTTACCTACTCTGCCTTTATGTCCTGGTTGCTGCAGAAATGGACTGTTATTTACCCTGGGATGCACTTCTTAGGATTAAGGAGAAGCCACAAGGCCTGGAATATTGGATCCTGTGTCGTTTTAAGGCTCAGGCTCAGGCTTACATTGAGTCTTAAGAATGTGGGGTCAGCTCTTTGAATCCTGACAGTGATTTTTGAGTTCCAATGTCATTACATTTGGGACACAATATTGCCCCTTTTACACCTGGGCTCAGATGTCCCACAGTATCTGAGTCACCAAACACCCACCCATAGGCCAGGGGAGGTGGAGCCTCCATATCCCAGAGTGCCCGCGTCAGCCGGGGTGGAGATATAGGCCACTGCCTAGCCCTCAGCCTCCTGGGTGGAGTCTCCCTGTCCCGGCCCTCTTACAGCCAGCAAGCTTGTGCTCTGCGTGGAGGGATGGAAGTGAAGGCTGTCCTTGCTCTGCTGTGTGGATGCGGCAAGGACTCGTTCTGCATCATGCAGATAAAGGCAAGATCCTAGGAGTTCACGGTGGCATCAAAGGAATTTGGGGTCCCCACAACTTTCAGGACTCTGGTATTTGGAGGGTCCTGACACACATGATAGAGCTCTGCTCCTAACTTGATGGTACAGTAGGTGTACGTGGGTTTAAGACATGCTCCAAGTAGATCCACAGAGGTGCAGGGCTCTGGCCTAGTTTGACCTCCCAGCATTGCCAGGCCCCTGATGCAAGTGCCATCTTCCCTGGCCCTGTTCCCAGAAGGCAAAACTAGACAAACTGACTAGGAGGTGTGAGCCTGCAGGGCCATGGAGGGAGCTGTGCAGGCCAGAGTGAGACATGGCTCGGTGATGATGAATGTGTAAGGATTTGCCTGAATTGTGTCTCACCTGGACCTTGGCATTTGCACAGTCTCAGGCATCTAGGCCTGGTGATGTTTCTGAGGCCTTACCCAGCCAAAGACAGCACAGGAGACACTCCTGTGAATAGACATGCCTCCAGGGTCAAAGGGTACATGGAAAGTTTTGCTTTAGGACCATTCAGAGGAGCATCAAGGAAGTCATGTAAAAGCCCTGTGGGCACCAGCAGATGCCCTCCTGCAGGTCCCAAACCTCTGAGGCCAGCCCAGCACTCACTGTAGAAGGTGGTCAGGGCCACAGGCGGCTGGGAGCTGAAGTCATAATGCTCATAGTCGGATTCAGAACTGGTGTCCGAGTCCTCGGGGACCCGGGGCTTGATGAACAACATAGGAGCTGGGGAGAGAACAGAGGGTTGAGAGACAGAGCACAACCCAGAGATGGGCAGAAGGCTAAGGGGAAGGGCCAAGAGCCAGTAGCAGGGACAGGGAGCAGAGTAGCAAATGACCAATTTTGTTTCAAAAAATGCAATGAGATTGAACTCAAACTCTTTGGAGGCAAATTATGTATCCTAAAGAGGAGTCCCCCCCCCCGTGTGTGTGTGTGTGTGTGTGTGTGTGTGTGTGTGTGTGTGTGTGTGTGTGTTGTGTGTGTGTTTTAGATAAGGGCCTCACTGTGTATCCTTGGCTGGCTAGACCTTTCTATGCCAATAGAATTGGTCTTGAATGCATAGAGATCTGCCTGCCTCTGCCTCTGCCTCCTGCCTCTGCCTCTGCCTCTGCCTCTGCCTCTGCCTCTGCCTCTGCCTCTGCCTCTGCCTCCTGCCCCTGCCTCTGCCTCTGCCCCTGCCTCTGCCTCCTGCCTCCTGCCTCCTGCCTCCTGCCTCTGCCTCTGCCTCTGCCTCTGCCTCTGCCTCTGGCACCCAGGATTAAAGCCATGTGCTATGGTCACCATGCCCTGCATCACGTTTCCACAGGTTCTCTTACTGGGACCTAGAGCTTGCTGAACAGACTGGACTGCCTCGCCAGGAGCTGCAAGCATCTGTTCATCTCAGCCTCTCCTGCACTAGGATTATAGCTTCGTGCTACCATGCTCGACTTTTGCATGGATACTGGGGATTGAATTCAGCTCCTCATGTTTGCAAGGCTAGCACTTTAACCAACTGAACTATCTCTCCAGCCCTAATTCTTTTATTCAGAGAAAATGAAAAAATTAAAAGTTTTTTTTTTTTTAAAATAGGGTCTCATGTAGTTCATATTAGCCTCGAACTCAAGATAACCCTGAACTCTACCTCCAAAGTTCTGGCATTACAGGAGTGCCACGTCATGTCTGGGTTACGTGGTGTTGGACATTGGACCCCAAGGCCTGTATGTATTAAGTACTCTACCAACATAGCCACACCCCCAGCCCTTGTTCTGGGAAGGATCTGTTGGGCATCTGGTTGGCAAGCATCGTGAAAAGTGACATCACAAATCTACTAGCCAGTGAGCAAAGCCAACCTTTCCTCTGAGAACCAACATCTCGAACTCTCGGATTGCATTTGCCCAGAACTCAAGAGCCCAGAGGTGGCACAAAACTGAGCAGAAGGTCACTTGTGTGCTAAGCCAAAGGCTGAGAATTGCTCAAGGCAACACAGTCTGTCACAGTCTGGCCTGGGCTCCCCTTTCTTGCTGTCATTTCAGCCTCAGCAGTGGTGACCTTCCAGAGTATACCCTCCCTGTTCTCCCCCTGCCTTCCCCGTGAGTGACCTCCTACCTTCTTTGGCAATGGTGATAGGGACAGGATGGTAGTTGTTGATCCCTGCTGGATTGGCAGTGGACAGTTGCTGGTGGTTCACTGAAGTAGGGAGGGCTGAGGGAGGGAGGCAGAGAGCCTGTGTACCATTTTTACTGTTTCTGTCTCCCAGCCTTTCAAGTTCCAGGTTCGAGGACACATTTGCTTTACCCACACCCAACACAAACACAGAGTTTGTTTCTCCCAAGAAGCCTCCACTACTGGGCATGCTGGGAAAATCCTTCCCACCACCAGGAGGTTTTCCTAAGCCTGAGCTGGGTGGTCCTTGCAGGACCACGTCTCTTCCACACCTCACGTACTGGGGCATGCCGATGCTTCGCAACTGCCATTTTCTGTCCAGAAGCTCTGGGACCGTTATACCTACCATATTGTCCTTTGGCTTTCAAGAGAAGAAAAACTATGAAGATGAGGGAGACAAGAAGGAGAATTCCCAGGACAATGCAGGGAATGAGAAGTGTCAAACTTTGAGAGTCCTTATCCTTCACGCTCACAGGCACAGAAGATTCTGGAAACAGGAAGTTCAATTCAGGCAGGAAAAGAAGCAGATGTGGGCTCCCTTCCCACCTTTCCTTGGCTTTTTAACCCATGAACGGATCCACGTTCCTTCCCACGATTGTCCTCCTCCCTTCTTTTATTCAAATCTTTCCATCTTGGCTTTTAAGAGCCTCATATATGGTAAGTGCTCCGTAATTGTATATTAAATGAGCAATTGACCAAAAGCATTTACTGCCAGAAATTTTCCTTTGCCTACTAGCACACAGCTTGCTCTCCTCCCCAACAGCCCCCCCACCCCTACCTCTCCACTCCCGCCTTCAGCACTAGCTTTTGTTCGGTAGACAGTTATTTAGTACCCCTGTGTGTCAGGCATTATATCCTAGGGTCACAACATTATCTCAGGCCTGAAGGGTCTGCCAAGAGGGAAGATCAACAAATTGGGCCACCTGCTTTGGCTGTCTGTGTCTGCTTCCCCAGGGGGAAATACAGCACTCAGCCCTCATTTCCTTCCCTTTTCTTCCTGGCTGCTGACAGGGTGGTTTGGGCTAGGAAGGGAAGGTAGATTTGGTAGCCAGAGCAGTGTGAGTGGTTGTTGAGAGTGGGGGCTTTGGGGTGTAGACGTCAGGAACCCCTGGGACTAAGTGAAGTGTTAACAATGGGCCCACACATGGTGCTCTAGAGGCTGCATCTTTCTTTGCAGTTTGGAGTAGGTGCAACTCTTCACCCTGACTCCAAAAGGGGACGTGGGAGCTGCAGGTTCTGCTAGCCTCATTCCACAGCCTGGACAGCTCCCGGTGTCTTATCCCTGCCGATGCTCTTTATCTATAGCCAGGGTCTCTGGCAGGACTCTGGCCCTTCAGTCTCTCTGCCAAGCCCTGTCCTGGCCATATTGAGGGTCTGAGGCTGGATACGAGTGATCCAGGCAGTGGGGATGGGAACCCAGCCAGTGCTTGGCTTCCAAATGGCTCTTAAAGTGCAGACACATTCTAGGCGTTAGAAAACTCCTTGATGAAATGACCCCATAGCAGTATTCTCAGAAAGATGTCGTGATCACCATCCCCCAGACTCTGAGGCTCAGAGATGTGATGACACACAGCCAGCACACACAGCCCCAGGAGTCAGCCCTGCTGTTGGCATAGCTACACAGATCTGGCAGACAGACCTGACCCAGGTCTGGAAATAGAGTTAAAGTTGGTAGCGCTGGACCACAGGGTGGCTTTCACTCTAACCTCTGAACTCCAGCTTGCTCCTCCTCAGTATTAGGTTGCAGAGAGGCTCTGCTCAGTTGATTCAGGAGGCAGAAAAGATTTGGAAATAATGCATGAGGGCAGTAGACCCCAGGCTCTAAACCTTGCTCACACTGACTGGTGGTCTTGGTACCATCCACTTGGTGGCCATCCAAGTGGTTCCAAAGCATTTGGGACCTTTCTGGCTCAAGGAAGTGTGTGTGTGTGTGTGTGTGTGTGTGTGTGTGTGTGTGTGTGTGTGTGTGTTGCTCTCATAGGTCCTATATGGCTGTGGTCCTCTATGGAAGGATGTCCCTTGAGGGGCTAGTTCATTCATAGGATTGGGGGTCCTAGAAAAAAGCCATCAGTCTGTTCCCAGGAAGACAGCCATGTCTGTATGAACCCACATGCACACCTGCACTGCTGGGAAAAGCTACACTCACCTATGGTGACCGGAACTCTGGAAGGCACTTCAGAAGTCGACAGATTGGGATGTCTCTGGGAGCCTGTTGGAAGGTATCACACATTCACTTAGTGAGTTTACTGAGTACCTACTATGCACCTAGAAACTGAACAAGACAGACAAGTGCCCTAGAACCATGGGATATTCCCATTAGGGACATAAGGGTACAGAAACAGCCCAGGTTGCCAGCCATGGGAGGGTCCCCTGGAAAACTGGCCGGGCAATACTTCAGTTAAAATGGGGATGGTAGAACCATTTCTTCTGCCTATGTAGGCTGCTGCAGACCCTCTGTCCCTTCTCTACTCAACTTTCAGTTTGTTGTTTGGGACCTCGGGACCTGGGGAGCTTTGTCCTCATTAGCATAATCCACATCCCCTTCTAACCGCTTCCAAGGGTATGCAGCTTACATAGCCCATTAGCTCTAGCCTCCATTAGCTGTAGTCTCCAGCTACCTGGAGAAGCATCCTCTATTCTGAGGCCACAGAAGTTGAGGAACTGTCCCAGTCCTGGCTGGTAAACAGCAGGGTTGGAGCTCAGAGTCAGGGGTCTGAACTCCACAGGGAGGTCAACACTGTGTTCCCACTGGGCGGAACCTCAATTTCACACTATCAGCTTCTGCAATTGGAATAATGGCCTCACTGTGTATGACAACATGTCAAGAGTTTGAACAATAATTTATTTTTAGTTTCTTTCACCACGCCAAACATATCAGAATTTTAGATGTTCCTTTCTTTCCTCTCGCCTTCCCTTCTTTCCTTCCTCGAGGTGTTGAGGTTTGAACCCAGTGGTCTTCCACTGAGCTACACTTCCAGACTGCATTTATTTGTCATTGTGGTCTGTAAGACACCAATGCTGTGACTTGCCAGTGTGGTCTGAGAATTGGTGAAGGGGAGTAGAAGCCACCTCCGACAGTGGGTCTAAGGCTAAAGTGAAACAAGCTACCGAGAGCTCGGCAGTGCTCGGCATGTGATTTATAGCTCCAGCTGCTGGCTCATGCGTTATTAATATCCGTGTTTCCCAATCTGGCTTTCCCCCGAAATCATCACATTTGGGATAACAAGTTGACTTCACCTACTGAACCAATTGCAACAGATAGGGAACACCAATTACTTAGCACATAATAATGACTTCCTTGATAAATACTGAACCCACAAATTTGGGTCTGAACTGACCATATCTCAGAAAAAAAAATCCCGATCCATTAGTTAGTG
Organism: Rattus rattus; assembly: GCF_011064425.1. Lineage (NCBI taxonomy): Eukaryota > Metazoa > Chordata > Mammalia > Rodentia > Muridae > Rattus > Rattus rattus. The sequence continues at coordinate 10,280,812 of NC_046155.1, forward strand.
TCTTGCACAGGCAAGTGCAGTGGTCCTTCTTGGATCAGTATACGGCAGCTGTAGGCAGACGGAATTTGTGGACTAAATCTAGTGGTGGAGGGGCTGGGGAAGGAAGGAATACCTGAGCAGACAACCCTTGCGGCCAGCGACTGACTGCACAAGTTGGAATTGTTGAACCGCCAGGAGCAGGTGCTGAGGGTGAGCTCCTCCCCTTTACAGGAGTAGTACATTCTGCCTGCCAGGGAGTGTGGCAGCCCCTTGGGCCGGTCCACTTCTGATCCACAACCCAAGGACTGACAGAGCACTTTGGCCTCGGATGGGTACCATTCGCTGTCACACACGGTGCTCCAGACACCCCGGAAGTACACTTCCACTTGCCCTTCGCAGGAGTCAACACCTCCAGTCAGGCGCCAGGACTGGTGCTCTGTGGGCAGGTGATGGATGTCAGGGCAGAGAAGAACCCACACGGTCCTGCGTGTTTTCTCTCCTGCATCTGTGACCCCTTTGTATACCCCACAGACTCTGGCCCACTCTAGATCCCGGCTGCTCGAAACCAAGGCTGTGCACAGGCAGAAGCAGCTGCATCTGGAGGGATGTTAGGATCACTTTACTAACACCCGCCGTTGTTGTGGATCTACACAAGAAGCGCAGGCCAAACAGAACCCCGTGGTAAACATATTCTGTCCTCCAGGCTCACTGACCTGAGCACACCACTCCTGCATCCTCCTTGTGACCGCAGTACTGGTCTCCTGGCCGCCCCGGGCAGTCCCACAGGTAGGCCTCGGTCCCAGAGCAGTTCACTTGGTCACGGTGGATGGGTCCTTGGCCTGGGGTGAAGTGCAAGCCGGCCAGTGCCTTCACTGCCCAGCCACACTTCAGTTGCTTACACACTACGTTTGCATCATCCAGGTCCCACGTGTCATCGCACACTGTTCCCCATTCACCATGCTGCAGCATCTCCACGCGGCCAGCGCAGCGACTGCCACCATCCACTAACCGCACAGCCTGGTTCTCTGGGGGGTGGGAAGGTTTTAGATGGTTAGGGGTGGGGGCAGGAAGAGTGGGGCATTGGACTCTGAGGGAGTGGCTGTAACCTGGAGGGTTTTGGAGTCCCTTCTAAACTGAGAACCCAATCAGTGGGCGTGGTTTTAAGATAATGTGGGAGGAACTTGAAATGCAGGAGGAAGGACTGAAGACCGTGTAGGTGTGGCCTTGGCTACCAAGCCTTAGCCAAAGGCAGCCTCAGAAATGTGGCGAATTACCTACTTGGAGGGAAGGCTGGACACGTCCCATTAAGGAAGGAGGCAGAGAATACACAACAACTAGGTTAGGATAGAGGACCAAAGGGAACTAAGTGGATGCTCAGGAGACCTAGCAGGGGAGGAGTCTGCAGACCACATTCGGAAGCGACACTCCGATCTGGGAATGACCTAATTTGATGAGGGCACGGACGTGGGACACTTGAGTTTGCATGACTTGGGAAGCTGGCGGGGTGGACGTCTGGAAGTTTGGCTGCAATGTTTAAAACCTAAAGTGTAGGGTAGGTAGGGGGCAGGCACTTGTACCTGCACAGGTGACCCACACCAGCCGCCTGTCGCTGCTGCACTCGTGGTCCTCCACCTTGCAGAGCTGCCAATTGGCTCCGCGGCATCTCACAGTTGGTGCCCCCGCCCATGTCGTATTCCTGGAGCTGCTAGTGTTCCGGGAAGTGGCTCCTGGTGGACGCTCAGAGGTGGGTGGCGCCAGGTGGGTAAAGTTTCCCAAATCGCCACAGCCCAGCGCGTTGCACGCAGCCCCTGTAGCAGCCTGGTTCCAGTGCCCTGCACACACAGGCTCCCAGGACTCTAGTAGAACCTGCACAAATCCACTGCAGCGACTGCTCCCGTTCACCAGGCGAATCCCCAGCTGCTCCTCTGGAAGGGTCAAAAGCGAGTTGAAACTTCATCAGATTTTTGTTCCCACACCAGGGTCGGATGACACCCCTATACCATGTTTCATGACCTTGGCCAAGACCCCTCCCTGCTCTGGGCCTCAGGCCTTCCTGCTGCTAGGTTACCTCATGGAAGGACCAGGGAACTTCAAGACCTAACCCTAGCATTCAATTGAGGGAAAAGATGAGGCTCAAAAATGGCTCCAGAGTGTAGTGAGGCTTAGACCAGAGGTTGGGTCCCACAATCCCCTCTCTGGTGCCACTGTCTCCATCAGAACCTTTTGTAACAGAAAGGCAAGGTTTTGGCTCAGGGGGCCTGTTGGACCAAAAATCCCTTTCTTGGTTCCTCAGCTACACTAAAGGGCACGACATGAGGAGACCTGCAGTTGCAGTGGTAGTGGATGACCTTCCTATAGGAACCTCTCTTAGGTCCCAGTTACCTTTCTATAGGAATGACCTGTCCATTTCTACTCCCCAGAATGCACCCCACTGCTGCCTCACAGCTGTGCACAGAGTAGGGCCTCAATATGCTCATGGAGAGGAAATGAAAGACTGGGCTGGCAGTGCTCATCCCCCACCACAAACTCTAGCTTCCTCTGCACAAATCCCTTTAGTATCTTGTGCGTAAAGGAGACTCTCAAATACAGGAGTTCTCACGCCTCAAGGAGAGCCTACTGGTGAAACCCACATTCCTGGACAAAGAGGAAGAAGTGATCTTGAGAGTCAGAGGACTTCTTTAGCACCTGAAAACCCACTGTCCTTGTTACCCCAGACCCAGTCTACTTGGTCCCAGAGAGTTGACTGTAGTGCCTGAACATGGCTTGCTTACCTGGGTCCGAGGACATATTTGGGATGCTGCCATTTCTGTGCTGGTCAGAGGGGGCTGGAGTTGGGAGACCTGAAATGAACCAACCAGGGTGGATAAGGATGCTCCAGCATGAGGGCCAAAGAAATGCTCTAATGACAGGGGCCTGCTGAGGCTTGTGGGAAAACATGGTCCTCAGCCTTGGTTCCTTTGCTCCCCTCAGGGTAGAGAAGATTCTCAAACCATATGGGAACCGCTGAGCTACAGAGTGCTTTCAGACAGCGAGGAACTTACTTTCTCTTAGGACCTGTTCCAGGTCTTTGCACACTGCAATCCATTTACTCTCAGCAGCACAGCATGGCGTATTGTTAGCCATCATCATACAGATCAGAAAGGGAGACCCAAGTGATGCAAATCCATTGCTGGTGCCACACAGGGAGCATCTGTCCCTTCAGAGTCATATCTGCCCACTCTGTCCCAGGAGGTTGACCTCAACATCGGCCTAGGGCTTGGGCTTTCTGGGACTTCCAGACTATAGAAGCCACAACAGAGCTGACAGAGAGGAAGGAGACGAGAAGCATGTCCCCCTGGCTTCCTCCCTATGTGGTCCCTTGAGCAGACTGTTCCTTATCTGAAAACCATAGCTTCTTTCATAGAAAAGCCTCTTCTCGACTGTCTCCCTCTGGGTCTCCCTGATCATTCTCCTGTCTAGGGTCCAGAGAAGTCCCAGGGCATTGCCCTTGTAGACACAGCCCTTCCTCTCTAGGCCTCTCCATGACCCTGACAGGAAGTAATCGGGCCTTTAATTGCAAGTCTTCACCAACTCATCCTTTTTTGCTGCCCAGCTTGACCTAGATGGGGCAATGACTCAGAATTCAAAGCACAAACTCCGCAGTGGCTGTAACACTCAGAGCAAGAATTCAGATGTGCACGAGTGAGGATTGCATAATTTGGCAGAATTCTGGTTCCCACAGCAACGAGCCCAGTGCCCCGGTGTGGCTTTCAATATTTCTGCATATGCAGGGAGAAGGAGCAGAAGGGAGGGTTGGGTTCGTGGCTGGGATGGGGAGCTGTGTCTGCATGTTAGCTGTTAGCATGTGGTTGAGACTGTATCCATCTCTGTGTGTGTGTGTGTGTGTGTGTGTGTGTGTGTGTGTGTGTGTGTGTGTGTAAAACCATGTTAGGGATTGGGGGGCTCAGCTCACTTTGGTCTCATCTCATTCTCTTGGTACGGACAACCACTTCCTTGCGTGTAGAGGTGCATATTATTTCCCCTAGACCAGAAAGTCCTAGAGGGCAGATCCCAGGTGGGTCTTCCAGGGTGCTCAGCCCAGTGTTTGTTGATTGGCTGATGGAACAGAAGCACAGAGTGGAAACTGCCAGCTCCACGCCCCCCTCCCCGCACCCACCACAAAATCACCAGTTTATTGAAATTAGCTGCACTCGAGAACCGTGAGCTTTGTTTTACAGCCATTGTCACATCATCGGATGCAAAAAAGAACCTGGTTTTTGTGATCTTGATTTTCTGTGTTACCTCGAGCTCTCCTTCCACCATGATCTCTGTTCACACAAGCCCCACGATGGGGCAAGTGCTACCTTTGTGTCACCAACATGTTGCCCAGTCAAACAGTTCACATTTCAAATTGGGTTACTTTTTTTCTTCAATAGAGTGTATTTTGAAAAACAAACCAACCAACCAACCAACCAACCAACCAACCAACCAACAAACATTTGCCTTTCCTATGAGTCTGCCATTAAGATGCCGGGACCATTTTGTACCATTCAAGAGAAAGCAATGGCAGGTGGAGGAGACGGCTCAGCAGGTAGAGACACTCGCTGCCACGTCTGAAGACCTGAGCTCAGGACCCAGGACTCGCAGGGAGGAAGGAGAGAACCAACCTCAAGGGGTTGTCCTCTGACCTCACGCGCACCGTCATGGCACAAACACGTGCAAACAAATACATGCAGTTTCTAAAAAGAAAACAATGTTCAATGCATTTTTATAGAACAGCACAAAACTAACCAGAGTCAACATGTCTGCCCATGGGAAAACTGCTTAGGAAATCTGGTGTGCTCATAGCATGGCATTGGGTGCAGAAGCAGCCCAGAAGAGAAAGAGGCAAATAAAGGCACCCTGGAGGCAGAGGCTGGTGGATTTCTTCGAGTTCAAGGCCAACCTGATCAGTGCAGCACGTTCTGGGGGTGGGGAAGGAGAAGAGAAAGGAAGGAACAAGAAACAGAGCCCTGATGGCCCAAGGGATGCCCATGTGTATTAAGTAGGAAAGGCAAGACACAGAGCAGAAAACAGTGACGGGAGGGCTTGGTCACAGGGTTGTACTTTAGTATACGCGTGTGTGTAAAAGATGCCTACGAGAACAGAGAGAGCACACTGAAACGCAAAGCACCTTCAGATTGCTTGTGTGAAATGGACAACAGTGTTCCAATCTGCATATTATGATTAAGGAAAGTCCCAGGGCTGGGGATGTGGCTCAGTAGAGTGAGCTCCTAACATGTCCTGGGTTCCATCCCCAATGGGACAGGCAGAGACACCGAGGAGAAGGTTCCAGAGGAAGGTGCCACCAAAGGGACTCTGAACACAGGAAGGACAAAGCACAAAGGAAGCCAGGAGCAGTGTTAGCCCATGGGCCCAGCACCCAAGAGGCTGAGAGGGGAAAATAGAAAATTTCAAGTCAGTCCATGCTACACAGCAGGACCCTTTCTCAGAAAGTAAAATAAAATCTAAACGAACTTGCAGAAGAACCCAGATGGGGTGGTGCACATCTGTAATTCCAGCACTTCAGAGGTAGAGGCAGGAGGATTACAAGTTCAGGATCATTCTTAGCTACATAGTGAGACCCAGTTTCAAAACAACAGCAAAGCCCACAGAAGAGTCTGAGGAACTAGGACTCTGGTTTATCTTGTGTCACTGAGGCCCATGGGTTCCTGTAAGCATCTCAGGGGGGGATGTTAGAGAGGCACAGGGAGGAGTCTATGAAAGAGAAGCGGAGATCCCACTGGCCATCCCAACATTGGAGCGAATTGAGTAACTGGACTCTTGGGTCTCCTCCCTTGAGTAAGCTGTTGTATATGTCAGTTAGGTGCCAGCTACAGTCCAAGGCACCTACGGCCACTGGCGCAACCTGAGATGCTGAGAAAATCATGGGTGTGGAATAAAGTGGAAGGTTTCATGCTGGGGAGGAGGCAGGGTAAGAGTTGGAACGGGGGCTGTGATATGAGATTGGATTTACAGAAAGAACCTGTGGGAAGTGTGCCATGTGTCACTGCTGGAACCATGGTTAGAAACACTGGGAAGTGTTTGTAAGCACCCACGACAGCAGCAAGCCAAGCCAGCAGCTACTGCACTTCTGCTTCTGGGCACTTAACCTGCAGAAGTAGCCTTGAGGGCTCAAGTGGGAGCACAGAGCCAGAGCCTGCCTGAGTTGTGCAAGGCCTTTTGTTGGGTTGAAGGGAGTGGGGCTAGAGGACAAAAGAAAGGGCGGGGGGACTTCTGGATGCAATTCGCCATGGAAATCGGAGTCTGTAATTGGGACTAGTGGTTGGAGTGTCCTTTCAGCTACTGGGGCAGGTCACCGACCCCCTCTGAGACTCAGGTGACCCCTTTACAAGCTTACCTTAGTCTCACTATGTTATAGGCTTGTGGTAAAGATGAATCAATATGGCATTTAGTCACCCAGGGCCTGTAATGGGGACAGAGTGCTCCCATATGTGTTGTCATTACAGATAAAAACAGGCTGTTTTTCATCACGCTAAAACCAAAGCACACCAAAATACACACACACACACACACACACACACACACACACACACACACACACACACACACTGAAGACAGCTAAATTCTCTGAAAGCCACTGGGGGACTGGCTAGAAACACACAGCACATTAAAAATACGTGTCATAAACTATTTATAAAGGGTTTTTAATGATAGGGTGGGGGTTGCAATAGAACAGCAAGTGGTTGAAGGCCGGTTCACAGATTTCCGTTCTTCCCCAGACCTTGCTAGCCCCTGGCCCAGTTCTAGCCTGTGGAGATCTTCCAGAGACCCTGAAGGGTTCAGGATCAATCTTCTGTCATGCTCACTAATGGCAGCTGGAGCTTTTCTTTGTGGACAGAGCCGAGAGAATGACATAGTTATTTTGGTCGTGAGCTGATAATGGCATCAGTCCTTCCTGTGAAGGTTAATGTTGACCAGATAGAGAAGCATCTAGAAAGTTAGGAAATCAGATAAAGGTGCTGGCTTCCAAGGCTTTCAGCCTGAGTTTGGTACCTGGGGTCCATATGACAGGAGAGAACAGATGCCTGCAAGTCGTCCTCTGACCATCCCAACCACACCCACACAAAATAAATAAAAAAGATATTAAAGATGGCGATTTTTTTAGGTATGTCTGAGGACATTTCCCAAGAGGATTCACTAAGGGAAGGGACCTCTCCTGAATGTGGGTGGCCTCATCCCATCGGCTGGGCACCTGAGATCCTGCATAGAATAGAATGGGAAAGAAGAACAAGCCAGTGAGAGCAACTATGTGCTCTCTCTCTCTCTCTCTCTCTCTCTCTCTCTCTCTCTCTCTCTCTCTCTCTCTCTCTCTCTTCCCTGACCACCATGTAGCGAATGGCTCCACCCTTCCAAGTGCTCCCTGACATGAAGGATTGACACCCCCGAAACTGTAAGCCCAGACCAATCTCTGCTCCCTTAATTCATCTTCGAATGTGTGTGCCACGGCCACAGAAAGCCCGGCCGGCACAGCCCTGCTCTGTAAGCTACACACGGGCAGCATCCTGATCCTTTTTGCTGGCCGAGTGCACTGGGCAGAGCCTCACCCAAAAGGGATGCTGAGAGGATAGGAAAAGATGGAGCTCAGTCTTTGCCAGTGAGGAAAGACCCTCAGAAAAAGAAAACACATTCTCCCTGGTGAGTTTCTCTCTCTCTGCTTGCTTTGTGTTCTTCTAAAATGTCCAGGTACTCTACATCAAAATAAAAACGAATTCACCCACTCACTCACTCATCCTCAGATAAGTGCACCGGGTGTGCTCACAGCTCTGGTAAAATGAGTTTGTGTGCTGGCTATCCAGGCATTCTGCTCACGTGACCCTGTAAATAAAGCTAGAGCAAACCATATGGCCAGGTGAACCAAAGCCAACTCCCTCCTGGGAAGAAACAGCTCCTACAATTGCAAGATCTGGGCGTTTTCCCTGGAAATGTCAGTATTCTCTAGCGGAAGGCACTGTGGGGATCATCAGGCTAAGCATTGGCAGGTTGGGGATCTCGGTTGGTTCTCGTTATTACCTTGCTGTGTGGCCCCTGTTTTCTCACTGGTATAATGAGTCGATGACCATTTCAATCCTCTCCACCCCTTACATTCTTTGATAGTTAGATTAAAATCTAAAACAAGAGAGATCAACTACTGAGCTCTCACTTCGATTCTTATAGACGTAGCTGTCCTTCCTCTGTTTCGCATGGAAGATGGACTGGAGACCTCCCAAGAGCTCTCCTGAATGAGCCCCTTATCAGAACTGTGTCACTATCAAGTACACAGACACAGTAAGTTTCGGCAAATGGTCTAGGGACCTTGTTACAGCTGGGCAGTAATGAGGGCAAGATTTGAACCTGAGAAATCCAGCTCTTGAAGCTCCTGGCTGAACCCAAGTACAGGCAGGACAGCTCTTTACACACTTGGCATCCCATTGCAAGGCTAGGCCACTGTCACTGCGTGTGGAGTGTTCACAGCCTGAAGGCCACCAAGTACATAGATCTGAGAAGACTGTTTTAGTCCTTCATTTGGACCTACCTTTAGAAGATTGTCCTGTCCCACCGATTCACTTCTCCAGCCCAGGAACACAGTTTTGAAAAGCACTGTGATCACCATATTCCACAGCAGAAGATGTTCACTGGCTTGGCATCGTTCATGCTTCCCTGAAGTCTAAGGGTCCCCTTCCCTTTCTGCCAATGAGGCCAGGGAGATGAAAAGGGCAGTTCAGAACCTCTACTGTGGGATCCTCACAGTCCAACAGGCTTTGGGTATCCCCTGCCCCAACGGAAGACAGGGAGAATAAGTGAGCCAGGTCTCCTCAGTGCTGAGAAACAAGCCTGTTCCTGCTCGCCAATGTGGACAGCAAGCCCATTAACATCCACTGACCTCAGCTTCATGCTGGGAGCTGGGGCGGTGTGAAGGAGATAAGCAGAAATGGAGCGATATAGAAGCAGCATGACGTTTCCAGAGCAGCAATTCATCCATGTCTCTTCTGCTCTCAGGACATTCTCTCTCTCTCTCTCTCTCTCTCTCTCTCTCTCTCTCTCTCTCTCTCTCTCTCTCTCTCCATGATTTAGAAAAGGGACACTTGGGGAGAGACAAACAGTGATTTAAACCATCACTGACAATTACCACAATTACCAGCTACATGACCTGGCAAAGTCACTAAGCCTGGCTGGCTATAACCTGGCACTGGGCACACACACGGTGCCTTGGATTTGCTTTGGAGGGTGATGTATGGGAAATATTGAGGGCTTGGGACATGGCCACCACTGTTATTACTCTTCACTCCGAGGCTCCGATCTCACTTCTCTAGTGCAACCCCAAGTGGATTTGAGAGTGCAGAGGACGATTAATTATATATTCCGTCCTTGACATCATGTGATTTTGAAGCCTCTCAGCCTTTGTCTCTGCACAAGAACAATCCCACTCTCCCAAGGCCACATGCTCTCCTCCCCACCTCCCCACCTCCCCACCTCTCCTCTTAATCATCTCAGAGCTGCCTGTCTTGCACAACTTAGCTGCTGGTTTCCCTGACTCTGCAAACATGGCATCCGCTGTTCCTGAAGAGGAGATGTGGGCTCCAGTTGCCATGGTAACGGGAGTTTCTTTATATGAAAAGACTCCCTTTTTGGCCTCCAAACCTGCTCAGCTTGCACCTACTTTGCAGCTACCAGACTGTAAGATGAGAGCTACTTCACAGAGAATAAAGAACACTTGAAATAAAATTCCCAAGGAGCAGGAGGGAGGCTTTGCCTCCACGCGAGCTCAGCAGCCAGCATTCCTGGCTGTTCCTTTGTCTCGCACCTTTGCTCTTCACTAAGGATCCAGCCTACAGAGGTTAGAGAAAAGTCCAGGTCTCCTCCTAGCATCTCACTCACTGGGAGATCTTAGACGAGTCTTGGTATCTGGTTGGGGGAAAACCATCTGTCCTAGCAGATGTTGCAAAGCAGAAGGAATATCAGATTGGAATTAAATATGAGAGGATTCGAAACAAGCCTTGGGGCTAGAGCTGTATCTGTGCAAAGCGAGGACATGACCACTCCAAGGTATGACTGAGGGAAGGTTCTTGCTGTCGATATGAGGCAGAGGATTCGGGAAAGTATTAGACTAAGCATGGCCAGTAGACTCTACCAGACCATGAGAGGAGGGGCAGGAGAGAGTGAGAGAGGAAGAGAAGAGCAAAAGGAGGGCCGAGACAGAGGGCCAGGAGCCGAGAGAGCCAGGGGAGCACATGGCCACTGTAGCAGGGTTAATAGGAATGAGAAGTCCGTGACTGGGAGAGGCAGGGGGCAGGGTGAGGAGAGCTGAGAGGAGGCAGGTTGCCAGCAAGGACTCCATAATGGGTACTTGCAGTGCTGGGAGAGCCTGGAGGTCACGGCATTCTGGTATGCTAATAGTACCTGAGTTAGCCATTTGTCCCCAGTTTCTTTCAGACCTGACAGTAGCTCAGTTGGGAGAGTCCTTGCCTGGTATTCATAGGACCCGGGGAGGTTCCATCCCCACCATCGCACAAACAGATGTGGTGGTGCACACCGGTACACTTAGCACTCAGCGGGTTGGGGGAAGAGGATGACAAACTCAAGGTCATATTTAGCTACTTCCTGAGTTAGAGACCAGCTTAGGTTACATGAGGCCCTGTCTCAAAACAGCATTTATTTTAATATGCTCAGTTTTCCCTTCCGGTGGAGTGACCTCAGGCAAGTCTCTTCACGTGCTGTTCCTCATGGGTATAAAAAACGTCACAGGACTGATGCATGATCACAAGAAGAACCCATTCAAGGTACTGACTCTGAGCGCCTGATGTGATAGATACATATGCGCAGATATGTCTGGTGGGTGGGGAAGGCAGATTGTACCCTAAATATACAGGATGTCCCTATATTTATCATAGAAAGAGCACAGAAAAGGGCTGGTGATGAGTCCTTGCAAAAACTCAAGATGTTGGAAATCATATCTTCGAGTGTGTGTGTGTGTGTGTGTGTGTGTGTGTGTGTGTGTGTCCCTATGGTATGGGGTGTTTCCATGCTGATGCATGCAAGGGATGCTCACTGTGAACACAAGAAAGGGAGAAGCAATATGACAGCCTCCCTGTTGTGTGTAGTCGTAGTGTGTTGTATGCAGACTAGATTGAAGTAGTCCACTGGCACATCTTCAGAACACAGGGTGAGTGTTTAGAACAGCATGTCCCATAACACATCATACATACTGTCTATACCACGTGCACTCTTTTTTTTTTTTAAATAAATGTGAACCTGTTACTCAGCCTCTTGTTTTTGTTTCTTAAGGCTTATTTATTTTATGTTATCCTCAGACACACCAGAAGACGGCATGAAATCCCATTACAGATGGTTCTGAGCCACCATGTGGTTGCTGGGAATTGAAGTCAGGACCTCTGGAAGAGCAGTCAGTGCTCTTCACTACCGAGCCATCTAGTCTTGGTATCTTTGAAAAACACAGAACTATTATAAGAATATAGGTGTGGGATATGGGGCCGCGTCGAACTGTCGGCAATTTGCTTCGTGCTCTAGCAGAGGCAGGAGTTTGCCAGCTGCAGATAGTTTCTGCGATTGTGCGACGTTTGGGATTTTAGGGACTTTTCAGAGGTTAAATAAGAGAGGCAGGGTGGATTTTGGTTGGTTGGTTGGTTGTTGGTTTTTCTGGTTGGTTGTGGTTTGTTAAGTAGTCATGTGCACAGAAGAAACAACAGAAGAAATTAGATATCCTGACAGCAAAGATCAAACTTGCCCCCAAGGAACTCAGTACCCCTTATCAGCAGGAAGTAGTCTAACGATAGCATCACCTTCTTTCCAACCCTTGGCTTTATTCAGGGATCTCATTCCTTTCCTCTCAATCCTTTTTCTCTCCTATATAGTGTTACAGGGTTGAAAGGGTGGAAGAAAAAAAAGGGTGGAGAAGGATGGAAGAAAGAAGAACCCACAAAGTAGCCAAGACAGTTACATACCTATGACCTTGTCTGATCTCACAAGCTAAGCAGGGTGGGGCCTGCCTAGTATTAGATAGGAGTACACCATCTATATACAGTTCAGCGCATGTGCCAATACCGCCCTCTGTGCAGCGGTGAATTTTTGTGTAATAAAAATAGAAAAGGATGGAAGAAAAGATGTGTATATATATATATACCATGCGGGTTCTGGAGGGCAGATCCCTGGGTGTCAGAAGACTTTTGATAATAACTGTTGTTTTCATTCTAATTAGTAATTTTCTTATAAGATCTGAGCAAGTATGGCAAAATGAAAACATTGCTTAAATTTGAAGGGTAAGGATGACTTTGGCTTGTTAAAAACATTTATAGGGGGTTGGGGGCTTAGCTCAGTGGTAGAGCACTTGCCTAGCAAGCGCAAGGCCCTGGGTTCGGTCCTCAGCTCAGAAACAACCAACCACTTAGAGTATACTGCTATGTGTTTATGATATTTATCACATTTTTGAAGATCTTGTAATAGGGTAATAACAAGATGCGTCTTTGAGGCTCATCAAGATGGTAAGTTTGATGACCTCAGTTCTAACTTCAGAACCCACATGATGGAAAGAGGGAACGGACTCTCAAAAATTGTCCTCTTACTTCCACACAGAAGCTGTGGCATGCATATTAAATAATTAAACAGGAACTACCTTTGAAGGTAACATTGTTGGCATGGTTCTGTGCTTCCCACATTCTGAAACATTTACTATATTCAATTTTAATAATAAATATAAACGGAATTAATGAACGCATTGTGTGTGGCCTACGAAAATCACCTGAGTCACAGTGATGTGCCCTGCCAAACGTCTTCTTGTCCTTTTTTGGTTGAAAAACTATGGGCCTCAGTCTCTGTAACAGTGTTCAGAGGTAAATTTACTGGTAAAGAGATAGGATTGGAGAGGTGAAGGAACTTTCTGGATCAATAGAGCTCCTGAGATGCAGAGCGAGGGTCTGAGCCCAGATGGAGACTATTCTGGACTCTATCATAGATTCAGTCACCTCAGGGTCACTCACAGCTTTGTGATGGATGGGCTAGTGTTTCCTGAACCGTACCCAGGCCAGCTGCTCTTCTGTAAGGAAGTGCAGGTATGGGAGCGTGCCATACCTTCTCGCCACCACCCAGCTTGAAGGCCCAAATGTCAGGAGTCCTATCCATAGGACATAGATGGGGACAGAGAAGTGAACAAACCTCAGAAACTCGAGAGGGTGACGACTGCTCCCCTGAGGCAGGGAAGTCGGCCAATCCAGGAAGATCTTGGTTTTATTTTCTCAGTACTAAGAGTTACAGCCAGGGTCTAGCATAGGCTAGGTATGTAAGTGTTCTGTCTGGACCCACATCCTCAGCCCATGGTTCTTTTGGTGTTTTGTTTTAAATAGACTGGCCTTAAACTTTGCTGTGTGGCTCAGGTAGGCCTTGCCCTTATGATCCTCCCGCCTCAGCCTTCTTAGCTAGGGTTACAAGTGTACATCCATGCTTGTCTGAGTTAAGGAAGTTACCGAATCAGTGGTTATAGAGGCCGGCGACCTTCAGGTTAATGACCCTTCAGGAAGGAGCTTTCTTGATGGTCTGGTGAAGCATATCCAAATGTACCAAGAACTTCCTCCATGCCTCGTGGTTGAAATTCATAACATCGTATGAGGGAATGTTGTGAAAGCCATCCTAGGGGCTAGCGAGATGGCTGCTGAGAAGAGCTGACTGATTCTCCAAAGGACCCCAGTTCGATCCCAGCACCCTCATGACAGCTAACAACCACCTGTAACTCTAGCTCCAGGGCCTCTGAGACCCTCTTTCGCCCTCCATGGGCACTGCACACACATAGTACGCAGACATACACGCAGGCAAAACACCCATACACATACATAAAACTCAAAGGAGAAAAAAAAGCTCACCCATTTTAATGACTAAGACTCAGAGAAATTAGGTTTTCAGCCCAAGGTCACATGGCTTGGAGATAACCAAGAGAGGATTGGGTCCAAGTTTGTCCTCCAGATCCATTCTTTACAATATCCGCAGGTGGCTTCCATACATGAGAGGAGGCCGGAACTTCAGGAGATGCCATGGTCAAAGGCTGGGAGGTGGGATGGGCTTTCTCAAGAGTTGGACTAGACTCAAGAGTTGAAAGTCAAGACAGAAACTATTTACAACTTGGCTGACTGTGTGAAGACTGGAAGGCACAGAGGTTGAAACTACGGGGCTGAGTATCACCTCCTGGGGCCTGTCCCCACCCACTGGCTGGTGTGGGGGTCTGGCTGCAGTGAGGCCTTCCCGGGATGCTGGGGCAGCAGTTTCTAGGCAAACAAAGCCTGAGTGTGAGTAAGGGATGAACAGTCCCCCTGCCGTGGGGTGGAGTTTGGGGCCTGAGGATGATGACAAGACCTTTCTCAGGCAGCTGAAATCTCCTAAGAGAAGGGGACCTCAATGTTGGGTGCCAGAAGCCACAAGAGGTCATGCTCATCCCACCTCAGCAGGAAACACAAACCTCTCCAGGCTGGGCCAGAGCCCAGGGTTCCCTAGGCCCCAGGAATAAGCCCTAACTCAGCAGCCAGGTTTACAAGCATCACCCCTGTGTCCACAGACCCCATAATCCAGCGGTCCTCCTCCTATCCATCACTTTTAAATGAAGTCAGGAATAATGACAGATTCAAAGGAGCTAGGGTAGGACTGAGGGTGCACAATCCGATGCTCCATGACCACCACGTGTCAGTAGCAGTTAGGGTCTGGAAGTCACCAATGGCCACGTATATTGCTGGTTCAGGGTTCAGCTAGGCCTAGGGAATAGAGGTAGCATCTGAATGCCCACCACAAACCCCTGTTTGTGTGTGTGTGTGTGTGTGTGTGTGTGTGTGTGTGTGTGTGTGTCTGTGTGTGTCTGTGTGTATGTGTGTGTGTATGTGTGTATGTGTCTGTGTGTGTGTGTGTCTGTGTGTGTGTGTGTGTATGTGTGTGTGTGTATATGTGTCTGTGTGTGTGTGTGTGTGTGTGTGTGTGTGTGTCTGTGTGCGTGTGTGTGTGTCTGTGTGTGTGTCTGTGTGTGTGTCTGTGTGTGTCTGTGTGTGTGTGTGTGGTGTGTGTGTGTGTGTGTGTCTGTGTGTGTGTGTGTGTGTCTGTATGTGTGTCATGTGTGTGTGACCGTGTGTGTGTGTCTGTGTGTGTGTATGTGTCTGTGTGTGTGTGTCTGTGTGTCTGTGTCTGTGTGTGTGTGTGTATTGCATGTGCTCATTCATCTCTGCTAGGGACCCATGAGATCTAAGGTTCCAAATGAGAGAGTCGAGGCTCAGCAGCATGTAATGACCTCTCCAAAGTAACAGTTACTAAGCAACACATCCAGAATTAGATAGCAGGAGGCTCTGCATCTAAAGCCATACTCTGAGCTACCTGGCCATGTGGTTATCCTATATAACATTCTGTAAGTCACACTGTGGATGCCTCTGTGACAGCTCCAAGCCTTTCTAGGTCTTATGTCTTTAAACTCTGTGTCTGGGAGGTGCTGGTTATTTATTCTTCTATGGATTCCTTTTTCTTAGCCAGTTCTGTGCCGGCCTGTAGAGATCACAGCCTGTAGAGATCACAGATGACCGCGATCAGATGAAAGCACTCGGCCGGGTTTGAAACCAAGTACTTTGAGAGAAGTAACGATGAGAAAGAACGATGTCTTAAAGACAAGTAGGCCCTCTCAAGGATAGGGAAGTACTAGAGGAAACAGAGATTCTATTCAAAGACTCACTTCTTTGCCTGACAACCTAAGCTAGCTAGCATGTACTTCTCAGAGGGTGAGCGGTTAAGATATGGCTGTGTAGAACAGTAACCTGCCACTCCTGCTGCCTCCATTCCATCTACTCCTTTCTTCACCAATGAGATGGTACAGCAGGGAGCCCATATGCTTCTTGGCAAAAACATTCAAACCTTTAATGCCTGGAGTGCACTGTTGCTTTCTTAGGCTCTGAAGATCATTGGTCAAAACCTCTCCTTCATACAGAGTCCATAAGTCTTTCACACGAGGCTGGAAGTGACTTGGTGGGACATTTGTCAAGGCCAAGATGTAAGGACTGCTTGTAAACTTGTCAAGAGGGATGAGGTGGCCACCCAGGCTCTGGCAATCAGTCCCCACTGTTATGGGTGATGGCGTGCCTCGTGTGGACGGCTACCCGCCCACTCACCCCGGCCTCTTCTTCTGGTTTAGGATTTCATTTGTTTGTTTGTTTTGTGGTTGTTTTGGTTTGGATTTTGTTTATTTGGTTGTTTTGGTTTGGTTTGCTTTCTTGAGTTTTTGTTTTTGAAGATAAGGTTTCTCTATGTAGCTCTGGCTGCCCTGGATCTTGCCCTGTCGCCTATGCTAACCTCTAACTCAGAGATCAGCCTGCTTCTGCCTCTTGAAGGTATGCACCACCACACCCTGCTATGACTTAATGTTTAAATTCTGGCATCTTTAGGAGAGGGGAGTCAGCTCCACAGCTTGGGAAATGTGTGGGCTTTGGAGCCAGGCCAAGGTGGGTTCAAATCCCTTGCTTCCTAATTTTGAGTCTCAGTAGGTTTTGTGACCCTAACCTCTGCCTGAGGCATGTTAGGCAGAGAAAGAAAGTATAAACACCTAGGGCTTGCCTTAGTAACCGCTCCGAGGACACTCATATAGCCACACCGAGGCCCTAGAAGATGTTTTTTTATAACTCTGTTGGGGGTGAGACCTGACCTAAAACGCCATTTGTAATCTTTATCTATCCGCTGAGGTGTGAAGAGTCCTACATGCTGCTGCTGAGGTGTGAATATACGTGGTTCCAGTGGCTTCCCTTCCTCCTTCTGAGACACTGTGTCGTGGACAGCGTCTGCATCCTGACAACTTTTAAAAATCCAAGCCACATGTGGAAAGTGACACTTATTCACTGCTGATACGGGATGCAAACTAGCATAGCCACTATAAAAATCTGTAGGGAGATTCCTCAAAAAAATTATAAGTGGAGCTACCACACTCCTGGGTACAAGCCCAAGGGACTCTGTCCCACTACACAGACACTTGTACATTCTTCTCAGGAAATGGAACTGGCCTAAATGCCTCTCAACAGACAAGGGGATAACGGAAATGCCCTGTATGGACACAGTGGAACTGTTACTCAGCTGCTAAGAAAAATGAAGCTACTAAATTTTCAGGAAAACAGGGAGAACTAGAAAAGACTGTATTTAGTGAGATGACCCAGACTCAGAGAGAAATCACAGATGTTCTCTCTCATACACAGAGCCTTCCCTTTAGTGTGTGTGTGTGTGTGTGTGTGTGTGTGTGTGTGTGTGTGTGTGTGTGAACTTGTGATAAGGGTAAAGACTCTATGAGACTAGATAGGAGACCACTAGAAGGGAAAGAATGGTTGAGAAGTGTGAGGTTGAGGTCACGTGACAGATAAATGGAAAGACAGCTATTGGTGGAAGGCAGGGGGATGGCTGATGGGAGAAACCAGGAGAAAAATAACAACAAACGATTTTTCAAGTGGCATATTGATGGCTCTGTGGTTAAGAGAACTTGCTGCTCTTGAGGATAACTTGGGTTTGGTTCCCAGCATCCTCATGAACAGCTCAGAATCATCAATAACTCGAGTTCCAGGAGACCCAGTATCCTTTTCTGGCCTCAGAGAGCACCACACATGCACATACATATATATTCAGGCAAACATTCATACACATAAAATAAAAATAAGTAAAAATTTTCAAATGCTGTAAGAAAAATTAGTTATTTTGAGGCTAACAAAAATGTAGGTATTATTCTAACATACAGAAATGCCATAATTATCCATTC
Source organism: Rattus rattus (assembly GCF_011064425.1). Classification (NCBI taxonomy): domain Eukaryota; kingdom Metazoa; phylum Chordata; class Mammalia; order Rodentia; family Muridae; genus Rattus; species Rattus rattus. Next base: position 10,298,570 of record NC_046155.1, read on the forward strand.
ATGTTCCTTTAAATTTTGGTATATGCATGTGTGCGATATTTTTACCATTGCAATTAAATGTTAGAATTTAAACTCCAGCTACCCCCGAATGTGGCTTTATTTAAAAATAAAGTGTTTGTAGAATTCATCAAGCTAAAATGAGGCCTATGGGGGCAGGTCTTAATCCAATAGTACTGGTGCCTTCACAAAACAACACAGATGCAGGCCTAGGGGAAAGGCTAGGCTAAGGTGAAGGCAGAGACTGGAGTGGTAGAATACCACTATTTGTTTCCTGAGACAAGGTCTCACGAAGCTGAAGCTGATCTTGAACTCAGTGGAATTGAGATTGGCCTTGGACTCTTAATCCTCCAGCTTCTCCACTTCCTGAATGCTAGGGTGACAGTGTACACCACCATGCCTAGTTTTCACAGTGCTAGGGATCAAGTCTCAGACTTATCACACACTAGGAAAGCAGTCTACCAAACGGGCTCCAGCCCCAGCCCTGGAGTATGTTTCTACAAGCCAAAGGAGCACTCAAGATGGACACAAACCTGTAGAAGCTAGGATGGGAACAGGCCCTCACAGGCCCCTCAGGCCTCTGTAAGAACCCCAGCCCCTGACATCTTGACCCTCTGGACCTTAACCTTCAACCTCCAGGACTCTGTAAAATAAATATCTCTTACTGATAACACCTAGTCTTTAGGACTCTGTCACTTAGCCCTAGGACACTAAATCACCCACCTCTACAGCCATTTCTGCAACAGAAATCCAACAGCAGATCAGAGGGAGAAGGCTAGAACACTAGAGAATTCTAGAAGAGAGGACAGGAACTAGAAAGATGGAGGGGTGTGTCTTCCTTTACTTCTGGATGTTTGTAGGGTCTATAAGCAAGCAAGTCCTTCAAAGCCTGAATCGTGTGACTATGTTGATATGGCTAGAGCTTAAACAGCCTCACAGATGTTGGTGACTAAATATTATCGATAGAAGCCTGAAGAGAGCCACAGGGGTCTGCCACAGCCCCAGAGCTGAGGGGCTGATCTACTGGCTACACTCATTTTACCTGAGAGAGGGTGGAGATTTTCTCAAGTTCACAGTGGAAGGAATAAAGCTTAGTGTTGTTGTAGACCCCGGGGGACCATGTGCTCTCAGCCACTCCACGGAAGCTGCTCAGAACCTGCCTGTGCCTGCTTATTAGCACTCCCACCTGTGTGCTGACAGGCCAAAATGGCCTCTGTGCTTCTGAGAACTAACAACTGCCTTCTCCAAGGACAAAAGGTGAGCTTCGTGAAGGTGCAGGGCGAGCTTCTGGTCTCTTCCTATTCTTTTTTTTTTTTTTTTTTTTTTTTGGTTCTTTTTTTTCGGAGCTGGGGACCGAACCCAGGGCCTTGCGCTTCCTAGGCAAGCGCTCTACCACTGAGCCAAATCCCCAACCCCTTTTAATGTGGTTGTTACAGCTTTTTTTTTTTTTTAACAATAAGGATGACTAATGTTTACATTGCTTCTGAATTTTCACTAGAAATGGGTGGGAGTGGGGAGAGCTGGTAGAACAGGCCAGCTACTGCGGTTCATTAAGTCCCGATCCTTTCAACAGCTTCAGTTTCTCTCTTGTGAGAGGGGAGGTTGGACCAGCTGGGGGCTGGCTGAAGGACCTAGAGGATACTCCCTGGCTACCAGCACGGACTGAAAACTGTCCTCCTGTCCCTCACAGCACATCCCCCTCCCCACCATCCCTCTTGCCTCCATCCACGACCGCTCCCACTAATTAGTGAAACTTTCCCACAGCGGTCTTGGTTCCGAAGATAAAACAGCACTGAGTTGCATAGTAAACAAAAGACACTCTTTCTCCTTTTCCAGTCCTTCAAGAAAAATCTGAAGCGGCCCAGGAGGCTCAGCTGGCAAAAGTACTCACTGCCAAGCCCGACGACCTGAGTTTAATCCTTTAATGTCCAGAACTCACGTGGTGGAGGGGGAGAACTGTCTCCTGCAAGTTGTTCTCTAATTCCATACATCACACACACACACACACACACACACACACACACACACACACACACACACACACACACACACCTCGCAACAGCTATTCCCTTTGCCTGGAATAACATCTTCCCTGACGTCGGCATCCACCCATGTGGGTGTTACCCAGGATTCTGCTCAGACGCCCTTGGAGCTCTCGCATGCATCTCTAATCCAGGCTACTTTAGCACTTTTCCCATGGGTATCACTTTCTGAAATAATACCATTTAAAAATGTTAAACACATTAGCTTTTCCCCCATAACTTCTGGAGCTTAAAAAGGCATCCAACTCATAATGCTAGAGTCCCAAATGGAAGCAAAATGCACCCCAGTGGCAGGGTTGCTAAGGCAGGGCAAGATGGCAGCCATCAGAGGCCCCCAGAGGGCAGATTCTACTTGGTTTCATTCCCACTAGCCTTCCACGCACCATGCCTACGAGATCTCACCCACTGAGGCAGCTAAGAAAACCAAATGAGTAATGATACATGAGGAAGGAATTTCTGAGATCACAGACTGGCAGCCATAATTATCGTAACTGATTTGGGCAAGGGTTTTCCATGTTAGGATAAGTAGGCAAAGGTTTGCAGGAACCAGAATACTTACATAGTTATGTGGCAGCTCTCAAAAAAAACCCAAAACAAAACAAAAAAACAAAAAACAAAAACAAAAACAAAAACAAAAAAAAACCTACCTAGAAAATGCGCGTTAATCACAGAGAGGGAAGAGAAAGTTCTAATAGACCAGCCCAGCAGAAAGTGTTCAGTTAGGCCAACGGCGACAGGACAATCCATCCCATGTGCTTCCTGGAAAGAGGCTCTGAGATGGATATGCATCAACCTATGACATCCCTGCCCAGCGAGGCATGACTCAAATCAGTGAGGAGCAATTGTCAGACAGGGTTAAAGGACGTTTCACAGAACAACTGTTCGAGATCGGCACCATGAAAGAGAAAGAAAAAGCTGGTAAGGGCTGGAGAGATCCCGCCGCCATTAAAGGCTAGGCTCACAGCTGAAAAACGCTGGTAGGCCATTGTAGGTGAAAGAGAACAGACATGAGAACCGTGCACAGAATGTTGAGCAGAATTTTCTTCTAGATATTACTGGACTTATCCACAGAATCTTCTGGGTTAATTTCCTGATTTTGTAAAATGCATTGCCATTATTTAAGAGACGATCATTTTTTCTTTTCAAAACTAAAACATCTAACCCTAAGTGGGACATCTTCAGACATCTTCAGGGGACATCTCAGAAGGGGAAGCAGAAGGAAGTGGCAGAGATAGAGGATGAGGAAGAGCGCTGTGAAGTGCTGTTTTAAAACCTGACATGGCTACTGTACACACGAGCTCACAACAGCTGTAGTCATAGGCTCAGGGTGAAGCCAGCAGAAGTCCCTACATAGACGGGAGAGGTGCCCTCCAGCCCTTGCTGAGAACTGTTGGCAGTTGATGGCTTCTACTAGAGAGAGAACCATTCTTCTAGGATGTGGTCACTGTAGGTTTCCTACTGTGGATGACCCGCACCCGTGCACTTATGACAATCACAAACTGGAGTTATCGGGTTATAAAGGGGGGGCAGGAAGTTAGGAGGGGAGGTATTACAGGGGGAAGGGGGGGTCTATATGACCAGATTTCATTGTATGCATGTATGAAAGTCTCACAAAGGGAAAAACCTAATGATGGGGCTGCTGATATGTGAATACAGTTAGTTCTAGGTACTTGGGAAACTAAGGCTGAAGGATTACTTGGGCCCAGCCTGGGCTACATAGTTAGATTCAGAGGCTCTGCCTCCAAAACGAAACAAAACAGGAGCAATGCAATCCAAGAGACAGAACTAAAACATATTGGGGCGCTTAGAGGGGAAGAGACAGTATTCCACAACCTAAACTCCACTTCGAGAGAAAACGACAACACAAATGTGGTGACATAATGGTTGGGAGTCTGGGCCGAGTCTTTCCTCCTCTGACAAATGGCAGCAGTTGGCTGGCCACTCTGGAGTTCCCTCCAACTTGGATGCTGTCGTATGTCCAGTGTCTTGTCTGGAAAGAAGACATTTCTCCAAGGAACTTAATTCTTGGGTCCAGAAAGAAAAAAAAAAAAAAAGAAGGGTAGGGTTTTTGGCAGCCCAATGATGAACTGTCACCTCAGCCCTGACCCCAGTCTGTCCCCCAGGTACCCCTCCAGGAAGAGGTAAACACCCTAGCTAAAAGCATATTGTCGTGCAGATAAAACCCTTGCTCCTAACCTCATTGAGGAAGAGGCAAAGAGCTAGGTAGTGTGTGGTGGTGATAAGGAGGGGCGCGCAGTGGGTGGGATGCTGGTTAGTGGGTCTATCATAAACTGATGGCTCTTAATCTTCCCCTTGCTCTGCTGTAAATGGGGCAGATCCATGCTAGCCTTGCTCCCACCTAAGACACTTCTCTAGTGTCCTTCCTGACCCAGACAGTGACAGATGACTTCCTAACTGGGGATGGGGTACTCAAGAGAGACCCCAACTCTGAGGCTTCTCCTCTTCCAACTTGCCTCCACTTCCCAATAGTCGATGCCTTCAGTCCTACACACACCCTTTGGGCATCTGTTGGCACTGTCTGGTGACATCAGCCAGGCTAGGAGTGGCCTAGAAACATGAGCTGGCTCCAATATTCTCCCATCATGAACATTTGTGGAGACCCAGGAGCTCTGTCAACCAAGAGGTTGCTTCCCCTTGGCAAAAACCCTATCCCCAAGCTCTCCGGTATACCAGGCCCAGCTCTCCCAAGTTTATTGTCGATCTGTGTCAGGTGCCATTTTCAGGCAGGAGGCTGTCAGGCCGCCAAACCTACAAAATGGTGGGCGGAAATCTGGGCCATACTGAACCTACAAAATGGTGGGCGGAAACCTGGGCCATAGTTTGTTCCTCCTCTTCTGCCCCACGCCTCAGCTATATCACCCCTTGCTGAAGCAACTATGGGGGCCCCCAGCATCCCAAGACACCTAATATTTTTCTTAGTGTGTCACAGCTAACGTTTCATGGAGGTAGGATCTCTCATTGGCCAGAATTGGACTCTGCTAGCTGGGCTAGTTGGCTAGCGAACCCCAGAGATCCACACATATCATTGCCTCCCCTGACTGGAATTACAATCTCATACCAGACCTTTGTTTTCTTACATGGGTCCTGAAGTCCAAAGGCAAATCCTCATGCTTACAAGGCTAGCACCTTACCCACTGAGCCATATCCCCAGTTCCAGACATGACTTTTTTTTTTTAACTTAGCATGAGCCACCACTGAGACAAATTATATAATCTTCAGAGCCTCTATTTCCCTACCTTTAAAATGGGAATGATTGCCTTAGACTTGTGAGGATAGGATAGAATAGGATAGGATAGGATACACATCTAATCTGAGACTCAGAAAATGGAAGTCCCTAATGATGGGCAGGGTTATAGTTCACTAGCTTGTATCTGTGGCCATGCTAGGCCAGGTTGACACTACTTTGTTTACCTGCCTTCTTCACAATGACACTACTTTTGTGTCTTGTATCTTAATGCCAGCACAGAGCTCGGGGCAGAACAAAATATGCCCAGATGGACCCTCCCACCATGCAAGCTTCTGTAGACGCCTGGTGCCTCTTGAATGTCACTTTCCTGCCTGTTGATCCTAACTGCCAAGCAAGGCGGCCACACTGTCATCTGTGTTGCTAAAGGCCTTCTGGAACCGCAGAACCCCAGATCCTCCCCAGGCAGATCCTAGACTCAGTGGTGAACGAGCAAAAGAGGGGATGCCACTTGGGGAAGAAACTTTGGAAGTGGCCAAGCAGGCGGGCCACTTCCTCATGGAGGAAATGACTCTGGGATGCTCAGGTTCCTGACCTCATTAGCTGTGGATTTTGCTACGACTCGGAAGTAGGCTCTACTTGTGCATCTATAAAAGAGAGTTGCCTTATGGGTAAATGAGTTCACTGTGCAAATGGTGCCAGTTTAATGGCTGAATCTCGTGCATTCGCACAAGGTTAGTTACCTTTTGCTTCATGTGACATGTTTCTAATAAACGGTTTGAATGCCACAGTCTGCTCAGGAACTTCGGGTGTAAGATCTGAGTTGACCTGACCACCAGGCAAGCCAGGGATTGCTATCTGTAGCTTGCAGGTCACACAGAGCTGGGATTGGAAACAAGCCTGTCTGGCCGCAAGTTTTGGTTAGGGTTGTGACACACCGTGTCCATCCTGAGGCTGGGTTTCTACTGGATCTCTGCTCTTTCAGCCTGTGGTTTCCAGGGACGTATTTAGAGGGCATGGGGTTTTGAGATCCAACCTTAGGGTTCAATATGTTCGTTTTCCAGGGAGGAAACTCGCATCAGAGAAGAGAGGGGACTTGTCTGAGATTATCCTGCAGAGTTAGTCAAGGTCAGAGCTGGTCCCCAAACCCATTCTGACTTTATTCCTACAAAGACTCCCCGCCTTCCCCGGGTCCTGGAGAATCCATTTTCCAGAGTTGACAGGGATGCAGGAGGTGACAGGGATGCAGGAAGTGACAGCTCAGTCTGCAAAGTGACAGTTTTGAAATCATGGGACCTGATTTCAGTCCCCAGGTCTCACAAAATAAGCTGAGCCTGGCAGCATGTGTTCGTAGTCCTAGCACTGGGGAGAGGGAGTGGGGGAGAGACAGGGGCAGATCTCTGGAACTAGCTCTGGCTGGCCAGTTACACTAATCTAATTTGTAAGTTCCAGGCCAACCAAAGAAGCTTTCTCAACAAGGGGGAAGGCTGCTGAGGAGCAATGCCTGTGGTTGAAGTCTGACCTCCGTATAAATACAAACCAGAGCTGGATCACGGGGCACGAGCTTGGGTGTCATGACAATTTCAAGGCTCACCAGAGAGATTTAATGGTTTCTCCAAGTGCCTTGGGCTGCCTGATATGGGGCCTTTATATCCAAGAGTGTTCCAGGCAGCTGAGATTAAGGGCATAGACCTCTGCCCTTTCTTTGATCCAAGTGTTTCCAAGGAGCAAGTACACACTCAAAAGTTTGTATGATGGCTTTGGGACTGCCACCTCAACACTATCACCATGGAGCTGTTTCCCTTGCAGCCTGTTATGGAGAAGAGGCTTCCTGTGGGCCTCGTTGCAAATGCCTCTCTGACACACACAACCCTCCTTTTAGAGTGATGGTTCTCAGCCTTCCCAATGCTGCAACCTTTTTTTTTTTTTTTTTTTTTTTTTCCAGAGCTGGGGACCGAACCCAGGGCCTTGCGTGTGCTAGGCAAGCGCTCTACCGCTGAGCTAAATCCCCAACCCAATGCTGCAACCTTTTAATATGGTTTCTCATATTGTGGTGACCCTCAACCATAACATTATCTTCATTGCTACTTTATAACTGTAATTTTGCTGCCATTATGAATCATAAGGAAAATATCTATGTTTTACGATTGTCTTAAGGGACCCCTGTGAAAGGGTCCTTTGATCCCCCCGCCCCCCAGGTTGAGAACCACTGCTTTGGAGGACAGAAAGAACAGCAAAGCATGTGGCTGGTGTCTAATGTCTAGTGACATTTCTTTGTTTCCGTGGCATTTATTTTTGCTGATAGCACATCTGGGTGTTTTCCAACAGATTTCCCTGTGAGCCGTGAGGATTCCTTTCTACAAATAAACACGAGACCACTTTAAACCATCATTTAAGAAAGTTTAAAGGGTGGTAAGACACTGGTGGCCTGGAATGCTAGCCCACAGGGACTTCTCAGCACTAGTCTAAGGCCAGGCACAAGTCATTGAAATTGATGGCTTCAGTCTGTGATCCAGGCATAGGGAAGGTGAGCTGGTTCTTAGATGGGTTTTTCTATCAGATCCTCCAGCCCTGCCCTGATCAGTCAAAGTCACTCACTAACTCACTGACACCCTCTCCCTCCTTTGTTTCTTTTCTCTCTCTCTGTGTGTGTGTGTGTGTGTGTGTATCTTTTTTTGATTCTTCATTTCTTTCTTTCTTTCCTATGTATGATTGTGCTACAGTACATACATGGAGGTCAGAGAACAAGTGAATCTCTTCTCTCCTTCCACCATGTGGGTCCCAGGGATCTAATTCAGGTCACCAGGTTTGGCTGAGCCATTTTTTCAGAACGCCCCCTCTCCCAATCCCCGTCTTCTGCTTATTCTTCCTTGTCTTAGGGGAGAGCTTGGGGTGTTTAGCTTTGGAATCTAACAGCCAAAGCCTGCCTACATCATGAGCATTCTCGTAAGAAAGTGAGGCTGATGTGGGCAGCACAGAAGGCCTTGACAAACACAGAACAAACTCCGGGAGCTGTTGGCAATGTATCTCAGTCCTCACAGATCATTCTGAAACCATCTGCATCTGCCTAAATGTGTGCCGGTTTGATCGAGTGGGATGGCCACCAGTGTACCAGCCATGCTAATTGTCTCCTATCGGTTGTTATCTGTAGCCAGACTGCACAAGAAGCCAGGTGATGTCTAAGCGTGTCCTGTGTCACTGATGCATCTGGGAGCTGCATTAAAGGTAGGAAGAATGGGACACAGAATGGAACAGGGAAAAAAGGACACACGCTAGATTGTAATCCCCCAGGTGATGACACAGACATAGAAAATTAGTTTTTTTTGTCCTTTGTACCCAGAAACTGCTGGTCAAAGGACTGCCCAGTTGGAGGACAAAAAGGCACAGCATGGTTATTGACAGCGCAGAAGAATTACATCTTTTATTTTGATAAAACGACAAAGCCAACCTCAACCGAGTCCACTGAGATGACAAATTCTCTCTGATCGAGAAAGCCCCAACCTCTCGCACATCTCTACAGGGTGGCTAGGCTTTACGAAGTGATGTGATTAAATAAACAGAACCTTCTAGTATTTCTGGAGATGCATGGAGTGAAAGTTGGGTCAAATTCTGTGCATTAGTATGTTAGAATCCTGTGTGTGTGGTACTTGGAGACATGTGGCCCTCAGAGCTTCTCGTGCATATGATGGAGTAACTGCTTTCAGTTCGAGGTTTAATTTAAAAATTCAAAGCGGGCTGGAGAGATGGCCCAGTGGTTAAAATCATGGACTGCTCTTCCAGAAGACCTGAGTTCAATTCCCAGCATCCACATGGCAGCTCACAACTGTTTACAACTCCAGTTCCAGAGGACCTGGCACCTTTGCCCAGACATGCAGGCAGAACACCAGTGCACATAGAAATAAATCTCAAAACAAACAAACAAACAAAAAATAATAGTAATGCAAGAAGATTTGCTAATGTCTGCCAAAATCATAATTTAGGAGAATTTCATGGTCATTTATGTCAAGTCTTAGGCCTGAGAACTACCTTCTTAGGACGGCTCTGCTTTCTGCAGGGAAAGGAAAGAGATTCGTGGATCTGAGGGTTCGGCTCACAACACAGCCTTTGCCTAGCACCTGTAAGGACCTGAGTTCATCAAGGGTGTGTGTGTGCAGATTTCAGTCTTTTGATTCCTAAATTAAGTTTAGAATATCAAAGATGGGCTGGCAAGATGGTTCAGCGAGCAAAGGTGCTTACAACCTGAGTTCCATCCCTAAGATCCACATGTTGGAAGGAGAAAAACAATTTCTAAAAGTTGTCCTCGGACCTCCACATGTGCTGTGGGATACATTAATGTACACACACACACACACACACACACACACACACTATATGAACATATATATACATACATATATATATATATAATTTATCTTAACTCATTTTCAGAACTTGTTTTGTGCTTTGCATGGACACATCTCAATAACACACAATAACACAGTTACTTCTATGCTGCCATTTTGGACAGCATAGAGCTGAGGGAATTAATTAGCTAGAATTAATTAGTAAGGGGCATTTATTATTTTTAAAAATTGTTCTCTCCCACCTGGTTGTCTCAAAGGCCCCTTGAAATTATCAAGTTTATAAAGAAAAGCAAATGTTATATTTGCTATTAAGGAAAACAGATTTGTTTTTAAAAATTAAAATTTAAAATCTCTCTATGTGCGGGTGCTGGGTGTCAGGCTGGCCTCTCGCACACGCTAGACAAGTGCTCAGCCTCTGAGCAGCGTCTCCAGCCGGAAGTACATGATTTTAAAATAATTACAAACTGCCTTTTCAGGACACAAAAGACTTCACCCAGTAACTGGGAAAATGAGGACCAGGGAAGGATGAGAGCTCAGGCAATTGGCGAATTAGAAACACTGGGTGGAAACTGTAGTTCCCATCCTCCCTGCAGTTAGGGCTTCTAGTTCACAACTCAGTCTCTTTCCCACATTGGATGATCAGGACACTGAGGCCCGAATGGGGCCCAGTGGATCTGTCTCCTGATGTCCTGGTCACCCAGTAACACACAGGCCTTGCCAGGTACCAGCCCTAGGCAGAGGAGAGTTCTGTAGCTCCCAGGAGAGCTGGCATCCACTAACCCCTGGCATTCGCCAGCCCCTGACTCCCAGAATAGAACCAAGCAAGTTTGGACACCATTCCCAGACAGAAAGCTCCAGAACTCTCTTCTGGGCTTCACTTTCCTGCTCCATTTCTCCTTATTGCTCATTACTTTTTCTACCTTTTCTTTCTCTTTTCTCTTAACATCCTTTCCTAAGCACATGTGGTCCAACACAGATCTGCCATCGCATATGCAGTTCCAAAGACCTGTGCCCAGCCAATAGAGTCTGCCAAATCAGGCAGGAAGGAAGGAACATTCAGGCCCCGGGCCCAGAGACTCAGTCTCCTAGACATCACCGTGAGGGAGAGAGACATAGTGTCACTTTAGGGTGCAGTTTTCTCACACCTCCAAACCTGCCCTCTCAAGACATCCCTCCATGGGACATAGACCATCAGTCACCGATCAGAGAGTACTGACCAACAAGGGGCCTGTTCCCTGCTCAGAGTGACCGACAAATTCTGAAGAAAATAACGATTCAGAACCAGGATGTCCTTACCCCCTCCCTCATTACCCCTCTGACTGGGAGAGAGGAATGGCGCAGGCCTCAGGGCCTTGGTGGCACCCTGTCAATTGCCTCCGATTTGGTTTTGCCACCATTTATTTTCATGCTTTCCTTACCCCTTTAATTTCTGGCGAATGATAAGGCTTTTCCACTTACAACATAACCAAGTTTTCTTTCAAAACTAAACTCCTATCAGTAACTAAAAGCAGGTCAACTGACATCAACAAAGGGACAGGAAGGAGCTGAGGGTACTGATATTGTGCATGGGGCCAGGTGCAAACCATACCAAAGGGTAGACTCTGGAGCCCGCCTGCTGCTGAGGTCTTGCCTTCCCATAGACATCACCCTGGAACCATCATCTCAGACCAAGGAAGGACCAGCCACCTGTCAGCTTCAGCACAAAGGCTCGGTATTCCGCTCAGCCCCAGCCCTCATCCCTACTGGGAGGCAGCAGAAAGAGAAGGAGCTGGCTTATTTGAGACTCCAGTCTTAGCAGTCAGCAGTCTTTTCCTTATAGGTATTAATTCTGAGCCTGCTCTGGGCTGCTTAGGAAAGGCAGGGGCGGGCGGTGACACTGATGGACATGCAAGAGGTCTTGCAGTCGGCCTGGGTAGAAGGATGCTGAGCTCCGAGAGCTGCTTTGGAGACAGCTGGTCAAGAAAGTACAGCAAAAGCCCAGGCCTCTACTGTGCAAAACACAAGTCAGGGGACTCGGATGATCCAAGACAGGATCATCAAGGATCCAGACAGAAAGAAGGCACTCCTTTAGAAGTCCCCTAGTGCTCATAACCTCTGACGAGCTTCATATCCCCGTCCATCTGCCTGGGCTTCCCTTCTGTAGGGCAGACCTAACTCATTAGACCATAAGTCTGTTTCTCTACCATCTTCCTACCCCGAAATGTGAAAGCCCACCATGTACAGGGATTCCTGAGTCTCTGCTATTGCCTGTTTCTGCTAGCTTGGCCCTCAGCACTCTATGGCACCTCACGAGTGTCTGGTGACTTTGGGCATTTGCTCCAGAACCCCAGTTCAGGCTTCAAGACTACTCAGCACTTGGAGGCAGCTCAGGAACTCAAGAGCTTTCTCGATAATTTGTGTCTCAAATTAGTCCAAAAGGTTGAACCCAAAGTCACTACGAATGATGGTCTAGAGGTCCCCTGGGTCTCCCTGAATTCTGTCTCTGCTCCTGGTGAACTCCACTCTGGGGCTTAACATGGAAAATACTGTTGCTGGCTGGTCCACCTTCTCAGAGGAGTGGTTCCTTCCTTCCTGTGACATGGTGGGAGTAGGGGTGCTTCCTGAGCCCAAAGGTGAGTAGGGTTCTTCCCTCCTCAGACCTAGGACCCAAGTCAGGCACAAAGCTCATTCATCTCACTCCCACGAGGCCTTTTAAAGACGAGAGCATCATCCAACCCTTTAAAGGGTTCCTGTGTCATCTCAAGCCCCCAGCTGTTGTCACGCCAGGATGGTCTTAGTTAAAAGACTCTACAAAGGTGGCCACAAGGGAACAACTATCAAGAGGCCAAGCAGACAGGACCCGGGTCCTCTAGCACAAGCTTTAAGAGGTGACAGAAGAGATCTACCTGAGAGAACTGCTGTCAGCAATCCAGCGATCCCAAGGAAGAGCCACATGTCTGTTGCCGGCTCCAACTGCTACCCACGCCTGCCTGTAGGAAGTGCCATCCTGGTTCGGTGAGGCAGTTGTGCCACCGACGGCTTGTCTCACCGTGTGCCCTTTCTGTTCTTGTTCTCAGCGCCCTCTGTGCTACACACTCTCTCTCCTACACACAGGCCCAGCCTGTGAGTATCTCACGCCTCTACCTTCTGCTTGTGGTTTTGGTCTCCAGGAAGCCGGGCTGTTGTTACAGGGGTGCTGTTACAGGGGTGTTGAGCGGGGGAGCCCAAGCTGCCTTTCATAAGCCCACCAACCAAAGTGAACCCTGAGACTCACAGAGGCCCATGTCCAATGAGCACATCCCTGGGGGTCTTCCAAAAAAGACAACGAGGCTGTGCCTTCTTCCTTTGAGACGAAGAGACAGTTCACTCCCAGAGATGCTCTAGTGTCTGGTGCTAGAAGAGTGAATGAATGCTTCCCTGCTGCCCCTCCCACAGAATCCAGCTCCCATGGGATTTGGTTCCAAGGTTTGTGTTCTCTTTGGGAATGTGGAGACTAAGAGGCAGGAGGATAGGGTCTTGATGGACTTTCCTTTGCTTGTGTGTGTTGAGGGGTATGCCATGTGTGCAGTGTGTGTACACGTGTGTGTGCATGTGTGCGTGAGCGTGTGTGCATGTTTGTGTGTGAGAAAGTATGCCCATGTGTGTATGGTATGTGTGTGGTGCCTGTATGCATGTGTGTGGTATGTATGTATGTGTGTGTGTGTGTGTGTGTGCACGCACGTGCGTGTAAGCTTGAAGCTGATGTCAGGAGTGGTCTTTTTTTTTTTTTTTTTTTTTTTTTTTGGGGCTGGGGACCGAACCCAGGACCTTGCGCTTCCTAGGCAAGCACTCTACCACTGAGCTAAATCCCCAACCCCCAGGAGTGGTCTTTAATTCAATTGTTCTCTGTTTATTTATTGAGGTTGGGTCTTCACTGAATCAAGAGCTCCCGATTCCACTAGTTTAGCTTACCCTGGGCCCCGTCTCTGCCTCCCAAGTGCTAGGATTACAGGAGGCTGCCATACCCGCCAGGCTTTAATAAAGGTTCTGAAAGTCTGAGCTCTGCTTTTCATGCTTCTGTGGCAAACTACTGAGCCATCCTGGGGAGCACATAGAAAGGGTCTAAGCTTTTCCAAAAGAAACCCTAGAGAATAGGGGATCTAAGAGCAGGATTCCCCCACCTCCATGCGTCCCAACCCAGGTGGAAGTTGCCCAGAGGTGCCAAAGAATCTGGGTCCCACCGTTGAGGACTGTTGGCTGGTTATGTTATAAGGACTGGGCCCCACCGTTGAGGACTGTTGGCTGGTTATGTTATAAGGATCTGGACCCCACCGTTGAGGACTGTTGGCTGGTTATGTTATAAGGACTGGGCAGGAGGGCAGCAGGTTCTCAGCAGATGGCCGCGCAGGGAGGCTGCTGGGGAAGGAAAAGATTCAGGGAGGAAAGGGCTAGAGTGGGAAGGGCCAGGCTACCTGGAAGTGCTGAGTAGTGCTAGGAAGTAGACTGTGTGCAGTTAGCTCACCAATGAGCTCCCCTTGGAGCACATAGTAGGTGTTAGACAAGTTTTGTTGAGAGAATGCGGGAATGGATAATTTGGCTCTCTAAGCAGAACTCTATATATAGAGTCTAGGAAGAGACCGGTTCCCCATTCCAGCCGTGCCTCATAGACACGACATTTTCTGGTTCTCAACTTCCTCCATTCTAGCTTGTTTTCATTTCTTCACTTGTGTAATGGAGAGGATTTCTCCCACTGGTAGGAGGGTCCCACCAGCTGAGGGGATATTTGATGTGGCAAGTTGGGAAGCCATGGTGAATCAGGCCCCTCCCACAGTGAGACCCCGCCCAGCTCAGAGGGAGCAAGGGGCAGGAATGAGTTCTGGCACCGGCTGAGGGCGCCCTCTAGTGAAGAGTGTCTGGAAGCACAAAGGGCCCCGGGGCATATGCAGTATTGTCTGGCTTCCAGAGTCCACTCCACTCATCGCCGGAGGCTTGGAAGTGTGCAATCTTGGAGTCACTCCATCGGAAGAAAAGAGATGGAACAACTTCCCCGCTTTCAAGAGGCATAGAACTTACAAGAGTGAGATGACTCCGTGGGTAAAGGCGCTTGCTGCCAAGCCTGATGGACTGAGTTCCATCCCTGGACCCACGGACCCGCACCACATGATAGAAGGAGAAAACTAACTTCTGGAAGTCTCCCTCTGACGACTGACTGACCCCCACGCATTCACCCACACAGACACGCAAATTCTAAAAAAAAATTAGTGGATCCAAAACTAGAATGGAAAAGAATTCTTCTCTAAATCCAAATGAAAAGAGTAAAGACAAAGTGGGTGTTCCTGGGAGGGAACTAGGTACCTCAAGGCAGGACAGCAGAAGATGAGTGTTATTGTGGCTAGAAGGACATGATATACTCCAAGCCACTCATGTTTCGTGGGCGTGAAGCTTAGAGCAGGAAGCTAGAAGATGTGTCCAGTTGGATGCTCAAATCAGTGAAGTCATATTTATTTTTAACTCTTAGAATCAAGACCTTTGGCTCTCAATTTGCAAAGGACACCAGTGACTCTCTGGGCTTGTGGAATGCAGGCATTTTCACTATCTCCCCACTGATCTTGGCCCAGCAAAATGAGGAAGGGATGGGTTTCTAAGCAGAAGGAAGAGAAACCCCACAGAAGTAGCCCAACTCCAGGCATTTGTCACGGCATGTGCACACCCCACTCCATACACACACACACACACACACACACACACACACACACACACACACACAAGGCAGGGTTGGTGAAGTGAATCGTAATGTGAAATTTAACATCATCATGGCTTCACAGAGACTAACGCTGAAACCCAGTCATCCATCCTGTGCTTTAAATGTGTCTTTCCCACTTATGATTTTGTACTAACATGCATGGGTCATCTGGAACAGTCTGGTTCATGGTTCCTTGAATTAAGAATTCTTTACCTCTTTCATGTATCAATGCACTTTATTGCACAATATCAGGAAGTCAAAATCCCTATATCTCTGACCCCATCCAGGAGCTTCGGTTGCTGGGAATCTGTCTATATCATGGTGGCCAGAGTTTTCTAAAACTCAGAGTTCTCACTTAAAAGCTACAGTTTCCTCAGTAGCAACAACTACTGCGAGTTGTTTCCCTTGTTATGACAGACTCGCTTTCTTCCCTTCCAAAACACTGCCTGACAGTTTCTTCAGTCTGAACAACTATGGGTCTAAGAAAATTTAGCATTCCTTTCTTGGAGATTTATTTTATTAGTGTGTGTGTGTGTGTGTGTGAGAGAGAGAGAGAGAGAGAGAGAGAGAGAGAGAGAGAGAGAGAGAGAGAGAGAGAGAGCGCACATGGGTGCGGTGCCCTTGAAGGCCTGAAGAAGACTTTGGATGCCCTGAAGCTAGCTAGAGCTACAGGAAGTTATGGGACACCTGCATGGGTGCTGGGAACTGGATTCCAGTCCTTTGCAAGAGCAACAACCACTCCTAACCCTCTTCATGTCTCCGGTCCCCAAACATGGCATTCTTTAAAAAAGAAAAACGAATTTAGCCAGTTCAGCGGAAAAGTTCCAGAACAGAGAGTCGGGAGCGTGCTTAGATGCAGCCACTGTGCACAGCACTCTGAAGTGCTTAGTGCCTCTGTGCTCACTACTTCTGTGTCAACTCAACAGAAGCTACAGTCATCTGAGGGGAGAGAGCCTCAGCTGATAAACTGCCTCCATAAGATTGGACTGTAGCCAAGCTCCTAGGCCATTTTCTTAATTAGTGAAGTAGGGAAACCTAGACAATTATGGGTGGTGCCACTCCCTGAGCCGATGGTGCTGGGTCCTATAAGAAAGCAGGCTGAGCAAGCCACGAGGAGCAAGCATTCTTTTATGGCCTCTGCACCGGCTCCTGATGCCAGGTACCTACCTGTCAAGTTCCTGCTTGACTTCCCTCAATGAACTGTGATTCAGAATACATGCACCAAATAAGCCATTTCCTCCCCAAGTTGATTTTGGTCACAGTGTTTCATCACAGAAGTAGTAACCTTAACTACAACAATCTTCTTCCTATTTTGTTACACATAATGTATGTAAAGATGTGTGCCCGTGGCCTGTAATTACTTTGTGTGTATGATGTATACGTGTGTATAGTTGAATATGCTTGCCCTCTCTCTCTTTCTCTCTGTCTCCCCCTCTGTCCCCCCCCCCCGTATGTGTGTGTAAGAAGTGGAGGTCAATATCAGGTGTCTTGCTCAGTTTCTCTACACCTGACTTTTCTAGACGAAAAAAGGTCTCTCACTAAACCCAGAGCTCACCAATTCTGCTAGTCTGGCTGGCCAGCAAGCCCTGAGGATCCTGTCTCCACTTCCCCAGCTCTGGGAATAAGGCAGCATGGTCCCATACACACTTTTTATGTAGTTTCTGAGGTCTCCAACTTGGCTTCTCATGTTTGCATTGCAAGAGTTTCACCCACTGAGGCCTCTTTCCAGGCCCTGGGGTGGTGGCTTTCTGATATAAACAGTGCTACTATTTCTCTGAGGACATCAAGTAAACCCAGCTGTCACCCCTATTTTCTCACTCCGTGTAGGAGTGTTTAATCCAATGGCTACAGGGATTTTTTTGAGATTGCCACATATTTGACTCTGTGATAATCAAAACCTCACAGCCACAACACAATGAGCTCTGGGAAATTAGGGGCAATGTCACCCACCAATGTACTTAGAAAATGCTTTGATTTATGACTTTTTTTTTTTTTGTCCTGTAACTGTGAAAATTTCCATGTTGAAACTGTTTCCATGTTGAAACTTGTTATTTGGGGTGACTTGAATCCATATTTCCTACCATGGTCACTAAAAGTCAGCTTAAGAATGAACTATCTCGGCCAGGCACTGGTGGTGGCACGCACCTTTAATCCCAGCACTGGGAGGCAGAGGCAGGCAGGTCTCAGAGTTTGAAGCCAGCCTGGTCTACGGAAGACTGAGTTCCAGAACAACCGGGGATATACAAAGAAACCCTGTCTCAAAAAACAGATGGGGCAGGGAGAGGGAGAGGGAGAGGAGAGGGGGAGGAGAGGGAGGGGGAGGGGAGGGAGGGGGAGGGAGAGGGGAGGGAGAGGGAGGGAGAGGAGAGGAATACTGTGTTTTACAAGTATGAGCATCTCAGTTTGGGTCCCCAGAACTCACTGTAAATGTCAGGTGGTGGTGGCAGCCTGCTTGTAATTTCAGCTTTAGTGGACAGACTCATAAGATCTCAGAGTAAGCTGGCTATTAAGAGGAGCCATATTGGTGAGCTCTGGGATTGATTGAGAGACCCTGCCTCAGTGAGTGAGAACCATGCAGAATGAGTCCCAGCATCAACCTTAAACCTCTACATGCAAGAGCACTATCCCCTAATATGCCCCCCATTCATGCCTACAAACACACATAATGCACACACTCACAGAAGAAGAAAATAGTAAATTACCTCTTATCCCAGTTGAGGGCACAGCTGTGTTTTGCACTAACAGTCTACACGTGGTGTCATCATTGCCCACATCCACGTCAATGGCTCCCTGTAACTTCCCGTCTGGGCATTTGAACCTTAGATCACAAGTCCAATGGTGAGGCCACACACAGTGATACCCTAACCCTTCTGCTGCCATTCCCTGGGTCAGTGGTTCTCACCCTGTGGGTCACACAGAGGCTGAATGACCCTTTTACAGGGGTCTTCTCCTTAGACCATCGGAAAACACAGATATTTGCATTACAATTTATAACAGTAGCAAAATTACAGTTGTGAATTAGCAACAAAAATAATTTTATGGTCGAGAGTCACCGTGACATGAAGAGCTGCATTAAAGGTGCGGCATTAGGAAGGCCGAGAACCAATGGCCTAGGTTTCCATAACGTATGACCACAGACCTGATGATTTCAACAGCAGAGACTTAGCGGCATCAACCAGCAGATATTTATCTACTCCATCCGCTTATCTACAGGAGAATGACTTTCGCCTCTCGGAATGTTGTACCTGGAGGCATTTTCAATGGTCACAACAAACATCTGTGCTGTTTAATGTCCTCCCAGGATCCACCCAGCTCCTGGAGCTGTTGAAAGGGAGTGTAAACTTTAATAGGTGGAGCTTGCAGCCTACAGAGATTGTCACTGTCATCTGTTAGCATTTAGAATCACTTAGGAAACATACCTCTGGCATGGCTAGGAGGGTGTTTCCAGAAAGGTTTAACTGAGCAGGAAAGACCGACTTTGAATGGGCATCACTATTCCTTAGGCTAATGTCTGGACCTGAATTAAAAGCACAAAAGGGACTGAGTACCAACATTCATCCCTTCTGCTTCTTGACTGCAGACAGAGAGTAACCAGCAGTAACCAGCTGTCCCTTTCCTGCCACCTTGCCTTCTTGTCATAGTAGAGTGTAGACAGTACCCGAAAACTACAAACCAAAACAACCCCCTCCTTAAGTTGCTTTGGTTGGGTGTTTTGTCAACAGCAATAATAAAAGAAGCTCATACAAAGGTCTTCTGGTCATAAGGAGTGCCCTGTGACAGGGGACTATCCTGGCTTAGCTTAGCTAAAGTCCCTGAGAAGGGATTCTTCAACTGACACATCGTCCAAATCAGTTGTGCTCTCCATGTCTGTAGGAGACTGTCTTGAGTGTGAATTGACGGAGAAGGGCCCAGCCCACTGTGGGTGGCACCATTCCCTGGGAAGGTGGTCCTGGCTGTATGAGAAAAATATTTTTTTATCCTCTTCCATGACTTCTTTGTCTTTTTGCCTATATCCTGCCTTTCTTTGTCATCTAATGTTACCATTTCTTGATCTCTGCTCTGTTATTCTATATATACACTTAACAGCTATTACATATATACATATATGAATTATAGGCTAAGATCCACATACGAGGGAGAACATGTGGTTTTTTTCTTCTTGAGAAAGTGACCTCATTTAATATTATACTTTCTAAGTCCACCCATTTTCCTGAAAATTTCCTGACTCCATTTGTTTTGGAACTGAATAACTTTCCATTTTTCATTATCCATTCACATGTTGATAGACACCTAGGTTGGTTCTATTTTCTTGCCATCAGAAACAGAGCATCAATAAACATGGGTAAGCCGATATCTCTAATAGGTTACGGAGATCTCTGTGTGCGTGCCGCAGGAGGGCAATAACTGGGTTATTTGGCACTTCTTTTCATTTTCTGTCCAAACTCATTCCCACAGTGGCTACATTAGTTTGCATTCTCACCAGCAGTACGTCAGGTTTCTCCCCTCTCCCACATCCTCTCCAACAATCTATTGACAGATTTCTTGTTGGCGGCCATTCTGACTGGGGTGAGTGGTATTTCAAGGTGGTTTAATTTGTGTTTATCGGATGACTGGGAGTGTAGAACACTTCCCAAAACAGTTCTTGGCTTTCCACGATCCTTCCTTTGAAAAACGTTCATTTCACTAGCTCGCCTCGTATTTCACTAGTTTCACTTAGTGTCTTGATTTCTGCGGTTCTTTGTAAATTCTAAGTATCGTCCCTGAAATGCAGTTCATAATACTTTCTCCCATTCCTTGGGCTGTCTGTTTGCTCTGCTGATGGCTTCCTTTGCTGTGCGGAGAGACTTTTTAACTTGCCATGCTGCTGTCTGATGATACTTCAGACTCGCTGCTGTGCTACTGGTGTTCTGCTCAGAAAGTTCTTGCCTACCCCAATGCCACAAAAATGCTTCCTATGTTTTCACCTAGAAGTGTGAGCATTTGGAGATTTAGATCAATATCTTTGATCCATTGCTGACTGGGGTTTTTTTTTTATGTAAGATGAAAATTTTGAATATAATTTCATTATTCTGTAGGTGAATATCAACTGTCATATTAATTTTTGTTGATATTGCCATAAAAATGTAACTGATAGACAAACTGTAAAACCCTAAGAGAAGTTCCATAACCTCAATAGTCATTCTAGCTTTATAGAAGTTAATGGAGATGTATATAGTTCAAGATGAACTGTTCTAGTTTAATTTCTTGAACTGTGACAAAATACCACCCCCCCCAGAGTAGCTTAGGGGACAAAATCAGTTTTGGGGGCTCACAATTCCCTGTTACAGTTTATCATAGCGGAGAGATCATAGTGGCGGAAGCTCAGAGCAGATATTCATACCATATCCACAATCAAGAGCAGAGAAAAGCAAACGAATTGAAGCTTGCTTGCTTGTTTGCTTAATTGATTGTGTTTAGCTTGGTTTCTCTATTCTTATGGAGTTCCAGACACCCTGCGTAGGGAATGGCACCACCCACAATGAACTAGAACTTCCCACATTGTTTTACTTACAAGATAATCCCCACAGAAAAGCCCGCAGGCCAACCCTTTGTAGACACTCCCTCTTGGAGACTCTCTCCCCAAGCGATTCAAGTCTTGTCAAGTTGACATAGGTAACCGTCACACTAATTAAGGTATAGACATGTATTGGCCCTCTAATACATGCCAGCCGCAGGACTAAGTTATCTCATTTTAATGCTTACAAAGAATTCTAATGTAAGTATGGTTCTCCTGTAGTTTTCAGATAATAAACTTAAAGGATTGACTGTAAAGGCTTCTGACTGTGCCTGTTTTCAAGTTGGTCAACTCCAGAGTTTGTTCTCTTGGAGCAGATGGGCATGTCTCTAGGTGCTGAAGCACAGAAAAGAAAATGTAACCCCTGCTCCCCAAAGTATCTAATCCCCTTAAGAAATAGATGAGCAGACAGCATGAGTCATTGTGGGCGTTCTGAGGGGTAACCCAACCTCCCTGGAGAAATTAGGGAGACTTTTAAGGAAAGGAAACTACGGAGTCAAGTAGTGGGGGACCATAGTAATGATTCATGGAAGGTTCTAGGCTTTCCATGGGTCAAGATGCAGATGAATTGGAGCTGGAAGCTGGGTAGACAGTGGAGTGATCCAGGAAGTGTAGAAAGAGGAGAGAGAGAGAGAGGTAAAGCTCTGGGTGGGCACAGGAGGTTTCACCAAGGTTGAACAATGGAGTTCTAACTAGTCCAAACACCAGAGAGGAACCTGAGGCTTGACTATCAGCTCTTGTTCCATTCACTAGAGGCATCCAGTCCTCCTAGTGGTGGTGGGAAGGGAGTAAAGCCAAGTCTCTAAAGCCTGTCCTGTGGCAACAAAGAGCTGCATTCTGTTACTTGCACCCCCAAGAATGGGCGTGTTCATTCCCTTCCCTTCCCTTTTACCCCCAGGAACTCAGAATCCTCATGCTCCAGGCTGGTAGGAACTGGAGTCACAGGATACACCATCATGCCCAGTGCCATGGTTTTCTTTGTTTGCTGCTTTTGATTTCTCTAAGCACAAGAGAAAGTGTTCTCTTCCTGGATCCCTGAAGATGACTGGCAACAAGTGAGTGTTACACTTTGTCTGTGGCTTCTGGATCGGCATTTGTCACCTCTGCCTACCTCCATGGCTGATGAAGGAAGGAGTTGGGTCTTATGTGACTTGAGCTTCATTGACACATCTTGGTGTCAGAGGATCCTGAAATGTCCTCCAAGAGAAGAAGGGGTGAGCTGTTGGGAATGGCCTCTTCTGTCCCTGTCTCTGCCTCTGCCTCTTTCTTTCTCTCTCTGTCCCCCTCCTCTTTCTATGTAGGCCAAGTTGGGTCTGAACATAGAGATCCACCTGCCTCTGCCTCCTGAATTCTGGGGTTAAAAGTATGTGCCTCCATTCCCGGCCTAGCCTTTGTCTATCTTAGTCAAACTATATTACCCCTCTCTACAGTGAATCATATGTGTCCATGGATTCTTCTTCTCTGTCACAGCTGGGCTTCTGCCCTGATATAAAGTGCTAAAAACTGGGATGAAAGGCTGGAGAGACGGCTCAGACATTTAGAGCCTGGCTGCTTTGCCAGAGAAAAGGTTTGGTTTGTTTCCCAGTGCCCACATGATAGCTCACAACTGTCTTTCACTCTAGCTCCAATGAATGTGATACCCTCTTCAGACCTCTGAGAGGACCAGGCTCTCATGTGGTAAACATACATACATACACACATACACACATACACACATACATACATACATACATACATACATACATACATACATGCAAAACATTCACACACATAAAATAAAAAATAAATACATCTTTAAAAATAAATGAATGAGGGGCTGGAGAGATGGCTCAGTGATTAAGAGCACTGGCTGCTCTTCCTAGAGGTCCTGAGTTCAATTCCCAGCAACCACATGGTGGCTCACAACCATCTGTAATGGGATCTGATACCCTCTTCTGGTGTGCATGAAGACAGTGACAGTATACTCACATAAAATAAATAAAATCTTTTTAAAAAATGAATGAATAAAACCCAGGCTTGGGCTGTAGTTCAATTTGTAGAGTGGTAACCCAGCATGCCCAAGGTCCAGAGTTTAATTACCAGCACCACATATACTGGGCATGAGGACAGACACCTACAGTCCCAGTACTCTAGAGGTGGAGGTGGGAAGATCAGAAATTCAAGGCCATCCTTGGATACACAGTCTGAGTTACAGACCAACCTGGCCTACATTGAGACCTTGTCTCAAAAACCAAGCAAAAGGGGAGTTGAGAGTTAAAGAGCACTGACTGCTCTTCCAAAGGACCCAGCACCCGAATGGCAGTTCACAACTGTCTGTGACTCTAACTCCAGGGGCTCTGCAACCCTCACACAGACATATACACAGGCAAAACACTAATGCACATAACATAAAAATCAATACATATGCAAACAAAATAATAAAACAAAGTTGCACACACAAGTTTAAAGCCCAGGTGTTTGATGGTGACTCTGGTTTTTAGCAAAGGTGTTTATTTTAGCTTCTAGCTTTCTGATGTTGTCCTTTCTGCTGTTTAAGTCACCCTCATTCTTTTATTCTCTTATTCAGCCAATACTTAATGAATGGCTGCCATTGCTAAGCACTGGGAAGTACTAGGAAGGGTTGACGAATGGTTCTCAAATGTCTCTGCCCCACTAGTGTGAGTCCTTTCCCGCCAGGGGCAGAGCATAGAACAGTAACTGAACCACGGAGATTGAATGAGACAGTGTGGCCTGCTGCATGTGATGGTGAAAATCCTGTTGGGAAGCTTCTAACCTCAGACGGCCTGGGAAGGCCCCGGGAATGATCTTTACACCGACACCTAAATAAAGAGAAAGTACCCTCATGAAGGGCTTGAGGAAGAGTCTATCTTGACAAGAGACAGCAAAGCAAGGCGCCGAGCCAGCCGAAGGGCTTAGCCTGGGAGGTAAGCAGAGAGATCAGCAGACCATACTCAGTGGGTTGAGATCCAGTCAGAGGTAAGGGTCAGAGCCCTTTGAACATTTAGGTTAAGAAGTGACTGGCTCATCTTTATTTTCCGGTAAGGCACCAGAGGGATCTGAGTAAGGGGTCACTGTGATTTAGTCTGAGGTCAGGGCCCCTGTCAATCTTGTGGCTCCCATATGGCGCCACTTCCTTCCCCTCCGTTGCTTTTGCAATGCAAAGTGCATGCCAGTATTTCCCTTGAAACAGGCTGTGGTGAGCCCTGGAGCTCAGATAGCAGGATCCAGTCACTTCTCACCTCCCTTCCCCACTCCTACTGGGGTTGTCTCTAGATCTGTGAAGGGATACCTGGGACCACCAAATCCTCCACATGGCCTATGGCCTTCACAGATCCGGCGTACAGATCTTAGCGTCACCATTCCTTTTAGGTTGAAGGATCCTGACCTTCCTCCAAACATGGCTGCCTAAGCAGAAGATACCCCTCAGTGTCTGCCTGCCCCATCTAAAGTCCCCAGCTACAGTGACAATCAAACTAGCAGAGGAGGATGCTGCTTTAGGATGGGAAGGGAAACGGGTTGGAGTGAAACTGAAAGGAAGACTCCCTTCCTGTCCCTGGGAAAGCCGGCAGATCGGCTAAGAGGGCCGACGACAGCCCAGAAGAAGGGAGATTTTTTGGAAAGCTGAATGAGAAGGGACCCTGTGACCCACAGACTTTCATTTCTCCTAAATACTGGGTGACGTAGGCAGCCACAGGACCAGTGAAAAGGGGAAGCCCAGAGTTTCTTAAGCTGAAAAGGGGACAGAGACTAAGCTGGGAGGGAGAGCCAGAGGGGACTCAGGGAGGAAGAGAAGCAGTCAGGCAAAGAGTGCTGTGTGGAGGAGGTGGCAGGGCCAGGGGAGACATTGAGGCCCAGGTGATAAGAGAAGGGGACAACAATTGAGAAAGGGCAACCAAAGGGGGAGACTAGCAGGAAGGGGGGAGGGGATAGAGAAGTGGAGCAAGCAGGATGGTTGGGTGGGGTTGGGAGGGTAGACTAGGCCAGAGTGGAGGAAGGAGAGAAGACGACTAGGTAGAAAGCACGGAGTAGATGAACAAGAACTGGGAGTGGAAGGAGAGGGTGAAGAATTAAGGTGGAGATAGAAACTAGGTTGCAAGGAGAGGAACCTGAAGGAAAAAGAGAAGGAGACAGGGTTGAGAAAAGAGGGCAATTGGGGTTAAGAGAGAAGAGGGGAGGACAGAGGAAAGAGTCTGGGTCACGGAGACAGGAAGCCCACGATGTCCGCACCTCGCGCCGAACAGCAGCCGAGCAGGTCCGGAGAGAGGCAACCACTGGTGGCTCAAGGCCGGTGGGGGCCCCGACGGTGGAGGCGGACAGCAGCTGCTGCGGTGCTGCTAGTGGAGATGCTGGAACGCGCTGCCTTCTTTGGCGTCACCTCCAACCTCGTGCTCTACCTCAACAGCTTGA
This sequence comes from Rattus rattus, assembly GCF_011064425.1. Lineage (NCBI taxonomy): Eukaryota > Metazoa > Chordata > Mammalia > Rodentia > Muridae > Rattus > Rattus rattus. The sequence continues at coordinate 10,323,819 of NC_046155.1, forward strand.
ACTTCAACTGGGATGGTGAGCACGCGTCGCGGGCCACACTCCTCTTCTTAGGCGCCTCCTACCTGCTGGCTCCGGTGGGAGGCTGGCTGGCCGACGTGTACCTGGGCCGTTTCCTTGCTATTTCGCTCAGCCTGCTGCTCTACCTGGCTGCCACTGGCTTGTTGCTCACCACCATCACCGACGATGGCCGCAGATCCTTCTGTGGAGAGATGCCCGAGTTGCCACTGAAACCTGCCTGTCCATCCGCAAACTGCCAAGGCTCCTGGTCCAGCCCCTACTGCGCGACCACCCTCTACTTAGTGTTGCTTCTCTTGGCTCTGGCTGCCAGCTCCGTCAGGAGCAACCTCACCTCGTTCGGGGCCGACCAGGTGAGTGTCCAGAGTCATTGTGCCACGGAGGCCAACGGGGACTGGAAATCCTGAGATCGAGGTTCTAGCATCCAGAAGGACCTCAGGCAAACCACTTCTCTCTATTTACATCTGTTTCCTTATATGAAAACAGATGGGCTGCTCACTCGAGAGTCATGTAGGAGCCTCAGTAGGATTAACCACAGTCCCATGGCCCTCTGAGCCATGCCCCATGCCCCAGGCCTATTGGCTTTTATTTTTGAAGACAGGGTCCCATCATTCCATGCTGGCCTCCAACTCGATTTATGCCTGTGGAGAGCTATGAACTCCTGAACCTCCTGCCTCTTCCTCCCAAATGCTGCTGTGCTGCCGTGTCTGCCTCAGAGGGTGTGTGTGTGTGTGTGTGTGTGTGTGTGTGTGTGTGTGTGTGTCTATCTGTCTGTGTGGTTTTAACATAAGGTCATACTTCTGTAACCCAGATTGATCTAGAATTCATTAAGGAGCCCAGGTTGCCCTCATATTTGTGGCTATGGCCCTGACTCATACTCCTAAGTGCTAGGATTTCAAATGATGTGTGAGCCACCATCATGCCTAGTTGCTTTTCGTGTTTTAACTTGGTCCTCTTAACTATCCCCCAGGTGGGTAGTGTTGTAGCCTCTCAACTTACTTCTGATGACAGAGATCAGGTCATGAGGGACGGTGAAGCAGCTGAGTCTCGGGTCCCAGTTTGAGCCCTGTCTGAATGTGTCACTGGTACTTGGGTGCTGGTGCAGCAGCCAGCCAGCCTTTCCTCATCCAGCAGCACTAGATAAAGTCTCGCTGACATGGCTCTGTTTTGGGCAGCTGTGCACAAATAGGAGAGTTGATAATAAATACACTAGTAAAGGATATTATTAAAACAACCACACGCCGTGTGAACAATCACAGGCAGAATTCAGATTCCCGAGACTCACTGAGAGGAATGTTCCTCCTTCTGTTAACTTTACTCTTTGATTGATATCGCACTACTTACCCACTCCCAGTTGCCCTGAAACCTCGGCTTAGACAGGGGTGGCCAACTATCAACAGGGGCTAGCAGGCAAGTAACAAACCTACTCCACTGAATACAAAGGAAAGTTTATTGTTATCGAGGGTGCCACAAGGGATGGCAGGCTGGGAAGTGGCTGTTATGCTGCCTACAGCACAGGGTAATGATGAAGTGATGTGTGGGTCTCCATTTGGTTAGAATGAGTCTCTTCGTGGGCATTTCCTGGCATGTGATTTGTGCCCCATGAAAGAAGACAGCTCAGATTGGTGGTGTACAGTTCTGGGAGATTAGCACAAGGTGCTATATATAGAATTTTCTGTTGGGTAATATTAACTATGTAAATGAGTGCCTTGCAAATCTAGGTAGTTCCTGTTGATCAAAATTCAGCCCCAATCAGGTTACATCTCTGCCACTAGCAGTTGGGATTCCTGGACCAAGCTTGTAAACATTTTCTAAAGGAGATCATCTCTGCCTCCTGCCCTCTCATCAGTGGTCTTTCTGCCATATTTCCAAGGGCCTCAGCTACTAAGCATCTCTTCTCTTCTTCCTTCTGGTGGAAGAGCTGGTTGCCCCGACAACAGACCACTGAGCCTATCTATGTAACATCCACGGCTTTACTCAGTGAGTCATCTCTTGAGTTCAGTCATTGTTATTTTAACACAAAATCACTATGTATATGATAAATATTATTTCTGTGTTGGAAACCATCACAACAAATTCATTGTGCTGGAATTCTTGAATCTAAGCCCGTGGGGCCTTCAAACCAGACTTGGGTTGAAGGGCTCCTTTCCCTTCCCTCATCCCTGTGATTTTTGCGTCTTTGGGTCCTAGGATAGTGTAGACCTGGACTACCCTGAGGCAGCATAGACTTCATTGGATTCGAGTTCTTTAGAGATGGCTCTACTGCAGTGGAGAGATGGTGGGGCTGCAGGATTGGGTATAGCCGAGCACAGGACTGGCTGCTGTAGCGTTTGGGAGATTAAATAGTCAGTTAGGGACATGGGGAGTCTGGCACCATCTGGAAAAGAGCCATGCCTAGGAGCTGCGAATTCGGCACACTTGCTGATTTCAGGAAGGGCCATCCATCATTCTCCACTAGGTATTCGCTTGCGCTAGAAGGACTCATTTATATCCTGCATGGGCTGCCTGGTCTTTCCCTTCCAGTTACACTTGTCATGTGTACTTACTTTCAATTAATAAATGGAAGTAGCTGTTCATAATGGGGTGTGTTCAACTTTCTGCTTGAAGGTCCAGGCAGGGATTCTCCACAAGCTGACATGGCTATGCCCCCCCCTTCATTGGCCAAGGGTACCTTATAGAATCCCCAAGGCAGTACAATTTTAAGAACATCTGTATGGATTATAGCTTTACATTTAGATAAGGAGAAAAACATTTATCTCTTCCTCGGCATAACAGCTGCAAGGAAAGCATGGGAGAATCCTCTTAGTAAGTGGAAATATATATATTCCATGTTTGGAAAGAGTGGAAGGATAGTGATGGATTCTGAGATTTGGTGGTTATTGGGGCACGGCTGTTAGCCAGACCTGATATGGCAGGCCTGGAATCCCAGGTACTTGGGAGGATTGGGAAGGAGACTGGTAAATTCTCTATTAGTTACAGAGTGAGTTCAAGATCAGTCTCTACTACTTAGTGAAAATGTGTTTCAAAATAAAAGTCAAAGAGGGATGGGGATGTATCTCAGTGACAGAGCACATGTGTAGCACGTTTGAGGCCCAAAGCTGGACCTTCAGCACGGAAGGGAAAGGACAAAGGGGTAAGATTACATACATGCTACAAAAACACGAGGACCTGAGGTGGGATCCTAGAAGCCCTGTCAAACGCACAGTGTAAACACACATGCCTGTCACCCCAGTGCAAACTCACACATAGATAAACCTCAGGGCATGCATTCACATGCACATACTCATGCTTGTGCATGAACGCACATGCATATATGCACAAATATACAATGCATGCACATGCATAGATAAACCTCAACATACTTGCACACGCACACATATGCAGACACACAGATAAACCCCAACACATGTGTGCATGCATCTGTACACACACACACACACACACACATGCATAGATTCATTTGAGAAGTGACCCTCAGTTCCTATGACTTTTTATAAAAGCAGGGGCCTGGATCCTTCTTCTGAGCTATTGAATCAAAATCTAGGGGTCATGGTCTGGGAATGCAGCCAGTACAGCTAGCCAGAGACAGGAGGCCAGAGTGGGAGGATCCACTGTAGACTGACCTAAATCCTGGGGTGAGGTCTGACCTCGCTAAGGGGTCTGTGAAAGATGCTTTTCCATAAGGTTGGAGCCTGCTCTGGGCGCTATGCATTTAGAACCACTTCCACCCAGCTGCTCTGTTTCTCCAGCTTTGTTTGAACGTGGATAGAAGGGAGGAGGCACATCAGAGCGTCAGACTTCCACGCAGTATCAGGGTGCAACTCAAGCTGCAGGCAAAATTCTCCATCAGTCTCAGTCTAATCTTTCACTAGCCAGCCTAGGTCATCAATAGTGTGGAATGAACGGAGACTTCTATTTCGCTGATAGAAAAAAGAAAGCAATACACAGCATGGGCCGTTCAGAGACAAAGGAACAAATCAACCAGAAGTGAACAGATCGGCTTTGAAGACATTTGTTGTATGTCCTAGTTGGTGACAATGAAAAAACAATGTGTGTCATGAGCATATTAAAAACAGCTGTGTGCAAGTGTTTGCGCTGTTAACTGGCTCTCTATTCACGGATGGGCGAGATTGCTCAGCAATTAACATGCTCGAGGTGCGAGTATGAAGACCAGAGCCTGAACTCCCAGAACCCGCACAGATTGTCATTGGACTTGGTGGCCCACCTGGAATTGCAGCCTTGAGAAGCAGAGATAGGATCCCCAGAACAACCTGGCTAAGGAGACCAGCCATGTTGGTGAGCTCTGGGTTTGATTGAGAGACCCTACCTCATTGAATAAGGCGAACTAGCAAATTGAGGACAATTCCTGATATCAGGTCTCAGACCTCCATATGTACTTCCACACATGTGCATGAACACCCTCAGGACATGTGTGTAAACATGCATACAAGCAAACATGTGTGAACACATATGAATGAGTGTATGAACATACACACACACACATATACATATACATATATATATATAGATATATATATATATATATATGAGATTAGCAGTGTGCTTACTTGCTGACCCCAGAAGCATCCGTGCGGGATGTATCTGTACAGAGGACCTCCTGGGTCCTCCCTCACTCTCCTCCTTGGCTGAATGGCAGGTGATGGATCTCGGCCGTGATGCCACCCGCCGCTTCTTCAACTGGTTCTATTGGAGCATCAATCTGGGTGCCATTCTGTCCCTGCTGGTGGTGGCCTTCATCGAACAGAACATCAGCTTCCTACAGGGCTACAGCATCATCGTGGGCCTCGTGGGCCTGGCATTCTTCATTTTTCTCATCGCCACACCCGTCTTCATCACCAAGCCCCCAACAGGCAGCCAAGTGTCATCTATGCTGAAGCTTGCGTTCCAGAACTGCTGTCCCAGGTGGCAGCGGTGGCGGAGGCCCTCTTCCAGGTAACAAAGGGCAAAAGTAGCTGCCAAGCACCACCCCATGGGGGTGGGGACAAGTCCAACTTGCTGGCTTTCTGGTTCGGTTTCAGGGCTGACACTGAATGAGTCCTTCTTTGCTGTGGGTCGGAGCCATTATGACTGGGGATGGTGGTTAAACTGAAAATGATGGGGGTGCCAGTGCCGGTGTTGTTGGTTATGGGTGATTCCTTAACTAGAAATCATAAGGACAGGGCTGTGGGGACAGCCTAATCAGTAAAGTGCTTGCCTTCCAAGTACTATGAGAACCCGAGTTCCACCTCCCACCCCAGGACTTGCCGAACATCCATCTTAGCTTAATCCTTGAGCTGCAGGCCACTGAGATCATCTCAAAGAAGGCAGACGATATTCCTAAAAAATAAGACTCAAGGTTCCAATGTTATTCTCTGGCTTCTCCATGCATATGCACACATTTGCACCTGTGTAAACACACACACACACACACACACACACAATGGCTTGAGAGATGGCTTAGTTTCTAAAGTGTTTGCGGCATACACATGAAGAGCTGAATTTAGAACCCATGTAAAACGTAAGGCCCGGTCACATACATGCTTGTCATCCCAGCACTGGGGGTGGAGGGAGTGGAGACCAAAGGATAGCTGGTTCGCTGGTCAACAGCCTAGCCCCAAGTTCAATGAGAGGCCCTATTTCTATCAGGTGTTCTCTGGTCTCCATGTGCACTCATGTGATCTCTCTCTCTCTCTCTCTCTCTCTCTCTCTCTCTCTCTCTCTCTCTCTCCTTCCTTTCCCTCCTTCCCTCCCTCTCCCTCTGTCACACACAAATTTTAAAACATGTTAATAGGTGAGAAGGAATTAAGAAAGATACTCAGTGTCACCTCTAGCCTACACAGGAAAGTGCACATATAATGTTGTAATTTTATCTGCTGTGACAAACACCAAGATCAAAAGTAACTTAGAGAAACTGGGCGGTGAGGGTATGCGGGTCTTTAATCCCAGCACTGAGGACGCGGAGACAGGTGGATCTCTGTGAGTTAGAGGCCAGCCTGGTCTACAGAACAAGCTCCAGGGCAGCCAAGGCTACCCAAAGAAACCCTGTTTAGAGTAACAAAAAGGGGGTGGGGGTGGGAAGCAACTTAGAGGAGGATAGAGTTTGTTTCAGTTTACAGGTTACAGCCTGTCACTGAAGAAAGTCAGGGCAGGAACTTGAGGCAGAAACCATGAAGGACTACTGCTCTCTGCACTGCTTTCATGCTGGCTTTTTAAAATACAGCCCAGGACCACCTGCCAGGGAATGGTGACCAACCACAGTGGGCTAGGGACTCCTACATCAATTAAAAAATCTGAACAATTTCCTGTAGATGTTCCTGTAGGCCAAGCTTATTTGGGCAACCCCTCAGTTAAGAGTCAGTTAAGACTCTCTTCTCAGGTGATTCTAAGCCGTGTCAAAAAGTTGACAGGTAAAGTTACCTAAGATACCTGTGCTCATGAACTGAACAACAGCCTGCATGCACATACATATACACATATATACACACAAAACATATACACAAATACACACATGTACACATACACACAAACACATATACACACATGCATACACAAATACATATATACACATATGCATAGATACACACACATATACACACACAAATACACATACATACATGCACACACATGCACACATACAAACATGCACACACACACACACACACACACACACACATTAAGTAAATGAAGTTTTTAAAGACTGGACGGAAAGGATGGAAGTTGACCACCAAACATTTCCATGGACACTGGTAATCCACTTCTCTCGGGTATGATCTCATGAGGGAGGAGCCATGCCAATTGCTTTCTGAATATTCTATTTCACTTAATAACAGGGTTGTTTATTATAGAATAACTAGGTCAACCGTAGCTCCACCTTTGACCTTTGCTCTTTGCCCTTTATCCTGAGAGTACCCGATATTTTTCTTGTCCAAGAACCTTGTGTCATCCTTTGAGACTCGAGAAAGGATAACATCTCTCCAAAGACTCAGATCATATCTGAGGAAGCTTCCCTGCGGCCGTCATGTTATCTGCCCATCCTGCTGTCATTGCCAGCCCCGTGGCAGTCTTTATTTTTACTGCCAATCCCATTAACACATCACCACTGCTGCCAAGACCATCTCTGTCCTCTGGCATTCTCTTTCCTTCTTAAAATTGTGAATGCATGTGTATATCTATGTGTGCATGTGTGTGTGTGTGTGTGTGCATGTGAGTACATGTGTGTCTGTGTGTGCATGTGTGTGTACATGTGTGTGCATGTGTATGTGTGTGGGTGTGTGTGCGTGTGTGTGCCTGTGTGTGTGTGTGTGTGCGTGCATGTATATGTGTGTGCGTGTGTGTGCCTGCCACAACATCCATATGGAGATCATACTTGTCGGAATCAGTTCTCTCACACCATATGGAGCCTGGGGATCAAACTCGGGTGGTGAGACTTAGTGGCAAGAACCTCAGCCTATGGAGCCATCTTGTACCTTCAGTCTTTTTAACTGGCTTACGAGATGGCAGGTTTCCTTCTGGCATTTTGATACACCCTAAGTTTTTGTTAGCCCTTCCCTTCATCTCTGCCCCACTCCTCACCCTGCCCTTCTGCCCCGTCCTCCCTTCCCACTTTCTATCACATGCATTCTATCGCCCTTCCTAGCCCCTTTCTTAAGCTTCTTGTGTTCTCCTTTCTTGGTCCCCTTTCTAGTTTCCTAGCATCTAAGTCCAATAACACATCATATGCACGTGTAGCAATAGTTAGCAGCTGGGATCCACTCATGAGAGACACCATACAGCATTTGTCTTCCTGAGCCTGGGTTACCTCACTTAATAGGATACCTTCCGTATCCATCCGTTTTCCTCAGATCTCATAATTTCATTGTTCCTTACAGTTGAATAAAATTCTATCATGTACAATTGGCTATTTATGACACGCAGAGCTGTCTCTAATTCCTGGCTGGACCGAGTCCCAGCCGGGGTCAGTGGGATCTAGGGCAGAAGGAAGATGCACCAGCCTTCCCCAGCCTGCGTGGTTGCTGAAGGGCAGTCAGTGAAGTGCAGGTGCCAAGGAGTCTGGTGGTTTTAATTAGCTCTTACTGCCTCACAGACCCCACCACAGCTAACTGACTCACGCAGCAGCTTTTCATCCTCTCTCAAATGCTTCAGGTAACCAGGGTTAGCAGGGCTTGTCTCCTGCTGCTCTTGACATCACCAGGTCATCTGGGAGCTTCGAAGGGCTTAGATTCTAGAACATTCTCACACAGTGGAAATAGATGGTGAGGTCAAAGCTCAGCTGGGACTGCTGATGAGAGCCTCGGTTTCCCCTTCCCGTGGCCTTGTCTGTTGCTTGCACTTCTTTGGGGATGGTGTCTGGGATGTGAGAAGACAGGATTGTAAGGAGGAATGTTTCAGACGGTGGGAGGCAGAAGCTGTGGGTCTTCTTAAGGCTTACAGAGACTTGCATTTGCAAAACATGGCATGGTGCAGATGTTGCAAAGCTTGCTTGAATCTGGCAAGAGAAACAGATCACAGTGCTGGTAAGGAACCGCACTGGATCTGGGAGGGAAGGAGCTGAGGGCAGCTGTCCCTGAAGAAGACCAGCTGGACATTTTCCATTTGGAGTCTCAGAGGACAGCTCAGGACTTTCAGATGAGGACGGTTCAGAAACCCTGAGGGCAAAGGGTAAAGGTCGTGGTGGTGGTCAGTCCATCTGGTCTCCTGGTAATGGTTCTTCCGTCTCTGCCTCTCTGCTCTCTACCTCACTGTTAACTCCACTCAGGATAGACTTGGGGTCAGCAGCAAGGGAACGGGGGTACACCAGACATGTGCCACATTCTGAGTTGGGTGTGTGCTAGGATTTCCATGGTTCTTGTGGTAAACGGATGCCACGGATCAAAAAATGAACACCCCCCCCGACTGTTTTCCTCTGATCCTGGTTTTACCACCCCCAATCCAAACGCTGTATAAGAAGAAGTATAAGTCTGAGGCCACCTGTGATAGCTTGGGTGCCATTGATCACCTTACTCGTGGGGGTGATAGAGTTGCTGGGTAATAGAGTTGCTGCTAATGTTGTTAACAGTGTAATGGAGGGGAGGAGTGTCTGGGGTAAGGGGGATCTGGGACTTGGTCCTCTCCATTCACTGTGTTGGCCCGGGGGAATAAACTCAGGTTAAAGGCAAGTGTCCCTACCAGCTGAGCCATCTCACTGCCCTCCCTACCCCCATCCCCACCCCTCACACAATGGGGATCCTGGGAAGATGGTGGAGGTAGAAACAGTGGCCTTGGTCCTAGAGAGAGTCAAGTCCTGGCAGTCTTTTTTTTTTCTTTCCCTATTGCCTTAAAGGAACTCTGAAGGTGCCCACCTGTTGCCTGACCAGAGGTCTAACCAGCCTGGACCTTCTCCACAAGAAGATATGGCCAACTTCCAGGTGCTGTTGAAGGTCCTGCCTGTGATGGTGACCCTTGTGCCTTACTGGATGGTGTATTTCCAGGTAGGCATCTCTGCCTTCTGACCAGGGGCCTGGTACCCAGCCCCTCATGGGCTCAACCTCTGCCTCAGAAACCCATAGCATTACTTCTCCAGAGTAATGGTGTGTGTGTGTGTGTGTGTGTGTGTGTGTGTCTGTTTAGACTTCACTCACATTTGAGTGTATATATGTGTGCATGTGCTTTGACATGTGTGGAGTCAGGGCAGCAACCTAATCCATTCCTAACCCCCAGGTAACAAGGCCATTGCCACCTACACCCTCTTAGTTGGAGAGAGCCTAAGATCTCTATCATAGCCTGCTTGTCTAGGGTGGCACTGACTGTCCCACAAGATACAGGGCTATGGGCAAGATGTCCATAACAGCTGCCAGGACATTGACATCCTTCTGCAGTGGTCGACAAGTGGCTGCTGACCCAAGTGACCCCAGAGCACTGCCTGTATGGCCCCCTGCCAGGAGTCTCATGGAACTCCTGCATTTCAAGGCAGTTAGACCGGCAATGTCTGGTACAGCGAGGGCTAAGGGCTGAGGGTTCCAAACCTATTCCTTCCAGCAGCTGTTTCCAAAGCCCTGTGGCACAGGTCAGTACCTCTCCACTGGCCCACCTTTAGCACTCAGCTGGGCTTCACTGTTAACTTCCAGTGGAGACAATCATGTTTCCCATTTCAATAAACACTTACCCATACCCACCTGCGTGAAACCTAGAGACACAAAGGGGAAGAGCATATGGAGTGGCTGCAGCTAGGTCTGGGATCATCTGTGGGCACTGCCCATGGCCTGAGAACACCAGAAGACTCCATCCCCAAGCTGCCTCTCAATGAGAAGTAGGTTGGAGGTGCCTTTCTCTGACTTGGGGAAGGACCAGCTGCCCCGGGGCTGTGGCTAAGGAATGTCTATCCTGAAGCATCCATCCTGAAGCCAGAAGTTCAGTGACCAGCTCCATCCCAACCTCTCCATCTCTCCACAGATGCAGTCCACCTATGTCCTACAAGGTCTCCACCTCCATATCCCCAACATCTTCCGCACCAACCCTAACATCTCTTTGCCACTGAGATCGGATAGCAGTAACTACAGGGTAAGGGAGTAAGTACATGGTCAGCCTTAGCCAAGCTGGGGCTGTGAGAATCTACGTCCTGTGTGAATAGGAGGAAATGATGCTGACTGTACCCCTGCTCCCTCAGTGAGGCAGCAAGCTTAGGACCAAGAAAAGCACCCGCAGGGTGGGGGGACGTGTGTAACGCCAAGCCCCAGTGCACACACAGGTCGCTGTTCAACACTGCCTTTTCTCTTATGTCCCTGAGCCCCTTCCCATGCTGTGCTCAGGATGGGAACTCGTGTCCAGGAAGAACTTCTTTGCCTTCCTGGATATAATCCCGTCTCCTAGTCGTACAATCGAGAAGGCTGAGTTCCCTGGGTGTTGGTGTGGAGACCGGGCCACTAGCCCTGGGTTACTTAGGGATATTCTCCAGCCCAGAGCTCCTTCTGCTCAGCTTGCCTGCCTCTCCTCTCCCCACCCAGATCCCAGAAGCCTGGCTCCTGCTGGCCAATGTTGCAGTGATACTGATTCTGGTCCCTGTCAAGGACCACTTGATTGATCCTCTGCTGCTGCGGTGTAAGCTGCTGCCCTCAGCTCTGCAGAAGATGGCGCTGGGCATGTTCTTTGGGTTCACTTCCATCATCGTGGCAGGTGTGTGACGCCTCGTGTTCACTCAGACCTTGAGAGGTCCTGCCCTCAAGACACACAGTAGAAGAGCGAAAGTCACTGCATGGTGCACAGTGGTAGCCCTCAGCACTCAGAAGGATCAGGATTTCAAGGCCAACCTGGGCTACATGAGACTGTCTGAAAACAAAGGGAAAAAGTAAAGCTAAGTGAACCCTGCCTTGTTGCCCATGTGCAACCCAAACTGGACCCTTTCACGGCTGTGCATTTTGGCCTATGCCATCCTCAGGCAGTTTATCCCCAGGGAGTTTACTGTGTCTTGGGTAAGGGGATGGCATCTCCACAGGGTTAGGTGACTTGACTAGGGCTGCACAACAAGCCAATGGAAGGGCCAGGATTGGAATGCAAGTCCAATCTGATTGTGATTCACTCACCAGGGCAAAGGTGTCTCCCAAGCACTGAGGGGGAGAAGATGATAAAAATCCAGGCTGGAAACACTGCCATGACAGATACCTAACCTTGCCCTAGAGAAGCCATGTGATCTTATGGAAAGTAGGCCAGCTTGAAAACCAGATATACTGGGACTGACTCAGCCCTAACTCATTATCACCTGTGTGAGTCTGGGCTTTTTCTGAGACTCACCTGTCTGAGTCTGATTGCTCAACCCAAGTTTCACTTTCTTCACTTGCAAAGAATGTCTTAACAGATTGAATTTAAGGAGAACCCCTACGAAATACAAGACCTAGCTGAGCTTCCAAGGTGGCGGGCTTGGGTGTTGGAACTCAAGCTCTAAGCTGCCTGGGGTGGTCTGACTGTTCTCTTGCTCCCCACCCCCACAACCCCTTAGGAGTCCTGGAAAAAGAGCGCTTGCAGTACATTGCTGCCAACCAGACAGTGCCTCAGCTGATTGGGAAGGACTTATACTACGCGGCACCACTGTCCATCTGGTGGCAAATCCCCCAATACCTGCTCATCGGGGTCAGTGAGATTTTTGCCAGCATCCCAGGTACACTGGGTTCTTACACTGGTTCTGGGCTCTGCTTGGGTGTACCTCCAGACCAGGAGGGAACCCTGGGCACAGCACTGTGGCTTTTGTGTGGAAGGGAGCAGTGATTTTGAATGAGGTCTGCGTCTGTTCCATGAGGTTTGAGGGACTTTTTAGCCCTGGGTTCAGGCTTGAGCCAGTGCTACAACAGAGCCTGTGGAGTTGGAGGTTAGAAGGCCCTGTCCACGTATCCCCATGTCTGTGTGAGGACGGTCTGCCTTTTGCCTTTGCCTCTTTCCTCAATAATCCCCTGGCTTGGGCGTTCCTCGCTTCTGGAACTCAGGTCTCTGTGTGTGTGTGTGTGTGTGTGTGTGTGTGTGTGTGTGTGTGTGTGTGTGTGCACGCACTCCCAATCCTGTTCCAGCAGGACTGTAAGCAGTGGGTAGCCTCTTCCATTCCATCGTGATGTAAAACTCAAGTTGCAAGCAAAAAAGCACTGGTGCTGGCCTGGGAATTGTAGAGTGGCTGGGCTGTGGGTAAGGCAGGGAGGAACAGACGGGCTTCTGGGAAAGCTGATGTCAGCAAGTGTGGCAAGGACCTTAACCCAGTGATAACTGAATGGGCCAGGAGCATGACGTGAGGTGAGGGGGATGGCACTGGAGAGGAGAGCGTGGGTTGCAGAGTCACAGTGGGTCTAATGGCTGAACCTGGGTGGTGACGCTTCCCCTGAGACCATCTTTCCTTCCTCCCATCAGTCTGACAGGAATGGAAGCCTCTAAGAAGTTTCAGAGACCCATCCAGCCATGTGTGGAGGATGAGGTCAGGGCCCAGGAGAGATGGGATAGAAAGGGAGGCCTCCACTTGGAAAGTGTTTTAGAGCCTGAATGGAAATGGTTTGGTGATGGTGTGGACGGAAGGTGGGCGCAGAAGGTGGGGGAGAAGCTGAAGAAGCTGCTGTCTCAGCTGTCATCCATCCTCATCACTGGGGGACCCAGGAGGAAGGGAAATAGTCAGAGCTCTGGGTAGTGCTGATGGTATCCAGGGGCAGTGAGTGCTTCGTCGGGTATGGATGAGCAGAGCAGATAACGTGCACCACGTCACAGGTATGCGGGTGCTGCCAGCCACGAGGCCACAGCCATCCAAGGGAGATAGAATAGAGGCTTGGAGGAGTGTGATTCCCCACGCTTGGACCCATCTCTGCTCGCCCTGAAGCTCCAGTCACTTCCCTCTCTGTCCCACAGGTCTGGAGTTCGCTTACTCGGAAGCCCCACGCTCCATGCAGGGCGCAATCATGGGCATCTTCTTCTGCCTTTCGGGGGTAGGTTCACTGCTAGGCTCTGGCTTGGTGGCCCTACTGTCCTTTCCTGGAGGCTGGATGTACTGCCCCAAGGACTTCGGTGAGTGAGAGGTGACCCTCCCCAGAGAAGACAGGGTTGGGGGAAGACTTAGGGATGGGAAGAAGAGCCATGCTTTAGACTCAATGGCCCTCAGAGGTGCCTTCTTGCCTCTAGAACTCAGCCATTACTGCTTGAGTGGTCTTTTTTTTTTTTGGCCTGATGTTTGCTTCAAGCCTTCAAATAGAGGAAGGAGATACACACCAAGAAACACTTGGGGAGTTAAGATACTAGAGGGCTCTCTCCCCAGCACTCTTAGACCACACCAGTTGGAGTGTCACTTTAGCTACTAACCCATCCTTCCTGTCCCTAGGGAACATCAACAACTGCCGTATGGACCTTTACTTCTTCCTGCTAGCCGGCATTCAGGCTGTCACAGCTGTCCTGTTTCTCTGGATTGCTGGTCGTTATGAGAGGACTCGTCAGGACCCGGACTCCCAGAGCTCGACCAGCAGAGTCAGGGGCTGAAATGGTCCCCACCCACCCTGATAGAGAGTGTCACAGCAGTACCAGCCATGCCCATTCTTTTATCATTTATTCTGTACCCAACATTAGAATGAAGTGGTTCCCATAAATAAGGGGCATGCGCCCTCCCTCTTGACCATAGTCCATGACAAGGGGTGGGGGTGAAAGGGCCTGGGATGGGGTCCCTAAGGGGACCCAGCAGGGGACTCAGATCAACAAGCACCAGAGGATGAGCATGAGGGTCAGGCAAGAAGTATAGCCAGATATCCCACTGGTCCCCATGCCTGAGCTGCTGGGCAAAGCTGCACCTGGCAGGCCTGGGGTATCAGGAGCTGCCCCGGATCCTCTCCATGTAGTTTCGAAGCTCCTCTGGGTCCTTCAGCCCCATGTCCTCGCACACCCAGCGGATGTCCTCCTCACCTGCTACCAGGATGGACTGTACAGCCGGGGCCCCTACAGGCTCCTCAGGCACCTCCTGGGCTGGGGGTGCTGGTGCAAATGTCACAAATTCGACTCGCTTCCGACGTCCCCCAGCTTCTTTGCGGGCCAGGGTGCTCGAGGAGCCAGCAGGGCTCTCTGAAGCACTGGGAGCCACGGTTGAAGTATCCCCTCCTGCCCCACTTTCACAGGGGCAGCCCCCCTCCCCCTTGGGTGGGCTCGAGGAAGAGCATCGGTCCAGCTGCCGACTCAGTTCCTCCTGATTGGTGCCCAGCCAGACCCAGTTATGTGGCTGAGGGGAGGCAGGGTCTGTAGCGCTGTCGGGAGGCTCTTTGCGCTGGTAGCGCAACACAAAGACCACACCATTGACCAGGAAGATGAGGAAGGCCAAACAGAAGATGCCCAGCAGAGCATACATTCCCAGCTCTAGGTCGGTGACACGCTGAGGGGCAGGGACCATCTCTTCCTCATCTTCCTCCTCTTCTTTGGCCTCATTCTCTTCCTTCCCAGCTTCCTCCTCTGCCCGCTCAAACTTGCTCCTAATGCCCGGACCCACATGGCTCCCCATATCACCTGCTACCTGCCGCTTTCCTTCCACAGAGGCTTCTGTGAACGGTGGGGTCCGGGCAGGGCTGGATGGGAGCGCAGGAGCTGATGTGGGCAAAGGGGGCAGCCCCAGCCAGGCTGTGCCTGAGGCTAGGGGAACACGATGGCGGCCCCGGCGGCAGGGTTCCGGTGGGTGCAGAGCCACGTGTAGGGGCAGCCCTTCGGCACCCACGCCACTCACCACCACACCAAGTTGGGCTCTCTGCTCTTCAGCTGGCACAACAGCACTGGGCTCCTCAGCTGAGACCGACAGCCCCAGGTCATTGCGGTCGTAGAGCTCGGCTGGGGCCAAAGTGTGGTCAGAAAAGGACAGCCACAGGGAGAGGGCCACCTCCTGCAGGGCACACGGACACAAGCAGAGACACGCGAGGGCACGCACGCATGCACACAGAGACCACTCCCACAGTGACAGGCCACACGGAAGAAAGAGCACGGAGGAAACAGAGACACAGGCAAATGGACAAAACACAGGGAGAGAGGGGACGCGTGTCAATCACCTGTCTGCCACTCAGCCCAGGAGTCTGAGTCCTCAGGAGAACCTAATGAACCTCCCAACGCCATACTCCAGCCAGACACTGCTTGATCACTTCCAGCCAGAGAACTCACTACCTCACAGGGAAGTAGTCCTTATTTGGAAAACCCTAGAGCAAGGGGTCCAAGGACCAGGACTTCCTCCCATCCTCCTCCTCCATCACCTCCCATCTATAGCAGTTGCCCATGCTCTCTCACCCCCAGCCATCACCTGCTTTGGGGCTGGAAGAGCTGACTGAGCCCAGCAAGTAGCTGTGACCTCTCCAGGGTGGGATACGCCCCGGCTCAGGGACAGTGAGATGCCCATCACCGGTTGCACTCGCAGATCCAGCACCGAGACCTTGTCGTCTGTCACAGCCAGTGCTTGCTCCCCCAGGATGGAGTCAGATAGCGGGGATCGAACCTAAGAGTGGGAAGCAACTGAAAGTGGGGTGTCTCCCACACATGGTCTCCCTGAAGTACCCTGTTTTGGCATCATTATCTCCACACTCTAACACACTTAAAGACTCCAATCCACACCCGAGGACTGTCCTTTGTCCAGAGGCCTGGTCCCTTCACACCTATACCCCAGCCCGTCACACCTACAGCACGCCTCCCAGACTGCCCACCTATTCTCCCCAGCCATGGTAAGCCCCTTCTGCAGCCTTCACACCTAACCATGAACAGTCTGGGGACACCAGTACCCTGGGAGAAGGGGACAGAGTCTTGCTCTTTAGTGTCCCTTGTGGCAGCTCACCTCAATGGAGGTGACTCCAGGCTCTCGTCCCACTAGGATGCGGCCACCTTCCAAGGTGGCTATGCGAGGATCTTGCACATGGGCATGGGCTGCCACGAGGTGACTCACATCCAGCAACCAGTCAGGACCGAGTAGGTGGGTGAGGCGGCGGCCACCGTCCAGCGGGTGAGCCGCAAAGGGCACTAAGAAGCGTACACCAGCTCTCTGGTACTGCAGGCGGCAGCCGCGCGAGCGCCGCTCACCTTCCTCAGCAGCAGCCTCAGGCTCCAACTGCCTGCGGGGAGGGGCGTCAGTGAGGGGCCCGCCCACTGGAGACCACGCCTTCCCTAAACTCCCAACTCAATAAAGCTCAGCCCAGCTACCCATCTAAAGGTTCTAGATGAAGCTTAATGCCCTTGCTCCAGCCTCGCCTTGCACAAATGATGAAATAACAATAGTAGCAAGATTGGTTTATGCCTCCTCTTCTTCAAACTCTGTCCTGAATGCTCTCCTTTCTGGGTCTTTCTGCTCAGGTCAGTGACGCCCGGCTCCCAGTCGGGACTGATGAAATGTGCCTGTCTATTCGGTTGGCCGCCGCTTTTTCTGTGTACCTCTGGAGTGGGGAGGTAACAAGGCAATGGGGCGACAACTCAGTTCCTACAGGGCCTAAGAGCTACATTCCTCACAGTACCCCTCATCCTTGCTCTCTGGTTCTGGTGAGCCTCCCCACTACCCAGTGTAATTGATTTTTATGGAGCTTGGGGCCATTCAAGGTTCTGAATAGTGAACATTCTCAAAAAAAAAAAATCAGGCAAAAAGAATTTGAATGTGTTTCAGCAGACTTGGAAGCAGTGGGGGAGAGAATATGGAGGTTGACAGTTTACACTACAGTGGTCAAAGGTAGGGTGATAGCTAAGACTGTCAACTTGACAGAAATCTAGAATCCTCTAGGAGACAAATCGCTGGGCATGATAGCGAGGTAGCTTTTGAATCAGGGTGACCGAGGTGGGAAGATGCACCCTAACTATGGGCAGTGCCATTTCATCAGCTGGGGTCCCACTACTGAATAAAAAGTTCAAATAAGGAAGAGCACCAGTGTCATCTATCTCCCTGCTTTCTGACTTAGGATGCAATGTGGCCTGACCAGCTATCCAAACTCCTGTCACTATGACTGGCCACCATAATGAGCTGTACTTTGAGCCAAAAATAAGCCCGTGTTTCTTACGTTTCTTTCGTCAAATGTTTTGTCATGGCAACATGGAAAGTCATTAATACAGGCTAGATGGGCAGAAGGCAAGTCCCCAGCCTAGGTCCACGGAAGTATCCGCTGTGTACCTTTAGTCCCAGAAGGAATTCACTAAGTCCTATGGGCATTTTATGTAGGTCTGCACTCACCCTTCTGCTGGGCCTGGGACCCGCCAGCCCCGGATTTGTTCAAGAGTGGTGTCAGTCAGCTCAATGCGCAAGGGTAGGAGTGGGGCCCATACAGTCAGCTTCAGTGAGGCCCGGAGGCGGCGCCACCAGAAGTCCACTCGGACCCCCTTGGCTCCCCGACTCTCCTGGCCAGCCACGAACACAGCATCACAGGCCTCAGATACCTAGGGAAAGGCAGAGATGGGCTAAGACACAAATGACAGGCACTGATACACCATCACCTTCTCCAGCCTTGAATGGGGCTACAGCTCAAATTCAGTTCTGATATCACAAATGTGTTTTGTGGTGGGCTAAATGGTGGGACCCACTGCTCTTAGCTTAAAATATTTGCCGTACTACCAAAATCCATTCCAGGGACAATGGGCCATACTTTAGGCTCTCCAAGGGATGAGCTGGGCCATTTGCATGCAACACACACAGCCTAGCAGGGTCCTCCTAGCAGGGTCTGGGTTGAACTTACAACTTAAGCTCCTCGGTGCCAGTCTCAGACACTGGTGTTGGAGGCACCTAACAGCCAGCTACAGCTAAGTGGGTGAAGGCAGAGGGGCTAGACAGGCCCACCTATCCACCCAGGAGCCCCCAATGTGCTGTCACTGCTGTCTGGAATCTGGGTCAATGCTTCCTCACTAGGACCTCAAGACAGAGAAAGCCGTCTACTCTCTTAACCACCCCTCATCATCACAACAGTGATTGTTATGATTAATTCATCAGATTACAACAGCAGAAACTGCTGATACTTCACTTCTCGCTATCGCTGGATACTGTCTTAGGTACTTTTAATCCTTACAGCAACCTAATAATATGTTAGAGTTGAGGGACTGGAGGCTCAGAGCGGTTAAGACACTTGCACATGACCACACAGCTAGTAACAAAGATGGGTCGTGATGATTAACACTGTCAGCTTGACAAGACCTAGAACTCCCTAGGAGACAAATCTGGAGACACGTCTGTGAGGGAACTCCCTAGACGGAGCTCACCCAGGTGGGAGAGCACCAGGGTTCATCTCTCTGCCTTCTGACGACAGTGCAATGTGAGCCCCAGCTCCTACACTCTCCCTTCCCTGAGTAATGAACGGTACCCTTGAACTACGAGCCGGAAGACGCCCTTCTTTCCTGAGCTGCTTTTGTCAGACATTTTGTCTCAGCAGTGAGAAAGTAACTAACACAGGTCTCCCCCAACCCTCCCAGACTCCAAAGCACATGTAGTCTTCCAGCTTAGCTCCCGGGCCAAGGCCAAGATGGACGACTGGACAATAAATGTGAAAATAAGCTCAAGTCTGGGCAGTGGTGGCGCAGGCCTTTAATCCCAGCACTTGGGAGGCAGAAGAAGGAGGATCTCTCTGATTCAAGGCCAGCTTGGTCTACAGAGTGGGTTCCAAGACAGCCAGGGCTACACAGAGAAAATCTGTAGTGAAAAAACAAGAAATTAAAGATTAAAAAGAGCTTAAGGCTGAGTTTTCAGGGTTCCTTCTTTACAGAGACGATGATTCGGGTAGGAAAAAAAGAGTTGCCATCATGTCCCTGCTCATGATGTTTGTGTTTGAGAAGCTGTTCTCTTGGAGATGGACACTGCAGGAAGGAACAAAGCTACATTTTGTTTGGCTGTGCAGACTCACAGAAACAAGTACAGCGACTCACCTGCAGGACCTGGGTATTGGCTGATTCACAGCCAATGTGCTCTGTCACCTCCTCCAGGGCTCCCCCACTGTCCACAGTGACAAGACGCACAGGGATACGCTGTGGCACTCCAGTCAACGGAGCCGTGTTCACCAGCTCCTCAGCCTGAGGGTGTAAGGGGCATTTAGTTCCAGGGCTCTCACCTCTTGGGGTTTCTGGGACCAGGCATCCAGTGGGGCTGAGCACAAAGGGTAGGCTCTTACCTTGGCCAGAGGGATGAGGGCTCTGATGTCCCGCTCAGACACCAGGATCTCCCACACCATTTTGTCCTTCTCTGCTTCAGGGGCCTGACCTGGGTACTCCAGCTGCCACGTGACAGGTCGAGTGACTGCCACACCCCCACCGGTGCTATTCTCCACCGCAAAGTCTACCCACAGGAACTCGGACAGTTCCAGGGGGCTACTGGCAAAAAGAGAGATGAGCTGAGTGTTTGCCAGCTGCCAGGTACCGCCTGGGTTCAGACGTAGACTCTACAAGTGTTCCCATTTGACTGACAAGAGGGCCAAGGCACAGCGGGCAATGTGAGTCCCCCAAAATCACAGTGAAAAGTGACAGAGCCTAAGCCTGCATCCTGGCTACAGAGCCCAACTTGGCCTGCAGACCCCTCTTAAGATCCACAGAACCACTAATCTAGGTCCCCAAATGATTTGGGGTGGGACCCCATCAGATCCCCAACCGTGTTCCCCAACACTCTAGGGCTAGAATTCTCAAGGCACCTGGAATCCGGCCCTGCAGGCCCAGTGCGGTGACAGGTGATCAGACTGGTGTGGTGCTTTGAGCCCTTGAAGCGGTCCAGCTTAGCGGTCCAGAAGGTGGGCTGGGCTGGGCGGGCAGCTGTCACTTGCAGCCCTTTCTTCACCTTGATCCTGCAAAGAGGGTATGGGTTGTTGGTCAAGATGGAGGCTGAGCTACCAATTGCTTCGGGAAGGCAGATGAAGAGCTAGAGATGTCATCCCCCGTCCCCTCTGGCCTTCCCAGTTCCAATGGGAATTTCCTTCTATTCTTCCTAAAAGGCCCCCAACTCAAGACAGGTCATATCATGCTCTACCCACCCCCAAAGCCCTTTATAACTCTCTACTGCCCACAAGCTGAAGCCCAGGCCTGGTGTTCCAGAGCCTCCAGGCCCTGGCTCAGCCTCAATAGGGGCAGTGACATCTCTTCATACATTGTGGGTTTGGGCCACACCAAGAGTCATCCCATCCTAGCCCAGCTCATATGCATGTCCCCAGGCCTTTGCCCAGGCCACATCCATAGCCTAGTCTACCTTTCTTCCTAAACACTATTTCTTGGAAGTGGTGGATAATTTTCCCTTTACTCTGGCCCAAGTCCTCAAGGTTTGTCATAGCTTCAGCTGAGCATCCACACCCCCACTATGTCTAATCTAGTTCATGCTTTCTCCTCCAGTCCTTGGTACAGATGGGGGCGGGGCCTTGCACACTTCTGTGCAACAACACCAGTGTGGAGACACAGGACTTGTACTGTAAGATCTGTGGATTCAGTGGATGGAGGAGACTGAGTAGGTATAAGAGGTAAATAGGAGGACACGTGGAGCGGAACTCCCACAGACCTACAGATGTAGAGGAGAAGTTACATTATACATCCTTGCCGGCTTCACTGGGTAGGAGAGAGGATGCTTTGGAGTAACTTCCTATAGAAAAGGATTACAGCATGGAGTCTTTGATGGCAAAGAATGGATTTTGTCCAAAGGACCCCCTCAGCTAGAGCAGCAAGTAGAAGAAACTTATGGATACTCAAGCCCAGACAGATAGCGATCTTATCATCTCTGAGCATAACCCAGCACTGGACACTACGCTTCTCAGGCTCTAAGCCTCTCCTGCTTCCTCTACCCCAGGACATGAAATCCCACAGAGGCTTTCTTCTTCTGGATTGTGCCCAACACAGTATCTCGCAAATTCTCTGCTTGGGACTTTTATGCAGAACTCACGGTTGGTGGAGACCCAGAGCTCCAGTGAGACCGCAGGAAAACTAGAAACCTGCTATCTTCCTACTTAAGCCCCTATTACCTCTTCCACCCATAAGGGCCTAGTACTCACCGCAGAGTCAGAAGGCTGGCTGTGAAATTGTGTCGAAGCAGGAGGGTGGCAGTGAAGAGCTGGCCAGGCCTCACTGGCACATCGGGTGCACGTAAAGTGACCACTTCATCCAGAGGGACCTCCTGGTACTGTGGGGGGTCTTCGGGGTGCAGCTCCACACTACCCACTGGAAGAGCCTGCTCCTTCGGTTCCTCCTCCGTACCAGGGCCACAGCCCCCAGGGCCCTCACCTGCAGGCTCTAGAGTGTAGGCCAGTTCGGCCCTTGTGGTGGCACTTTGGGAGAACCATTGAGAGGGGAACTCCAGTTCCACTACACAGGCACCCAGAGATGGCTGCAAACACAATGAAAGCAAAGGCTATGGTTGGCCCTGTGAAGGGTGGGAAGGAGCCTTGCTCCCATTGATGGAAAAACCTATGAAAGGCAGAACCAAGGATGTCTAGGATGTCTCCTAGGTGCTTCCATAAACTAGGGACCCCTCACCAGGTCTAGGTGTCAGACTACTCTGTAGGTCACTCTTCTTGAACAGACTCAGAGCAAAATGGGGTGATCTTTACCACATCCCAGGACTTATCTAGAGCTCGGAATATCAAGAGCAAGAAACAGTTCTCTCCAGTGGGTGTTTGGGTCCAACTGCGCAGTAGTGTAAACAGAACCCACAAAAGTTCCATCACTACTCACAAAGATTAATGGCTCTGTTCCAGTGACTCTAACCTCTGTCTCATTTCTTTCTTCTCCAGCTCCCTAGAGGTGGGAACTGGGGCCTCAGAGACATGAGTCCAAAGCCATGGGCCATGGACTGAAATCCTCAGGAGACCTTCTCTGAGGGCTATTAGGAAGCAAAAGAGTCAGGTGGCAATGGCCCTAGACTCTCAAGACTGTAGTAGAGTCCTTTCCTTTCCACCCTGGCACCTCACCTGCATGGTGCAGCGTGCTCACCTGGAAGCGGCAGGCTTGGTGAGCAGTGCCTGCAGGGTGTGTGGCATGTAGTCGGGCACAGGGCAAGCTGCCAGGTCCTGGTGGCCAATCCTGCCCTTTGAGGTGGAAGAGGACACGGGCATAGGGCTCTGCTGGAGTCACCGCTGCTTCCACAGAAACAGCCCGCACATCCCAAGGGACAGGTCGCCGGTGGGGCTCAGTGACCCTAGGAGGGACCACCTGGGAAAGAACAAGCACGGTCAACTGCAGAGTCGGGTGGAGAGGCAGATGACACCATAGTCAGGTCTGGGAAAGGGGGATTTCAGGCTTCTAATCTCAGTGAGCAGGAGATTAGAGGCCTCAGTCTTCCTATGCAGAGAACGGGAAAAGCTATGTATATCTGCATCATCCTAATGTGCCCAATCCCTTGTTGGTGCTTAGATAGGAGAATGAGAAGACACCCCCGCCCCTGCCCCCGCCATGAGACTCATTGGCCTGGGAGTCCCTGGGCCCTATCCTTACCTGCTGAGTGGCAAAAGGTGGGTAGGAGGCCCGGAGAAGTGGCTGTGCCCTGGGCCAGGGCTGCATGAGCAGGAAGGTCTCAGAGCGGGAGCCCAGAGAAGAGTTGGCAGGTGGGTAGTGGCCCACCTGCTGCACCCGAAAATGTTCAGGGGCATCCAGGAGTTCCAGGGCCACTGGCAGGTAGATGGGGTCCAGGGTATCTTGGTTACTGCCAACTGGAGAGGAACAAGGGTAGACATGGGATGGCTACAGAACTCACAGAGGTTGAACTGGGCTTCATTCTCATGTTGGGGGATGGAGAGGAGAGGGTAAAATGGACTACAAATGTACCATCTCCCAGATGTAGAGGAGTCATCCCATTTCACGGATGAGGTGACTGAGGTACTGAGAGCCTCACAAAAGTAGACAGAATTTGAGAGTCATGGATCAGACTTCCCAGTTATTCCTTCTTTATGACTTACACAGAACTTGTCTCTCTCTCTCTCCAGCAGAGCCTTTTCAACATCTCCTCCACATATCCCTACAATCTATCTGCCTCAGATAGGGCATTTGGAGGGCAGAACTCCTCTTACATTGGGAACTACTCAGTAAAAGATGGTTCCCAGTTGAGCTCTGTAGAAATGGAGACCCTTTTTGCTGTGTCTGTGTCCTTTGGTGGACATGGCTGGTCACCCCCTCCAAGTCTAATTACTGTCATGGTACACCTACACCAAATTTCCAAACTTGATCCCTTCTGGGGATCAAGCCCTAGTCCTAGCTGGGGCTCAGGGTTCAGGAATGAAGAGGGTTCCGGCACTCACAAACCATCAGGAGCTAGAATATTTATTCATAAAAAGCACAAAGGTCCACTACAGCTATATTGATTTGTACTATAATCCCCAAAGAGTAACAATTCTTCAAGCTCTTAATCCCACACTGACTCAATTTTACATGTATTAACTCTTTCCGGTCTCACACAGTTCTGTGGATTAACTTCTATTACCACAAACTCCACTTAACGGATTTAGAAAATGATGTATGAGGGTTCTCCACCTCGCAGTGGACCTGAGAGGCCAGTAAGGAATTCACCGACTTGCTTCCCAGCCTTTCCATTCAATGCAACACCAGCACGCCACGTGGGCTCCACACTGTATGTACCCCTACTCTCCTTCAGGGCCAAGAGCACATTCTGTCTCCTCAGAGAAGCCTTCTGTGGTCATTCAGCCCCTTGCTAGAGACCCTGTTCCAGCTCTCCTTGCTGCTACTGCTTTTCGAAGATGGGGAACTATCCTCCCATTTCTCCTGAGTACCTGGAACCGCAAGTACAGTCGATGTGCCTGGCTCTGCTGCCTCTCCTGAATTATGTCAACTCCAGGCTCTGTCTCACTCATTCTGGAATTCCCTCCACTCTCCCTGAAGAGGTTTGGGAGCTGGGGGCAGAGATCTGACTTTATGTCCTACCTCTACTCCATGAAAGATGGGCCAGTCACTAGCATCTTGGAGCCGGGGTTTCCTCACTGGTACAGGGGTGGGAGTATTTCATAACCCGGTGGGCAGGGGAGGGCTTTGTAAATTTGGTAGATCATACGTTAAGTGAGATTGGAATGACAAAGCTCTCCTTCCCTCACTGTGGAGGGGTTATTAGGAGTCCCACTGGTTCTGCAGGGTGTGGAGCAGGGACCTGAAAGAAGTTCCAGAACCAGCTCTCTCAGCTCCACAGCTGAGCTGGGACGGTGGGGCTTTTCTCTAGAGCACCCCACACCCCTGCACGCCAGTATCCCTAAAGGTAACAAGTGAGTGACTGTTGGCCCTTAGGGTGGTTCCAGTCCACCTTCTAATTCAATGCTTCCATAATTACAAGATGCTCAGTAGCCTGACTCCCACGGACTCCCATGGTCTCCCATCACTGGGAGTCCAGCCCTCAATGGGGGCAGAAGGGTAGAGACTACTTCACCATTTCCCAATTCCCATAGCATCTTTCACCTTCCAATCCAAGCTCATGTCAGGTACGCGGTAGCTGCTGCCCCTTACCCAGTGATGGGTACACCCACGAGGGCTCGTAAGGCAAGGCTGGGACTCTCCTAGAAGACTCCAAGGTTGGAGATCTCCTTGGAACAGGTAGAGAGAAGCGTATCTCTCGGGTCCCAGGCAAACAGGTTGTTTTGCATTCCTGTGACTAACCGGCAGGCTTCTGGGAAACAGCAGGTTAGGAAGTGGTAGTGCACGGGGAAGCAGGGAAGGAGGGTTAGATGTCGGAGCTGGAGACGGGGCTGGCTCGCAGAGGAGTTGGGACCGGGCTTGTGAGGATGGGAGGAAGAGAAGACCTTAGGCTCAGGTAGGAGCATCCAGGTGGTGCATAGGGAAGAAGGCAAAAGGGCTGTTGGCTGGGAGCCGGTTTCCCAAGGTTAGACCTCTCCAGGGCATAGCTCTAGGTTTAGTTCCAGAGCCCAGAGGCTTGAGGGCATCACTGGCGCAAGGCCTCGGCCGGGCAGGGCCAGGTCGCCCCTCCCCTTCCCTCCCTTCCCTCTGACCTCTCACGACTTCCAGGGCGAGAGCCACCAGGAGGCAGAGCCAGGCACCGTAGGGCCCCCGAGGGGCCGCTGCCGCACGTTCAGTCATCGAGGCGCACTCCTTCCCACCAAAGGCAGGTAACCGGCGCGCGGCTCAGGTGGCTGCGATCTGGCCCCACATCTCCCGCGCCCGCCGCTCCCGCCAGCCTGTTTCCTGCGCCGCCGGCCCGCGGCTGCAGTTCCCAGACAATGGAGCGGGAGCAGTGGGGTGGGAGGGAACGCAGGCACATGGGCTGTCCCCCTTCGCCCCGCCGGGTCCTAGTGCCCTGCGGATCCCCAAACCCAGAGCGCCCCCCGTGCCTAGGGTCGGAGGAAGGCAGCATCCCTGGAGACTAAGCAAATTGATGCCCTCTGCCCGGGAGGCACATGGTGAGTTCTGGGATTCCACTTGGAAGCTGATGATCAAGGAGGAAAACAAACAAAAACGTTTCCTCTGCTTCATGCCCTCCCCACAAGCATCTCGCCTGTGAAGGCATCTAGAATTCAGAAACATAGAGAACAGAGCTGCTGGGACAGAAAAGGAGAGGCCAAACCAGGCTAGATGGCAACCTACCGCCATCGGTGAAGAAAGCGTGTTTCATTACCAAACCCATCCCAGAGCCTCAAGGGTGAAGGGTGCAGGCCGGTCAACCCTTCTGAGGGGGTCCTGACTCCCGGTCCCGCCTAGCCTTGCCCCCAGGTAGTGTTGGGATTAAGTCCAGAAGATTTGGCATCTCCATGGCAACTTAAAGAAGAAAAGGAAACAGAAACATGCCTGGGCTTACACAAAACAGCAGAACCACCTGGCGCCACAGGGAGAATCTTATTGCAGTAAATTCCTGAGTCTGGGAGGGAAAGCCAGTTTTTCCAGGTTCCCCAGGCTAGCGCTGCAGGAAGGGGCAACTTTAGTCCCAACACTGCTGCAGATCCGCAAGTTTTACAAGAGGGTGCATGCCTCCCTCCAAGAGGGAGGGGTACCAGGCACATCCTGCCTTCCTGAGCCCTCCCTTCCTTCCAACAGATTCCTGCTGGAAGTCCAAAAAGTTGGGCTGCCCCCACAGAAGAAAGTTTGGCAGCAGAGACTTTGAGTAAATACATTTTATTCAGAAGATAATAAAATAGCATGCACTTTTTTTAAAACCACCAAGCGCTGATAAAAATATATCACTGCAGCCGTGATTCCACATCAAACCTTATCAATAAGAATAGACATTTATTTTTCACATCTTGTGCTGGACCTGGCATAGGACACCTCCCTCCACCAGGGCCATAAAGGCCAAGGCCAAGAGTGAGCAAGTGCCCTGGTGAAGAGGGGTTAGTGCCAGGCTCCCTCCTAGCCCTGCAGAACAGATCAGGGCAAGACCTTGCCCTTCACAGCTACTGGGACACAACACTGACCAAGGGTTGCTCCTGGATGGCAGAGTGGACAGGAGTAAAACTGCAAGACAGCAGGTCCTCCTGTCCTTTTCAAGGTTCCTGAAATCCCCAAGGGAGATTTCCCTACAGCAGGGCCCCAGCCTTTGCTTTGTTTGCTGGAGTGGGGATTCTGCAAAGGACAGCTCACTCTGAACACAAAGTAGCCATAGCACACTTTCCTATATTCAGTGTGGCAAGGGACAACTGGAGGGTGCTACTGACTCCTGTTAAGGCACTTGTAACAGAACATAGGTGCACAGGCCTCCAGACCGTTTCCTCCTCCCTTATCCTCAGGTCTCAAATCTCCTTCCCCTTCCCACTGCTGTGCAGTGAGGGAGACATAAGGGCCTCAAGGGACTAGGGATGGTAGTGTGGCCAGGAGTAAGAAGAAAGGAGCTGAGGGTGTGGTCAGCCTGGGAAGGCCTTTTGAAAGGAAGCCAGGCAGCAGAAGGTTGATATCACGGGAGATCAGTGGCAGTGGTGCTGGCTGAGAGCAGAAGCCAGGGCTGAGGTCTCTCCAACCCGCCCTGGGGGAGGCAGGCTGGGAGCCACCCCTTGACTGAGCACCTGGCAGAGGACAGGTTCTCTTCTCTCAGCTAGGGGCTAGCGCAGGGGTAAGGGTGTGAAGGGTTCCAACACAAGGCAAGGAAAGGGCTGGGAAGGGAGAGGGGGGGTGCTGCAAGGAGGGCCATGAGACCCAGAGGCAGCTCAGCTCTTTGGTACGGTGAGGGTGTCACTTTGGGACACCCTTGTCATTCTTCCTCCATGCTCCTGGGTATCTTGGCTGCTCGCCTCTGCCTCCCTCGAAGCTCTTCTATCTGGCGCTCCAGCCCTCTCACCTTGGCTTCTAGGTGGGTCCCCGAGCTCCTGGAGCCAGTGAGCCGACTCAGCAAGGCAAAGACAGTTAGCAAGGCCAAGAGCAGCAAGGCCCGGGTCGATGGGTCGGGCACCGACCTCACCAGGCCCACAAAGCCAGCCACGAAGAGGACAAGCTTCAGACCCCCCAGGATCCGTCCTAGCAAGGCCAAGACCAAGCCTAGGAGCAGGGACAGCAACCAGTAGATGACCAGTGCTGCTGCTCCCCACAGTAGAAGGGTCTGGACTTGGCTAGGGCTGAGCTTCAAGGCCTGGGTGAGTTGTTCGCCTGAAAGGGAAAAGGACAGAGTCAGCAATCTAGGAATGTGGTAAGGGCAGAGGGGGTAAGAAATAGTGAAGAGGAAGGGACCAACAGCCTTGCATCCTTCCAGGCTTGGGAAACAGGTTTGAATCCCAACCTCCAGGCTTAGGACTCCTGAAAGACTACAACTCTTGCGGAAATGGAGTTTTATTTATTATATGAGAACAGTGTATGTGCCTCCATGGGCTATGGTTAACAGAGGAGACAGTACGTACACCTTTGCACGATGCTCAACGTAAGTAAAGCCCTGGTACGGTGGTTAGAATCCCTAGCTCTCCCTTCTACTGCACCTCTGGGAACTTCTGCAAACAGCTGGGGGAATGCCTAACCCCACACAGATAAACCCCACCAACAGCAAGGTCAGGCACGGCCCTGACTAGCTCATTCATTCTCTGCTACTCACCATCCAGCCCCAGGGCACTCAGCAACTGGGCAGCAATCCCAGACAGGGCAAAGCAGGCCACAGAGATGGCTGATGAGATGGCCCACATCACCTGCAGCAGGGTCTGTGAAAAAGACAAAGCCATCATGAGCGAGGCTCTTCTCTTCCTGCCTGGCCCTCACAGTCTGGACAATACCTGCAGGGAAATCTCTGAGCTGTTTCTTCCCCAGTGGACATGGGTCTGGGTGAGCAGTCCATTGACTGAGTCCAGTGAAGGGACCTTTCTGCCATACTTCCTCACTGACCCAGAATCCAGGACATCTAAGACCGACATCAGTTGGTCAGCTGAGCTGTTCTGGGGGTGGCAGGACATGCATTTGTGTGTGAATGGGCGAATCACTACGACCCTGTGGTAGCTGCCCTATGAAACTGGAGGCCTCCAAATCTCCTAGGAAATCATTAGGGTATGTGGAAAAATGTCCACGCAAGGCTGGGACTCGAGAGGGAAAAGGAGTCGATTGACTGTACTACATTAGGATTTGTGTGTGTGTGCCTGTGTACCCACATAGGACCACGTGGAGACCGGAAGCTGACGTCAGGATGCCTTCCTCAACTCTCTACTTGCTTTTTTTTAAACAAAAGAGTTCATTTTCATTTATGTGTCTGTGCGTTTTTGTATGAATAAGTGGTGGTAGTGGTGGGGGTGCCACCAAAGAAGCCAGAAGAGAATGTTGGGTCCCCTCGAGCTGTAGTGACAATTGGTTGTGAACTACCTGTGGGTGCTGAGAACCAAACTCTGGTCCTCTGCAAGATAGCAAGCACCCATACATGCCGAGCTACCTCTCCAGCCTCTCTGTTTCCTGAGACAGCGTCACTTACTGAACCTGGGGCTCTAGTCTCTGCTAGTCCGGCCAGCCAGCAAGTTCCTGGTGTCTGCCTAACTCTGCTCACCCCACTTTCCTTTGCTGGAGGAAACAGACATACACACCAGGCCCAGTTTTTACATATGTTCTGAAGATCTGAACTCGTGTCTGCATGCTTGCATAGTAAACCCTTGACCCACTGAGCCATCTTTCCAGCCCTATCTTCTGGATTTTATAAACCATTGGCTTGGCACTTCGGTATGAACTATTAGGTGGTAAGGATGAGACACCAAGTAGAAATGGCACTGGGTGGAAGAACCGATCCTGCCACAGGCCCTTCATGAGCCCCACCTTACTTTTACAGGTGAAGACTTGGGACTCAGATCTCTGTGCTCTGCCAATTCAAGATGACAGGTGTGACTCAGATCAAGTCAGATGTTGTGGGTACCCATCAACATGAGTTTATAAGGGTAGCTCATTTTGTAGCCTTTCTGGTCAAATGGACCAAGCCTCAAGGAAGACGGGGTGGTGCAAAAAGCCTGGAAAGCAAGAACCAGGAAATCAGCCTGCAAAAGAGTCAGGAGTGCCAGGCTGTGTTTGTGGAAGGCCGGGCTCTCAGCAGCAGGAACTAGGACGGAAAGGATATGGTGACAAGGTGAGATGGCACTAATAGTGTTTCTCCTTTTCTTTCTGCACACAGCCACTGCAGGCACAACCTTCCTTACCTCTGAAATCACGTGCATGGTCTCTGGCCCCAGCCAGGTATCCAACGTCTCCTTCAGAGATCGGCCAATCTCGGTCAGAATATCAGCTGAGGACTCCCTCTTCTGTTGGCCAGGTGAGGCAAACTCTCGATGAGTCTGGGCTGATGCTGAGTGGACGAGGAGAAGGGCCCCTAGGACCATTAGGACAGCTTTGAACAGATGCCTGCTCCATAATGGATTGCTGTGTGCGCCTGCCATGTTTGTATCTGTCAAGAGAGGGCCATACGTAGGCAGTGAGCCAGAACCCATGGACATTTTTACTCTCCCAGCTCATCTGTTATTGCCTTTCTTCACCCCTGGCCTACAGCAAACATCCTAGCCAAACCTAAAACTAGCTGTTTGCCAAAAAAAGATGACCCACGACTTGGAATCTGAGCTGGCACAACCATCTGATTCACAGCTCCCTCTTTGGTAATCTCTACCAGATCAGTACACCAGCAAGTGCTACCCTGTGCCTTCCAGTAGCCAAGATGTCACTGCAGTCTGTCATTCTGAAGGCCTGTCTCTACATCTTAAGCACCACAGCCATGAATGACTTTTATGTCTCTAAAGGCTTCATTCTCAGAAGCTTATAATATACTTAAGCCAAAGATGACAGGAAAAAGTAACTTAAAAATAGCACACAAGTAGGATTACCACTCTGTAAACCAATATAAAATAAGTACTCACTGGTTAACAGAGACACAAGAAAGACTGAATTTGCAACAGTATCACTGTGGGGCCATTATGTATAGTGGTTTTTCTCCTGCCCTCTGTGGGCACAGATGTGAAGAAAGAGACGGCAGGTGAGCACTTGTATAAGATCACTGGGCTTAGAAGGATTTCAGCCCAAGTCTCTGCTTCCAAATCCTACCGTCGGTGGGAGATCAGTATTCGGTGGATCACTGGGGCTGCTCAGTGACATCACCTGAAAGTGGTATCAAGTTTCAGTGTCTGTGTCTAAGCACACTGGCTCTGATGACACTGTCTCTGTGTGTCTCTGTCGTGGACACAAGCTCCTCAATGATTCTACTGTACAAAGTTGAGAGCCATTCTAAGGCCAAACTCTGTTTCTCTCCCACTGTTACTCAATAGTCAACATAAGATTCAGTGACTACCTGTGCAAGGCATTCTGTTCTGTTCTTATCCTCAGCAAGCACGCAATCCCTTCTCCACTGACATCTTCTAATTCAACTAGGTTCTGTCACTACCGACCTGGAGATTGAGTCATATCCTTTTGCCTTATTTGGGAGTAGGAAGTTGAAGTCATTCTGTGTCAATGGTTATGATATAGTACATACATATAGACATACATATAAGCACACCTAAACATACCTACACACCCCTGCACATACACACACCAGCAGTTTGGTTTTTGTCTACCCTTCCTGGCTTAGAACTCACACATTTCATGTAATTTAATACATGGAAAGAATAAAAAAGATAAGTTTTGTCAAACTGTCAGCCTGGCTTCCTGCAACATCTTCAGAGGATGAAGGGTGAAAGACAGTCCTTTCCAACATGCCTTTCATGATAATAAGACCATTTTTAGAGCACTCCCTAGATAACCACAGGATTAGAGAGGTAATTTACCAAGGCAACCAGCCATGCTTTCAGGGGGTTGAGACTCTCTGAGGAGGAAGGGTGGCTACTGATTGAGTTAATTCCTATGGCCAGTGATTTGCTGATCTCACCTATACAATGTGACCCTTCTATAGGGGGTTTTCCTTCCCAAGGTTAGTTCACATTCTTCTGCCCACCGACACATTACTAACCTCTGAAGAGAAGCAGTACCACAGTGATTAAAATATTTACTGTTGCTAGGGACAGGTAGCTAAGTGACAGATGGCTTGCCTACCATCTGCATGGCCTTGGGTTCAATCCTTAAAAGGACAGACAGGTATAAACTGCTAAATAATCTTTTTTTTTTTTTTCTTTTTTTTTTTTAGCCAGGTTTTCTCTGTGTAGCCCTGGCTGTCCTGGAATTTACTCTACAGACCAGGCTGGCTCAAACTCAGAGATTCGCCTGCCTCTGTCTCCAAGTGCTGGGATTAAAGGTATATGCCCCCACTACCGCTTAAATAATCTTTACATGTATAGAATCCATAACATCTGGTGAATTTGGGATTATATCAGGATGTGTAATATTCTTCTTTGTTTCTTAATTCTGTGCTTCAACTAATACGAAATATATAAATGGCTGCAGAGTCTAACTTAGAGACAAGTATTGTCTATCTAGGAACTACAGGACTTAGCCACAGCAGGTTGAAGTCAAGGTCTATCATGACATTCTGGCCAGAGTGGGTAAAATGGGGCTGCATGCCCCAGGTGAGAAGACCCCACTATGCACGGAGCATCCCCACCCCATACCCTCCTCTCTACAAACCCCTTTATATAAGATGGAGACTTGAGGCCAACAGCCCCGTTTTCTCAGAGGCAGGCCCTGAATGAATCTGGTTTCTTTCCCACCAATTCTCCCCCAAGTATTTGCTTTTGAGCAATAGGAGGAGGGGCTTGTGTCTCCAACGTTAGTTTATTTTATCTGTGCTCTGTCTGAATACAAGTCAAGGCTCCTACAACCCCTCTGTCAGGCTTAATTAAGTGGCTAAAGAGAGTGGAGTTCAGAGAAACACGTAGGCCCCCTGGTTAAGCACAAACATTTATTATAAAGGATACCAGCTGTCAACATGGTAGCACCAGGTCTGGGAGAAGGAGTGCAGCGATTCCAAGCCCTATCTATGTACCCTCAGAGGGTCTCCATATGTTTATCGATCGGGAAGCTCTCTAAACCTGGTCTTTTCTGTATTTTCCTAGACATTTCATTATATGTGTGATCAACAAAATCTCTGGCCACTGGAATCCACTCAATCCATGGTCCCTCTTCCTCCTGAGAGGTATCAACTCCTTTAAGACATGGCTGGTCCCGCCGGCAGCAACTGCTCTCTCCAATCTTTTGGTTATCTAAGGAGCTTTCTAAAAATAGTTATTGACATGGAAGGTATATTTGAAAGGGCTGTTTTCACCCTTTATCCTCTGGAGACGACGCAGGAAGCCAAGCAAAAGGCTAATGGTTTTGACAAAAGGTAACTTCCCATGCATTAAATTATAAGGGATAGATGAGATCTGAGCAAGGAAGGAAAGCTAACTGCTGGTGTGTGTGTGTGTGTGTGTGTGTGTGTGTGTGTGTGTGTGTGTGTGTGTACGCATACTATATCACACCATTGACGTATGACCTCGACTTCATACTGCCAAAATAAGCAAAGAGTTCAGGAACAGTCAGCCCTTAAAGAAAGATTATCAGGAATAAAAAGCAAGACACTGGAACGGTCTTGCATGCACTGCCTTTCTCAATCTGACAGATACTTATCAGGTAGGCACTGTCATCCCAATGACGAAATCAAGGAAGGACGGGCAGTGTGTGGGGAAACCAAGCTGTGAATTCAGGTGCATCTACTGAGCACTCCTTCTTTGCCCACAACCTCTGTGCTGAAGTGCGTTCAATTTAGAAGTTATCTATAAAGTCACATAACAGATTATCCACTAACCATCTCTGGGAATTACAGTGAAAATCTGCCCAAGCACCTTGTGCTTTGTGCTCTGATCTCATCCAAAACATGATGCCACACATGAGTTAAGACTCGGCAAGCACCAACTTATTGAAGCAAAGAGGGAGTGGGTAGAAGAACTCCTTCTTCTTTGCCACTCTGCTGGAGAAATGTCAAAAGGCTCTGGTAAATCCAATTTTACCTCGGGCTCAAAAAGACACCTGCAGCTCCAGAGAGTTTCTGTGATTTACAGCCACTGAGTAGAGGCTGAGATAAGGCTCTAAGGTGGTGGACAGGCCAGGTTTTGAAGTGTCTGTTCTTACCAGGGTAGTGGGGGAGTTGGCCACAAATCTAGAGTCATTTGGACAGCACAGAGGGAAAAGAAAGATGTTCCATTTGAGCAGAGAAGGCTCAAAAAAAAAACCCCACAGCCCTTCTAAAAATACTACATTTGGGGTAGCTTCTGGACCAGAAACAGCTGCCAGACACCCCTCCCAAAGCCTGTAAGGTCAAGTGGAGTTGCAAGACACACAGTTCAAGTGGAAGAGCCTCAAGCTGAGAGAACCGTCTACTCTTTGGCACAAATCAAGAGCCAGATGGTCCCTGCCTGCCACTGCTAGGAGATGTGGAAAACATGGGTTGGTGCCTAAGCTATCTGGGTCATGATCACGACTGGGGCCCTAAGGAGCCAGGTTGCTATCTTGGGTTGGATCCTATATCCAAGGACCTCCAACAGGAGGAATCAGGTGTCCTCTCTTCCCTACTAGAAGGTCAGGGTGACATGAGCTGCAACTCCCATAGCAGCCTGCTATGTTCTCTGTGCCAACTTCAACTTAAAGCAGCCATCTGCCCCAGTCTAGGGGACCCTGACCTAACCCCTCCACAGCCAGGCCAGCACCGTTCATCCAGGTGAGCTGAAGTGTGCCAGAAACTGAATCTCACAGGATTCCGGAGAGCGCTGGGTGTGAAGAAGAGTGGCAAGCTACTCTCTTTACCAGTTCCTCTCCTTTCCTTTTTTTTGAGTGAAGCTCAGGCAACATGAATCTGACCCACCACCATCATGTTTCCCCACGGCTCATTAAGAACGTTGCAGTTTTGCTGTTGTTTAAGCCAGGGCCTGATCTAGCCCAGGCTAGCCTGAACTCCTTATGCAGCGGAGGGTGACTTTGAACTCCTGATCCTCCTGCTTCCACCTTCTAAGTATTGAGTTTACAGGTGTGTGTCACCTGTGGGTTGCACTAGGGATTGGACCCGGGGCTTTGTACCTAAAAGCAAACACCCTACCAACTGAGGTACATACAGCCCTCATCAAAATATTAATACAGAAAGATGCTATGGTCATTAAGACAAACAGCGTTGGCCTCTGCAAAATGGAAGCCTGTCTGAAACTTTCTGTTTCCTCCAACAGGAGAGGGGAGTGGGGGGCGCTGGAAATCAAACTCAGAGCTATCGGGTAAGCAAGCACTTTACCATTGAGCTACAAAAGAAAAGAACAGCGTGTGTCTACAAGTGTGTTGTCTGCATGTGTAGAAGCCAAAGGCCAACTTGAACAAGTTGGTTCTCTCCTTCTACTATGTGGGTCCCAGGACCAGATTAGTGGCAGGTGCCTTTTCCCCATGGAGCATCTCGCCAGCCCTTTAGTCATCATGATGCCCCATTCTTCCTAGAACAGAAGTGGGGGACTATATCCCCAAGTCCAGTAGCTCAGGCTTGCTCTTCTCATTCCCACAATGCCTTGGGATCGCCTGCTCTCTGCCCGTGGGAGCATACAGGTCCACTAACTACCATCTAGCTCAAAGCCAAAGACACCCAAACCTCCCAAGAAAAGCCTTCATATAGGAGATGACCCACCTGCAGGTTACACACCAAGAGGTAAGAAGAGAGAGTACTGAGACTGGCCACCCCTGTTCAGACAGCTTAGGAGGGAAGTCTCAGCTGGGGAACTGCTTTACTTACTATGGTGGTGAGACGTCACTGTTCAGCTGTGGTTTTCTCTGCCAGGGTGGGGTGGGGCTGTCCACACTATCCCCAGTCAGGACTCCTTCCTCTTCTTTTTCCTTTCACAATGTAAATCACTACGGGGCAGGAACTAACTCAGTGCCCTCTGCTGGCCCCAACTGTTCCTTCACTACTCACAGCTGTCCAGTGGCTCTACACTCCTCAGTGCTGGATTGTCCATCTGGTCTGCCGGCACAGCCAGTTAAACAAGGATGTCTGCCCCACCCAGGCAACCCACTCAGACCCTCCCAGGGAGGAGCTCAGCCTTTTTGTTTTGTTTTAAAAGCTCCTCGGGATTCCTGAAGCATAATCAGACAGCAGTTGCAAAAGGTCAGCAACCCAGAGAAAAGTCTGCTTTAAGCAAGGCCTCCCAAAAGCTCTCTGTACAAAGGACACAGGCTCAAGTCCATCACAAATCAGCTGCCTCTA
Organism: Rattus rattus; assembly: GCF_011064425.1. Lineage (NCBI taxonomy): Eukaryota > Metazoa > Chordata > Mammalia > Rodentia > Muridae > Rattus > Rattus rattus. The sequence continues at coordinate 10,359,772 of NC_046155.1, forward strand.
CCTTTACACCTGTTACTTCACCTATCTGAGTCTCAATCTCCTCAAATGTAAAGTCTGTTGAAACTGGGTTAAGGGTTGCTTCAAGAAGTCAAATAATTTGGGCAAGCACTGTGTTCAAAGTTTGCCCCACAGCCTCCCAGCAACTCTCAGACCAACTTGACACATTAACTTTTCTTGGAATCCCCAACACCTAGCATAGAATGACTAAGTGCTTGCTAAATGAGTATCAGAAGCCCTGCCAAGAAGCCACAAGTGTAGGACATAAAGACATGGAGAGGTGGTGGGGGGAGGTTATTTGAATAGTCAGTCCAAATATATGACAGCCACATGAGAAGCACAGCTGAGCTAGAAGGTCCTAAACGTGGCGAAGTCACCACTAAGGAGAATGAAGTCAGCGTTCTGGCAGGTTGGAGGCAGCCCTAGCTAAACCCCTGACAGCTGCTACCCAGCAACTGTTTGTGGGGCAGGGTGTCTGCAAAGGCGGGGTGCAGCCCTGCCGCTCCCTTCCCAAGGCCCAGACTCCAGGCGACAGGGGCAGTGGCATGTGCTATTTCGAACAGCGCATCCCCTGCCAAACACTCCATTGTGGCGTCGCGGCGAGGCCCATGAGGTCAGGGTACCCAGAGCGGGGCTCCAACTGAGGTGGCAGGAGGCTGGACCATGGGGAGGTGTGCAGCTCAGCACTGGCCTCATCCCCCAAATCTGGCAGCTGCTCCCTCCGGAGGACTGGACCTCAGTGCTCGAACCCACTTATCCCGGGAAACACTCTCTTCCTGGGTTACCTAGTAACAACGCCCCTGGTTGCATAGCAACGAGGATCTGGGTCCCAGGCTTGCTAAGCCCCACGCTCCACGTTCGACCCCTCCCCACTCGGGCTCACAAGGCCTCGCGGCTCCGCCCTGTTGCTTCCTGCAAATCTGTCCCTTAAGCTGCATCCACAGCCCCGGTCTCGGCCCTCACTCACCCTGCTCCGGCCACCGCTATCCTTCACGTGGGACTTCGCTAGAAAACGCGCCACCAAACCAGCGCCTCAACTCCCCTGGGAGTTGGTTTATAGTCTGCGCATGCGCGGGGCGGCAGACTGGGGAGACTGGCAGGCAAGGCTGCTGCTGGAGCAAGCACCGTGGACGCATGCGCTCTGCTCGCTCCATTGCAGTTTGCATGTAGTAGTGGTTTCCCTCCCAAGTATTTCCAAGAGAAGAATGGCGTCGGAAATTGGAGTTGGAACGGAAGCGAAGCCTTTGGCAGGAAAGGGGAAAGAAAGAAATCTTCGAGGCTGTGGCATGGGTAGAGTTGGTGCTTGTTACAGGATTCGGTGCAGATCCGAGTCTGCAACGCATTTAGGGCCGCACAGTTCCCTCGCGGGAAGTGTAGTTCTTAAGGCGGGGCGCTGGCGAGCACATGGAGAATTGAGAAACCTTTCACGCTTAAAAAGGCGCCGAAGGGGGAAAAGGCACAAGGTGTTAGTGGGCACACTAATGGTGTATGGTCTTGGGGAAACTCATCCGCTCTGGGAAAGAGCAAAGCCTCACCCTAAATGTGTGGGTGACCACCATAGCTTTGCTTATAATTGTTAGGGAAAGGGAAACAACCCCGGTGACCCGAGGTTTTTTTGTTTTGTTTTTAAGAACCTTAGAACATTGGGGTAGCTTTGTGGATGAGGTAGACGTAGAGATGTAAAATTTTCTTTAATTTTAAATTTTATTTATATGAGTACACTGTAACTCTCTTCAGACACACCAGAAGAGGGCATCAGATCCCATTACAGGTGGTTGTGAACCACCATGTGGTTGCTGGGAATTGAACTTGACTCTGGAGGAGCAGTCAGTGCTCTTAACTACTGAGCCGTCTCTCCAGCCCATAAAAATTCAAATTACATGTATTTATGTATTCTATGCATGTGCTCACTACAATACTCCCATGGAAGTCCTCTCCCACTATGTGGATCCCGGAGGTCGGATTCAGGTTGTCAGGTGTGGTGAACAAGCACCTTCACTACTGTAGCATCTCACCTGCTTGAGTGTTGTCGCCGTTGTTTTTAATGCCCATCACTCTGGCTGCCCCAAGGCAGTCTCCTTTAATGGTAAAATTCCTTCCCCAGAATCAACCTTTGCCCCAGCCCCTCCTTGCATCACCCTTTTAATTTTTCCTTCAGCCCAGTCTGTCACCTCACTCGTTTCTCCTTCAGGTGTTTCTCAGGTGCATCTCTCTTCATCTGTATCTTTGATGGCTTTGTGCTTCTCAGTTGGGAGTCTTCCTTCCAGAATCAGTACTGGGAGGGTCCTCATTCTGGGGTCTTCTAATAGTTGTAACTTCACATTTGCTTGTGAAATTTCTTTTCCCAGTTTCAGTTGGCCTCAATGAAAAAAAGATCTCAGGATTGGTGGGGTGGGAGTGATGTTTCTGGGTTCTTTCTAGACTTGGTTTTAGGTCGCAAGTACCTTTTGGGAAATTAACATAGGGACACATATTGAGGTAGGACAGAAAAATGGAAGTGTTTGAGGACATTGGAAGGGAAAGGAGGCCCTCACTCAGGAGTCTGGTTAAAGCCTCCCACGAGCTGAGCATCAGATGCCAATACAACAACTACTGAACGAGTTCTCTCTTCCCAGCTGTAAACCTACAAGTTTCTAGGAACTTCGCTAGAGACCCCCATTTACAGTAAGAAGGACCTGGCCTGGCCCTCCCTTAGAGGGTGCAACCCTAGTGGCTCGTGGTTATATTTTACTAGATTATGTTCCTAACCCAGTCACGTATCAGAAAGTGAGGAAAGGATAAAAGCAATTCTTAGCAGCCCTTTTAAGATGTAACTTGAGAGCTGCCAGAACGTTCTATATGAGCTGATGGTATGACACTTCATTGTGACTCTCTCTTGAGAGTCCTGTGTAAACACCTGGTTATGTCATTCTTTTCACTGGTGTGTGTGTGTGAGTCTGTCTGTCTCCCACAGAGTAGCAAGGACCAGTTTCAAGTGGTGCCCAAAGTGGGGCTTGAAAGTTAAGGATAAAATGAGATCTTGGGTTTCAAATGCAGTAGGGGAAAGGGCAAGGGATGAAGGAGTGATTTTTTTTTTTTTTTAAGAAACCAGCAAAAAAAAAATTATCATGGTTGCTGCTGGGATAAACCCCACTTTGCTCCCAGAGGGGATTTCCTGCTTTTAAGTTTTCTTTTTTGTATATTTTGCTTCAAAAAAGTTTGGAAAACTGGTTGAGCAGTTGTTAAAATTGTGGGTGGAAATTGAGCATCCTAAGAAACAAAAAGTGGCTGAAATAGGAAACAAAAGGGGTCACTCTGCTCACTTGTTTCTGAAAGGGTTGTAGAGTTGACTGGGCAACTAGAGAGGTTGCAAGTGGAGGTGGACACACTTGGGGACTGAGGGCACTGGAGAAGAGAGAACAAATACTCTCCGTCCTCATGACTCACCCTGAGAGTGGGAGGTAGACCATTTGTAAATGGTCCTTGCTACATGGTAGGTTCTCCCCCTCCCCACTTTACCCCCTAACAGTAGATAGGAGAGAAACAAAGATAGAAGGGAGAGAAGACTTAGAAAAATCCATGAATCTAATTTCTTTCCTTTCGCTTCTTCTTTGGAGTTACTAACAAGCCACAGCCAACCTCCCTAAGTGACCAACAGCCACAACCACCTATCAGGGAGCTCTAGCATTATATACCCTCCGAAAAGTTCACAGAATTCCAAATGTCACACAATCTCAGAAACTATCTGAAGCTGGTAAAACCATGCTCACATCCCTGGGGTTAACACATTCCTTCCCACAGGAGGGAAGAGAGAAAGAAACTGTACCAGAGTGGGGGTCAGGTCAGAGTAAAGCTGAAAAAAAAATGGGAGGAAAATCTGATGAAATAATCTGTTTTGAAAGGAGGGTTAATCTTAAACCAGCTGCACTGCCAGAGTTAGAGGTGGCCTTTGGTTAGAAGATCACCATCAGTTTTCCTAGTAGTCATACAGCATATGCCCGCTAATAGTGTGGAACAAGGTAATGACAAGATAGGATGGCATCCTTATAGAAATGACAGATCTAACCCTTTTTAAAGAGGCTATGACTTCATATGGGATGCACTCGCCCTGTGTGAAACAAATTCTAAATAACTAGTTTACTCAAAATAGAATTTTCCCCCAAGACTGGAAGGGGTCGTTGACAGCTGTCCTAGAGGCCAGTCCATAGTTGCAGTGCTTAACATGTTGGAGGGAAGAAGCTGTGAATATTGGACAGTGAAACAGAGCAAGGGGAAAGAATATAGTCAAAGATCGGTACTGTGATATACAAGAGCAGATTCAATTTGGTGATGCTACTATGTAGAATGCCGCTAATTGCTTTAAGAGCTTGGAACAAAGTTGAGGGGCCTGGGGAAAAGTCCACCTCATTTACAAAAGTTATATATACAAGGCTCTGGAGAAGTCGTCACTGATTTTTTTTTTTTTTTACAAATATTAGTCTGAGCTGTGAACAAAGCTGTATTAGACCCTGACACATGACAAGTGTTGATAGAAATCTTGGCATTTGAAAATGCAAATACTGATTGTAACAAAGCTATTAAGGCCCAAGCAGCACCTATGGGTGAATGGATAAGGGGTATGACAGATACTGGTTCAACATGTGCCATGCTAATATCATAGGTCAAGCTACAGTTGGAGGTCTTAGCATAAAAATGGCCAGTGTTTCAGTTTGGGAAATACTGTTCAAAGAGACTGTGACCTAACCAAAAGCCTCAGATCTCAAAATGTCCAGCGTGCTAATTGCAAGAAACACAGTACTTTGCACAAGAAACGTGACTGAGTCAGTCCTAGGGGCAGTGGTTTTCCTAAAGGTCAAACAAAGAATGACTAGGCTTCCCAGGGTGTGTATGCAATGCAGCAAGGGCTGCCATTGGACTCAGGAGTGTAGATCTAAAAGAGATATTAAAGGTAATAATAATAATTATTCTTCTTGATAAGAAATAATAATAATTTCTTATCAAGGGGAAACGGCCTTGGGGGCCTGGCTTGGAGCCCTGAAGCAGCAGAAATAGGAGCTGTTTCAGTAGGGAACAACAGCAGCAGAGAGACATTATAGAAAAAGACTGTGGGATTAAATCAGCCTATATACTATAAGGATGTGTTAATATCAGAATGGAAGCCAGTGAAACTTTTGCATTAGGGACTTGGATTTTTTTTTATATTTCTATAGAAAATGAAAAGCCGTGGATACCATCAAAACTGATAATGATTAAAATAGAGTAAGAGAGGTTTTCTAAAAACCTTGACCACAGAACCATAAGTGCTTATTCCACTGAAAATGTCTGTAATTTCCTGCTCCACACAGCACAATTAATGATTTAAAGCAGGAGGGGGAAACTGTAGTGACAATTTTGGAATTGTTTCTTTAAAAACACAGAAATATCATAAGAATGTGCTTTTGTTTTAATCCCAGGTGTAGGTATGTGGGACTGCTTCAGACTGTCTGAAACAGCTGACTATGATTTGCCTCATGCACTAGCAGAAGCACGTTTTTGCCAACTGCAGATCGTTTCTGCAATTGTGTGACATTTGGAATTCTGTGAACTTTTCAGAGGGTGTATAAATGCCGGAGCCCTCTGATAGGTGGAGGTGGTTATTGGTCATTTAGCGAGGGCTGTTTGTGGTTTGTTAGTAGTCATGGTCAAGGAAGAAACAAATGGAAAGAAATTAGATTTGGTGATTTTTTTCTAATTCCTCTCTCTCCTCTGTCATTGTTTCCTCTTCTATCTAGTGTTAGGTGGTGAAGTGGGGGAGGAGAATAAAGGGTGGGAAAAAGAAGAACTCACAAAGTATCAAAGACCAGCTACACACAACTGTGTGTATCTCCAGTTCCAGAGGATCTGACACCCTCACACGGACACACATGCAGGCAAAACACCGATGCACAAAGATACATAGATAGATAGATAGATAGATAGATAGATAGATAGATAGATAGATAGATAGATGTATATATTTTTTAAAATCCATAAAAGAATAAAGGAACCCCTCAAGCTTTTTTGAATGACAGTGTGGAACTGTCTGTTCATTCCTGCCACCACTGACACAGGAAAAGGAACAAAGTCATCTAATCCTCTCTGTCAGCTGCTTAAGAAACCCTGATACCTTACCTAATCCTCTGCTCTCAGGCCACACTCATGGTTAACGATTCTCCTGAAAAGCAGAGATACTTTGGGTATTTGGGGCAATATGTCTCCATATTTCCTAAGCAGCAGCAGCTCTGGCTTTAGGGATACCAGTTGGGGGAACAAGGCATAAGATTCCACTTTCAGGGACTCACAACGTTTTATGCACATACCTTTACCTCCAGGGTTCTTTTGGTTATTCCAAAACCAAATATCCTTGTTAGAAATCAGGAAAATGACTCACCAAAGCGTGGCACTTTGGCACATGTTCTAGTTTGCTTCCTATTATGATAAACACCATGCCCAAAAAGCAGCTTGGGGAAGAATTTACTTACACACCCCAATCACAGTCCATCACTGAGGGAAGTCGGGACAGGAACTCAAAGCAGAAACATGGAGGCAGGAACTAAAACTGAGGCTATAGGGAAATACTGTTTACTAGCTTGCTCCCATGACTCACCCAGCCTGTATTTTATATACACTTGGACCACCTACCTGCTCATGGCAATGTCCACGGTGGGCTGGCCTCTCCTACCTCTATCATAAATTAATAAAATGTCCCATAGACTTACCTGCAGGACAGTCTGATGGAGGCATTTTCTCTCTTCCCAGATGACTCTAACCTATATCACGTTGGCCAAAACCCAAAACAGCTAATGAACCAGTATGGCATGCTGAACCATAGACTACAGAAGCAGGCTCAGAACCAATGTCTCTTTGACTCCAGGCCCCCCTGTCTCTTGTCACCTTTACCCATCCCCAGTATGTGTGTGGGCTTTTTCTGAAGTGCCCTTATTGGCCTAAAGATACTCACCCCCATAGAGGTATCCTTTTGACATGAGTCCCTTGCCAGGAAAGCCAATCAGCCTGGGAAGGTTCCCTCACAGGAAAGAAGACATATTGCCAATTTAACTTTCTCCCTCTCCCTCTTTCCTTCTCCCCTTCCCCCCACCCTCTCTCTTTTTATTGAGATAGCTACCCTCAACTCACTGTGTAGTTAAGGACGACCTTGAACTCAGAGACTGTGTGTGTGTGTGTGTGTGTGTGTGTGTGTGTGTGTGTGTGTGTAAGAACTGAACCTCATGGTCTTAGCAAGTGAGGCAAGTGTTCTTCCTCTGCCTCTGAAACACATCCCCAGCCTCCCCACTCCTTAGTATTTAGCCCAAGTTCAGTTTTTTCTCTTTTCATCTCTTGTCACCTCTTCATACCCAGAAGCATCAAGCCCTCACTCCCTACCAAGATACTATCAAATCCTCATTCCCCTGGACCTTCTCTGTTACATTTTCATGGGACTCTGGCATATATGTATATGTATATGTATATGTATATGTATATGTATATGTATATGTATATGTATGTAAGTATAGGTATATTTATACATACATATATATGTATATATAATTTAAAATGGTTTACTTCTATTTAATTATCATAATTTTATTTCATAGGCTCAATTATTAGGACTTACTAGGGTAAAAGTTTTTCTTTCCTTTATAACCTCAATCCTTTCCATTCCCGGAGGAGCTGGCCTTTGAAACTGAAAAGACTTCAAGAGACTCCCTTTTCCCCGATTTCTAGACATTCCCCATTCACTTCACAGTGATAAACTCCCTAGTATAAATAAACACAGGTCTGATGTCGCTCATGTGATATCACCAATTTGTAATACAGTATCTATGAGGCACGTGGTACCAATAATTAATCACCAGGTGTCTGTCTGTTTTTTGCTGCTGTAACAGAATATCAAATGTTGTGTGTTATAAAAAAGAAGGAGAAAAAGCCAGGATATGTTTGGTAGAGGTGTGGTATGGTGAGGTGGGAGGGGGTGCCTCTGCGGGGCCCATGCTAAGGCATCCCTTCCCCCTGAGGTACCAGCCATATGACGGGAATAGTGTGGAATAGAGTTTACTTAGGACATGAGAAGGGGAGTTGAGGAGGGAGTAGGGGCAGAGAGACAGAGATAGATAGATAGATAGATAGATAGATAGATAGATAGATAGATAGATAGATAGATAGATAGGAGAAGCCTTCAGGAACACGTGGAGAGAGGGGGAGGGACATGGGGAGAGGGAGAGAAAGAGAAGAGGTAGAGAGTAAGAGAGTAAGAGGATAAGAGAGTGAGGAGGGGCCAAACAGATCCTTTTATAGTGAGTCAGACATACCTACTGTTGCCAGGTAACTGTAGGGCGGAGCCTAGGAGGAATGCTAACACCAGAGGCTATTTATAAAACAGTGAAAGTTTATTTAGCTCTTGTATTCAGAGGCTAGGAAATCCAGGAACAGCTCCAGCACCTGAAGAGTGCTACAACATATAACACGACAGAGAATTACATGGTAACTCAAAGCAATGTGCTAGACAGCAAAATGTGCATGTGTGTATGCGCATGCAGGTGCGTGTGCGGGCATGTGTGTGTGCCTGTGTGGATGAATGTGTGTTGTGTGTATACCACTCTGGGCATATTGGAGATCAGAGGCCCACTTTCTGGAGTTAGTTCTCTCAGCTCCCTTTATGTGGGAGCTGGGATTGAACTTGGGCGTCAAGCTTGAACACCGAATGCATTTCCCCGATGAACCATCTGACTGGCCCTGTTTTTGTTTGTGTGTTTTTGATTTTTATATTTGTGGCACTAGGGATCAAGCCCAGCGTCTTGCACTAAGTAGGCAGGCCACTCTGCCACTGAGCTCTGACTCTATCTCCACCAAACAAGTTTTTATAACAAAGCCACTCCTGAATACTGACCTGGTAATTTTGTTATCTATGCAGTCAGAACCCTCACCACCCAGTCCCTTCCTAAAGGTCCCCTCTCTCAACACTGTTGAGAGGGCAGGTTTCCAACATGCCAGGTCTCATTCTTTTATTCCACGAGTTATGTGACTTCTCCTGGGGGAGACAGAGGAAACAACTCCACTCAAGCCTAGCTTGTTGAAGAAGTGAGTTTATAGATGTCACTTACGGGCCCATGGGTGACTCAAAGTCAACTGCATGACTAAGAAGCCCACCCCACTATGAGGGAGAATTCACAAAAGCTGCTTCCTGATCAACTTGCAATTCCACTAGAGTCCTTTCTCTCCCCCAAATGATTTACTGCTTTTATAACAGTGGGGAGAGGCTTTGGAAATCCTGTAACATTCTGAATTTACAGATACCGAGCCTGGTACCTGTTGCTAGTTCCCTGAGTCTTAAAGGCCTCCTTCCTCCCTCCCTGCACCTTCTTGAGGGAATGCTTTGATTCAGAGGCCATAGATATATAATACTAGTCTATTCCAAACTCCATAGTATGTATCTTTCACAGGAAATTTCTAGAAGTATGGTTATCAGCTCAAAACTCAATCAAATACTACTTGGTTGCCAGATCAATCTAGTCTAATCACCTTGTGTTCAGGGGCCCCACCTAGACTCACTTATTTCCTACCATACATCTAAATACTCGAGATGCCTGGCCTGTCAGGCAGCTTGCCATTCAATAAACAATAGTGACAATGTCCCTGCTAAGTTCCAGGCTCTGGGGTCACATTCTTGGACTCTTGAGAACTAGCAGAGAGTAGTACAGTCTAGTCAAGGAGGACCCAGATACCAAAGAGGATGGTCTAAAAAAATTAATTAAAACAATAGTTACTCAAAATGGGTTGGCTAATTAAGCAAAAAACAAAACAAAAAGCCTGTCAGAGATTAAGAAAGGTTCCACAGAGGGGGCAATACTTAAGATGAGGCCTCGGTTTGCCCTGGAGGGTCTGGCCAGGGCTGGAGATGGGGAAGGAGTTGATGAAAGGAAGCCACATAAACATTTTGAGCCACCTACTGCAGGGACTGCTGGGGCCACTGAAGGGCCAGTGTGGCTGAGAGGAAGATGAGGTGAGACGGTAGGAGCTTGGTTTATCAGATATCTGTGGTTTCTGAACTGACACATGTCCTTTATTTAGGTCTCAGCAAAAATGTTGCCACCCTTTGGGCTGGTAAGACAGCTCACTGGGGAGAGAAACTTCCTGTCAAGTCTAACAACCTGACTTCGATCCCAAGACCAACATGGTAGGAGTGAACCACTTCTCTCAAGGTCTCCTTTTACTTCTATACATTTGCTGTGGCACATGCATACACATACACACTAAAATAAAATTCAAGTGCTAAAAATAAACATCATTTCTCCAGGGGGCATACCTTTCCCATACCCTGCCTAAAGCAGTCGCCCCTCCAATCCCCAGTACCATCTTCTCAACCTACTCTAATTTATCTTGTATTTAGAGCACCTACCCCTGTCTGGAATTTTCTTCTTATTGTTTATGTGCCCATCATCCCATAGACTGAAATCTATGTTGGCAGTTTTTTTCTTCATCTCATTTCTGCCTCTTAGACCAATTAGATCACATTCAAGGTTTACCTTGGCTATATTTTGTGATTCTAGAATTGGGTAAAACTTCATTCCGTAAGCCAGAATGTGTTCTGACGGCTTGGAGGGGAGTGATTTCCTAGACAGGAAGCAGGAATAAAACAAAGGAAAAGGACGGAGTATGTTTTCCTTGGGAGATTGGGAGAAGAGGAGGGAAACACAGAGCTAGCTGGTTAATAGATCAGATCCCTCCTGCTTACTTTTCATAAGGACAATGGCAGGCAGAACAGAGTTATGCTTGCTGCAGTTGGCATGGCTAGAAAATGTGGCCTTTGCCTCTTTCTGTCCTGGTTTCTCAGAAGGTCAGAAAGCTAGTTTTAATTTGGTAACATGGAACTCCAGTGTGACTCACTCCATTTTAGTTTTAATTTATCTACTTACCTTTTTTTCTGAGGTAAGTTCTCAATGTGCCACCAAGCCCAGACTATTTATTTATTTTAGTGTGTGTGTGTATGTGTGTATGTGTGTGTGTATGTGTGTGTATGTGTGTATGTGTGTGTGTATGTGTGTGTATGTGTGTGTGTGTGTGTGTTGGAGGATAATATGCAGAAGTCAGTTCTCTCCTTCTGCCACGTGGGTCTTGGTGACTGAACTCAGGTATCAGGCCCAGCGGCCGGTCTGGTCTTTGTTAGAGAAAACATAAACAGTTGGTAGGTGGCAGGGAACCGTTATTCTAACAAATATCGGAGGCAGGCTACTTTAAAGAAAAGAGGGCCCTCTTGGCTCAAAGTTCTAGAAGCACAAGGTTCACAGGGAATGACACAGGCATTGTCTAGGGCCTCTTCTGGTGTCACAACTATGGAAGTCAACTCATGCATTTGTGCCTGTTCACTTTCTTTCCCTATAAGAACCCCACCAGGATCTTGTTATGTCCTATTCTAATTCCAAAGATCCCACCTCTAAATGCCACAGTTAAGCCGGATAGTAATGACACATCCCTTTGATTTTAGCACTCAAAAGGCAGAGACAGGAAGATCTTTGAGTTTGAGTCAAGTCTTGTCTACAGACTGAGTTCCACGGCAGCCAAGGGCTACACACACACACACACACACACACACACACACACACACACACACACACACACACAAACCCTGTCTTGAAAAACAGAAACAAAAATGAAACCACAGAAAAACACCATAGTCGTGTTAACTTTCCACTCTTATGGTTTATTTGTTTATTGGGACATGCTTTTTCTACACAGCCCTGATTGTCCTGGATTAGAACTCGCTGTACAGATCAGGCTGGACTTGAACACCGAGATCCGCCTGGCTCTGCAGCTCAGTGCCTGTGCTTAAAGACTTGTGCAAACACATCAACTTTCCATTCTTTTAAATATTCACATAAACGCCAGGAATTAAATTCCCTCGAGTTTAGAAAACAGACTATATTTAAAACGTAGCAGGCAACGAAGCCAGGGACTTGCCCAAATTCCCAGAGCAAGAGACAGAACCTAGACAGTGTTAGCTTCTTTACCCATTTGTGCTTTATTTACGGGATCACATTGTTTCTCAAAAGGCAGCCAAGGAACACAGGCTCAGAATCATACCTACAGACTCTCTAAGGCAGACCCTAGGAATCTGCTTTTTTACAAGCTCCTGAGAAATCTGACCTGCACACTAACATTTCAAAGACTAGTGTTCCCTGGGTGACAGCAGCTCCGCCTCAAAAACAGCCTTGGCCAGATTCCTAGGTTTAAGATCCCCGCAGCCTCATGGGAAATGTAGTTTCTGCTCTCCTTCCCGCCTCAGGCCTCTTGGAGAACTCGCCGGAAGAAGCCGAGCCAATGCGGAAACAGCCGAGTGTTCCGAGGCGGGCCTTTTCCTGCTCGGTTGCATGCTGGGAAAGGGCAGTTTCCGTTAGCTGCAGAAGGCTGAGGCGCGCCACCGGCCACCTCCCCACGTGAAGCAGTTGTGCGAGCATCGCCACGCCGGGCAGCTGTCTACCCGCGTCCGAGCGCTCCGGAAGCGGCGGGGGACCGGAAGTGGCCCGCGGAGGCTGCAGAGCTAGTCCGGGAACCCGCTGTGAGGCGACTGGCAGCAGCGCTACGACGGCGCCATGTCCCTGATCTGCTCGAGTGAGTGCTGGCTGCGGCGGGAGGCGGGAGCGTGTGCGGCCGCTGTGGCTCGGGCCCTGGAGCCCCCAGCCCTGCGTGCAGGGTGCATTTGCGCAGTGATGCGCAATTCACGTAGCTGGGAAGAATGACTGTCTCAGGGGTCTTTTGAAGCCAGCGTCGTTTTACAGAGCTGAGACAGGCCTGAGCAGAAGTGGGGGGAGGAGCTGGTGCAGTGAAAAACAGCTCTTGGTGTCAAAAACCCGAGGACGTGTCCAGGATCCGCCTCCGACTGTGATCTGGGCTCTAGCGGGTTTGGGCCTCAGTTTCCCCATCTGCAAAATTGAAAGCATTGCAATGGATATTGCTTGGGAAACCTCGCTTAGGAATTGGAGTTTCCGATTTGCAGAGATCATGCAGTGACTTTGAGACCAGGGCTGGAAGCCAGGTGTCTGGCTTCTAGCCTCGCGCAGTATGACTAATGAAAACAGCGAATGTTTAGAAAACCTGTATTGATTTACGATGCATTTCCAAACGGTGATCTCATTTTATGCTTACAAGAATTGTCTGAAAGGAAATAAAGATCCGTGTGTTACAGAGGGTGTCGGAAGTCTTGAAGAATGGGTTTATCCAGGGGTGTGCGACGAAGCTAAGCCATGGAGCTCGGTTTTTTGAGCCTGGATCCATGGTTTTCCCATGCAGTATACGGTCTTGTCTTTGGGTGTTGTATTACGGCATTGCGGGTGTTCTCCCAGTTGTTTACTCCATTACTAGTTTCCTCACTTTCTCTCTTTCCCTCTCAGAACGTTGCCATTAATTCAAAGAGGGAAAGGAAGGAGGGAAATGACAAACAGAAAAGGAAGTCTCATAGTGAAGAAATACCAGTTTGCAAAGTATTTATGAACGATTTGTTTCCTTTTCATCTTTGAGACAACACTCTTACATGCCCAGGGCCATCCTTCCTCTGGTAGGAGAGGGAAAGCTCTCAGAAAGCTTCAGTTGTTGAGTAGTGAGATAAACCTACAGAATAGGACAGGAAAGCCATATACAAAAATACAGATTTTAAGTACTGAAACAAATCCATACTTAATTACATGTGCATGGAGTCCTGCAAAATTAGGTGACTCTAAAGGAAGCCACTGAGAAGGATAGGAGCTTGAAGCCTTGGGTTGTTGACTCACAACCTATGGGAGGGCGAATAGAATTATGTGATGAATAAGAGCTGTTTTGTGATGTGATAAGTCACTATCTTAGAGCGGCCTTCAGAAGAGTCTGATGTGGAGGTAGCTTTCACTTGTCTGCTTGAGTGATCCAGTTGTCTCTTTTAGGGGAAGGTAGAGAAGCAAGGGGGGTCTGAGAAGGTCAGAGAGACCTTGGTTCTCAGCTTGCTTTTGAGGCCTTTTTTTTTTTTTTTTTGGTAGTTTGGCATGCCCAAGGCTCCATACTTTGGGATATTCTTTTCTGAGCCCCAGTACTTTTGCACTTATTTAATCTGCTCTGATGTTTATCAAGTGTCTGCTTCGCTTCTGCATTGTCCTGAGGTCAGTGACAGCTGTAAGGCCCATCTTCAAGGGTACACAGACTATTCTGTCGAGCGCTTAGAATAGAATTCTGCCTGGCACGTAGTAGCAGAGCAATGGAAGGTTTTTGTTTGTTTTTAATTTATCAGTGCTTGTCACGTGGCTTTGTAATTTCTCCTGTTGATCCATCTCGGGCTCCCGATGGATGACAGAAGTTTGAGTTGTGCTCTGTGTACTTCTTTGTCATGTGCCTAGTCATCTGGGTTCAAAAAAGAGATGGGCAGGGCTTACCGACCACTCTATACCGCACTGGCACATAGGATCTGGGCAGTTATTATTTATTGACTTTTATTATCAGCAGACCAGAGACTCTAGGTAAGTAGTTGGCAAGCATTGTGGGACCAAGTACAGGCAGGCTTGCTGTCACAGACCTTGCTTCCTGATAGCTGAATAAGGACAGGGTCTTGTTGGGGCTGACACAGTGAAGAGTCTCCTTTTACCCTGTGGTTCACTACCTGTCTTTCTCTATAGTCTCCAACGAAGTGCCAGAGCACCCATGCGTGTCCCCTGTCTCTAATCATGTGTATGAGCGGCGACTCATTGAGAAGTACATTGCAGAGAATGGCACAGATCCTATCAACAACCAGCCTCTCTCAGAGGAGCAGCTCATCGACATCAAAGGTGCCTGCCCAATAGCCTTGGTCCAAGGCCATCTCAGCTCAGCCTTCAAGAGTGGGAGGTGGTGCCAATCTGGTGGAGAAGATGGTGGCTGTGAGTGGGGGAGGGGAAGAGTTCCCGGGTTCTAGTTCTTCATACCTGCTTTGCTGCCTCTCTTGGCAGTTGCTCATCCAATCCGGCCCAAGCCTCCCTCTGCCACCAGCATCCCAGCCATTCTGAAAGCCTTGCAGGATGAGTGGGTGAGTCTGTGAAAAGAATGCACCTCCGGGCTAGGACCTGAGGATTGAACAGATGAGACCTCCCTCCCTCCCTCTTTTAATGTAGTTTTATGTTGTGTATGGCCTTTTGCTTACATGTATGACTGTGTATGACTTACGTGCCTGGTGCTTGGGAGGTAGGAGTTGGTGTGTGATCCCTTGAACTGTAGTTATGAACAGTTGTGAACTACCCTGTGGGGTTTGGGACTTGGATCTGAGTCCTCTGGAAGAATAGCAAGTGCTCTTAATTTCCGGGCTCTCAACTCTCTGCAGGCCCTCTTACTGTCTTGAGATAGGACTTCGCTTTGTTAGACTAGTCTGAAACTTTGATCCTTTTGCCTCAGCCTTCTAGTGCTAGGATTATAAGTGCCAACCACCAGGCCTGACTCTTGGGGGTGATGAACACAGGGTTAATGTAATCCCTGTACCACTGAGCAGCCCCCCTCATTTTGTGCTGGCCTTATTTCATTTGTGAGGAACAGGATAGCAATACAAGAGGAGCCTGGTTGTTGGAACTCTTGCAGACCTAGATTCCAAAGTTTTCTCCACTGTCAGCCTTTGTGACTTAGGACACACTGCTCAGTCTCTGAGACTTGACTTCCTGACTACAGGACACTCATTAGTCTTGTCTATCTGGATTCTGTAAGTAGAATGCAGTCGACATATTTGCCTTGTGACACCAGGGACCCTTTTTCATTACTGGGCTCTGCATTTGCTGAGGATAGCCAGTAAATAATCACAGCAGTATAATTATTTCCTTTCAGAGAGGTGATAACATTAATGCCTGTGATTTGCTGGTGAATTGCAAAGGTTGGGGTGGGAAGGAGCTAATTCTCACTCTGTGTGTGTGTTCAGGGTGTGGTATGGGGTAGGAGCCTGAATGTCGTACAGGGCATTCAGGGTCACTCAGATGTTGGCTTGGGTCTCTGAGTAGCTCAGGTTGGTTTCAGTGTAGAATAGGAGGTGGTGTCCTCTTCTCTAGGGTTGGCCGAATTCTCCGGCTCTCCCCCAGTCCTCACAGTGGCCTACCCTCTCCCAGGATGCAGTCATGCTGCACAGCTTCACTCTTCGCCAGCAGCTGCAGACAACCCGCCAGGAACTGTCCCACGCTCTGTACCAGCACGATGCTGCCTGCCGAGTCATTGCCCGGCTCACCAAGGAGGTCACTGCTGCTCGAGAAGGTCTCTGGTGTTCCCTGCTGCTCCCCGCCCTCTTCTGGCCCTGCTGCTGGCCCTGCTTTGTTATGTCCCATTTCTAACCTCATCTTTTCTCTCAGCTCTGGCTACTCTGAAACCACAGGCTGGTCTTATTGTACCTCAGGCTGTGCCAAGCTCACAGCCCAGTGTTGTGGTAAGTGTTCCCTTCCAGGCCCCAGTAGCTGTCCCTTACACAGACAGTTTTGGTATTGTGAGCCCCTCCTACTCTCCCTTTCTTTTCTACAGGGTGCAGGAGAGCCCATGGATTTGGGTGAGCTTGTGGGAATGACCCCTGAGATTATCCAGAAGGTAAGTTGTGTGCTCTTCTGATGGGACTGCAGTCTCTCCCTTAGTACTGTAGGCACTGGGGGCCTGTAAGACTCTCACAGTGGGCAATGAGAGGAGCCTGTACTGCCAATCAAGAGCTTCCTGATGACACTTACTTTAGTCTGGCTTCCTGTGTCTCATTTCCCTGGCTTCTGAATAGAATGAGGGGTGTGTGTTTCGTAGGCTTACTGTGGGAAAGATTTAATTACCTATGAGGGAAGTTTTTAGCTCTTGCAGTTATTGCAGTCCTTGTTGATATTAAGTCATTTCGTTATAGATTTTGATCGTTTTGCCTTAGGGCAAGAGTTATCTTTGTATAAGATGAGGAGTCTGAGGTGGCAAGTCAGACGGCTGAGAAGAGGCAGAGCAGACTCCAGACTACAGCTAGGTTCTGTTGGATGTAGTCTCCATTTGTGGGTCAACGGAGTGTGAGCGCTCATCTGAGTTCTCATGTTTGTAGCCTAGAGCACTACAACCTGGTTCCTGTCCCTACCTGCTGTGGCAAGGGAGTTCTCTTGATGTTCAGTTTCTCAGCTATACCATAAGGTTGTGGATACCTCACCTTATAAGATGGGGGTGGAGGTGTGTCAGCTTTTAGCCCACAGTTTGGCAGATGGCGTGTTTTGGTGATGTATCAGATGTGACTAGCACCCAGTGTGCTTTGTGTCACAAAATTATTTATGTTCTCCACAGCTTCAAGACAAGGCCACTGTACTAACCACGGAGCGTAAGAAGGTGAGTTGTTGCCTGCTGGGAACACCCACCTTCTTGGAGAAAGGGCTCGTTGAAGCCTGCTTTCATTGCTGCTCTTGGGGGCTTTTTGTTTTCTCAGAGAGGAAAAACTGTCCCTGAGGAGCTGGTGAAGCCTGAAGAGCTCAGCAAGTACCGGCAGGTGGCATCCCATGTGGTAAGTGGCTGAAGGTGGCCAGCCTGCGGAGTCATGGGAAATGCTACCTGGGTCCCTGGCAGAGTGTCTCACCCTGGCTGCTCTTCTGTCCTGCCATGCAGTGGGGGGAATTGGTGCATCCAGGCAGCCAGCCAAGCTGGGTGGATAAGGAATAGAACTCACTCTTCTTTCCTGGCTGGGGAGGAAAATGAGGGGTGTGGGGAAGGGGAGTGGAGGACCTGTATGGCTTGGATTTGGCTGTGACTGGGTTTCATGTGTCTCTGTCTGCAAAGGGGCTACACAGTGCTAGCATTCCTGGGATTCTCGCTCTGGACCTGTGTCCCTCAGATACCAACAAGATTCTTACTGGTGAGTCTAGGTCTGGCCTGACAGCCAAGATGAGGGATGGCAGGACCCAGGGAAGGTATAACCCCCCTTGGTCCTTTGCATGGATTTAAGGACAGAAAGACCTTCTGTGGCCCAGGGATACTTTAAGGCCTGCCTCATTTTTGTCTTCTTTGTATCATCTTCAGGTGGGGCAGATAAAAACGTTGTTGTCTTTGATAAGAGTACTGAGCAAATCCTGGCCACTCTCAAAGGCCATACCAAGAAGGTCACCAGTGTGGTGTTTCATCCTTCTCAGGTAAGACACTCTCGAAGTCACCCTTGTCTTATTTCTAAGTCCAGATCCAGTGGTTTTGAGTCTCAGAACTAATTGCCCAACCTCTAGTGTTTTGGTGAAACAGGGATTGATGTTCCCATGCTGACCCCCAAGACTGTTGAAAGTTGTGTGAGTTCTAATAGATGAGAACCCTTGATTTAGAGGATAAAGGTAGCTTATTAGATGAGATTAATGGTTTCATAGAATACAGTGGCTTTGGTATGCTGCTGCCTCAGGTACTTGAGCAGCCTCCCAGGTAGTCTTTTCTTCATATGTTAGGAAACTTAGATGTAGGACTGGAGCGACGGCTCAGCGGTTAAGAGCACTGACTGCTCTTCCAGAGGTCCTGAGTTCAATTCCCAGCAACCACATGGTGGCTCACAACCATCTGTAATGGGATCTGATGCCCTCTTCTGGTGTGTCTGAAGACAGCTATAGTGTACTCATATATAATATTTAAAAAAAGGAAACTGAGAAATAGAGGAATTTATGTTTGTCAGTGTTCTCTTGCTGTAAAGAGGCACCATGATCGTGGCAACTCCTATAAAAGAAAGCATTTAACTGGTGCTTGCTTACAGTTTCAGAGGGTCAGTCCATGATCATGGCAGGGAGCAGGTGGCAAGCATGGTACTGGAGCAGTAGCTGAGAGCTATAGCTGAAAGGAGACAGACAGATACGTGTGCAGCATGCATGCAGAGCACTGGGGTTGGTGTGGGCCTTTGACCCCACCACACCCCACACCCCACACCCTACTTCCTCTGATAGCAGCATCCTTCTAATCCTTTCAAATAGTGCCACTTTGGGGGACTAAGCATGAGCCTATGGGGGCCGTTTTTAATTCAAACCACCACAACTGTGACAAACTGAAAAAATTAGGTATAATTGGCAGCACTATTTTCTTATTTATTTGATATTAGTGCCACTATTGGCTTTTATGAAAATGTGTTAATGAAAGAATAGTTGCTTTTATCTTTTAGCTGTTGCTATCCTAACTAGTTGGAATAATTTGTTAAGGAAACTAAATAAGTTCTTTCTGCCCCAAGTCTTTTGGATAATCAACTTGCTCTTGAGGTCTAAGTGGAAGGAACAGGGCCCATGGCTTTCCTTTAGGCTCAGTGCTGCTCCCATCTGGGCCGTCTATTACAGCCATCTTTAGCTGCAGGCGGCACACGACTGCAGTCTCAGTTATACGAGCCATATTTCACCCAGCCTGAAAATGGGCCCCAAGTGCTCTCTGATGCAGTTGCTGCTTGTCCTACTAAGTAGTGAAGCTCTCGCCTGGCCTGGTGCTGCTTCAGCAGCACTTTCTTCCTTGGCTTTCTTAGGCTCTGTTTTGCTTTTTGTTTTTTTAAGATTTATTTTATGTATATGACACTTTCATCTTCAGACACACCAGAAGAGGGCACCAGATCCCATTACAGATGGTTGTGAGCCACCATGTGGTTGCTGGGAATTGAACTCAGGACCTCTGGAAGGGCAGTCAGCACTCTTAACCACTGAGCCCTCTTTCCAGCCCCAGACTTTGTTGTTTAGATAGAAGGTTACAGGCAGGACTGGGCTAGAAGTAGTTGCTGGCAGTTGTGACTGTCCTCATCACTCTGGAAAAGTGTTAAAATGCATCTCACTTCTTGGACTCTGATTCTTGCTCTCTTTCCTTTCAGGAATTGGTGTTTTCTGCGTCCCCTGATGCTACTATCAGGATTTGGTCCGTCCCAAACACTTCTTGTGTACAGGTTGTTCGGGCCCATGAGAGTGCGGTGACAGGACTCAGCCTCCATGCCACTGGAGACTATCTACTGAGCTCCTCTGATGATCAGGTGCAGTCACAGTCAGGGGCCTTGAGGAAGCTGCTTTCTCATCCCGGGAGGAGGGGGCAGCAAGGTTCCCAGAGTTCGGGAAATGTTTCTTCTCTATGGGAGCTAACTCTGCAAGGGGATACTGAAGTAGGATCTGTCTTGAAGACCACAAGACCCACTTTCTCATTGGCTTTTTTTTTTTTTTTTTTTTTTCTTTCATCTCATTTTCAGTACTGGGCGTTCTCTGACATTCAGACAGGGCGTGTGCTCACCAAGGTGACAGATGAGACTTCCGGCTGCTGTAAGTGGCCTAGAGGCATTGAGCTCTTTTGTTTGCAGTTTGTTGGTGTGTTTCGTTCAGTCATTTGCTTATGTGTTCTAAAGACTGTTTACCACTGGCAGTAGTGTAGTGCCACTCTTGTGCTGGCCCAGTGAGGAATGAAGCGCTCTCACTCTCCCGCAAACTCCTGACTGCAGACCTCTTCCCTTTCCTCAGCTCTTACCTGTGCACAGTTCCACCCTGATGGCCTCATCTTTGGAACAGGAACCATGGATTCCCAGATCAAGATCTGGGACTTGAAGGTAGGACATGCAGGCCTCATCTGGGGCCCAAAGGAGAAGGAACTTATGAGCTGTGATGGCAAGCCCTGAGTTATCTCAGGGCTTGGGAGAGGAGTACCTAGCTCCGTTTGTGTGGCATAAGTGTGATCAAGGAACTGTGGATATATAGGACATCTCACAATAGGAGTTTGGTAAGCCCTGCTTTTTTTCCTGTCTTGACCAGTGAATGCTGTTTTATTGCCCAACCCCCACCTGCAGGAACGCACCAATGTGGCGAACTTCCCTGGCCACTCCGGCCCCATTACCAGCATTGCCTTCTCTGAGAATGGGTACTACCTGGCCACGGCAGCTGATGACTCCTCAGTCAAGCTCTGGGACTTACGCAAGTTGAAGAACTTCAAGACATTGCAGCTAGACAACAACTTTGAGGTGTGTTCCTCCTCAGTCTCAGTTGTTTCTCCTTACTCGGCGATAGTTTCTGAGTTCATGCAGGCCGCTCCTGTTTGCTCCCAGTTTCGTGTCTCCTGTTCATTTGTGTAATTGCCTCTCTTTGGGGTTTGGCAGGTGAAGTCACTAATCTTTGACCAGAGTGGCACCTACCTGGCGCTTGGGGGTACAGATGTCCAGATCTACATCTGCAAACAGTGGACAGAGATTCTTCACTTTACAGGTAGAGGACGCCTGCCTGGGGCTTCCCAGGGCCTTGTGTGTCTGCTCTGGCGAGAAGTGGGGATAAAGCTCTGGGCTTGGCTTAGATAGGCTTTCCTTCCCGTCTTGCTGTCCTGGGACTAGAACACAGTCGAGGTTTCTGTCACTGAGCTCTCAACCCCCATCCCCACCCAGTAGTGTTTACTTATGGCTGGGGGAGTAGAGCATTGTGGCCTAGGAAAAGTACTTGTGAGTCTGTTTGTCCCAGAATACTGCTACTAGCTGGCCTCTCCCAAGCTGTGTGTTGAGCAAACTGATCTCTCTGGTGTTCCAGGAAAATTGGAATACATTAAGAGACACTTAGTGGGGATCATGAGGGCTTACATGAAAGTGCATGACACCCATAGGTTAGAAGTGTTTTATGGTATATTTGGTAATGGGTCTTGATTTGCGTAATGAATAAGAACAGTAATGAAGTAATGGGCAGTGATGAAGTTTTTATTTATTTTAGCTTTTTGAGAGGGTGTCTCTGGGTAACAAGCATTGGCAGTTCTGGAACTCACTCTAGACCAGGCTGGCCTCAAATTCACAGAGATACGCTGCTGTTGCCTTCTGGGTGCTGGGATTAAAGGTGTGCACCACAGTGCCTGGCCTTTTCTTTTCTTCGTGAACTTTTTATTGGGGGCTGTCATGGATGAGTAATGAAGCTTATACATCAAGTTGGGAAAAACAGATGGAAGGCAATTCGGTACGCTTGTTTCGATTTGTGTGGAGATGGAGTTCAGGGCCTTTCCCACAGTAGCAGGTCTTCAGGCCCCAACACAAGTACTCAAGGGCAATGACACAGTGCTGTGCAAGAGGTTTTCTCACCTTGGAGTCCCCCTGTGGCCCTGAGTTGCGTTAGCAATCTTTAGGGTGGGGATCTTGCTGCGTGTGGTAGTTCATACCTGTAATCCCAACACTTAGTGGCTGACGCTAGAGGATCACCTTGAGTTTGGGCCAGCTAGGAGCGCAAGAGGGCTTTTCTCTGGGGAGCTTTGAAGCTCCAGTGTTATCCTACATCTGATATGTTCTCCAACTGTCGGAGTCCTGTGAAGAGGATAGCTCAGCTTTGTCTATTCTGGATCTAGCCCTGTGCTGCGTGCCCTGAACTTTGACACCTATGAGCTAGAACAGGCTAATGGACTATTCCAGGCCCAAGTAATGAGCTGAAGCTAAACATACATGCCAAGACTTTCAGCCAGATTGAAATAATCTTGCCCAAAATCTCAGATGAGAGCGGGATTAGTATTCAGATGTTCATTCACCCAACAAAGATTGCTGCCTCCTGCCAGGTGCTGAGTGCTGGCTAAAGATAAATAGTGTGCAGAATCCTGCTGTTGAGGGGATTGCCATAAAGTGCAGTCTGGGTTTGTGCCAGGAACATGCTATTCAAACAAAATCATTGTTCAGTCCTGAAGGAACAACCTTCTCACACTCCCTTTCCTTCTCTCCTCAGAGCATAGTGGCCTGACCACTGGAGTGGCCTTTGGGCACCACGCCAAGTTCATCGCTTCAACCGGCATGGACAGGAGCCTCAAATTCTACAGTCTGTAGGCCCTATGCCTTGTCACAGTTCTGGGCCTCATCTCAGTAGTGGGTTAGAGTTAGAGGGTGGGGGTGGGGGGTGGGACTTTAGGAGGAGAGGGAGGTCTGGTAGGGGGGGACATTTACATCATTTCATTCTGGTCTGGATGATGGTCTGAGCCAGGGCACATGGAACACTGCTATCCATGCAGCCTTTGGGCCCCAGGGAACGGACGTGGAGGAACTGTCACCCTGTAAAATGCTCAGAGTCGGAGTCCAGCACCTCCCCCAGTGGTGGCAGCTGTTCCATGCCTGCTCTGTTTCAGCTCTTCTGAGACAGGGAGGTGAGCCAAGGGAACTGTGAAGGGGAGGGGCAGGAGGGCTCTTGCAGGTTTTTGTAAGCAGTGATCTAGTTTCATTAAAAAAAAAAGCCACACAGTAAACAGTCAGCTTCTTGTGTCTGTCTGCCAGAAACCCTGATTCGGGGAGGTCATGGGAGAGGGAGCACAGTGTGGAGCACTGGCTACCAGGAAACTTCCCCTGCAACCTAAAAGCTGTCTGCCAGAAGTCTCCAATCCTGAAGGCCTTGCCCTTGTTCCCAGTGCCCCTGTCACTTGTGCTGTGCTAGCTGCCTGGCTTGGCTTCTCTTACACAAGCCTGAAAGGTAGCGGGGAGCTAGAAGATTAGCCTTAACCTGCTGATGGTTGCTGTGAGTGGATTGCTAGGGTAATCCTTCAGAGGGAGATGATATAAACTGATTCCTGGATGGCTTGACCAAAAAGACTTTGTTGACTGGCAGCTAATCTGTTGAAGTAGAGCTGTTCCCTGGGCAGACAGCTAGAGCACAATAAATAAAACATTAGATGATAAACAGGAGATTAATGTAGGAGTTACCTGGTACTGGAGGAGAGGAGGACAGCCGTAGGTAGAAGGAAAGAAGGTTCTGAGGTTGAGGTGAGGGAGCTGTGTGTGGGTGGGAGATACATGCCACTGTCCAAGGGTGAGTTACCATTAGCTGTGCCCAGGGGTCCATAGTGCCCTAGTAGGGCCACCCCAATAGAATGTTGGCACTGGGAGCCTGTTTTGAGGCTAGGAGTGTAGTGAGATGAGGGAGGAAGGGGTGGGGGCAGTGTTGGTGAGTCCACAAAGAAGCTCTTGGAAAAGAAGATCTGAGAAGTGAGGAATCACCTAGAGGGGTGAGGGCAAGCTAGGGAGTCCTGACAACGCAACAGAGCAACTGGGTATGTTCTGTCAGGGCGTCCTGTGGGCAAGGAGATTCAGACTTACCTTACTGCCAGGATGGAAGATCTATAGTAGAGAAACCACCTGCTGCAGTTACTGTGCAGCCCACTGCTCCCCAGAAGTGTATCCAGTAAACTGTTACAGGCTGGGGAGACGGCACAGTTGATAAAGTGCTTTCTAGGCAAGCCTGAGCTGAATTCAGTCCCCAGCACCTATTGTAAAAAGCCAGGCATGGTGAGCCCTTTAACCAGTGCTGGGGAGGCAGAGACAAGGATCCTGGGAGTTCACACACAATCTGTACTAGCCTAGTTAGTGGGCTCTAAACTAAGAACCCTATTTCAAAAGAATTTCCTGAGGATGACACTCAAAGTAATCCTCTGCCCTCTACATGCATGTGTACGTATGTATACACCCCCTACGAATACAGGGACTTAAAGTAAATGGACCAAGAGGTAACTGAGAGATAGTTCGCTGTGACGGAGCTTGCTCTAGACTGGTGAAGCAGCAGTGAGCATGCTAGGGTCAGTGGGCATCCTGGCCATGAAGGCCAGTGGTTTGCTGAGTTCTGATGGGTGAGTTCCTGACATTGACATCCACTTTGGACTGAAGAAGCTATGACTTCTCATAGGATTGCTCTGGTCTAACATGCCCTCAAGCAGTTTTCTCTTTTCTTTTGAGGCAGGGTTTCTCTGTATAGCCCCGGCTGTCCTAGAACTCACTCTGCCTCCTGAGTGCTGGGATTAAAGGCATGTGCCAACACTGCCCAGTGAAAGTGATTTTTTAAAAACTTGAGTCTTACAGTTCTTTAGTAACGAGGTAAATATAAAATAAAAAGTTTCAACAGCAAAGTTAGAGATGAGCCGATAACAGCTGTCTGCAGGTGGTAGTGGAGTGCCAATGTAGGGGGGCGGGAGGGGATGCCTGGGGACATCCTGGGCCTAAGCTGGTCCCTAAAGCTGGCCAGTGCAAAGCCACTGAGCAATTTCTGTTACTGAGCAATTTCTGTTAGATGGTAATGTGCATTTTTATGATCCACCTACAAAGATGGTGAGAGACAAGATTAGGGAACCCTTTCTGGGCACAGCACCATGGTCATCTTGAAATTGTGGGACGTGTGTGTATGTCCCACAATACAGGTAGGGAGTCCTGGCATACACCAGAGAAGTAAACAAATAGCCACCCCTCCTAATAGGGCACAGTTTGTAGAGTATTTCACAGGACAGTGAGATCGCATGCAATTAGGGCAGAATTTTATACAGTTTGCCAGGAAGTGTAGGAACAAATGTCTGGACATCAACTGAGGGTCCAGTGATTCTCCCCACCTACCCTTTGTATGAGGGAACATTCCTAGTCAACAGGCCTAGTCTTGGGTTTCTTGGTAGTGGTTGCAAGTACTCTGATGGAAGATGCCACTAAAAAAGCAAGCTTTCATTTGGGGCTTCAAGGATCCTAAAGGGCTCCATCTTCCTGGACCACACCAATCCTATTACTTAGGGTCTAGGAGCGTCACAGAGCCAGGTGCCCAAAGGGAATGTGTTTGCTATGATGTGAATCAGTGCTTACTCCACCCTATGAACAGTCAAGCCTCTGGATGTTCAAAACCATGCTCCTTTGCTGTTGAACTGACAGTCTGTCTACACTGCTTGAACTTGAAGCACCAACCATGGTCACCTAGGGGCAGGGAAATTAACTCTAGCTACCAACTAACCTAGTACCTTGGCGGAGCTCCTGCAAAGCATGCCTCTAGCCAGCAGGCGGTGCTAGTCCCCTTCTGCAGGTGAGTGTCAGAGAAGCCTCTTGTCCTGAGACGTGGCCTTGAATTGGGACTTTAAAGCACAGTTTCAGAGACAAAGCTGAGACAGCAGTGGACCGCTAATGACCTCCTCTGTGGGTCTTGGAGTGTAGGGTCATGGCTAGTATGATCTCTTGCATCAAGCCTCAGTTTGACTCCTAACTCCTTTTACAATGACTCCTGAGTCCTGTGTGGTGCCTACCTGAGGGCTAAGTGAGCTATTGCAAGGAGTGAGCACGTGGTACCCCTCGGTGACTAGTGACTGTTGCCATGCTTCGGGATGGCTGCTAGTAACAGTTTCAGTGACCCTCAGTGCTTGACACCCGTGGTGTTAAGGTTGACCTAACTTCTCCATCTTCAAGCCTGACATTAAAACTCATCAATCGGGCTGGAGAGATGGCTCAGAGGTTAAGAGCACCCGACTGCTCTTCCAGAGGTCCTGAGTTCAATTCCCAGCAACCACATGGTGGCTCACAACCATCTGTAAAGAGATCCGATGCCCTCTTCTGGTGTATCTGAGGACAGCTACAGTGTACTTATATATAGTAAATAAAATAAAATAAATCTTAAAAAAAAAACTCATCAATCCAGCTGGGTGTGGTGGTAAACACTTTTAATCCCAGCATTCAGAGGTAGACAGATCTGAGTTCAAGGCCAGCCTGGTCTACAGAGTGAACTCCAGGACAACTAGGACTACGTAGAGAAACCCTATCTTGGAAAAACAAATAGCAGGCGCCACAAAACCAAAAGCTCATCCGTCGAGCCAGGGAGGCATGAAGAAGCAGATCAGCCAGGACTGAAGCTGGAAGGATTCCTCTGTCTCCCCACTTGCATACTAAGAATTTGGACGGGCACATTGGAGAGAGAGCGATCACAGTTCTCTTTAAGGCAGTTCTTTTAGTCCACCAGCACCAAGACAGGCAAGATTCCTCATTGCCCTAACTCTGGATTGAGCTCGGCAGTGTCCTCTCGCA
Source organism: Rattus rattus (assembly GCF_011064425.1). NCBI lineage: Eukaryota > Metazoa > Chordata > Mammalia > Rodentia > Muridae > Rattus > Rattus rattus. Next base: position 10,386,452 of record NC_046155.1, read on the forward strand.
GAGGTCTACATCTAGACTTCTGCCTCTGGCAGGCCCCCTGTTCTCATCCAGGCGGATGTCAACATGGCCAGGATTCTGAAGAAGTGCCCCTGCCCCCAGAGTTCCCAAATTAGAAGCTGTTTACTTCCCAGAGGTTTTGGTTTTTATTTTCATCCCATCTGTGTGACTTTTTCCCCCCTCACATTAGTTCAACAGTGACTTAAGTGCTTATAAAAAGATAACTTGGTATTTTTGTTGTTTACTTTTAAAGACTGGTCTGGTGTTGCCCATTATTGCAACAGAAAAGGACTTTTGCATTAAGCATTCCTGCAGGAATGCCTGGATGGAAGCCACATATCTTAGGCTGCAGCAGTGAACTCTGCATACTCCTTTTTATATCATTTATTTTTATCTTATATGTGTGTGGTATGCGCCCTGTCACCATGGCACGTGTGGAAGTCAGATCACAGCTTGCAGGGTTTGGTCCTCTCCCACCATGTGGGTCCCAGAGACCAAACTGGAGTCCGCTTGCTGTCTTGGTAGCAAGTTCCTTTACCTGATAGCCACTGAGCTGAGGTCAGCCCTCGCTCACTTCCTTATGGAAACACATGGAGATAATGTGTTCTCAGTGCCTTGTTGGGGAGACTGGAGAGGCAGGGAACCCTTGGGTCTCCTGTAGCTGTGGCCGAAAGGCAGGAAGAGGAAATCTGATGGACTGCAAGCAGCCCTGCTTCTTCCTCAGGAATGGTGGCCTGCCTTCCTCCCCATCAGCTCTGATTTCCCTTGTCATAGGCCCAGGCTACCAGGTGGAAATGAGAGGAAGAAGGGGAGCTGTTTCCTGTTTCTGAGCTCAATTCATAAGATTTGGTATCTAGGAATGTGTCTTCCACCATCGAGACTGAGTTCAACAGAAAGCTATAAAACACAGATGCTTGAAATGATACAGGATGAGGCTCTGGGAACATAGCTCACTCAGCTCACAGTGCTGACAGTGTAGGAAAGCTAGTTTTGCAGAGAGCTTTGTGGTGTTTACGTGTTTTTGTCCACAGAACCCTCCCTATCAAAGGAGAGGGAGGTATTGACAGAACCTGTAAACCATTTCATTCAGTACAAAGTTCCCTATCAGAAATCGTGCTCATGGACCGAGCAACCATTGCACTGGTAAAATAAGAGCTGCAAAGGGCAAATGGGTATGTTTATGGTTCTACAGGAGGTCTGCCATAGTCAAAGATAAAAATGAGAGGGAAATGGGACACGAAGGAAACCCCATGGCCAGTTGCTGGGAACGATGAACAAGTTCAAAGCCTCTGTGTTTCTGAATGCTCTATGTACAAAGAAATGGAGAGGGACCCCAGCAGGTTGAAGATGCAAGTGGCTATGGAAATGCAAAGCTAACAGCAGAATCACTTTAGTGCTGCCTCTGGTGCACGATCTGGAGGGGCAGAGAGGGCGGATCTCAGCCCACAGTCAGAAGGGATGTGGCTTCTATCTGGCCCAGGAGTTCTATCTAAGAATTTCTTCTGAGAAAGCAACTCGCCAAGAGGTCCACACTTACATAACTGCATTCACACTTGATACCTGACGTGATAGGCCCAGTTTCCTCTAACAGATCAGATGTGTCCTAGTTCAACAGAAAGCCATAAAACACAGATGCTTAAAATGATACAGGATGAGGCACTGGGGCTGGGAGCATAGCTCACTCAGCTGACAGTGATTTCCCTACCTGTACCCAGTACTGAGTGAAATCAGGCACAGGGCTGTAATCTCAGCAGGAGGCTCAGAAGTTCAAGGCCATCAGGTTGGCCTCGGTTCTAGCAGATCCTGTGTCAAAAAATAAGAAGGATAAATACTTAGAATGTAGTTAGAGATGATGCTGGCTTAGTTAAGTGGTGATTGTGAGCTCTCCAAAATATACATTATACATTTTCATAATTACACACACACACACACACACACACACACACACAAGAACAAGGGTTTATATGGGAAGAGGAAAGGGAAGAGGAAAATTCAATTTTCTCAAAAAATAAAAAACATAAGGGGTCAGCAAGATGGTTCAGTGGGTCAGGTGCTGGGTCTGTAAGACAGACAATCTGGATTTGATCCCCAGAATCCATATAGAGGTAGGAGAGAACTGACTGACCGTTACTCTCTGGCCTCCATGTATACACCATGCCATGCCTTATCCTCCAGTGTGTATACACAGTGGTAAGTAGGAAACAAAAGAATGGTTCAAGCATTTACTGTTCTGTTTTTAGCTTGGAAGGGACTCCTCTGGCACCTGTTGGGTGAGTAATGCTCTTGTTTAAACGGTGTGGACGCCAATCCTACTCCAGCTCGGCAGGAGTTGATGGAATCAGCTTTCTCTCCCAGCCATGCTGATTCTCCTGCCATGAATATATCCTCCACTGGCCTGGGCCATGATGTCACTAGGCACAGCTGGGAGGCAGCCTCAAGAAGGGACATTTGCTTTATGGCCAGTATCTGGTCTCCTGCCCTGGCTGGTGCGCTCCTGGTGGTGTGCTGCCTCTTCTAGAAAAGAAAAAAAAATGGAGTTTTCCCAGTGCCGGGTCTTGGTTGTGGACTTGACCTCAAACCCAAACAAAACTAAAAACAACAAAAACAAAAAACTAAGTAAGCAATAGCTTGGAGTATGAAGAAGAGAAATTCCAGTCAGTGGCTAATATCCGGAAAGTGCTGGCTGGTATCACACATGATTCTAGGTCTCTTTATCAACTGGTTTGCATTGGTATTCCTGTGCATTAGACACTAGTCTCATTAACAAGATAAAACAGACTCAGGGAAGTGCAACAACTGCCACAAGGCCCAGGGAGAAGCAAAGATGCCCTGAGTCAGGTATTGGAGGCCATGTTTATCCTGGAAAGGTGGAATAAGCCTAAACTAGGGTGGAGAAGGGACCTTGTATCAAATGAGGGTGGCTGGCTGGTTGCCTTTGTGGCAGCTAAGCTCATACCCTGCCAGAGGCCCAGAGATTTCTCTAGCTTCTCCAGATTCTTCTTGTATCCCTTGCTGAACTGGCTTTCCTCCCAGCCTACATCAATCAGTATGCTATTGATTGATGAGAACATAGCCTGGCCCTGACCTATGGGATGGTGGCTATTCCCAAGTGGCAGGAAAGATCAAGGCCAGCCTGTTGCTACCCTGTGCTGCCAGTAGGCTCTGCATAGGTTGGCTTTGGGAGGCTGGGAGTCAGCTGTGTACATCCCGTATCCTTTGGTGGATGCAGTGGGACTGGGGAGTTAGTTCAGGCTTGACGATTCTGCTGTCCGTGGGACTTCTGACTTCCTCCGGTCGGGAAGGCAGCTTTGCGGGTGCTCTGAGGACACCCACATCTAGATAAGTTCCTGCCAGGCCATCAGCTCCCAGCTGCTATTTGCTGACTGCCAGGTTTTAAATGTTCCCTCCTACACCTCTGCTTTTGCTGTTGTGCCTGAATGACCACCTTCCCTTGCCTAGTGGCATTCTCTCCAGACCCTGCCCTGGGAAAGAGAAATGCCAGGCTGTGGCATATGTTAAGTTGCTTTGAGGATGGCATTAGATATCATTGTGTGGGTTAGTGGGATTCAGCCCACAAAAACAAAAAAACAAAAAAACAAAAAAACAAAAAAACAAAACAAAACCGACAACTTGAGTTCCATCCCTTGTGCTCATTTAAAGGTAAAAGGAGAGAACTGACCCCATAGTGTGTCTTCTGACTCCCACACATGTGCACCTCTCCCCTAGGAACAAAACGTTTTGTCAATTGTTCCACGTAGTCTTTAGTTTTTTGGGACAGTCTTATGACCTTGGCTGTACAGAAAGTCAGAAGTAGACCATGTTGACCTCAAACTCAGATCTGCCTGCTCTGCCCCTGCTGGGATTAAAGGCAGGGGTCACCATGCTCGGTTTTCCTGTAGCCTATTGATCCAGTCAGGAATGTGGTAAACCTGAGACTGGAAAGCTACACACGAGTAACCTACTGGCATGAATGTCCGGTTTTAGTTGTTTCAAGCAGGAGTTACACTATAAATTAGTGGCAGAGGTCATGAGGTGACTTCCTCACATAAAGACACTTGCTCTGCAAGTGACCCGAGTTCAATTCCCAGAACCCGTGTCAAGGGGGAAGGAGAGAAATGACTCCACAAAGTTGTCCTCTGACCTCTACATGTACAAGTTAAAAAAAAGTTAAAAGATTAAAATAGTGGTTAAAAAGGTAGTACAGGGAATATGTAAGTCAGTTTTCAGTCCTTTGATGTAGTCAAGTATTCTGTACTGTGTGTATGCTTGCATATACATGCTCTACTGGTATACACTCGGCACAAGCTTATACATATCTGTGGCACTGCATCTCACTGTGATGGTGGCTGTGGCATCATGGGTGACAGGAACATCTCACCTCTGTGGTAATTTAACAGAGAAGCTGCCATAAATGGTGAAATATAACGTGACTGTATAATAGGGGTCACGATTCTGAGAGGACACTACTGACTCCCAGGAACAAGTTTCTCATGTGGTTCACCCCTGTAATCCCAGCACGCTGAGGCAGAAGAATCACTGGGTTCAAAACCAGTCTTAGCTGTAGAGTGAGAAGACCCTGTTCCTCCTCAAACACCCCACACTCTTGGAAAAGACACACATCAGGTTTTGTAAATAACTTCCCCACATCAGCTTTCAGTTTTCAAACAATGGTTTATTGAGCCCATTTAATTTCCGGTGCCTTCCCAGAACTTCTAGGCCCAGGCCCTACTCAGACCCACCAAGACACCATCCCCCAGGACTAGGGTGAGGGCCAGCAGTTGGAGCACCCAGAATAAGGGTCTTGAACCGGAGTTCCTGAGGGAACCTGTCAGAGAAGCAGGGGGAGGGTTGCCTGGAGCAGGCCGTCTGTAGATAAGGGACTGGGCAATTTTTACTTAGTTCCTCATTTAGTGGAGGTTACACCATACCTCTGCCTTCCTTACACACGACCAGAGCTTCCCTGTTTCATCAGCATTTTTATAGAGAGGGCCGTGACCCTCAGGGGCACCCCAAACCCTGGTACCTGAAAGCTCCAGTTTAGGAGCATCCTCAAAGCCCACTGCTCCTGGAGAGCTCACAATGTCCAGGGCCCGGATAGTGCTATTGTGGTGACCAGAGGATCGTCGATGCCCTGCCCAGGAGAAAAGCTGTCTGGCCTCCAACCTCTACTGAGAGGCAGCTACGGGTGCAAAGGTGTATCAAAAAACCCAAATACCCCCAGACTCACTTGCTATCTCAGAGTCACAGGTAGTAGAGCATGTCTCGGACCCCACAGGGTGGCAGGCAGAGGCACTACAGAAGAAATAGACCTGGTAGAAAGAAACAGAGTCAAGGGGTGGCCTAGGTTTGTACAGCTAGGCTGGAAGCACAGAGGCAGTGTTGAAAGATTCAGGTGCAGGGCTGTGTTAGTGCAGGGAGAGAGATGGGTGAGCAGAGACTATGACCACAGCTACCCTACACTGGTGGGGATGGAAACTGTGGTGTTCTCAATTTGGAGTTCAGCCCTTCTGCTTCCTGAGCCCCAAAACCTGTAGTAGAAGACACTCCCTACAGGCAGGCACTGTGGCCCTCAAGAGAGCTACAGTCCTCTGTCCCATCCTTTGCCTTCTGCCCCCAGGAGCAGCTAACAGAGGAAGTAAGGTTTGGCCACAGTGCCAGCCAACATGTCTGCTGTCCTCTTTTTACTCCTGCAGACAATACCTGGAGGCAGAGAAGACAAGGCACCCCTGCTTCCAGAAACAGCTCAGGGGAGGGGACCAGAAGCAGTGTCAGTCTGCCATGGTCACCTTCATATAACCATGAAGGACAGAGCCTCGTGGCTTGGGAAGCAGCACACAAGCAACGTAGCGATGCCACCCTCAGCGTTGCCTACCAGTGGGACCAGCCACATCTGATTAGTTAAGGGCAGGGATAGAGCATGAGAGATCTGTGAACATGTTGTACTATCTATCACGGGTTGGACCACACTAGCATGTTTCCTGTGGTGCTATGTGTACACCATACAGAAAAGCTTAAGGTTTAAAGACTCTAAGTACATCCATTTTTATCTTCTGGAAATGCTGCTATTGTGCTAAACACCAAAGCAGAAAACCAAGGCACACGTTATCATTTCTAGAATCAGATGTGAGACCGCACAAGAACAAACACCAGAGCTGGTGCTGAGATTTCATGTTGATTATAGCCACAGTCAGTGTTTCCTTCTATCGTTCCGATGTTTCGCATCTGTGTGTATGTAGAGGAACGTGCAGGCCACAGCACACACGTGAGGGCCGGAGACAGATCCTGGGAGCCAGGTCTCTCTGTCACAATGTGGCTCCACCCAGGGATTGAACTTAGGTCAGCAGACTCAGCAGTAATTACCTTTACCTTCTGAGCCATGGCGTCAGCTACCTCTTCCCATCCTAAATTGTGTGTGGGTCAGCGTTCTGAAGACCTCGTTTTCCCCAACACTTGAAACAGCTGGGATCTCAGCACTAGCTTGCAGGGTGCGGGAAGGATGTGGTGACCAGCTAACTATCACTCAGCAGGTAGCATGGGACATGAGAAACAACAAAAAAGGTCTTCCTAACCAACCTGTCCCCGAAGGGCATTCTGGGAGCTGGAGTCAAGGAGAGTGAAGGTGGCGATGGTGAAGCGCTGATAGTGAGACCAGAAGGGCAGCGTTGCCCTGTCTGCAGCCACCATTTGTGTTCTGTAGTTGTCACCCTTGAAAGGACACCTGGATTGAAGAGAAGTCCAAAAGCCTCTTTAAGGAGCTGTGGCAGGCAGAACCCCCCCACCCTCTGGGGTGCAGCTTCGTCATCTGCTACCACTCACCCATCTGACAGAATGGGCCATTGGGGCTGCTCAAAGGGGCTGGCAGAGGGTGTGGCCCAGCACTGATGAAGCATGAGAGCCAGACCAGGATCAGTTCTCTGCAGGAGACGGACCTCTATGTAGACTGGTTCCTGGAGCAGTCTCACAAGAGGATAGTCACTCCCCTGGTAGTAGGAGCTGAAAGTCTTATCTGCAGAGAGAGGGGCTTGTGAACCTAGGACAGACTGTACCAAGGCATTAGAGGCAGGAAGGGAAAGTAGCAGGTGGGGTGGGGGACTGTACCCGTGGCAATCCTCAGCTCCAGCCTCAGGGGTCCAGACTGGGTCACAGGGGCAGGTGGTTGTGGTGAGAAGATAGATGCCCGGATGGGCAGGAAATCACTAGCATTGAAGATACAGCGAACATGAAGCCTAAAAGTCCAAGAATGAGAGGTTGGGGGAGACCATAAGTCAGAGCAACCTGTTTACTTAATCACCAACATCCCAACAATGGCTGCAGCAGACAGCTTCCTCCACAGGGTGCAGAGGGCCCGTGACCTCATTGTTCACCGTTTTCTGCTCTTCTGCCCACCTAGTCTGCCCCGGACAGCTTGAATTGGCTACCCCAGGCCCTACTCTAGGTGCCAGGTACCACAGTATCAAGACAACAGGGCTGTGTCCTGGCACTTGAGGTCTCTGAAGTGTGGTGGGGAGAACCCTGGATTGTGGAGCCATGAAAAAGCCTTTAATATGCCTAAGCCTCGTTTCTTCTTTTGCCCCATTGAGAGGCTCTAGTGACTGGCCCATTGGAGGCCACAGGACTGTGTCTCAGGGCCTTGCTTGTCCTTACAACTAGCCTAACAGTGTCTCCTTTTGTAGCCTGAGTGCCATGGGGTCACTGATCCGTGCCTCCAGGGTCCCATGCCGAATGCCCGCTGATGGTGTGCTATACAGCTGTAGTAATAGCACCAGCCTTGAAGGCCTCACTGTTGTCTTGTGCTCCTTTTAGCCTAATCTCAACAGACGCTGTCTGTCCCCCTGTATTTCTCTGATCCCCCAAAGTCCTTGATGCCATGCTGAAACTGGCTGCCTCGAGCACTTAAGTCCAAAAGCTTAAAGCGTGCTATAGAATTGTGTCCCCTACCTCTGGGCCATAGTACTTTGTGCTAAAGCAAAAGACACTTGGACCCTGACACTACTCTCACATCCTATGACCTCACACCCTACACCCAGGTCTGTAACCCAGCTACCTCTCACCGGAAGACACCATCCCGAGTGATGGAACCCTGTGGTCCCGTTTGGACCTCAATGTTAGACACCAGCTGGTTCTCATAGACGAGCTGCTTACCAACCACCTGAGGAAGAGGTAGTGAGTGAGGCTCCCCAGCAGTGGAACTCACTTCCAACGTGCATCTCACCCCTACCTGGGTCCATGATGCCACAGAGGATGGAGGGGGCCAGTGATGCCCCTCAGGAAGTGGGGCTCACCCTCCAGCCTAAGGTCCACTCCTACCTGGATTGCTGTTCCACAGAGGGTAAGAGGGACATGGAAAACCACAAAAGCACTTGTCTTCTGGGTAGGGGGGCATCCGTTGGGGGCATAGGCTAGGTGGACATTGTCCAGCATGACCCCGTGTGTCAAGGCTGTTTCTTGCGACATGACCAAGGTAAAGTAGCCACTTCTGAAACACTGGAGAGTGACTAGGACAAAGGCAGATCCAAGAGGTAGATCAGGACTTTGGGATTCAGTGTCTCTCCAGCTCAGGGACAGGGGAAGGGCTCTGGGAGTGACAATATTTGACCACTAGTCAGGAATCAAGGGATCTGGACATTGTTCTTCCCATCTTTGGCCTAAGCAAATGCCCTAGGAGCTGACAGAGCAAAGGGTTGATAAATGCTACAGATGGAGGTCAGGGTCTGTAAGAAGGGGACCTAACTCCCCTGGGGCAGGTGCTCTTCCTAAATGAGGGTGGTTGCGTCTACCTGGGAGCTGGGTTCTCTCAGACTGCATACAAGGCACTTCTGCTAGATGGAAGGCAGACGTGCTATGCCAGGACCAACAAGAGCATGCTTGGGATGAGAGGTTGTACCTGTGTTGCCATAGTAACAGGGCACTTCTTTGGTGTTGTCATAGCAGCAGCCGGCCTGCTGACAGGCTTCCTCAGAACTACCTTTTACCATGCAGGGGATGTGCCCAGAGGCTACCTGACATCGCTCCTGGAGCAGATGGGTACCTAGGGTTGGTGACAGAGCAGTGAGGAAATGACTGCTTAGAGCCCAAAGGTCCCGAGACACAGGCATGTACACACAGAGGAGGCTCACATACCTATAGAATCCAGCTCAGTCAATTCCCAGGACCCCAAGGTGCCCCACTGGGACTGAGGCACGGTGGGTCCAACAGGTCCAGGTTCTGAGGATGGTGGAGCGGGAGTTGGATGGGTCTCTGGGTACAATGTAGTGAGACCAGTGTGGCCAGACCCAGTCAAGGTGTGGTCAGAGATGGGGTGAAGGGCAAAAATATGAGGTATAAAAGGCTGAGGTGTGGTGGGTGGTGCCAGGTAGGGCTCTGGAGTCAAGATGTGGTCTGGTTTGGGACAGATCAGAGTGACATCTTGTGCTGTATCCACACGGCCATTGGGTAGTACGGCTTGTATGAACACCCTCAGGTGGAAACGCCCATCCTGCTGGTGAGAGGGCCACAGAGAGCAACTGAGTATGGCCACCTGACACTTCAGGTGAGCGTGAGTGCTGGGCTGGAGGCCAGAGCATGGTGCCTGGCTGTTGACTACACCCGACCCTGGAGCGGTTGCCACCCAGGATGGCTGGTGTTAATGGAAGCTGGGCAGCCCTGGTAGAGAGGGAGCCGATTTGTGGGATATCTCAGGATCGAATCTGTCACCTGCCTACTCCCCACCCCTCATAGACTCTATGCTTCTCTGGTTATGAGGGGGCTGTTAGGACAAGCTCCTTCCGTCCTCGCATGTGTGACTCTGTCCTTACCTTCTCCAGCACGTGGCAACCTTTGTAATCAGCTGAGAACACTGCGGGCTTCTGGGCCTCACTGATCACCCAGTGGTAGCAGATAGAGCAGTTATTCACCTCAAACCGGTTCCCAAATTCATCTGGGAAGGGGGAGGAGATGAAGAAGGGAGCCTCAGGTGCTGCAGGGCAAGAGGCTGCTGGAACTCTCGGGCAAGCTTGTTCTAACACCCAGTTTTGCCTGCTAGCTCAGCTGTGTGGCTGTAGGCAAGTGTCTTCCCTCTCTGGTTTTGGTTCTCACTTCTGCCATTGGCTCTTTGTAGCTGGGATACAGGAGTGTTCACAGTGTGTCAGGCACAGACTGAGCACCTCACAGTTTTAAGTTTAGTTAGCCTTGTGCCTTGGCTGAGGCATCCGGAGCCAGAGCTTTCTCAGACACACGCAATGAGGAGAGGAATGAGGGCAGAGTGAGAGACTGACGCTTCCTTGTCATCCTAACCGGCTCTCTCACTCATTTGGGGACACCTGCTAAATGCTCACTTGCTTTGTTAGCTCAGAACGGCACCAGCCCCCCACCCCGCCCTCTGGGCCTGCCCCCACCCTTCCTTTAGAGTGCACAGGGCAAGAGTGTGTGTATGTGTGTGTGAGTGTGTGATATCTTTCCCTCCTTTCAGAGGCTGCTCTAAAAGTGAGGTTCAAATTGTCACACAGAACCCCCCCCCCATTCCCTACATTAAATCACACCCCGAGGGTGTTCTGTGGACCCGGAAGCTTACAGCTGGAAGTTCAGAGCCCAGCATTTTTGAGTCAGAGCCTATCTTTCCTACAGGTGATTGCTGTGCACAGGGCACAGGAAAGCCTGCTCTGGTGGTTGCTTTCCATCTCTGCGTGTGACCGGCAAGAGGCTGGTTTTTGCAGTCCTCTGAATGGCTGGCCTCTACTCTTCCAGTTCCTGCTTCTAGGAAGAGGTCTAGCTCCTTCTTTGCAGCAGGCTGGAATTGGGACTGGGCATGGGAAGTTGGGACGGGTGTCTGTCAGCACTTACCCAGCACCTTGAATTGGATAGTCTGGTTTGGCCTGGGGAACACCAGCAGCTGCATGCCCTGTACCCCACAGTCATAGCTGTATTCAAAGCCAGGCTTGAGATGCAGATCCTGACCCAATCTCAGGGGAGCTGCCATCAGCAGAAGCAGGACCACAAAACAACCCCAGGCCATGATGGAGGCTCCTGTCTGTCACCACAGACACCCACAACAACCCCTGTGAGTTCCCCATTGGCCAGCTTGGGGCCAGGCCTTTATATGGATCAGGCAGGAAGTGGTAGCCTCTGGGGGCCAAGGGGATCCACCTGGGGAAGCAGCTGCTTAGCTTACAAGGGGCTATGGAGAAACTCCTTCCCCTGCAGCAGGGGAAGGCCCGTTCCATCCTGGGTCTATCAAGGATCTTCAGAAAGCTGCCCTTGACCCCTCACCAATTTTCTGTGGCAGCTGGCACTACCCAGGGATTTCTAGCAAAGAGGCTGCAGGCAGGCTATAGCCAGCAGTCATACTCCTGAATGCTTCAGTCCACTGGCTGGGTGCTCCCTGAGTCTCACATCAGTGTGGGAGCTTCCTGCCCAGGTATCCTTCCAAGGTCTCCTTCTGCCTGTCAGGACGCTGGGGACTGAATACAAGGTTACTTCCTGCCCCCACTCAACCCCAGCTCCCGGCAGAGCTGGTGGTATGCATGGTGGTGGGTGGTGAGCTTGGTGGTAGCACCTCTCAGGGTTCTGAGTTAATCCTTAGCTATTACATCCTCTCATTGTGAAAATGCAAAATCCCAGATGCACAAGTGTCTGGAATATTCTGAGCACCAATATGGCGGCAAAAGTGGAAATCTGTTCTTGACCTTGTGATGAGTCACACACCATGCACATGATCCGGAACAAATCAAGATCCAGTTGCTGGGTTCACATGGTGGTACATGCCTGTAGTCCCAGCACACGGGACTGAGGCTTGAAGATCATGAGTTTGAAGGCAGCCTGGACTACAGAGGGAGACCCAGTCTCAAAAACAAAACTAAACAAGACCACTCCTACCAAGAACACCTCTAGGCTATGTGCGTAACATGGGCATGAGACACAAGTGAAATTTCTGTTTAGTCTAGGGTGCCGTCCCCAGAAGAATGCAAACATTTCAAAAGACATAAAACAGAAAGAAAGAAACAAAGGAAGAAAGAAATATGGAGGCTCATTCGGTGAGAGTGCTTGCTATGCAAGTATGATGATCTGAGTTCAAACCCCCAGCGCCCGTGTACAAAGCTAGGTGTTTGTAACCCCATCACTCTTGGGATTGAGATAAAAGGATTACTGGGAGTTTCTGGTTGCTAGCCCAGCTCCAGATCCACGGAGAGATCCCTTCCAAAGGGAATAAGGCACAGTAATGAATAGGTGTGCTGGTTCATTTCCCACCAACTTGACGTAAGTTAGAGTCATCTGGAAGCAGAAATCTCAATTGAACAGATGCCCCCATCAGATCGACCTGTAGGGGAATTTTCTTGATTGGCGATTGACACAGGAGGGCCCAGGCCACTGTGGGTGTTGCTATCCCTGGGGCAGGTGGTCCTGGTTCTAAAAATCTAAGCTGAGCAAGCCACGAGGAGCAAGCTAATAAGCAGCATTCCCCCGTGGTTTCTTCCTGTCCTGACTTCCCCCACGGATGTACTGTTTAATACCTGTAAGTATAAAATGAAATAAACCTTTTCTTCCCCAAGTTGCTTTTGGTCCTGCTGTTTATCACAGTGTCAGAAAACAAACTAAGACAGTGGGATACCGGACATCCTGCTCTGGCCTCTACTCATGCATGAGCACTCACAGAACACACATGCACACACAAAAATAAAACACCTTTAGTGCCAAGCATCTCTGAGAAGCGGTGTTCAAACATAATAAGTAAAATAACATAAAATAAGACTAGATAATGGAATAAACATGGCATCCTAGATAGCTACCAGGAAAGCTTAGCGGATGTATCTACCAGGTTTATTGACAAAAAAAAAAAAAAAAGCCAGGTACTATTAGAAGGTATCAGTTACAGGGAAAGTGGCGAGGGGTTGCCAATCACCTAATGTCATCTTGGTTTTCTGTTCAGCAATTGTAAGAGATAATATCTATGAACACACAAGAACGGACAGGCGGTAGCAAGCCTGTGCTACCTCCTCACTTTCCCCCATCCTCTGAGGGATGCTATCAACCTCCCTTCAGGGTACCAATTCTCCCAGAGCCCAGCAGAGTTTCTCTCAGTGAGGGCTGGTAACATGGGTCAGTAGTGCTTGTGGTTCCCTTGCTCTGCAGAGAACATGTAGTTACATACTGGCTGCAATCTAGCTGCTATGGCTTCCTACTTGTGACCTGGCTGTGCCATCCTCCCCTTCCCCGACAAGCCTCAGGCTTCTCCTTTGAGAACTAGAGTTGAAAAGTTATTCTATCTGGCAGGGTGAGCAAGAAGATGGAAAGAGACCCATGATGGGTATATTGCATTGTATGTGGCAATGACTTAATGCAAGACTAAATTCCTGGCTCTGGTGGCTGTCTGAGCATTGTAAGGAGAGGTACCCACCTAGAGTAGGGTGGGGTGGAATGGAGCTCCTGGAAGTGTTTCTGAAGGGAAGTTGACTTCAAGAATAGGGTCTTGGATAGGAGAGATGGCTCTGCGGTGAAAAACGCTCTTTATTCTTGCAGAGGACCTGGGTTTAGTTCCCAGGATCCACATGGTTTACACTCATCCACAACTCCAATTCCAGTGGATCCAAAATCTCTTCTGATCTTCATGAGTATCAAGCATGTTTGTGGTACACATACATAGATGCAGGCAAGACACTCACACACATTAAATAAATAAATAAGGGCTGGAGGGATGGTTCAGTGGTTAAGAGCATTGATTGCTCTCCCAGAGGTCCTGAGTTCAATTCCCAGCAACCACATGGTGGCTCACAACCATCTGTAATGGGATCTGATGCCCTCTTCTGGTGTGTCTGAAGACAGCTACAGCGTCCTCATATACATTAAATAAATAATATATTTAAAATAAATAAATAAATATTAGCCCCAGATTCAGTCCCCAGCACCAGATAAACTGGAGGTGATGGCTGTAACCTTGACACTCTTTTGAAGGTGGAGGCAGGAGGATCAGGATTTCAAGGTCATAGAGCAATATAGCAATCATTGTAATATAACAAGTTTGAGGCCAGACTGGGTTATGTAAGACTGCATCAAACAACAACAACCAAATAATAACAACTAAACAAACCACACAATACAACACAACAATACACCTTAAGAGCTTGACAGAGAATGGTGGAGATGGGGAGAAGATGAGGAGGAAAAGCTGCCAGGAAAGTGGGCTCTTCTACAGGAATGATGCCCAGTTGTAAACTGGTCACTTTAAAATGATCTCAGGCAGTCATGGCGCAGGCCTTTAACTCCATGAGTTCTGGGACAGCCAGGGCTACTAAGAGAAACCCTGTCAAACAAACAAACAAACAAACAAACAAACAAATAACAACAAAAGCAAACCCAGGCTTTTCAAGTTCACAGGAAAGAACTTGTTTGCATCTGTTCTAGCCCCTGCTTGCTTTGAGTTATCTTTTTTTTTTTCCACCCCCGGAGCTGGGGACCGAACCCAGGGCCTTGTGCTTGCTAGGCAAGCTCTCTACCACTGAGCTAAATCCCCAGCCCCTTGCTTTGAGTATCTATGTGTACACATTTGTGTGTATGCAACACGTTTTCTTCTGTGCTATTTGAGTTGTGTGAATGGATTCTTCTTTACCTCTTGTCATGCACGTTAATTATGTTGGTAAGTTGTTCACTGAGAAACTGGCTCTGGAAGTGAGGGTAGCTTCCCCCTCCCATTTCAGACCCAAACATGTTTGTGTCAAGTGCCTCCAAAATCCCCTGACCTGGGTTAGGCTGATCCTCAACTCTAACAAGGAGAAAGGAAAACATCAAACAGTCCGGGAATAAAAGCAGTGCACTCTGATGACTAACTAGACCATAAATTATTCCAGCTGAGGCTACCACTTCTTATCCCACAATATAAAAATGCCTGCCATGAGAGAGAGAGTGTGGTACTGCTGCACGCAGTGGTAGGCGCTAACACGACTGACTGTTCGGCAGGGCCCCCCACTTGTTTTCTGCTGGATGTCTGTACGTGCTGGCCGTGACGGTAGGCATCTGTTGCTATGTGACCCTTTGTTTGGAAGTTTCAGCCAAGTGGGGCTTCTGTGTTCTTCCTGGGATTCTTGGAACTGGGGACTCCAGCTGCCTGCCTCAGTGGGGTGTCCCCATCATTTCCTGCTGGAAGATGATGGGACCAATGATGTTACTGTGTGTTCTTGTTCTCTTTTGGACTACTCTCTGCTGGATGCTCTGAGCGTCCGGTTTGATGGTGCTTTGCTGTCGTTGCCGCTGTTGATCTGCTCCTTATTGTTTATTCTTTTGCTTTTGCTGTGCACCTAGACTCACTTGGTCAAAACCAAGAGCACGGCTATCTCAGATCATTCTTCAGACTGTGCAAAGCACCTCTAATTACTTGAATGTACATTTCCTTTTAAAAGGATGTATCTATGGTAAACTGATCAAAATCAGGAAATCAACACTGGTTGAAGCACATTTGTCTAATCTATAAACTTCATTACGTAACATTTGTTTTGATAAAGACTCACACCTCTCTCTCTCTCTCTCTCTCTCTCTCTCTCTCTCTCTCTCTCTCTCTGCAAATGTCAAGGGGTTGTGAAGGAAAGCTGATTTGTAACGATTGCCGTCAAGCCAGCATGGTGGTACACACTTTTAATCTCAGCACTACAGAGGTAGAGGCAGGTGGAGCTCTGTGAGTTTAGGCCAGCCTGGTCTACATAGTGAGTTCTAGAATAACCGGGGATACACAGAGAAATCCTGTCTCAAAAAAAAAAAAAAAAAAAGCCTCCCAAGCAGGGCTGGAGAGATGGCTCAGTGGTTAAGAGCACTGACTGCTCTTCCAGAGGTCCTGAGTTCAATTCCTAGCAATCACGTGGTGGCTTGCAACCATCTGTAATGCCCTCTTCTGGTGTGTCTGAAGACAGTGACAGTGTAGTCATATAAATAAATTGAAAAAAAAAAAAAACCAAACAAGCAAAACAACAACAACAAAACAAAACCAGAGCTGGGAGTGCAGTTCCTGGTGCTTGTCCTCCTGCAGGAGACCCTGGTACATACGGAGGCCAGAGATCAATCTTGGGTGTCATTCTCCGAAACCATCTATCCTGTTTTATTAAGAAACACCTGGAACTCACCACGTCTATCGTTCAGGCTGGGCTGTAGACCTACTTGTCTTTGCATTCCCAGCACTGGGATTACAAATGCTCACCACCATGCCTGGACTTTTAACTTGGGTTCTCAGGATTGAACTCAGATTCTTGTTCTTGTCAGGCAAATTATTTAATGACTGAGCCCTCTCCTCCAATCCCAAAGATTATAGCGAGGGTGGCTCGTGCCTTTAATCCCAGCATGGCAGGGGCAGAGGCAGAGGGGCAGAGGGGCAGAGGGGCAGAGGGGCAGAGGGGCAGAGGGGCAGAGGGCAGAGGGCAGAGGGGCAGAGGGGAGAGGGCAGAGGGGAGAGAGGAGAGAGGGAGAGAGAGAGAGAGACAGAGACAGAGACAGAGAGAGACAGAGAGAGACAGAGAGAGACAGAGAGAGTTCAGGCAGATCTCTGAGTTCAAGGCCAGCCTGGTCTACACCTGGTCTTGGACCTTCCTCTGGTCCTCCTCCCCCCAAATACTTTCATAGCAGAAGACAAGTGTTTCCTAGTCTGGGATTTCATCCAGGATTAGGTTTGCCTTCTCTGGTGGGGACAGTCCACCTGTCTTCCTTGTCATTCATGCCCTTGGCTTTTGGACCAACTATTCGCTGTGTGGATTTGCCTGGTGCTTTTTTCTGATTAGATCCGGGAATTAGATTACACATTTCTGGCAGTTATAGCCACCCTGACTGCTGTAATAAAACACCAAACATCGGCTGCTTAAGTGAGGTATTTATTTTCTCACAGTTGGAGACTGCAAGTTTAAGTTCGAGATGACCTCGGGCCTGATTTCTTCTCAGGCTCCCCTCCTAACTTCCTGCCATGTTCTCACACAGCCTTTCCTCTATGTGTGTGAGTTCCTCATGCTCGTTGGTGTGCCCCAGGTCCCTGCTTACAAGGACACTGGCCAGGTCACTGGGTTTAAATAGTGGCTGCTAGGTTTCTCTACAGAAAGTTACAGACACTTACAGGACTGCATGTTATCTTCAAGAATCTTAGAAGTAGACACGGTGTACACGCCCTGCCCTTCCCGGGACATTTGTGTGTGTGTGCGTACGCTCGCTAGTCTGCTTGTGTGTGTGTGTGTGTGTGTGTGTGTGTGTGTGTGTGTGTGTGTGTGTATGGGGGGCAGGTCAGTGCACAGTGTCCTCTGATCGAAGTGTTCCTCCTTCATCTACTACCTTCCCGTTGTGTGGTGAGCACTCTTCCCACTGCTAGGCAGTGAGGGCAGGAACTGAGGAGTGGACAAGCCTGGGTTTCACTGCAGGGCCTGAGCAGAGTGACAGAGGAAGGTCACCTGACTGCTTTTCTTTGCCCTTTGGCCAAAAACCGAAAAACCAAAAAAAACAAACAAAAAACAAAAAAAAAAAAAAAAAAAAAAAAAAAAAGAAAAGAAAAGAAAGAGAATGGTGATAGTTCCAGGGAAATTAAGAGATACACAGTTGTTTTCTAACTGCGGGCCCTTGGACACAGGCAGCTTGTCACTGCCCAGACAGATACGTTGCTGGTTTGGTTCTTAAAAGTCCTTCAGGGGATGAGTGCCAAAGGCTGGGTTGCTAGGAGGTGCTAGAACTCTTGGGAGGGAGGGCGTAGGAGAAGCAAGGTATGACAGACACTCAAGGCATGAGCTGGAAAAGGACACTGGGACTCCGGTCTCTCTACTCTCTCTGCTTTCTGGCTCTGTGAGGTGAGCAGTTTTGCTCTGTCATGACATCTGCCTCACAGTACTCCTGAAGCAAGGGAGTGATGAACCATGAGTCGGCAGCTCTGAAACAGTGAGGTAAAATGCAAAACCTTGCTCCTCGTGAGTTGACTTTCTCAGATGCCTTATCACATCAGTGAAAAGCAGACTCACACAGATGCCTTTGGGAAAAGGGCGCCAAACCATCCTGGGTACAGTTCCACAGCCTCGTGAGCACTCCTGGCTACCACAGAAGTCCAGCTGCTGAACTCACCAACGGGAGACTGTGGAGGCGTCTTGACTGCTCTGTGACTTGCTTTCCCTCTGTAAGTGGGGATAGCAATGGCACTGAATTTATAGGGTTGCTAGGCACATTTTCCTTTATTCAGTTATAGACTTCCAGGCTGGACTCAGGCTTCTTCTTATATATTTGGTTGTGAGCCTAGCCTTTAATGGCTGAGCCATCTCTCCAGCCCCTCAGGCTTCTTCTATCACAGTCTTTCCAGTGCTGGGATTATAGGTATGAGCCAAAATGCCCAGGTCTCATTAAATATCCAATATTAAATATTTATTGATATTTAAATGCATTGATTAAATTAAACATTCGCTTAGTTTATGTGCTTCTGATTTTTGAAACAGAATCTTACTCTGTACCCTTGACTTGACTGGAGCTGGCTGCATAGCCCAGGTTAGCCTCCAATTTGTGATGTTTCTTCTACTGCTGCCTTAAGTGTTGAGATCACTACATCTGTCTTCCTATCTTAATGAGTTAATTAATTAATTAACACTTGTGGAGGTCAGAGGACAACTTCTGGGGTATGGATTCTTTTCTACCATGAGGGGCCTAGGAATGGAACTCAGATTATCAGGCTTGGCAGCATCTATACCTGTAGTCTTCATTTTTAAACCTTTTTTTTTTTTTTTTTTGGTTCTTTTCTTCTTCTTTTTCTGGAGCTGTTCATTTTTATTTATTGGTTTATTCAAGTCAAGGTCTCACGCTGTAGCTCTAACTGTCCTGAAACTCACTCTGTAGACCAGGCTGGCTTCAAAATCAGAGATCTCCTCCTCCTCCTCTTCTTCCTCCTCCTCCTTTTCCTCCTCCTCCTCCTTCTCCTCTCTCCTCCTTTTCCTCTCCTCCTCCTTCTCCTCCTCCTCCTCCTCCTTCTCCTCCTCCTCCTCCTCCTCCTCAACATTCATCTTCTTCTCTCTCTCTTCCTCCCCTTACCCCAACCCCCCACCCCCGAGGACAAGGTCTCATTATGTAGCCCTGGCTGGTCAGGAACTGGCCATTGTAGGCCAGGCCGGCCTTAAACTCACCTACCTTTGCCTCTCCGGTGCCGGGATTCAGGGAGCTTGCTGCCAGACCCAAGAATGTGCTTTATTTTTTCCTTTTTTAATTATGTGCGTAGGTGTGTGTTTGTGTCTGAATTTGTGAACGTGAGTGCAGTGTGTGTGGACCCAGCAGAGGGTCTCAGGTCCCAGAAGGTGGAGTTACAGGGTAGTAAGCCATGTGACATGAATGCTGGGTCTCAGCTTGTGTCTTCACAAAACCAGTGCTTGCTCTAACCACTGAACCATCTCTCACTTTCCTAATCTGTAAAGTAAGACTAAGAAAATGGTAGGATAAGGGTGCCTAGACTTCCAGCATTTGTGAAGTGGGGGGAGGAGGAGCTCAGGGCCGTCCCTGGCTACAGAGTCATTTTGAGGCCGACCTGGGGTACATGAGATCCTGTCTCAATAAACCAACACGGCAAATGAACACGACTGGGATGCTCTGAGATTTGAGAGATATGGAGAGCTTTGAGGCTACTCCAGACAGGAATCTGACATCCGGCCAGGACAGGGACTGAGCTCAGAGACGAATCTGATTTTAGGCTAGAACAAGTAGTCTTCAGGCAAGAATCTGACTTTGGCCTAGGACAGGAAGTAGGCTCCGATATTTTGGTCATCCTGATAAGCCCTTAGAAACAGTGATCACGGGGCTTTGTTTACTGCCTTGCTTGGCGGTTTGTGTTTATTACCCTTCTTGTTCCCTTAACCTAGAGCTGACCTTAGTACTTGCATGTCATTAAAATGGTATAAAAGCAGGCTGGGAAAAAATAAACCCGCCTCAGCCTCAGAGCTGGCTGGGGTCACGCTACAGTGCTGTCTAATTGTCCTTTTTCTTTTTAATCCTCGCTCCTGCGCTGGAGAGCCTGTTCACTGACTGAGCTGGCTTGGTCAGAGCATCACTTATCTGCACCCTTCATCAACTCAGTGTACCCTAGGGGCAGGCGGATGGGGCCTGTCTGGGTGGATGGATGTCTGGATGGATGCCATTCTACAGCAGCCCTGTGGCCCTGCTGACCACTTCTCCTCAGACTTCTCCAGCTTCCAGATTACATGAGAATAATATCCACTGTTAAAAGCCCCCGAGTGTGTGAGAACTTGTTAGGATATCGCTAGGGAGCTAATATCTGGCTGTTCCTATGGTGAGGATTAAATTGTATGTGGGTGGAACATAATCAGGCCTGGCTGCTTTCCCTTTTTTTTCCTCTCCTTCTATTCCTTCTCCTCTTTCCTTAAGGCTGGCTATAACTCCCTATGCAGTTAAGAATGGTCTTCCTGCCTCTACCTCCCAAGTGCTGGAGTGGGAGGCACACAAGGCCTTGCTGGATGGGTGCAATACTAGGGATAGAACCTAGGACCTAAGGCATGCTAGGCAAGTGCTCTACCAACCGAGCCAATCTGAAACCCTAACCCAGCCTCCTTGCTGTCCAAGGTTGTCTCCATCACTAGCCGCAGGGGGAGCTGTAGCAGACTCTGGGCTGGGTGCAGGCCCACCAGATGGTGGAAGCATGGGCCTCTGTGAGGTCTGGTGGGGCTTTTGGGTCTGCACACAGATTCCAGCACTGGAGAGCCGTGTGTTCAGCAGACATTTTGTGGGACTCTCACATGCACCCCTGACACCCTGCTCAGCTTCCAAGATGAAGAGTAAGCATAAGAAGAGCTTCTTGGGAGCCAAAACCATCCAATGGAAAAAAGATAGCATTTTCAGCAAATGCTGCTGGTTCAACTGGAGGTCAACATGTAGAGGAATGCAAATCAATCCATGCTTATCACCCTGTACAAAGCTTAAATCCAAGTGGATCAAGGACCTCCACATCAAACAAGATACACTCAAACTAATAGAAGAAAAACTAGGGCAGCATCTTGAACACATGGGCACTGGAAAAAATTTCCTGAACAAAACACCAATGGCTTATGCTCTAAGATCAAGAATCGACAAATGGGATCTCATAAAACTGCAAAGCTTCTGTAAGGCAAAGGACACTGTGGTTAGGACAAAATGGCAACCAACAGATTGGGAAAAGATCTTTACCAATCCTACAACAGATAGAGGGCCTATATCCAAAATATAAAAAAGAACTCAAGAAGTTAGACTGCAGGGAGACAAATAACCCTATTAAAAAATGGGGTTCAGAGCTAAACAGAGAATTCACAGCTGAGGAATGCCGAATGGCTGAGAAACACCTAAAGAAATGTTCAACATCTTTAGTCATAAGGGAAATGCAAATCAAAACAACCCTGAGATTTCACCTCACACCAGTGAGAATGGCTAAGATCAAAAACTCAGGTGACAACAAATGCTGGCGAGGATGTGGAGAAAGAGGAACACTCCTCCATTGTTGGTGGGATTGCAGACTGGTAAAAACCATTCTGGAAATTAGTCTGGAGATTCCTCAGAAAATTGGACATTGAACTACCTGAGGATCCAGCTATACCTCTCTTGGGCATATACCCAAAAGATGCCCCAACATATAAAAAAGACACATGCTCCACTATGTTCATAGCAGCCTTATTTATGATAGCCAGAAGCTGGAAAGAACCCAGATGCCCTTCAACAGAGGAATGGATACAGAAAATGTGGTACATCTACACAATGGAATATTACTCAGCTATCAAAAACAATGCCTTTATGAAATTCATAGGCAAATGGTTGGAACTGGAAAATATCATCCTGAGTGAGGTAACCCAATCACAGAAAAACACACATGGTATGCACTCATTGATAAGTGGCTGTTAGCCCAAATGCTTGAATTACCCTAGATGCCTAGAACAAATGAAACTCAAGACGGATGATCAAAATGTGAATGCTTCACTCCTTCTTTAAAAGGGGAACAAGAATACCCTTGGCAGGGAATAGAGAGGCAAAGATTAAAACAGAGACAGAAGGAACACCCATCCAGAGCCTGCCCCACATGTGACCCATACATATACAGCCACCCAATTAGACAAGATGGATGAAGCAAAGAAGTGCAGGCAGACAGGAACCAGATGTAGATCTCTCCTGAGAGACACAGCCAGAATACAGCAAATACAGAGGCGAATGCCAGCAGCAAACCATTGAACTGAGAGTAGGACCCTGTTGAAGGAATCAGAGAAAGAACTGGAAGAGCTTGAAGGGGCTCGAGACCCTTATGAACAACAATGCCAAGCAACCAGAGCTTCCAGGGACTAAGCCACTACCTAAAAGACTATACATGGACTGACCCTGGACTCTGACCTCATAGGTAGCAATGAATATCCTAGTAAGATCACCAGTGGAAGGGAAGCCCTTGGTCCTGCTAAGACTGAACCCCCAGTGAACGTGATTGTTGGGGGAGGGCGGCAATGGGGGGAGGATGGGAGGGAACACCCATAAAGAAGGGAGGGAGGGGTTAGGGGGATGTCATTTGCCCAGAAATCGGGAAAGGAGTAACACTCAAAATGTAAATAAGAAATACTCAAGTTAATAATAAAAAAAAAAAAAAAAAAAAAAGAAGAGCCTCTCGGACTGTTCGTCGTGAGGGTGGGAACAAAGAGTCACCATGGAGAACAAGGGTGGCTATGAGTCAAGTGAAGATTGGGAGGACAGAGATGAGGTGGGGTAAGCGAAGATGTCCCTGAGGAGGCAACTTTTGCACAGGGTTTTGAAGGATGATTAGGAGTGCACCAAAAGGTGGGTGGAAGAACTAATAGTCCAGGGCAGCGGACAGACATCAGGAGCAAGGTCATGGGCATGGCCTGGTGTGTGCAGAGCAGACAGGGGTGATGATGAATGCTGACTGATGACAATGAGGAGTGAAGAAGGTGGAGGTATATATGCATGGGCCTGCTGCCTGTGTGAGGAGGTCATTCCTTTCCATGGTGATAGTGATAGTAGCTTCTGGGTGGCCCCTATCAGTCTCCTACAAGATGTCCTGTAGAATTTTACCCAGTCACTTCTCTGTGAGGTATGGGCACCTCCGGGGGCACCTCCTAGAAGATTTAGGGTTTCCTGACTGCATCTCACTTCCTCTTTGGTTGACTTGTTTAAAAGTGGCCAGAAAGGAACTCAAAAGACCTGCTTCCTAATGCAGTGCAGCTGGGAGGCTGCACTGGTCTCTACTGGGAGGCTGCACTGGCCTCTACTGGGAGGCTGCACTGGTCTCTACTGGGAGGCTGCACTGGTCTCTACTGGGAGGCTGCATTGGTCTCTACTGGGAGGCTGCACTGGTCTCTACTGGGAGGCTGCACTGGCCTCTACTGGGAGGCTGCACTGGCCTCTACTGGGAGGCTGCACTGGTCTCTACTGGGAGGCTGCACTGGTCTCTACTGGGAGGCTGCACTGGTCTCTACTGGGAGGCTGCACTGGTCTCTACTGGGAGGCTGCTGGGAGGCTGCACTGGCCTCTACTGGGAGGCTGCACTGGCCTCTACTGGGAGGCTGCACTGGCCTCTACTGGGAGGCTGCACTGGTCTCTACTGGGAGGCTGCACTGGTCTCTACTGGGAGGCTGCACTGGCCTCTACTGGGAGGCTGCACTGGTCTCTACTGGGAGGCTGCATTGGCCTCTACTGGGAGGCTGCACTGGACTCTTTCCCCGACAGAGACTATTTCAGGAGGTGAAGGCCTAGGTGGACGTTCCAGGTAGCAAGATCCAGGCATAGACAGGAGGCAGGGAGGAGGATAGGGTAGGTGAGTGTGGGGAACAGGATGCAGGGACTGGGTTGTCTGAGTTAGGGTTTTATTGCTGTGAAGGGACAGCAGGACCTGGGAAATTCTTATAAAAGAAAACATTTAACTGGGGCTGGCTTACAGTTTCACAGGTTTAGTCCACTGTTGCCATGGTAGGACATAGTACTGGAGAGGGAGCAGGGAGTTCTACATCTTGATCCAAAGGCAGCAGAAGGAGACTGTGTGCCACGCTGGGTGTAGCTTGAGCATAGAAGACCTCACAACCCAACCTGCACAGCGGCACATTTCTTCCAATAAGGCCCCACCTACTTCTTCAACAAGGCCACACCTTCTACTAGTGCCCACTCCCTATGGGTCAAGCATTCATATACATGAGTCTATAGGGTCATTCCTCTTTTCATGGGGGACACAGTGCTGGATTCTGAGGGGCCTTGAATGCTCCTACTGGGCATCTGGGCCACACTTCACACACAGTTCCCCAGGACCCATGTGCTAGAAAACTACAGGCTCTGATTCTGCAGAAGTGAGGGGCCCTGCTGGATCTGCTCTTGTTATTCCCGTAGCACTGAGCTTGATGCCATGAAGACGTACTGTATTCAGGGACCAGGGCCTATGGCTGTGGAGTGTGCAAGGTAGTGGGTGGGCGGGTGGGCAATGTTCTTCTCAAGTGTCAGGGATCACAGACACGGAACTGGGCATGTTCTGGATCCAAAGGCCTCTTCCTCCTTGTCTTCCAGCTGCAGAGGAAATCTAGGCTGACATGGCTGTGAACCCCACCCCTTACCCCTCACGTTCAGAGGTCTCTGACTCGAATGACTCTTTTCACGTGATGAATCATTCTTTCAGGGCAGCTATAGCTGTAAGTGCTATGCCACCGGCAGGCTGAGTCCCACTGCTGAGCTACATCTTGATGACACCAAGAGACAACCACAGTGGCTAGGCCTCAAGGCCTCCCTCTGAGCACTTAGTTTGACTCATGACTTCCTTTAATTTTTAGGGCCAGAACCCAGGCCCAGAGAGAAGTGGTTCTGTCTAACATGCTGCTGGTGCCCAGTCTTTGGGGCTCCGCATTCCCACCACACTGGTTTAGTCCTCTATGTGGTTTGTGTGGTCCCCTAGAAATGCATGTTCCCTAGCCACACCTTAGTCGTCTTGAGTCAGATACCCTAGCACATAAGGTAAGGCAGGCCCAGATACTTGGGTTCATCCAGAGCGTGTGCGCTCTCTCTCGATATATATGTGTATGTGTATGTGTATGTGTATGTGTATGTGTATGTGTATGTGTATGTGTATGTGTATGTGTATATCTGTGTTTGTGTGTGTGTGAGAGAGAGAGGTGGTATATATTGTTTATATGGACATGTGCACATACTTATGTATGCTTGTGTGTTTGCATGTGTGTGGTGCATGTACATGAGCACGTGGGTAAGCATGCCCATGCACATACAGGTGGAGGCCTGAGCAGCACTGAGGTGTCTTCCTCTTTTACACCTTATCTGCCTCGAGACAGGGTCTCTCACTGAATCGGAAGCTCAGAGGTTCTGCTTAGGCTGGTTGGAAGAGCTCTGGGGATTTGTCTCTGTGTCCCAGTGCTAGGGTTACAGGCAGGCGCAGCCACACCCAGCTTTCCACGTGGTGCCACGGGTTCAAACCTGGGTCCTCATGCTTGCACAGCCATCAGGCCTCTACTTTCTTCTTCTTCTAACTAAAACATAAACTTTAGTTATTTATTCTTCTTTATTATATCTTTATTATTTAACAGTTTTAAAATTTAAATAAAAAATATAAAAAATTAAATGTTTTATTTATATGTAAATTTATAGTATATTATAATATATAAAATTAAATATATCTTTCCCTCCTCTAAGTCCTTCCTAATCCTCTCCCTGTCCCTACTCATTCAACTTTAATTTTTGCTCAAAAAATAAAAAATCCCCCAAACCAATACAACAATAAAATCCCCCCAAACTAAGAAAACAAAGTCCAAAACCACTCAAATCTACCAAACTGTAGCCAATAAAAGCACACACACATCACACACACTTGCACATTCACATACTCACACATTCACACACACACACACTCACACACACACTCACACACACACTCACACACATTTACACACTCACATCACACACACTCGCACATTCACATACCCACACACCCACACATACTCTCTCTTACACATATACTCACACACACACACACACACACACACTCTCTCACACACACACAGCCTATAGAGTCCATTATATGTCAGTTAACTGTTCCTGAACATGAGGCCTGCTCTGCCCTGAAGTGCTTGGTATACTCAATGTCACTCCTTTGGAGAAAGCTGAATTTCCCTCTCCCACAAGGCAAAAATGATAGTTCAGTTGTTAACCTTTACTATAGTGGCTAGGTTTTCATTCATTCATTCATTCATTCATTCATTCACTCACTCACTCACTCACTCACTCACTCAAAAATATAACAAAATAAAATATAATAAGAGAAAACAAAGTCTACCACATCAGAGTTGGACAAGACAAACTAACATAAGAAAAAGAATCAGATCGCTTCTCGGCCTTTTGGCTAAGATCAAGTGTAGAAAAAGAATCAGAGACGCTGTGGGATCAGATGACCTCTTCTGGTATATATATATATATACACACACACACACACACACATATATACACACACATACACACACACACACATATACATGCAGGAAAAAAATCAATATACATAAAATAAACAAATTGAAAAAATCAGTGACCTATTCATCCACACATTCTGGAATCCCATAAAAATGTTGAGCCTGAAGCTGTATGCACAGAGGACCTGGTGCAGACGCATGCAGGCCCCGTGCTTGCTTCTTCACTCTGTGAGTGAGGACCTGTCCTCCCGGTGTTCTCCACACTCTCTGGCTCTTACACTCTCTCTGCCTCCTCTTCCTCTAGGTTCCCTGAGCTCTGAGGGGAAGTATTTGATGGAGACACATTTAGGGCTGAGTGGTCCTAGGTCTCTTACTCTCTGTGTAGCGTCTGGCTGTGGGTCTCTGTGTTTGTTCCCCTCTGTGGCAGGAGGAAGCGTCTCTGATGATGGCTGAGCAGGATGCTCTTCTATGACGATAGACGATGTTATTATGAGTTCTTTTATTGCCGCATCCCCCTTTTAGAACAGCAGTGTTTGGTTTTACCTCTAGTCTCAGGCTCTCGGTCACCCAAGCAGCATCAGGAATGGGTTCCGTCTCACGGAGTGGGTCTTATGTCAGTTATGGGTTGGTTACTCCCACAGGTTTTGTGCCAGCATTGCACAGGCTTGTCTCGCAGGCAGCACACCATGGTAGATAAAGGGTGTGCGGCTGGGTTGGTGTTCACGTTTTTCTTCTGAAAGCATGCAGAGTACCTTCCTGTACCAGAGATGCTGAAACAGGGGTGAAGGCTCTGTGTGGCTTGACCTCTCCGTGTTCAGTGAGTTGGTGGGTGTCTTCAACAGCGGGGCCTTGCTGTCAGTTTTTGAAGGGCAATCTATAGTCTAGGCAGCAGCCTGGGTTGTTTGGGGCCCCTTTGGCTAACAACGCAGATGTAACCGGATCCTGATACTGGAAACTTGATTGGTGACGAGTGATGGCCAGTTGGGATTATCTCCCCCATTGTTTGGCAGTTTCGTTTAGGTTACCATTACATGTGTAGGAAGTTTCTGCTGTGTTGATTTCCATACTACTCCCTCAACTGGCCCTTAATTTTAGCTGCCTCTCCCCATACCCCATCTTTTCCCCCTCTACATTGGATCCTCCCATTCCAGCCCCCCACACCCATCCATAACCATCTCTTCTTTTTCTAACAGAGTCTATCAGTTCCCTCTAGTCCCCTACTGTGTCCCTGTCCTCTGGGTTTCTATGGATTTTATCTTGGTTACCATTGGCATAACAGCTAATACCCACATAGAAGTCAATACATACCGTATCTGTCTTCTGAGACAGGGCCTCTCAAATGAACTTGGAGCTCCCCAATTTGACTAGGCTGGCAGGCCATGAGCTCCAGGGACCACTGCTCCACCACTGTGCTTAAGTGTGTGTGCAGCTGTGTCTGACTTCTCATGTGGGTTCTGGGCATTCAACCTCAGGTCCTCATGCTTGCCTGGCAAAACACTTTACAGAGTGGGTCTTCTCCCCAGCCCTGTGGAGCTTTGGTCAATGCTATGTTTGCTCCTTCCTAAGGTCCCAGTCACTGTCATTCCCATTTGATTGCGGGGAGGGCTGACAGCTTTGATGGCCTCCAGTTCTCCTTTTGACTAGTCTTTCTCCTCCTACTTTAAGGCTAAATAGGACTGCTGGCCAGTCATGGCCTGTCACTCCTAACCAGTAACCCTGGTCCCCAGGACCCATGGCTCTGCCACCCTTCAGACACTCTTCCTCTCCAAGTGGGCACTGTTGAATCACATCCTGAGACTCTAGAGTACGAATCATAGCCACATCCTGCTGACATCCTTCCCCACACTCCGTCACAGAGGTTGGAGGGCTCGGCCCTTTAGATACCTGTAGAAGCTGCTTCTCATCGCACACGATCAGCCAGGGTCCCACAAGCCCCTCTGCGACAAGGGGAAGAGGGTGTGCCCTTTGCTTTTTCATAAAATGCCTCACTTCGGGGAATCCTTGCTTCGGTTTGTCTTTGTAACTTTACTAGGGCTTTGAAACCTTTTTATTTAGCAGGAAGAGATCCTCAGGGAGGGCTGGGACATGAGCGTTATGACAGGATTAGAATTGAGAAAAGGCAGAAGAGAAAGGATTTTATCTGAATGAGAGCCCCTTAACATGGTTGCCATAGAAGCCGTGCAGGATGTTCACTGCACAAAGGCATGCCGGGGAGGACTTGGGTGGTCTGAGAGCCTGAGGGAAGTCTGTACAGGCCTCGTGCCTTGGTGATGAGATAAGTCTATTAGGGAAAGAAGGAACTCTCTTAGTTCAGTGAGCAGGCTGCATAGCAACCTCTGTGAAGGCTAAGACTGAGCAGAAGAAAGATCTTGTAAAGATTCATTTTTTATTAATAATTTGATTCCTTTACATCTAAAATGTTATCCTACTTTCCGGTTACCCCTCCACAAGCCCCCCATCCCACAACCTCCCTCTCCTCCCTCCCCTTTGCCTCTATGAGGGTGCTCCCCCAGCCACCAACCCTCTCCTGCACCACCCAAGTTTTAGTTGTGTGTGTGTTTGAGTGTTTGTGTTTGAGTGTGTGTGTGTGCGTGTTCCTATGTGTGTGTTTGAGTGTGTGTGTTTGAGTGTGTGTGCGCCTGCACGTGTGTGTGTTCCTGTGTGTGTGAGTGCGCACGTGTGTGTGTGTGTTTGAGTGTGTGTGTGTGTGTGCGTGTGCGTGTGTGCGTACGGTTGCCTGTGGCGTCCAGTAGAGAGTGTTAGGACAGTTGTTACACCCAGAATGTGTACGAGTTGGAGCTACAGGTGGTTCTAAGCCTCCTCCCATGACTGCTGGGAAACAGACTCAAACACTGAGGGATCTCTCCAGCCCTCAGAAGACATTTTAAGAGTTACGTTTTATTGCTGTGGAGTTATTCACCCAAGGTCACATAGCTAGAGAATGGCAGGGCCAGATCCAAATACTGGCAGCCTGACTCAAGGGTCCTGGCTTAACCACCACTGCACACTGCCTCATGGCCTTGCCCCTGCCTGTATGGCTTGGGCAACATATTAGTTATGCTTGTGTCGCTGTGACCAAAGTACCTGACATAACTGTTTGTGGGAAGAAAGGTTCGTTTTGGTCCATGGTTTTAGAGGGTTTCAGCCCAGCATGGCAGGAAGTGGGTGACAGAGCAGTTTAAGTTGACATCATGTTGAAAAAGGAATCAAAGTATGAACCAGGAACTGAGGGATGGATGGGTCTAACCATAAAGTCTCACCCCACTGTCCTACTTCTGCCTGCTGGGTTCCACAGCCTCCCAATTCCGCACAACCAGCTGGAAACAATGAGCCCATAGGCACAGTCTAGATTCAGGTAAGGATGGATGTTATCCCCAGAAGGTGTAGGAATGCTTTCAGGAAGGGCTGCAGGCATCATGACCCAAGGAAGGGAGAGCTTTTGTGTGGCTAAGGGTCTGGACAACCAAGGCCCTTGCTGAGGCAACCTGTGTCTTAAAGCATTGTGAGGAACACTCATGCTGGCATAGTATATATTAATATATACTATATTATATATATATATGTTATATAATGTATTACGACACGTGCACACACATACATATGTGTAGTTGAATGATGGCTTGGTGGTTAAGAGCACTGATTGGTCTTTCAGAGGATTCGATGTCCAGCACCCACGCCTCTAACACATAAGTGCCTGTAACTCCAGCTCCAGGGGATCTTATGCCCTCTTCTGGCCACCATGGGCACTGCATACACATGGTACACAGACATGCATGCAGTCAAGATGCCCCTATGCATAAAATATAATAAATAAAATCTGGAAAAAAAGAGATGAAACAGAGAATGACTGAGGAAGACACCTGATGTTGACCTCTGGTCTACACACACACACACACACACACACACACACACACACACACACACACACACACCACCATGCATACACACGTACACACATATATACGTACATCACAGTTGGATGACCTCTGAAGAACAACAGCTGAGGTGTCCTCTGGCTTTCACATGCATGCTCACCAATACCTGCACGTATGCACACCTGCGTGTACATACACACTCACAAAAGTCAGACAATGAGAAAATGTAAACCTTTTTGGGGTGGGTTGTCGTTTTCCAAGGCTCCCTAGTATTGGGATTAAAGGCGTGCAGAACCTTGTCGGGCTAAAATGCAAACTTCTAAGACTCAACCTTCTCCTACTCCAGACTCGGGGTCTGTTTTTTTTTATTGTAAAGTAGCTACCCACTTCCCCACTTTTCTGTGGATGGGAAAGAAGCTGTCTTTGTGGACATGTGTGCTGGATGCCCCCATGACCCGCCTCATTTCATCCTTACCACTTGCTGTGAGACTTTGTTCCTGGTCACCACTGCAGCACCCA
This sequence comes from Rattus rattus, assembly GCF_011064425.1. Classification (NCBI taxonomy): domain Eukaryota; kingdom Metazoa; phylum Chordata; class Mammalia; order Rodentia; family Muridae; genus Rattus; species Rattus rattus. The sequence goes on from NC_046155.1 coordinate 10,417,224, forward strand.
GTAAGGAGAAGTGACTGACCTCCTGGCCAAGGGTCTCTGTGCTCTTCCCACGGCCCCTCCCTGTTTCCTCTAGCTCTCTGGGGACAGGGGCCCATGCTGCCTCAGAAGAGCTGGAGTGCTTCTCCTTGGAGAATCGTGGTGTCCGGGGATTAGCAGTAAAGGACTTAACACTGCCCTCTGGGTTATAGAGGCTCCTCTATGAAGAAAAGGGGTGGACCAGGGGCTGGTGGCCTGGATGGAGATGAAAGACTTTGAACATAGTGTCCCCGCCCCTGCCCTTGGTCAGGGCTGACAGCTATTTCCTCCTTTAGCTCACTCCCCTCCTGCCACTCCTGGTGCTCAGTCCTGCTGCTTTCAGAAGCTGCTACCCTGCTCAACCCTGTGTTCACTGTGTGGCTCGGTAAGGAGGCAGCCTTCCAGGGGCTGGGCAGCCTTGGTGGGCTCTCAGGACTACACAGAGGGCTACTCCTAGTTAGGATGACAAGGGGATAAGCTTAGGAGCCTGGTGAAGCCTGACGTCCAGAAGGAAGGACAGTGTTTTCCTGGGGGCTAGCTAGGTGGTAGACCCAATGTGTGAGCCATTCAATCATGGCCGCCGTGCTACCTCAGGAGAGGGGACGTGATCACTCTGTGAGCTTAGAGGAACTGACAAGTTCGCCCATCTGGAGGCTGGGTTCAAGCTCAGGATGTTGGAAAGCTGGGGTTCCCACTATAACAGGATTGTAGCTGCTTGAGTGCCCCGAGATCCTGAGTCTTGAAGCTGTCTTCATGCAGCCTGAGGGAGAGGAACCGGTGGTTCCAAAAAGTGCAGGAGCACTGGCATCCCACGATACTGACAGTGCAGCTCAAGGGATGTCTCAAGGCAGAAAGAATGGCCCTGTCTGCTGGAAGGAAAATAGTCTCCCTCCACAGCACTGGTCCAGCTTCTGTGCCTCTCTGAACCCCAGTTTCTCCTTCTGAAAAGCTATGCTTATTGGATTAATGTGAGTATAACCGCTCTGCAGATGCTAGAGCTAAAACAGTGGGATCCGTAGGAATTCATAGAAATCACAGACATCAGATGTGCCTGGTCCCTTTGACCTAGCTCCAAGAGGTATTCTGTGAGGGATATTCTAGGTTGGTGTCCCAGAGCTCAACCCTACGAAGATCAGTGGTTTCTGGAAGAGAGTAGATTTTTCCATTCTGGCCACTGTTTCTGTTAGAAAGAGGAGTTCTGAGGTCTCTGGCAACCTATTTCCTTCTCTTCTTCTATCATCCCACTTTTGAAGCTAGACAGCAGCCCGAGGACTGAACAATCCCCCTTCCACATGGCTGTGTTGAGTGGCTCAACAAGCACTTTAAACACATGTGCCTCAGTTTTCTCATCTGTACAATGGGATGGAGAGAGTACTGGCATATTTCTCCCAGAGCCGCAAGAAAGAACATCTATTATAGGATCTACCACAGTACCTGGAGGGGTGTGGGTGCCTGGCCCAGCCTGAGTACCCACACCCTGCTTTCATTTCCTCTCTGCTGCAGGGAGTATACAATGTGATTCCCTTAGGCCTCCCTGACCCCAGCTTTGTTACAGGGTCCTGGGGTTCTCCATGAGGCGGTGAGCATTCAGAGAACCTGGCTTTTTCAGAGCTCCTTAGTTGTCGCCTATCGTCCCTATCGGCCCAGGGTGTGGGTGAGTACATGGGTCTGGGTTTCCTGGGATACGTAGGACTGTCACTGCCTTCCCCCGGTTCCTGTGTGACACTTCCTCCAGCCAGGTCTCACGCTTGTCCCTCTTATCTTATTTCCTCTCCTTCTATCAGAGGAAGGGCCAGCTCCCCTGATCTCAATCAACCAGTAGAGCCAAGCAGACACGTCCGATGCTGACCGCTGCTCGCTAGGAGGAACTGCAGAGGTAAGGGACTGGGTGGTAAAGACCTCCCATCCCACATGAGGGGCTACTTTTCTGTGTTTCAGAAGTTGAGAAAAGGAGTCCTGCCTGGCCTGACCTTTTGTGATCTTGGATGAGAGCTTAATAGTAATCACAATGGTATTGATACAGTGCCTGCTTTATATCAGTTCCTTTGTGTATGTATATGTGTGTTTGTGTGTGTGTGTGTGTGTGTGTGTGTGTGTGTGTGTGCCAAAAGTTAACCTTAGGAGCAGTCACCTTAAAAAACGACTTATTTTTATTATTTCAAATTGTGTATGTGTGTGCATGTGAATGCAGGTATATGTATATGGGAGTATAAATCAGATGTCAACCTTGAGTAATATTGCTTAGGATCAGTCCACATTAAACGGATTTTATTTTAAAGTGTGTGTGTGTGTGTGTGTGTGTGTGTGTGTGTGTGTGTGTGTTGGTGGGTACGCATGTGAATGCAAGTGTCCACAGAAGCCAGAGGAATTGGATCTGCTGGAACTGAGTTATATGGGGCAGCTGTGAGCTGCCCCATATGGGTACTGGAAGTCAAACACTGGTCCCCTGAAAAAGCAGTATACATTTTGCTGTGAAGCCATCTCTCCAGTCCCCTCCCTTGTCTCTTTAAGGTCTCTAGGACCTGCATTTCACTAAGTAGTTTAGGCTGGCGGTGTGAGCCCCTAGAGTCCACCTGTCCTTATGTCTTCAGTACTGAGACTACAAGCACGTGTACCATCCCTAGGTCCTGGGGTCACACTCAGCTCCTCATGAGCACACGCTTATATTTTCCCCATCCACCCACACCCTTTTAAAAGTGTTCTCATTTTGTTCCAGTAGCCCTGCAAACTCGAGACTGTTAGGCTCAGGAAGATTATACTTGGCTTGCCCAAAACTGCAATACTCCCTTGTCTTCCTCATCCTCACAGATTCCCAGTGTCTACCCTATTACCAGGCAATACTGGCAACTCTAAGATAGGTTCATCTCTTGCCCAGGCTGCAGGCTTCTGGTTCCTGGGTGCCAGGTTCAGCTCTCCTTTCTTCCACCTGGCCATGGCCAACATCACACTGAAGCCGCTCTGTCCACTCTTGGAGGAGATGGTCCAGCTTCCAAACCACAGCAACTCTAGCCTCCGCTATATTGACCACGTGTCGGTGCTGTTGCACGGGCTGGCCTCCCTGCTGGGCCTGGTGGAAAACGGACTCATCCTGTTTGTGGTGGGCTGTCGCATGCGCCAGACGGTGGTCACTACCTGGGTGCTGCACCTGGCGCTGTCCGACTTGTTAGCCGCCGCCTCTCTGCCTTTCTTCACCTACTTTCTGGCAGTGGGCCACTCGTGGGAACTGGGCACCACTTTCTGCAAGCTACATTCCTCGGTCTTCTTCCTCAACATGTTTGCCAGCGGCTTCCTGCTCAGCGCCATCAGCCTGGATCGCTGCCTGCAGGTGGTGAGGCCAGTGTGGGCACAGAACCACCGCACGGTGGCGGCCGCGCACAGAGTCTGCCTGATGCTCTGGGCTCTGGCGGTGCTCAACACAGTACCCTATTTCGTGTTCAGGGACACCATCCCGCGGCGTGATGGCCGCATCATGTGCTATTACAACTTGCTGCTCTTGAATCCAGGGTCTGACCGCGACACCACGTGCGACTACCGTCAGAAGGCCCTGGCGGTCAGCAAGTTCCTGTTGGCCTTCATGGTACCTCTGGCCATCATCGCCTCGAGCCACGTGGCTGTGAGCCTACAACTGCATCACCGTGGTCGCCAGAGGACAGGCCGCTTCGTGCGTCTGGTGGCGGCCATAGTGGTGGCCTTCATACTCTGCTGGGGGCCCTACCACATCTTCAGTCTGTTGGAGGCGCGTGCCCATTCTGTCACCACGCTACGGCAGCTCGCGTCACGTGGGCTGCCCTTTGTCACCAGCCTGGCCTTCTTCAACAGCGTGGTCAACCCACTACTCTATGTGCTCACTTGTCCCGACATGTTGCACAAGCTGAGGCGCTCGCTACTCGCGGTGCTTGAAAGCGTGCTGGTGGAGGACAGCGACCTGAGTACTGCGCCCGGCAAACGCTGCCGCCGCCGCCATCGCCGCCGCGCCTCCTCCACCACCGCCCCAGCCTCTACCTTACTGCTGGCTGACCGATTTCCCCAACTGCGTCCTGCTCGCTTAATCGGCTGGATGAGGCGTGGCAGTGCAGAGCTCCCACGGAGGGTCCGAGAACAGTCCCAGGAGAAGCAGGGCTCATTGAGCTGTACTTTGGATTAGACGGGCACAGCCCAGAAGCTGTGCCAACACATCCTGGGCCTCTCCCATACCCAGTTGAAAAAGTACATAGCCAATGCCAGGCCCAGGTCGTAGCTTACTGGGTAGGGTCCAGGAAACTAGCTTGTGGAAGTGCCCTGGGCAAGGAGCAATCCTTCCTAAACACTTTAATCTTGCAGTGTGGAACTGGGAGAGCAGCAGGAATGAAAAGTAGCCTTTAGAGGTGCTACCTGGTTCCTGACTCCAGGTTTCTACACTTAAAGAACCCAAGTACCTAATTGCCTAGGGATTTGCTAGGGTAACTGATGAGGGTTGGGCAAAGATTTTGTACTTCTATTACCTTCCTGGTAGCTGGCCCAAGGTAATTGGGACTCAGGAAGGTTAAGCTCAGAGCCCGCATCTCCTAAGGCCCTGCTTTGTGAATGGAGACTGCCAATTAGCACTGTTTATGGGAGTCAGTGAGAGGAAAGGGGTTGAGAAGCAGTTTCCAGCCAACGGCCTTCACTTTTAACCCCCCATTTTGCCTGAGACTGATGCTTTAACCACACCTTGCTAGCCAGCTTGTTAGCCATATTGGTGTCAACTCCCACTCAGGATCTTCACTGCCCAGTTTTAGAGCTGTCGCTGCCACCAGAAGCTGCACTCTGGCCTTCAGCATCATTGGATCAATTCTATCAAGAGAACCTTTCCCTATTAACTGCCTCACAGGGAGACGGCCTGGCAGCTCTCACTTCTAACCTACAGGTAGGAGGGCAACTTGTAGCAGCCATGGACCTTCCATCGCACATCTGATCTCCTCCTCATCATAGACTGACTGCAGGGCAGCTGGCTGACTCATTTTTACCTTCTAGGGGAGTTGATGGAACAAGGACGGGTATTCTCAGGATCTCCTGAACCATTTAAGGCCAGGCTGGTTGTCAGCTCTGTGTGCTTCTCAAACCGGAGAGTAAAATGTCACCAAGTCTGTTTGACTCAGCATACCTGTCACACCATGTGTTTTAATGGTTTATTATAATGAAAGCCCAGGGACTTCTGTCCTTCTAGGAGCCTAGAGCTGTACTTATGGGGATACCAATAAACACCTCTGCGGTAGAGTAAGTGGGCATGGCTCAAGTCCCAAGGCTTCTTCAGTCCAATGCGGGAAAGGAGTGCTGGAGAGAAACTCCGCTCCCTGCAACTCCCCACTTCAATCTTTCAGTGTCAAATTAGGGAAGGGCTGGCTTCAGTTGACTGAGGGGACCAAATCAGCAGAATGCACTAGTGACCAAGGTGTCACTGAAAAAAATGGAGGCACTGCCTTCTGACAGAAGGCCTCCCGATGTGGATAGACTGAGGACCCCAAGACAGGAAGTTACCAGCTCACGGGGAAACAAGAATTCACAGTTCAAGACCTTTTGTTGTTGGTGGTTTTTTTTTTTTTTTTTTTTTTTTTTGTTTTTTTTGAGATAGGATTTCTGTGTAGCCCTGGCTATCCTGTACTCTATAGATAAGGCTGGCCCAACTCAGAGATCCGCCTATCTCTGTCTGCTGAGCACTGGGATTAAAGGTGTGCACTGCTGCTACCACCTGCAACAGTTCAGGATCATAAGGCACTTTGGAAAGGAGATGGGGACAGTGAAATCTCTGAGTTCCAGCACAGTCTTCGGTTCCCTCTGGGCTGGAGTCCCCATCTTGATGTGACAGTGTTGGTGTGTGGCCCCAGGAAAGGTGTCAGACAGTGGCCTGAGAGGTGCCTCGCTTGCTTGCTGTGACTCTTCCTTCGCCTGCTGAGGCCCTGGACTGTCCTGAGCTCAGACCTTGGCTACAGGCCTCTGGGGTGGCTGTTTCTGGAGCAAGGCCAGGGTGTCTCTCTTTTGAATGGAGCGCAACTGCTTCTTCTTTGCTTTCTTGAGCTTGGCAGGGTTCCGGATCTGAGGGAGTGGGAGATAAGAGGTATCAGTGTGGATGAGAACCCTGTCTGTCTTTGGGGAAAAGGGGGGCAGGGGCCCAAGCACCCTAACAGCCTCTTTCACCTTGCCACAGCCTGCACCCCTTGAGTGGGCACTCACCACTTGGACAATCTCAGCTTTGCGTTCGTTTTCTAGACGGCGTCTCAGGTTCTCAGCTCGGCGTTCTTTCTTCTCCTGAAACACACAGAAGGGGAATCTCAGGCTAGAAGCTGAGATGGCCCTAGTATCTCAGGCCCCTGGTGAGTGAGAACCCACACAATCCTAGGAGGAGAAGCCTGCTTGGCCTCCAGGTTGCTCCTAGCGGGGAAGGGCAGAGGCCTGGGCACTTCTGGGGAAGACCAGGGATGCAATGCCTGCACTGTGGGCCTGGAGCTGAGGCCCATCACGGCCAAGAGTACCCAGTTCCAAATCAGAAAGGTGGGAAAGCAGACACCTGAAGGCAGGGGCTTACACAGGACGACGGCATGTGCCAAGATGCGGATGTCTTCCCACCTAGAAGTCAAATGCAGGCAGAATGGCCCTTTCTACACAACACCCCATGCACTAGCTGCCTGGGAGAAGGTTGGGCTGGTCCCAGGTTTTCTTCTGCTCAGGTTCAGGTGTCCCAGAATGAGAATGAAAGGCCAGGTTATAGCTGGGCTCCACAATTGGTCCTAGGGAGGGCTGGGCAGGATGAGCTGTCAAAAGGCTCTGGAGGAACCTGGTCCAGCTTGAGTCTTCATTCTACTTTCTAATTAGGGTGCTATGGCTGAGTCTATACCTTCACTTCCTCATCTCTACAGGACCACAGGACCTAACTCATCAGACTGACTTAAGAAATAAGTGTGTGGTGGAAAAAAAAAAAAAAAGTGTGTGACTAGGCCTGGAACAGTACCAGCTCTCCAGGGACACTCAGAGCCTGCTCTGGGGGTGGGAAGTCCAGGGCTTCCTGGCTATGCTGCCACTGTACTAGTAGGGCTAGGGCATGGATGGTGGCTCCAGATGACTGTTATGTGGTCAGGCCTTTTTGTGGCTTTGACAACCTGGTGCCCTTGGAGAGGAAGTGACCTATGATCTTACGTATTAAAAGGAGGATTGGGAGGATGCACCTTTCCAGTTGCTCACAAGTTGGCAACTATTTTGGCCAAGCAGGAATCAAGGCTGCACAGGAAAAAAGATGCGGCTTCAGTGACAGCTAGATCTGCAGTGACGCAAAGATAGGTGGAGGGATACCTTAGTGATTTGTTCCATCCCTCCTCTCAGTGGCCAATCTGGGACTACAGAGCTGAGACGAATCGTTTGAATCAGAACTCCTTCTGTACCTTGGGCTCAACAGACTGGCAGTGGGAGCTGAACTCCGCCCTGTGGACAGTCCTGCTAACCAACCCAGCATGTCCTTGCTCGCTCAGTGCTGACTGCCGAAGCAAAACTGGGACTGTTTTCAAGACTTCCCGGAGCTAAAGGTGTTGGGAACAAGTCTTTGTGGTGCTGGTGATTGAGTTCAAGGCTCTGTGTATGCTAGTCAAGTCCCTAGCTCATGGGCATGAATCTCTAATGAGATTCTGAATTGGGGCAAGGGGAGTGAATTGGAAGGAAGGTACAAGAACCACCCCCAGGGTAGTGTGTGGGAATCTCTTCTAGAATGACAGCAACAAATCCGAGGCAAGCTTTTCCCTCATAAGCAGATCTCAGAGAGGGGTCTAGCCCCACCATATCGAACACCCCCGCCGCCAAGATGGCTTGCTGGTCTTTACCCTGGGCTCGTCACTCTACTTCCAGGTCTCCTGCATGTCCATAAGCAAAGGCTTAGCTGGACGGTAGAGTGGGAATCCTACCATGGCCCTAGACTATTCTTCTTACCCCTGGGGTCCTCATGCCCAGGAGCTCTAAGTCATACTCCTTTGTCTGTCATCCTCCCAGCGTCTGCTGCAGCAGATATGTATTTGGCCTCTGGGATCCTGACTTGGAGGGATGGTCCCTTACCTGCCGGCGCCTCTGTTTCTCCTCCTCCAGGTGCCGGGCGAAGTCCTTAGCCAGCTTCCTCTCCTGTCGCTCCTTCATCTTCCTCTGCCAGGAGGTACGCAGGGGCTTGTCCTGAACCATCTGGGAGAACCTTGGCAGGAGAGGAGGGGACTCTGTGGTGTTGCCTTCACACCCTGCTCTCACTGGGCTCTGGGTCTGCTTCTACTCCTTTCCTGCCTGCCTGGCATTCAGCTTTCTACAGAAGCTTAGGATGGAATGGGCTGCTAAGCATGTAGGCCTATTTCCATTCCAAGACTCAAGAGTCCTCTCATTCCTGAGTGTAGTTTGGGACTTGAAGCTTTCTGTACTCATACAGCTTCAGCTGTGCAGTTTTGCTGCTACCAAACAGGGTAACTTGTGAGTGAATGCCTCTGGAGATGAAGTGCTCATTCCCTAGAGGGGTGTGACTTTACCTCCAAACAGCAAAAACAAGGCCTTTCTGTAAAAAATTCAGATTATTCTTCAGTTTGGGGGATGTGAAGGTGGAGAAGTGGGATTTGGGGGTTTCTGATAAGTCTGGCTTTTCTGGAGAGTCAAATGCTCTTACAGTCATAGAAGAATGGAGATGACATCTGTAAGAACACTCTAGGGTATGCTAAAACATTCTAGGAGGGGTTAAGTGCAGGGACAAGGAACAGAAGATGAAGCTGGGCCAGGAAATGCTGAAAACTGTTGAAACTGGTGATAGGACTCATAAAACTCAGCTCTTTCCTTTTCTGTGATAAAAAGTAAAAATAAAATGAAGACAAGCCCTCACGTCTCTCCCCCACTACCCGCTCAGTCTGCTGGGTGTCCCATGGGCCTGTTCTCCCCCCAACCCCCTCTTATCCCCAGAACTCTAAGGCTCCAGCAGATCCTTTCACAGTGGCCCTTCTGCCTCCCACACTCCAACCTTGACTTGTGTAGGAGTTCCTATTTACTTGCCTGTTAGAGGGTATCTTGAGGAACCCTGTCTCTGGAGGCCTTGGTGCATGGCTGTGGCTGACCAGACAAAGGTCAATGCTGCATTTCTGAGTGTCTGCTCCCTTCCTAGAGTCTGGCACAGTGTGGAACTTGGCACCAGGCTTACTCACAGGCAGTCTGGTTCTGTCCCCTTCCCACTGTATCGTTAGCTTCTGACACCAGCATTCTCCTCTCTGCTAAGTCCCCAAGCTTTCTCAAGACCCAGCTTCCAAAAGCAGAGCAGTGGGTACCTTGTGGACTTCCTTTCACTCTTAACAAACCGGGATTTGAGAATCCTGGAAGGACAGGATGATGGAAGCCTGGAGAAACCAGAGCCACTAGACATAATACTATGTCTTGTTAGAGCATCAGTGACAACAATGTTCCGTTATGGAAATGATCCCCGCCCCTTCCTGAAAGGGAATCACTACGTATAGGCTGCTGTAGCACTTGATTTGTAGTTCGTGTTAAGACTCATGGACTATTTCATTTAATAGTTAATGTAAATGTAGCAAGTGGCTACAGCACTGAGGCAGAGTCGATGTTCAGCATTAGTTACTGGAGATGGAAAACAGGCCTGGATGTCTGGTCCTGAGCCCATTATTTACTTCCTATGAGACCCTGGGCAAGGAAGCCTCTCAGCCACGGCACCCCCCTATGTGTACATAACAGTGTAGAGGGGTAACAGGTTGCCTGTGGCCATCAGTGGCCCGGCTACTGTGACTTGCTGGGAGCAGCTTCAAAGTTTTTCTGATTGGTGCCTTTCTCTTTATGCTTAACTTTCTTAAGTTTAATGGAGTATGCTTGGGGGAGGGGTTATACCCAGAGCTTAGGGTTTAAGAGTATAACAAAATGACATCTGTAAAGAGCCTGCACAAAGCCTGGCACAGTCCATCATCCGTCAATGTCATCCTCTTAAAATCTCTGATGCCCTGTTCTCTTACGAATTCTTGTCTTTGGCCAGTAGCTGATACTTCAACCCTACTTCTTCTCCAGAGCTGAAATTTCAACTGAACCCACTTCTCTTTCCCTGCTGCCTAAACAATGCCCTTCATATAAGCCTCCTCATTCCTTTACTGAAAAATATAAACTCAGCATTACCATGCCCCAGCACTGAAAGGACAAGGAAGACCCCATGTCTTAAGAAGGCTGCAACCCAAGTGAAGCTGGTCAACAGAAGCAGGTTAATGGGTTCCGCTCACTCGCTTTGCGGTCAAATCTATGCTCCCATCCCGTGTCTTAATTAGCCTCCGTGAGCCTTGGTTTCTTCAGATGTACAACATTAATACTAGTAACACCTGCTCCAAAGGGGAAAGATTAAATGTGATTACATGTGCTGCTGGCTATGAAAGACTCACTCTCTGGCCATCCCTAAGGAAGTGACACAGAACCAGTGATGATATTTTACAGTAGAAAGGATCTCACTATAATGGCTGCCTTTCTTGCTCTGCTTCCCTCACTAGATGTGGCAGACAAGGTGGCACATGCCTTTAAACCCAGCACTAGGAAGGCAGAAGCAGGCATATCTCTGTGAATTTCAGGACAGCCATTGCTACACAGTGAGACCCTGCCTCGCAATAAAAAAGGGAAGGAAAGGAAGTTCAAAAGAGCACCTCAAGACCACTGAGGACCTCCCTTAGGGCATTTTTGACATGATCCTGTTTGTTAATTTTACTCGGGTGAGCTCTTTCAAATCTGGGATTTCATTCAGGCGAAGGCAAGGTCCAAATGCACGGAGAACCCAACACATCGCCCATGCTGTCCCCACTTTACCTCTTCTTGGAGCGGTCTTTCCACACACGCCCGGATTTGGGCTTCCCCTTCGGAATTACAGGAAGCTCCTCCTTCGGTTTCTTGGACGCTGGGGCCTGGGGAGAAGCTATAACTCGCTTCTTTAGGTCGAGACTTCCCGTCACTGACTCTCCAGCCGGAGGTAGTTTACTTGGCTCCAGCTGGCGCTCTGGGGAGCTAGGTGCCTGGAATGTCAGCTCCTGTGCTGGCTGGGAGGGCTCGGGACCCGGTGCTTGCTGACCCGGGCAAGGCTCGGGAGATCTTGGGATCACCTCCTCCTTAGCGTGGGCTACCTCAGAGTCCTGTGTGGGAGATAATTTGGATGACTGCTCTCGTTGCGGGGATTCCGGACTCGACTCTGTCTGTCCTGCAGGTGAATCCAGGCCCAGATCTTGATGAAGTTGAAGGGACCCAGGGTGAGGCTCTGGTTGCCTTTGTGGGGACCCAAAGCCTGCATCCTGTTTAGGACAGGGTGATTCGGGGCTAGTCTCCGGCTGAGGTTGGGGAGACACAAGGTCCAGTGGCGGAACTCTCGGAGACTCGAGCTCTCTTGTTTCTTCTGGGTTCGACTTGAAATCTACAAGAGCCCGTTTGGCCCGAGAGACTTCGGGGTCAGGAAGATTCTCTAGAGACAGAGGGTTTAGGCCTTCCAGCCGCCGGCTGCGCCTCAGCGGCGTACCCATGGCTCACGTGTAGTCTCCGTAGCCTTCAGAATCGTCGGCGCCTTCATATGACGTCAGACTCGTCTATTTCCGTACCGGGCAGGAAGTGCGCACTGGCGGTAGAGTGATGGGTGGAAAAAGCAGGGGATGTTCGTCTCGGGGGCTGGGCTTAGTAGACGCATGCGTGTTGTGTCTGGTTGCTGGGTTACCGCGATGCGGGTTTTTTTTTTTTTTTTTTTTTTTTTTTTTCGTTTTTGTTTTTGTAAACCGCGAGTTCTAGGTGCAAGAGAAGCGGGGTTGGAGTGGGGTATACCTTTTCTTTTTTCCCTGAGAGAAGAGGTTGGCAAAAAGGCGTTGGGAGTTTGTAGGCAGAGCCGAATGAGCGTGTTAATTTACTCTGGAACAGCTGGGCCCGCATACGTCACGTTTTCTTTTGTTTTATCTTTTGTAATAGTAGCTTTGCGCAGTGTAACAAAGGAGAAGCCCCGGGGGTCTGCATGAGTGGGAAATCTTCAATTTTTGAGTTTTCTTAAACGTTCTCACCCTTGCCATCTCTCTTACTACTGTGCCCAGATATGTTTCAACAGTTTCAATCAGCGAAGTGTCAGGTCTGAGGCCCAGGAAACCTTGACTGCTTGTTGTCAATGTTGGGGGGGGGGGTCACAACGTGTGCCCGAAGTCAGGTCTGGCTGCCCCATCGTCAACAAACCACCGGAAAGAGCCAAATTAAAATTGGAAAGCTTTAGAAAAAGAATTATTCAATATGGCCATACTGGGAAGAGAGGCAAAGAGATTCTGTGAATCACCCAAATTCGACCTCAGGGTTCTAAAGTTAGATAGAAAGTTTAGATAGAGGGCCAAGGATAAATACATTTAAGTAGTCCTTATCAAGGTATGACTCTGTCCACCATTGCCCCATCATTATCTGGGTTTTAGTCTCATCCTGTAGGTGGTCTGACAAGCTCTTTCCAGGGGACAAATTTCCCCTCTGGCTGGTACCCGTTTTTGTCTCCCCTCTGGCTGGTACCCTTTTTTCTTCTCCCAGCATGAGAATTCTGAGAAAATTCCCATTTCTTTGGAGTCCACTGTTTGATTGTCTGATAGGCAAAAGCGTCTCTTTAGAATACCTTCATTTCTGCCAGGATGGTTACATGCTGACCCAGGAGGAGGCAAGGAAGATGTAGAGCCTGCAAGGTAGAAAGTGGATGCCCAATTCTTGGACACACCCCCTAGGCACTGCACACATGGTCTCAGATGCATACTGATGGAGTTAACCTGAGTCCACCCTTAGGGTTAGGGAATAGCACAGCTTCTCCATGTCACTAAGAACAATTGCACCCTGGTGTTGTAATTATATGTCAGCTCCTGCCTCCCCAGTAATGGCTCAGAGCCCTCATGTCCCTGATTTAAGGGGAGCTGCAGGAAGTTGTGGTTTTCTCTAGGTTGCCTCAGACCCCCAACCCCCTTCCTGTCTCTTGCCTCTATCTGGAGGGGTCACTTGCAAATGTTGATTAGAGCACATCCTGGGTCTACTTAAATAATTCAGGTCTAATTTTGTGTCTCTTCCAGGGACGTGTGTGTGTGTGTGTGTGCGTGTGTGTGTGTGTGTGTGTGTGTGTGTGTAGGAGAGATCGATTTTGGACAGAAGACATTGGATGTGCCTTTAACACCTGTGCACGGTTCCACTTGAGCCCAGCCTGGTTTATCATTGTGTGCACCGGGTCAGGGAAGACTCCTGAAATTTTCAGAGTAGGTAGCTTTCTTCCTCAGTTCCATCTAGTAGTAGGATAAGAAGGGGCTCCCCCACCCCTCAAGAGACCTCAGCAGGGTTCAGCCCCAGGCTCTGGTAATCTGGTAATTCATGTGCCCTCAGGCTTTTCCCTGGCCCACTTTCCCATTCACCCATTGTTGCTTCTGGGGGGGGCACTTTGTAAACATGATTTGCATATAAATCCTCATTTTAAGAGTTGGCTCTTGTTAGCTATCAAAAGATCTCCAGAACCTGTCTCTTTCTTTGTGTTTGTATGTCTGGGCTTGTCTTTCAATCTCTCTCTCTCTCTCTCTCTCTCTCTCTCTCTCTCTCTCTCTCTCTCTCTCTTTCTCTTTCTCTCTCTCTGTCTTACCTGTGGCCATTTACCTCTGCCAGGGCAAAGTGAGAGAGTACCAGACTGACTGTCCTTGTCTCTTGATTCAAGCTTGCAAATCACTATGCTCTTGCTTGTATAAATTGCATGTGCCCATCTGTGTGTATCTGTGCACCTCTATGTGTGCATCTGTTAATGCAGACTATTGTTCTAGGATCGACAATCATCCTCCTGGCTTGGTATTCCAGGGGACTAAAGAACTCCGGGAGACCCCTGGTAGGCAACAAGTGTTTACTTAATGCTGGGGATTTCAAAACTCAACCGTGCTGCCCTGGTAGGATGAATGATTGAAGCCTAGGAGAATATCTGATCCATATCATGGGTCCATTTGTAGGCACTGGTTTCCTTCAGTCAGCAGATCTTAGGTTACATAAATAAACCAGGTCTTGCCCAGTCAGCACCTCATGGCATGTGTGACACTCAACCCCTCCAGTGCATAGACCAGGGGCAGTCAGGGACAGAAATGTCTGCAGGAGGGGCCGTTGCCAGGCAACTAAACCTTCCCTCTCTGTGACTAATCCTTTCACAGTGTCACTCACTGCCTGGCTTTGGACAACTGCTTTATCCTTTCTGTGTCTTGGTTACCTTCTGGGAACAGGGAGATTTACTATGAAAAACTGAGGCTTGGGAGTCAGACTGGCCAGGCTCCCACCTCTACTTAATTGCTACGTGATCTTTATGAGTACCCAAGCCTCCCTGTGCTTCAGTTTCTTTATTAATAAAAATAGTCACAAGAACAGCACAACTGCCTCCCAGGGTCGTGCAGAGTAAACAGAGCTGCACAGCACATGCCCGGCAGCCGGCTCCTCTCTGCTACTCACGGTTGCTTACATATTCACAGACAGGTTTCCTATAGCTTTTCTAGAATCCTCTTTCAGTCAGGCTGAAATCTCTCCAACTGTCCCCCAGTTCTCCAAAGGCCTCCTTCTCCCTCCCCCAGAACCAACTGCCCTCAGCACTATGGCTTCATTATCTTTCTACTCCACAGTTCCCAGTGGTATGACCAGCTCCCCCATACTCTTCCTGGCAGTAAGCCGCCATGTAGGTCTCCAGTGGGAAATGTCCACTGGAGCTCCAGCTGTCTCTTGGTGTTATTTTAGATACTGTAAATTTTCCTGCCCTCCCCTTCCCTTACCTCTCCTTTCTCCTCGTCCCTATTTTCACGACTTTCTTCTCTTCCCTCCCTGAAACCATCTTGATTAGCTCATAGCAGTCTGCCTATCTCATCCTCCTCCTGAGTGCGTGCTACTAATGGGAGCCACCATGCCTGGCTAGTACAGGACCTCTGTTGAGTTGTTTTGGGGTCTAGTTCCTCTGATGTAACCCTTGATCCACCTCCTGTTTGGCAAGTGTGCATAGCTATTTTCAGGTGTATGCCTTGAGTTGGTTCCACAGAGCACAGGGAGCAGGACAGGGGCCAGCTCTTCCTGAGAGCGCTCATCTCAGCGTCCATCCCTTTGTCCCCTGAGATGGGGAAGGAGGGCCTGAGTGGGAGGAGAAGCATACAACCGTTCAGTTGTGGCACTCACAGGGTTCTGGGAAGCTGCTGGGTTAGCGAAGGGTCACTCCAAAGCTCTCTGGTACCTGCTGCTCAGGGTGGAGATCAGAGCTTATCTGCAGATCTCAAAGTATCCGTAAGTTTTGCCAGAACAAGAAGGGGCACTGCTGCCGTCCCTCGGTCTGCAGAGGGGGAGGGAAGCTTGTATGTGTGGGTGTGTGCGAGGAATCGTATAGCATGCTCCCTGACGTGAACAGGTCAGAGAAGGGGTTAGACATGGCCTGAGCAGGTAGAAGAGGGGACTCTAAGAAGGTGAACATTTCACATCCCATCCTCTCCCTACTGTATCTAAGAACATTTCTGATTCAGTAAGAATCGGTCAAACTCCAGGTGTGTCCAAGCCTTAGAGGTTAGGATTCAGAATGCTTGGTATGGGGCCATGGGCTTGGGTTTCTAGCAAACTCTCAGGTGTTGCTGCTGGTGGTAGTGGTGCAGGCAGTGGGGCGGTGCTGGTGCTGGTGGTCCACAGACCATACCCTGAGGATCCGTGTACTAGAGAAAGGGGTGAAGGAACCCTGAAGAGCCTGCCTTCTTTGTCTTCCCAGTGCAGAGGTTGTGTTCACTAGCACCCTATCATCTACCAAGAACTGATTATTTTCCCTGTGCCCAATAAACAACCAGGGGAACAACCAGGGGAACAGGTAGTCATGGTCCCTGCCTCGAAGGAACGTATATCACTTTGGGGGTTCCTCTGGAGAACACAAGTCTGAAAGCCCTGAGGTCCTTTGAGCAGGAATGAGTTTCACCAATAAACAGGGGAGGTAATGGCATCTCAGAAAGGTCATAAGGCTTGATAAAAGTCCACTCAAATGTGACTTTAACTCAGACTCCTCAGCTTGAGATCTCGCCCCATCACCTAATTGGGATGGGTAGGATTCACTCCCAGAAGTTCGTGGGGACTTGAATGGGACAGTGACAGACCCTGTACACATTACCAGAGGGTGTCAGCTGGGGCTTGTGTGTAAAAGGAGAGCTCATCAGAAAGACAGATAATGTCTTTCTGCGTGTGCCAGCATTGTACATGCAGTTCTCAGGATCTGGTCAATGACAGAGTTTCAGAATAAGTCACTTCCCTCTTCCCTTCTCTTTAGTAGCCTAACCTCATTTCCTCTGCATCTGGCTTCCTGACAGCCCTGTTTTCCTCACAGTGTGATATCCACTTCAGTGGTGGTTGTCCCTCTCAGTCAGTGTGGTGGCCTCATCTCCACAACAACCCTTGGAGATGCTGTCTTTTTGTGATGCTGGAGATGGTACCCAGGGTTTCACACATACTAAACAAGGATTGTAACACTGAGCCATACCCCCAGCCCTTGGAGATATTGACTTGGTGACCAAGAAAGAGCATCCCTGAGCAAAGTATGAGGTCCCTTTCCTGAACCACAGATTAAACTGGTCCCTGGTTTAGTGGTGGGGAAATCTCAATTCTCTCATTGCCATAGCTCAGCTCAGCCTCAGATCTCAGCCAGATGGCACATCCAACCTCAGGTGAGTGAACCTAGTCTCTGAGTCAACAAACTATTTTTTCTGTTTCCATGGAGCCTCCAAATGTCTAACATTACCTAGGGACAGGGCTGCCTGTGGGACTCACAGGATCGCCGGGCATGGCCCGAGCTCATGATCACCCTATTGTTTACTTACATCAAGAACTGACTGTTTGTCTTGTGATCATCTCAGATGCTCTCGCTCACTCTACCGAACGAGTGTCATAGAAACAGACAGACTGTTTCCTCCACAAACACCACTTATCGTCAGGTTAAAAGGCATGATGCTAACAAGATGGTTAGCAATATCGATAATGCACTTTACTGCAGGAGATTAGAAAGTCATAAAAATATTTAAGTTTCGCAGGAGTTTAAGCCATCAGGATTCTGCCCAGAGTAGCTAGCACCCAAGGATGGTACTTGCAGGTCTTGTCTGAGTCTCAGGTAATCTTGTTTTTCAGAGGTGCAGGGGTAGAGGCTGGTCAGCTCTGCTTCTAAAACACATGTGATTTCTCCCCACACCTCTCTGCCTTTGTGAACTTTATCTAAAGCTTGGGTAAGTTCCCGCTGTAACCTGGTCTGACTCTGTTCTTTCTAAATAAGTTGCAGGTCTTTAAAAGTGCCTCTCATCTGGGTGTGGTGGTTTGTGCCTACAATCCCAGCACTCAGGGGCTGGGGGTGGGAGCATCAAGAGGATCGGGCGGTAGAGAGCAGCTTGGATATAAAACAAAACAAGTTAATTAAAATAAATCAAGGGGCGGGAGAGATGGCTCAGAGACTAAGAGCACTGACTGCTCTTCCAGAGGTCCTGAGTTCAAATCCCAGCAACCACATGGTGGCTCACAACCATCTGTAATGGAATCTGATGCCCTCTTCTGGTGTGGCTGAAGGCAGCTACAGTGTACTCATCTATAATAAATAAATAAATCTTTAAAAAAATAAATCAAAATAATTAAACTAAAGCAGGCTTCTTATAGAGAACAAAGGACAGATAAATCAGAGTGAGATTTTCTGTTCTGTGCATCTCAACATAAAACAGCATTCAGATGCTCTCCTTTTCCGCTTGTGTGGTTTTAGCTCTCTGACTTTGAAACAAATGCATAAATCTAGACAGACTTTCTTGGAAAGGAGTTAAGGACTGGGATTTCCAAAGCTGGCCGGAGTGGGGTCTTCCATCCGTGTGATCTTCTTACTGTGTCACCTGGACACCCCTCAGGTACTGGAATCTACGTCCCTCATTCTTCAGACTTCAGGATAGCCCCCAGCTAATGGGATGCATCAGGGTTGTTATGCATCATGGAGTGCTGAGTACTTCTGCTTGGCTCTCACAGGATGTTGGCTCTCGGAACTCAGCCTCCATGCTGTGAGGAAGAACAAATCACCCTACACAGAGAGACCACCTGGAGCTGTCTTTGGTAGCCCAGCCAAGCTGCCAACACCCTTATCAAGAAGGAGTTGCTTCTGTGATGATTCTATCCCCAATTCGTCAGATTAATCCTAACTTTGAACCTGGGACCAACAGAGGTCCCAGAAATCATGAAACAGATACTTTTTCCCTGTCCATATCTGTCCTGCCAAATTCAACAACAGTTATTTTTATACTGCTAAGTCTTGGGATGGCTTGTTAAAGCAACAATAGTGACTGATATGGAGAGTCCATCATCTGTGGCCTTTTTGGGGCACTTTTCCTAAGGAAAGGTGAAGGGTAGAGATGTCACTTACACATCACCATATTACTTCATCAGAGGCAAACTGGATGGCAAGCACTTTCCTTGGTCCTACATAATAAGATATTCTATTGACTCTGTGTGTGTGTGTGTGTGTGTGTGTGTGTGTGTGTGTGTGCGCGCGCGTGCACACACACACACACATGGGCATTCTATAGCCCCAGCCCTTTCTTGGTTTTGGTTTTTCACTGATTAGAATGTCATTTCACTGTGCATAGTTTTTTATTTTCTTTATTGGTATATTTTTTTTTTTTTGGAGCTGGGGACTGTGGTATATTCTTTAAATACAAATTGGTACTTGTTACTTAGCAATTAGTCATAAATAATTATCAAATGAATGAACAAGATGAGATACTAAGTTGGTTGGGGTGGGATTTCTGGAAAGATGGCTCAGTGGTTGAAAGTGCTTGCTGCTCTTGGAGAGGACCTGGGTTTCCTAGCACCTATGAGGTAGCTCATAATTCTCTGTAACTCCACCCAGGGAGTCTGATGCCCTTTCCTCACGTCCATGGACACCAGGTGTGCATGCAGAAAAAAATAGTCACATAGATAAAATAAAAATAATCAACTCTTTGAAAAACTGATCCCTGGCACTGGAGAGATAGTTCAGTGGTTAAGAGTGCTTGCTGCTCTTGGAGAGAGCCCAGTTTCAGTTCCCAGTACCCATGTTGGTTGGCTCATAGCCATCTGTAACTCAAGTTCTGGGGCATCTTATACTCTCTCTGGGCCTCCATGGGCATTGCATGCATATACGTTCATCCAGACATGCATGAAAACATATTATATAAGTAAACATTAAAAACTTAAAATGACCTTTTAAGAGGCATTTCACCATGTTCTAGATGCTCTGATCATGTAAGTTCATATCCTGGGCAAAGACAAGTTCACATTGTGGTGTGAATATTGGCTTCATAACAATAGTTCCAGGTCTTGATGTTTTTGTTGTTTTGTTTTTTGAGATAGAGTCTCTCTATGTAGCCCTTGCTGTCCTGGAACTCTATATGTAGACCAGGGTGGCCTCAAACTCACAGGGATCTGCCTGCTTCTGCCTCCCAAGTGGAGGTGCTGATCTTGAGCTCTGCTGAGTCTCATTGTGTGAGCCTAGTGTGTGATCCTTGAGGTATAGCATCTTCTAGGGCCATGGAGAACAAGAAGCCTGCCTTTGCTTCCCTGCCTGCCTTGGTTCCTCTAACTCTGCTCTCCCCAGAGGTCTGCAAGGCTTGCAAAGCTTCTAGAAGATGATTGCTAAAGATTTTGAGGTACTTAAGTCTTCCTTAAACCTGACCGAGCAGCTTGCAGCTTTTGTCAAAATGTAAACAGTCTCAGTACAGAAGGGGCCACAGTAGCATTTCTTTCAAGCTCCTGGGGGTGCCAAAGCCACTGTTCTCTGGGCAGGCCTCGAAGGAGGCAGCAGTCGCTCTCCTGAGCAAGCACTGGACCACTGGGCAGCACTGCCTTCTTAATTTCTGTGACTTTTGGGCACTTGCTGTGTGAATTTCAAGGTGGCTGTAAGAGGAACCCTTGTCTCTAATTGGAGACAATGACAACACAAAGAATCTTCCCAACAAGTCCAGCTTGATTGAAAGATAGAGTTTTATTTTTTTTTATTTTTATTTTTTATTATTTTTTTTTTTTGGTTCTTTTTTTCAGAGCTGGGGATCGAACCCAGGGCCTTGCGTTTCCTAGGCAAGCGCTCTACCACTGAGCTAAATCCCCAACCCCAGAAAGATAGAGTTTTAGCTTTCTCCTTCCTCTTTTTTTTTATTTTTATTTTTATTTTTTTTTTTTTTTTTTATTGGTTCTTTTTTTCGGAGCTGGGGACCGAACCAAGGGCCTTGCGCTTCCTAGGCAAGTGCTCTACCACTGAGCTAAATCCCCAACCCCAAGATAGAGTTTTAAATTAGCTCAAAACTCAGCAACAGGATCTGTTCTCAGGAGAATGCTTGACCTTTCCCCCTCATTCAAACCCTAGAATCTTAAGAACAATTCTGTGACTTTGAGTTTCCCCTTGTGACATTTTTGGTATTTCCTTTTGACATCCCCCCATCTCCTGGAGCTTGTGACTTCTTCCTTTAAAAAGCCCTTCTCCCAGTCACTCGGGGTCGACACCTCTGTCTCCTGCATGGGATACATGTCGGCCCGGAGATCTCCGTAATAAACCTCGCCTGTGCTTATTACATCCAAAATGGTCTCTCTGTGTCTGGGGTCCGCAACTTCCTGAGACTTGAGTAGGGGTCTCTCTTCGGGGATATTTCATGATGACTAAGGAGTTCACTAGCTGTTACTTACGAACTTGCTGCATTCACACAAAGAGACCAATGCCTCCCTCCCTCACTCGTTAGCATAGCGATTATTTCACGGGCTGCAAGGCTCCGAGTAATGCAAATCTGGATTTAGAGTGCCACCTAGTGTCAGAAATTAGAAATAACTACAGGCCAGAGAAACCACCCAAATCAAATTCAGAAATTTATTCTCATGTGCACTGGGTCCTCCCCTGGCTGAGCAAACATTATGGGATCAGTAGCTGTGCCTCCATGGGCACGTCACTCAACCTGCCTGAGGGTGAAGAGTGGAGGGTAAGATCGGACAGGCCAGAAGCCTCATGTGCCAGGCCCTGGGCTTGTCCTTGAGCTGATGATGAGCCGGCAAGTGGTGTAGGTAGGTAACTGAACATCTAGGCAGGAATGTCTCCAGATTTCCACCCCATGGACCCAGTCAAAAATGTCCATAAAACATACAAAATGACCCCTTAAGCATCATATGGGAGCCCAGGCCTCATCCGAGCATAGCGATCCCCAGAATTGGAATCTGTGTGTGTGTGTGGTTTTGACACACACACAGAGAACATAGGGTTGTGTGGGTCTGGACGTACTAGTCACAGTCTGTACCCCAAGTCTGTACTTCTCTTTGTTATGGTCAGACATGTGGCTGGCTATTCTCTGTTAGAACCCAGAGCCTTCCAGCTACAGGCTCTCTCTTCTCCCTCAGCTGCTGTGTAGAGCTAACAGCCCACACCAACTACAGCTAGCCTGTCAGAAATGAAGATGTCCTAAGGAGATAATGTGGGTTCCTCCAGCTGACTATCAGACCATTCGAACAACGGACTCCAAGAAGTGGGGTTTCCCTGGGAATCTCAAGCTGGGAGAAGGAAGAGACTCCAGCATGGGGGAGGGTACTTATCTCCTAGAAACGAGATTTCACACTCTAAAGTTTGATTTTTTTTCCCTTAAAGGTAAGTTCTCACTTAAAGGTAAGTGTCTTGGAACTCACTCTGTAGTCCAGGCTGGCCTTAAATTCACAAAGACTGGCCTGCTTCTGCCTCTGTGCTTGTCTTTTTTGGGTGGGGAGGTGCACACATTTCTAAGAACTTCTCAGATCACTTTGCCCCGACACTGTGTCAGAGGTGGACAGGATCACACCTTGACTGACTGCTTAGATATGTGTATCCCCGTCCTGGAGATGGACTGGGGGAGGGAGGATGTCAGTGGATTTCCTCTTCCCAGTATGGCCACGTTGAATACATCTCCCTTTTCTGCTTTTTTGCCTCAGATTTGGCTGTTTAATGGGCTTCTCAAGTGGCTGGGGAGTTGGCTCAGTGGTTGAGAGCACTTGGTGCCCTTGTAGAGGGCCCAGGTTCTGTCGCCAGCACCTGCATACACAGTTCACATATCCATGCGTCTTACACATCTGGTTCTTACATATCTTTTCTGTTTTATGTTCCCAGAACACCAGGAATCCAGTCCTGGCAATTTTGTGCTTTTTTTTTTTTTCTTTAGACAGGATCTCACTATAAAGCCTTGGCTAGAATTCCTTATGTAGACCAGGTTGGCCTTGAACTCAGAGACCTGCCTGCGTATGTCTCCCGAGTGCTGGGATTAGAGGTGTGCACATTCAGCCTCTTGTGCTTATCCTTGCGCTCTCCAGAGCTCCCCTAAGGAGCCACTCACTTCTACTTCAGAAGTGGTCACAGGTCAGATGAGGCTCTGCCCTCTGTTTCTGGCACCGTGAGTTTCATCACGTGCCCTGCATGGAGTGCCATCTCTCTCTGCATCCATAACCTTCTCCCCAAACATCCCTGAAGACCAAGAGAGGATGTTGATGCCCCTGCTCAGTTGCTTCCAACATACATGAACCAGCCTGACTGACGCAACTCGTAAAAGATGTGCCTGTGTGGCTCGGGGTCCAACCTGCCAGTAGATCCAAGGTAAACCGGCTTCTCCTGCGTTTGCATATTGCTTATTGCTTTTAACCATAGGGAGTGCCTTCGTGAGACGCCCGACTTTCTGGCCCTCCTGAGACTGTAAACCTGCAGATTGTAAAATGGCAGAACGCTCCTGAGTTCCGGCTCAGGCCTGTGACCGAGTGGAATTTCTGGTCCTAGCGCTCTCTTGCGGGTGGCCGTACTCGTTACTTTTCAGTTGTTGTGGTAAAACACCGACCACGGCAACTTGTAGAAGAAAGGCTTTGTGTTGCTCTATGGTTCCACAGGGATTAGAGTCCACCATGGAAGTGAGGGAAGCATGGCACTGGGCACGGTGGCGGGAACAGGAGGCTGAGAGCTCACATCCTTAACACAGCACAAAGCCGAGCCAGAACGACATGGGGGAGGGGCGCTTTTTATTCTCAAAGCCCAGCCCTAGGGATGCACCTCCCCTAGCAAGGCTGCATCTCTGCATAACCGCTACAAACAGCACCCCTCCACCAATGGGGACCGGTGTTCAGATCCTAAGCCTACAGAGGACATTTTTCATTCATACCACGTGACTATGAGGGATGACTCAGCATCCCCCTGTCTGAGTTTGCTCAGCCATAAACTGTTTTTTTTTTCAAGACACGGTTTCTCGGTGTAACAGCCCTGGCTGTCCTGGAACTTGCATTGAAGGCCAGGCTGGCCTCAAATTCACAGAGATCCACCTGCCTCTGCCTCCCTAGTTAGTGCTCCACTGCCTGGCTCAAAAAACATCTTTGAGGGCGATAAAAAGTATTTAGAATGGTTGCCAGGCACAGAGTGGGACTCAATAAATGTTAGCTGGTGGCCTGAAATAAAAATAAAAAACCGTATTGTGCGGGCGTTTGAAGACCAATCCCCTCAGCTTGCAACGGTAACGCTGTAGGTTCTTCCTCTGCAGCTTTATCTCTGTGTGGCTGCGACAGGCCTTTGCTATGTGACCTTGGTGTGCCATTTCTTCTTATACATTCCTACCAGGGGAAGGCGAGAAGTGCACAGGGAGTCCAGAGAGTTAGGAGACTCCCAAGGACCGTCCCCAAGCATGCCACTGAGCAGCACACAGCCACCAAGCAGAGGATGTGGAGACACGTGGCGGAGAGGGAGTGCCAAGGATGCGGTTGCTAGGCGTTCTGCGGCTCGGGCTGGTGGTGCAGGTGCGTTTGAGTAACTTCTGCAAGTGACCCCAGTGAGCTCACTGCTCTCCTCAGTGGGACCCTTCGGCCTGTCATCAAGTCCCTGTTTGGGACACACAGGTTTGCTCACAGATTGTCGAGGGAAATCATGTCACAGTTCAGGCCCCCAGTCACTCAGAAGACTTGAGTCTGGGTTTTCTTGTGCAGATGTTTGGGACTGTGATCAGATCCATAACTGAGAGAGAGAGAGACTTTCTTTCTCAGTGGAAAGACATAAGAAATAGAACCAAGGCTCCCGTGCTCTGTAGAAATCTCCTCCCTGTAGACACCTTTCCTCCTGGAAATCCCTCCTGGGTGTCAGCCCCAGCCTTCCAGACCACCTCCCCTGTAGTCTGTCTGCCCTGCGGATGACCTATTCCATATATCCTGGACTTGTTCTGCAGGGGTCTGCAATCTCATTTGCCAGTTCCTTGCATTAAGTCTCAGCGTGCATCCTCAGGGATATCTTTCCCAGCTGAACCCTGGTGGGTGACAGAGTTCAATCATTGGTAGAGGCCTGGGATACTCAAAGCAGTTTGCTGTAGACTCAGTGCCAGACATCATGCTAGTCTAGAAGGAAAGAGTGGGCCAAGAAAAAGTGATTAGAGCCCCAGGGAGTGAGAAGTGAGGAACTTCTCAGGTGGACTCAGGTCTTTTGAGGGAAGAAATAAGTCTCTGTAAGAAAGAAATAGGGCTAAGGAGGTGGTTCAGTGCTTGTTAAAGTGCCCGTGGAAACACAGGGGAAGGACTGCAGCTTGGATCCTGATTTAGTTCAGGTTTCTGTCGCTGAGACAAAACAACATGACCAAAAAGCAAGCTCATGAGGAAAGTGTTTATTGGGTTTACTCTTTCACACTGTAGGCCATCACTGAAGGAAGCCAGGACAGGAACTCAAACATGGCAGGAACCTGGAGACAGGAGCTGATGCAGAGGCCGTGGAGGGATGCTGCTTACGAGCTTGCTCCCCACGGTTTGCTCAACCTGCTTTCTTATAGAACCCAGGCCCACCAGACCAGGGATGGCACCACCCACAATGGGCTGGACCCTCCCCCATCAGTCATCAGTTAAGAAAGTACAGGTTTACATATTATGATATTATGGAGGCATCTTCTTAATTTAGGTTCCCCCCTCTCAGGTGACTTTAGTTTGTGTTAAGTTGACATAAAACTAGCCAGCAGCCCCCAGATCCCTGAAACCTACATAGACACTGGGTGGGGGCATGGTAGCTCACCTGTAATTCCAGGCTCAGAAGGCAGAGAGATATGGGATGCCCAGAGCTAGCAGCAATAGCCATATTGGCAAGCTCTGGGTTAGAGTGAGAGGTCCTGCTTCAGTGAATGAAGAGGAAGAAGGATGGAGGATACACTTCAGACCTCTTTATTGGATCTAGGATGATTTCTGACATCAATAGTCGCCATATGCACACATATACATGTATACCTCCCACGCCCTGACACATGTAAACATGCATACACACATGCTCAACACACACGCAGATATAAACATACACACAGATATAAACACACACAGACACACACAGACATAAACACACACAGACACACACACAGACACACAGACATACACCCACACCCACACACAGAGACACACACACAGACACACACACACAGACACACCCACACACACACAGACACACACAGACACCCACACTCCCCCACAGACACACAGACACAGACACACACAGACACACACACACACACACACACACACACACACACAGACACACACACACACATACACACACACACAGACACACACACACACACACACAGACACACACACACACACACACACACACACACACACACACACACACACAGACACACACACAGACACACACACACACACACACACACACACACACAGACAGACACACAGACACACACACACACACACACACACAGACATACACACACACACACACACACACACACACACACACACACACACACACACACACACACACACACACACACACCTACCCACACACCTACCCACACACCTACCCACACACCCACACAGACACACACACAGTGGCAGAGCCTGGACTGAAGTGGAAACTTCTAATTTCTTTGGAATGTTAGTTACATCGAATGATGTTTTGCTGAGGCATACAGGAGAAACAATGTCTTGCTAAAGCAAAAAGGTAAAGGCTGTTTTCCTGAAGCAGACACAGGTGAAAGGATGTTTTGATATAGCAAACACACGAAAGGATACTTGATAAAGGAGTATCATCATGGCCTCCCAGACAGTGGGAGATGAGCACTAAGCATTGGCTTGGTTTGCTCCATTCCGCTATTCTTTGCTATCGACAGGCATCTATTGGATCGCCTTCCATAGCATTGTTGAGCTCAACTTGTGGTAATGCCGCTGCCATTGAGAGAAACTTGCTCATGAGGTTCTTGCAAAAGCTTGCTGCTTTGTTGGCCTCACCTCAGGCCTGTTGGCGAGCCTGGCATTTTCTTCAGCACTGAACTACAGCTGCCTGGGTTCTGCCTGCTGAAAGGACTGGACTGTAGCTGCTGGTTTGTGCCTGGTGTCTGCCTGCCTAGAGGTCTGGTCTGCAGCTGCTGAATCATATTTGATGTTTGCTACAGGACCGAATTGCTGAGAAAGAAGATCAATCTTGCCTCCAAAGAACTATTGCTGAACAGGTCCACTTCCCCCACATCCTAATAACTTTCCTCTTCTACAACCTCTGCTGGCTAGAGGAGAGGTTGAACCCATATTAAAAGTAGGTTGTAAAAAAATTTATGCCTACACTGGACAGTTAGACCCATAGGCATCCCTTGACGCCTCCGTGGGAGAGGCCTCTTGGCTTCTCCACTCCACTCCCCTCTGTATCCATCACACTCTCAGAGCACCCCTGTTTCTCTTTATAGTAGTTATGCTTTTATTGAGTCACGTCTGTGTCATCATCAGACTCCAGCCGATGGGAGGCGGCGATGGACTTGGTACTGCAGGAACTCAGTCTTTATCTGTGGGACAAGGGAATAACCATTAGACCTGCCTCAGTGCCGAAGTACACTGCAGTGCGGAGGGAGGAGGCCCATGTTTGGGGGTTTCTCTGAATGTTTCTGGGTTGGTAGTGGGGTTAGAAACTCAGACTGGAAGAAACAATAGGTTCCGGAGCTACAAGCTAAGGCGGGTGCTAGACACAGAGTTGATCTTCTTCCAACTTTCAAGATCCCAGGAAGCAGGTATGACAGAGCCGAGGAGTCATGGCTAGAGCGACATAACGTAAGACATAGACCTCAGCCTCTTGTCCGTAAAAGCCACCTTCTGGGGAGCACTCAACGAGTCTGCCTCACCCATCTGGGCCTTAGTTTCTCCATCTGTGGCATGAGGTTAAGTGGGATGATTCACCAAGATTCTCTTAACATAGGAATTGGATGAAACCAGAAAGTAGAACTCCAAGTTCAAGGAAATGTAACTGAGGTCAGAGTTCAAATCCACGTCTCTTCTGCAAACTGAATTGGGTGAAGAGATCTACTTGGCTTGTTTCCTAGTTAGGAAAACCCTCCACCCACTGAACTACATGCCCTTAGGACACACATGTAATAACCCCTTTCTTTAGTGGACTTGTGTTATTATCATTCAAAGGTGTTTAGAATCAAATAGGTACAGGGACACTTGGCACCTCCAAGTCAGTAGCCAGGACTGAGCTCTCCCTGGACCCAGGTGTGTGTGGACCCCAGCCCTTGTTGTGTGGTAGGTAGACTGCTGGGAGGACAGGGTTCCCTTGAACTAAGAGGGCTGATGTTGGTATTTGAATGTACGTATCTCACTTCCCCGTGAACTATTCCTTGTGGAGATCCAGGGCCACGCCACAACCACCTGTGCAACCTCAGTGGGCAGGAATTCAGCTTGGAACTACACTAGCACTTACTGAAGGAGTCAGAGGCTAAAGCGGTCCAGAGCTGGTGGCCTAAGAAAGGCTCAGGGTAAGCTCTGCCAGTATCAGGGGAGGAGGGTATGCTTGTGTGTTAGGGACTGTCATGGTAGCTTAGGGAGGCTGCAGCAGAGCGAGAAAGCCCCGAGCAGCAGGTAAGGTCATGGCAGAGGGTCCAAGAAGCTGGTGATATTTAGTCTTACCTTGTTTGTTACTTTGGTTATAAAAGTTTTTATTGCTAAACAGAGACCCCTGGTGATAATATAAGAAACAAATTAACTTAAAGAAACGGAAGGAATCCAGTGTGGGTCACAAATAAGCCAGACTGGAGAGTGATCTCTGATCACTGAAAGTTGGGAAGGAGGAAGGCAGAGCCTTTTCTTGACTTTCTCACCAGCATGAATAGGTCTTGAATTCCCTGGCTAGAATTTCATCTAGAACTCCACTTCTAATCTCAGGTATCTGAGCTTTCGAAAGCCTCCTGCATCATGGCTGTCACTCCTCCCCCTTCCCCATTTACAGATGGAGACACTGAGGCCCCAGAGACAGAGACCTTGCATGGTTTTGGTTTGATGTTCCTCTGGCTTGTTTGGGGCAACCCAGTGATTCAGTTCATGACTACCCTAGACACAGTCTATGCCACTCCAGCTATGGGCAGCCACTGTACCCCTGCCGTGGGTAGGAGGCCGGGGTGTGAAGGGGTCACCTAAGAGCCACCCTGGAGGTAGGCAAGGAGGACATCTGGTTTTACCCAGATTTAGTAGAGGAGGCTGGTATCTCAGGCACTGACATATCTGGGTCCAGGGTGGCAGAGGGGAAGGGACCACTACTTATTCCTTGGTGGACTATTTTAGAAACATCACTGTTTGTCCCTTTCCCAGGGGGAACTAGTCCCTGTCTAAGCCAGGGAGAAGGGGCCATGGTGACTTCCTTCCAAAGATCTGTGGAGCCCAGGATGAGAACCCCCTTACCTCTTATTTTGCTCGTGCTGTGTGTTACCTCGAGTCACATCTTTATAGGATGGTGGTGGCCCCAGTGACAGACCTTTAAGTTCCATAGGTTTGTCAGGAATGAGAGGGGTATCATCCTTGTCCTGCAATAGAGAAATCACTGTCCTTATTGGTCTAGTACATGGTGTGATCAGTTCTTTATAAAGCGTGTCTTGGCAGGGTCACTTTCGAAGTCTCAAGCTCTACATGAGGCTCAATGAGGAAACTTCTAGATGTCTATGTGTGAGAGTCTTCCCAACACTGATTGAGGAAGATCCACAGGGGAGAGCTGGTGGAGTTCTAGTTCTGCTCCTGAGTCCTGTTGACTGTGGGCAAGTTGTTCATCCCACCGGGTTTCCCAACGTGGGCTGGTCTGCTCCAGCTTTAGGAGGTGGTGTGATTTCTCTACGCCTTGGTTTAGTTAACTGTGTAGTGGCAAGCACACACCTCCCTGAAAGAAGTTGCAATAAAGCTATGCTTATCTGTGTCTCGATAGCTCATACTTATCTAATTACATGCAGATTAAAGCAGCGCTCCACAGAAGGCCAGTATCTCCTGAGTGCCCAGCCCGTGAGTCTCGCCTGCTATCTGCCCATTCTGAGCTCTCTGCTGCCTCTCCATGCCCTGAGGGTTAGTCTACAGGAAGGCCTCACCTCTGCATGCGGGCATTTCATCCTACAGGCTGTAATGGCGGTGGACGCCGACAGGAAGATCTCCAGGAAGGTGAAGCAGAGCAGAGTCAGCTCTAGTCTTTGGATGTAGCTCTGCAGGGGGTGGCAGGAAGATAGGACAGGGTGTCTTGTCTGTCACTTGAGACTGGCAGGCAGATCCTCAGAAGAAACAGCAGGGGTCCTGATCCCCTCAGAGGGTAGGGAGGAATCATGCCCTATGCCCTATGCCCAACCAGGCACATAGAGGGTGGGGGGTTAGGTGAATGTTTCTTGAACATGGGGACCAGAGAGTCTCTCAAGTCCCTGGGAGAACTGGAAGTGGCCCTAAGGGTCATCTGAACAACTCTCCTCAGCGGTTGGAGTTGCCTAGACCTAGAGAGAAAGTGTGTTCTATTGCAGGGTGTGAGAGGGGTAAGCTGGGAACCACTGGGGCAAAGCTATTGACCAATCATCCTACAGGCTGTGATGGCTGTGGGCCCCGACAGGAAGATCTCCAGGAAGAGATCCACATGCACCAGGGAAGCACGAGTGCGTATGCAACTTGTGTCACTTTGGAACCTGGTCGAGAGGCACCTAACTTAGAGTGGCAGTGTTCCCTCCTGCTGTAGAGGCAGCAATGGTGCAGGGAAAGAGAACTGGGTGGGCTGTTGCAGGCCAGGCTTTAAGTCCTCTCCACCCTGGACTTGCTGCATGGCCTCTGGCCTAATTTTTCCAATTTGAACCTCAGTGTTCACTCTCATAAAATGGGGGTAGCAAAGAGGACTTAGCCTGTTCTGCAAGGCTGTTGGGAGGAGGTGCTTTAGCTGTGGAACCAGCAGTTCTAGGGCGTGGTCTATCAGTCAACTGGCTGCTCAGCACCAGGTAGGACTTCCAGTCTCTCTGGGCCTCAATTTTCCCATATGTAAAAGGAGGACTGGACATGGTGACTTGAAGCGCAGTCCAGTTTCCTACTGTTGACTCATCAGAAGGCCGGCCATGTTGCTTCCACCATGCCTCCAGAAGGGTGTGTACAGATTGGCAGTGCCTGGTTCCAAGATAGGTTTTATGAATGGCGATTGTTTCTCAGCCAAGCTCAAGGCTGTTCCCTCCTTGGATTCAGAGAACTCAAGAGGGGAGGGGAACTCACTGTGGGGTTGGGGTATGGTCTCCAGATTGGCCATGGAAAAGAATTCTCCAGAAAGAGGTCCTTGGCAATGACGAAGAAGCCGGCCAGGGCGCAGAACAAGCTGATGACGTTTGCTACCACACACAGAATTTTCTGCAAGCAGAGTTGAAATGTTAGAGCTGATGGCCAGAGCTTAGTGATCCAACTCAAGGCCCTCCTTCCAGGAAATTGGTTTGTGACATCCTCACCCCCATCTGGAGGCTCTGCTTGTCTTGACCTCAAGGCTGCTAATTCACACAGCAGTCCCTGATAGCTGGGGAGAGCCCTGGCATGCTCATCCTCTATTGGACACATTGGAAGGACCAAGAGGTACATGAGGCTTATACTAAAGAAGGATGCATTATCATACACTCCCCAGTGAGTATCCTACAGCAGGTTCGCCAGCTCTCAGAGGCTAACACCCTGAGGACCGCACAGGGAAGGGCAGAAAGACCCCAAAAGGATTCTGTTCTTTAATCCCCCAGGATCTTCCCTCCTCTCCATCTATCCTGCTGGGGTTCTGAAACAGGGCCCCCTGTCAGGCAGGTCTCTGCCAGGCATTTCCTGCCTCTGCTGGGTCACATGCCTATTCTCTATGCCCCTCAAGAAGCTCAAGGACATGGTAGGACTTAAACTCCAGAAATAAACCCTTGGGCTGCAGTGAGGAGAGAGTGTGGAATGACTCCTCCAGGTCACAGTTGGTGGGGATAGAAGTGAACTCTTAGGAGAGGGTATGGGTTGGAGAAGGTGAGGACCTGAGGGGTATTTAGAAGTGGCTTTAGGACCTGGGAAAGGGATGCAGAGCCAAGTGGTCCTCAGGCTGGTGGCTTAGAGGTTTAAATTGCCATGCAATGAATGAAGTCAAAATGTGCTAGATTTGCTCTGAGGAGCAATAGGCAGTTAGGTTTTGTGAGGGAAGTAGGCATCACAGTTCTCAGTGGTGCAGGCAGGTAGGTTGTCCTTGCTCAAGTAAATAACTCCCACCCATGCTCATGGAGGTAATGCTAATTAAAACACAATGGGACACAAATCCCAAAGCAAAGCAAAGCAAAGACAAGACGTGAAAGTAGGAGGGGGACTTGAGTGCTGAGGGAGGAAGAAAGGGTTTGGTGGGAGGCAGAAGGCATAAGAGAGGATAAGACGGGAGCACAGCATACGATCAAAGCACACAATACATATGCATGAAATTGTGAAAGAATAAACAAAGATTGGACAGGTTTGGAAGGAAGCTATGATGCCTAATCTTCACTGTTAACTTGAGTGGACTTAGAATCACCTAGGAGACACACCTCTGGACACGTCTGTGAAGGTATTCCAGAGAGGTTTGACTGAAGAGAGAGGACCCATCCTAAAAGTAGGTAGCGTCATCCTATTGGTGGGGGAGGGGTTCCCAGGCGGAATAATAAAAAGGGGTCAGGTGAGCACCAGCATTCATCTCTCTGCTCTCTGGTCCACTCGGATGTGAGCAAGCAGCCTCCCACTCCTGCTGCCAAGTCTTCCTCACTACAGTAGCCTGGACCCTCTTAAACCTTAGGGCACTCTCTGTCAGGCATCTTGAAAAAGCAATTAATAAAGAAGCCAAGGTCTGTTCTGGATGGAGGGGTGGGTTCCTGGAGCCATTCCTGAGGGGGCAGGAGCTCTAGTTGGGGCGCCCCTTCTTCCCTGTCAACTCTAGTCAGTTGTCTGCACCCGGATCCTCTCAGACACCTTCTTCTATCCTGAAGGTACATTCTGGTCACCCCTGCATACTGATGCTCTTGTCCCTCCCCCTAGCTTTGAAAGAAGGATCTCAAGGTACCAACTCACCAGAGAGGTCTTGGGAAATGTCACTGTTGCCGTGGCTAAGATACCTGAAATGAGAAACTGCAGACCAGGTTTAGAGGTCAGGAGAGACATCGAGGTACCTTGAGACCACACAGTCCCCTTCATTCTCTAAGAAAACAAACCCCTGATGGCAGGTGAGGTAGAGAACACCACTTGGACAGAGCAAGCCCACTCCATGGAGCCTCTCCCCTCAATGTGCTTACCCATGGAGGACACAGACCTCTAACTTCATGCAGGTCACAACTAGGTCACAGTAACCACCCTCCCTCAACTTCGCTCCTGCACTAGGGAGGGTTCTGAGGGTTCTGGTTCTGAGGCCTAGGGTATTTCTGATCTATCTAATATATGTATGCTGAGTCCTAGCTATGTGCCCTTCCTGCGGAACACGGTGTGATAGGTATCTCATGTGTAGAAAGACCTGTTACTGTAATAGGAATGCCAAGCTGGGGCAGTGGGGATGGAGGACTGAGGGGAAGCTGGGGGTGGGGGTGAAGACATTTGCCCAAGAGGATACTATGGAGCTGGGGCTAAGTGTGAAGGCAGTTTTCAGGGCCAGGACAGTGCCCTGGAGTCCTGGAGGAGCATGGATTCTCTGGGGGATGGTGTGTGTGTGTGTGTGTGTGAGTCCCATATTGTCTCTCGTTCTGGCTGATGGCCCTGGAAGGACAGGGGTTATGGATCATAGCTGTGTGTGGCAGCAGAAAGAGCCTAATAAGAATGAAAGGCTTTGACTACACAAGGCTGGGTGCTCAGAAGCCTTGTGAACCTAGCCCATCCTGGCTCTTCTCTCTACTCACACACATGGTTAATTAAAGGAGGGTCCACAGGTCCCATGAGTGACGGGCATTATCTATAGAGAGTGGAACATAGAGAGGGAAGATGGAGGCAGGTAGGCTTATTCTCATGCCTCTTGGCTACACTCAGCCTCTAGTGCCAGGGCCTCCCAGGGGCCCTGTATCCCTGTACCCACTGATTCGGGCTCCTACTCACAGAAACAGCTCCCCAGAGTGGATACCAGCACTTCAACACCACCAAGTGCAGATTCTTGACTGTGGAGATCAGGTAACCACCAAAGGTCAGGTGTGCAAAAGCAATGGCGATGTGAAAGCCCTGGGTGGGAAGCCAGAAGTAGCTAAGGGAGATGGCAAATGGTTAACCCTACATAACTACCAGAGCCTAGACCTACTGGTGGGAGTTCCTTTCCTTACTTCTCAGCGGTCTTGGTCATCAAGGAGGGTGCCCCCCCCTCCCCAGGGCCCAGTGGAGGGACAGGCAAGGATGTCAAAATCCCACCAGGGGCATTCTGTTTTGTCTCTGCATGGCTGGCATCCTGGACCCTGTGCCCACTCCACAAAGCACCAGCCTTCCTGGCGTGTCTGTCTAAGTTTTAGGATGAGTGTAACTGGGATCTGAGGGCTTCCTCCTTAACCTCTTCCCTGGGTGTCACCTCCCTACTCACACCCAACTTCTGCAGGAGACCACTTCCCTCCATGGGTTTCTCAAGGCACCCATCCGGAACCAGATGCTGGGGCTGGGCCGCTTTCTGTGCAGGCTGGGAAGGTCCTGGGCTCTGCCATTGAGAGACTTGTCCAACGCCACTGCTGGCAGTCACTGTGGGAACTTGTCTAGACATTGACTCTGGTTGGAAACCCTGGCTGTAGACCAAGAAGAAGAACTTGTTAGGGTTGAGCTTGTGTCTGAGGCTTGGATGCAACTCTTGCTGTCACCTCTGCCCCTGGACAGTGGTGGCCTTGCCCAGTAGCTTTTGACCTTGATTTGTTTTCAGATGGTAAAGCAAGGCTTTTTATTAGAGGTGAGGACACACACACACATAACAAGTACACACAGAAAAAGACCCTCTGCCAAGCCGAGTGGGGATTCAGAAAGTAGAAGCCCACTGACTTTGATTTAAACAATCCAGAGCCTAGGAATGTTCTCAGCCTCCCTGGGGTTGAAGAGCAATGACGACCAGATGAACTTCATGCCTACCCAGTACAAGAGGGAGCTTCCAGTGGCTACCTGGAAGGTAAGCAGGAGCTAGGGGTCAGGAGGCTTGGCTCATGTGAGCATTTTGTAAACAGTGACCAACCGGTGGGTTAGAATGAAACAACTGAAGGTGATGGGAACCAAGTCACGGTCCTTTGGTGATGTCCATGTCTCCTGGGTTTGAGGGGATAGGAGAGAGAAGGGAAGGAGGACCTGTGCCCAGGGCTTACTCTGAGCCCACATGGAGTCAGCGAGTCAGTATTTAACAGTGTCCACAACACCACACCCTCTTGAGTCCTTTCTTTGTTCTAAGCACTGATGCATCATCTGATAGTATCTGCATCCCAACCCTATGAGGGAAATAATGTTCTCACTCCCATTTTGCAGACGAGGCTCAGAGAAGCTTAGCCACATGCCTAAGGTTGCACAGCCAATAAATGTGAGTGGAAGCATGGTAAGCTGCCCTGGTCCCATCTTCTGTGTTCTTGGCCTGGGCTGCTGGTGGGACCCCTTGGTTGGTATCTTCATTAACCAGCAGTGACAGCTCCTGGCCTAGTGGGAATGAAGAGTGGGCATTTTCTTCTTGGGCTTTAGAAGCTGAACCCAGAGAGATGGCTGTGTGGCTCTTTTCTGTGAGCTGATCTGGGAGTTTCTGGCTTCAATGGTGTATCTTTCCCCAGGCCTTTCTGATGTAGCTGTGACTTCAGTGAAGCTTCTTGGGGGCAGAGCTGGGATGACCTGGGGTGTCTGGTGGTGGTGGCCATCTGGCCACTGGGGATGGGGTGGTGTCTACACCTGGGTACTTGCTTCTGTAGGCTGTGGCAGTGAAAATGGTTAAAATATCCAGTAAGGAATTGGACTCAAGAGTACCCTCTCCCAAAGCACATCCCATGGAATGCTGGTCCTAACAGAACTAAAGGGGTCATGGCTAAACAAGTTTAGGAAACCTTACACATCACCTAACCTTTTCAAGGCTCTGAGGACTCCTGTAGGAACATGCTCTGTTTGATACTAAGGCCATTTCCTACATTTAATTTGCTATAGAATCTTCTTCCTCAGAGTCCAGCCATACACTGCAGTTGATATTCTGTAGGGTCTGCTTTGGATTTAATGACAAACTTCCAAACCTCTGGTTCTAGGAGGTTTTTGGATATCTGATCCCACCTGTTGGTGTCTTCATGGCTTCCTTACAGTGGGGCTTGGGCTTAGGCTCTGATGTCAAGGCTTATTTCCAACTTAAATTGGAGTGGAATGATGCTAAGAGGAACTTTGTATACTCTTAGGGGGAAGGGGCCAGAGGAGGCAGACCTTAGACACCAGAGGGGAAAAGGGTGTGGGTTGTAAAGGCCCTTGCCACATTCCAAAATCAAGAGTGTAATGGCACTAGGCCATTGCCAACAGTGACTCTCTCTTGCTGTAGCCAATGGTGACTTTATCTTGCTGTTGGCTATAGGGACTCTTTCTTGCTATGTTTTTTTTTCTTTTCTTACAGTTTTCATTGCCTGGCTCCAGCCTTTATTTTTGTTCCAGAGTCATGTCCTTAAGATAAGGGCCTGACCAACAGGAAGTTGTCATCACTGGTCTGCAAAACACAGGCTGCCGATTGAGCCATGTCCTCAAGATAAGGACCACACAACGAGAAGATCAGCTACTGCTCTGAAAAGACACAGCCTTCTAACTTCCACACAAAGCTCCCAGACTGATCCTCTTGCGAAATCCCCCGCTTCCCTAGTCGTGAACTTGAGACCTTAATTTGCAATCGCTGTTCTACCGCTGTGAAGAGATACCCTTACAAAGGTAACTCTTACAAACGAAAGCTTTTATTTAGGGCTTTCCTACTGTTTCAGAGGTTTAGATCATTATCATCATGGCGGGGCGCATGTCACCATGCTGCCATGCATGGCACTGGTGAAATAGCTGAGAGCGCTAGCCTTGGCATGGACTTTGGAAATCTCAAAGCCCACTTTGACCGACACTCTTCCTCCATCAAGTTCAAACTTCCTAATCCTTCTAATTCTTTCAAACAGGGCCACTCTTTGGTGATTTAACATTGAAATATATGAGCCTTTGGGGGAATCCTTACTTACACTATCACAATGGCCAACATAGGCTCATAGCCATATCATAACATAAAATTGATTTACTCTGACTTCTATTTCAAAAGTCCCCATCATCTTTCAGTCTTAACACTGTTTAAAAGCCCA
Source organism: Rattus rattus (assembly GCF_011064425.1). Taxonomy (NCBI): domain Eukaryota; kingdom Metazoa; phylum Chordata; class Mammalia; order Rodentia; family Muridae; genus Rattus; species Rattus rattus. Next base: position 10,453,763 of record NC_046155.1, read on the forward strand.
AAGTTCATAATCTCTTCTGAGACTCATGGCAACCACCTACGATATAAAAAAATCGAAACGCAGTTCACATATTTCCAATGTCCAATGACACAAAATACCTCTTACCATTCCAAAGGGGAGTGAAAGAGGCTGGTGAGGAAATAATGGTCCACAATGAGACTGAACACTGGCATGGCAAACTCCAAACTCCGCGTCTCCACATCTGATGTCAAAGTGCTCTTTAGATCTTCAGCTCCTTTTACCTTTGACTGCAGCACACTTCTCTCTCTGGGGATGGCTCCGTACCTAGTCCGGACTCTCCGTGGCAGGTATCTCACCATTCTGGCATCTTCATTTTGTGCTCTCCTGTGAAATCTAAGCTTCGTCTTCATAGCTTTGCTCAATGGTATCTTTGGGCCTCTATGCAGAGACAACGTTGACACATGCTTGTCCTCAGAGGCTTCTCTGAGCCGTGGAGGAAGATGTCACAGTCCCCTTCTTGTATCCTTCACTCTAAAACCAGAATTGTGTGGCCAACGCTGCCAAGTTCTGCTGCTTGACGGAGGGGAACTTGGCCCCCTTGTTCAGTTACATTTGCATGAGCTTTCTGTTCTTGGTTTCCTTCAGTGCTTAAGCTTTTCTCTAATTCCTTTTCACAGGTTGGAAGCTCAGCTGGGTAGGGTCTTGCCCTGAGGTCACTACTCCTCTATTTAGAATCAGGTCTTTCTTTAAACCTTTTATCTCCTTGAGCACTGGAATTGGCTCCAACACCACCTAGCCTAGTGCTCATTTTCTTTTCATACTTCACATTTTATATTTCTTTTTGTCAACCTTACTCATTTTCATTATAGACCTGCACAAAAGTGACTACTAATAACCACATACCATAGCCAAAGGTAAGCTGTCTCAAAACCATCCGTGCCAACACCATTGATCCAAAACCCTTCAATTTAGCCCTATGCAGAATTTTGGGACAAGGGCAGAAGGCGGTCAGTCACCTTCTTTGCTAAATACCACAAGAACAGTTTCCAGACCATTTACTACTAATATTCTTTCTTTCTGAAGCCTCTTGAGCCATGTTGTCATAATTCCATTTCTTCCAGCACCTCTGTCTTCTATGCTTCTGTTAGTAAGTGTGTTAGTTCCCATTAAACCCCACTTAAGGTGTTCAACCACTTTTCTAGTTTCCCCAAGTCTTCCATATTTCTTGTGCAAACACCATGGTCAGGCCTGGTACCAACTTCTATCTTAATTACTATGAAGAGACATCATGACCAAGATAACTTATAAACAAAAGCATTTAATTGGGGGGTTGCTTACAGTTTCAGAGGTTTAGTTCATTATCATTGTGGCAGGGAGCATGGCAGCATGCATGGCATTGGTGAAGTAGCTGAGAGCTTTACATCCTGATCCAGAAAGAGAGAGAGAGAGAGAGAAAGAGAGAGAGAGAGAGAGAGAGAGAGAGAGAGAGAGAGAGAGAGAGAAAGAGAGAGACTAGATAGACCTGGAATGGGCTTCTGAAATCTCTAAATCCACCCCCAGTGACACTCTTCCTCCAACAAGGCCACATCTCCTAATCCTTCTAATCCTTTCAAATAGTGCCACTCTTTGGTGCCTAAGCATTCAAATATATGAACCTATTGGGGGCTGTTCTCATTCAAACCACCACGTCAGGCTGCTAGCCCCATCAATAATGCTTCTTTCTCTCTCTTCAAACCTCCTCTCCTCTCCTGGTTTAGGTTTTTCTAGGAGTCCATCTTTTAAAGCTGTTGTTGGTAAGGCTCCTATAGAATGCTTGTGCCCTGTTGCTTTGCCCTCCTTATCTCCAGGTTGGGGCAGACTGCCTTGAGGTGAAGGTAGACTGGCAGGATGGGAGGGGTGGAAGGAGAATTTTTGGGTCTCCTCTCCCAGGCACCTCAGCCAGGTGAGGATCCACAGACCCAGCTGTCTGGTATGTTAAGGGACCTTAGGGTCTTGGTGATTAATACTAGGCTAAAACTTTCTGCAAATGTCTCCCGATTCCTTTGGCTGTAGGAGTCAGAGACAGAGTATCCTTCAACCTTTTAGTGGGCCAGAACTGAATCTTCCAAGCAGACAGGCCAGGCCTAGCCCTGGCTCTACTCCTGCACCTCAGTGTCTAAGTCTGTTTGTATGGACACACAGGATCACTAGTGCTTGCCTGAGGGTGGGCTGTGAGGATGGAATTTAGTTATAAAAGCCAGTGATACCTGCCCTATAGCCAGAATCTCACCTAACATCTGTCTGATTCTCTGTTAAGACAGGTCCCATTCTAATCTCCAGATGGGAAGTTCATGGCCTCCATCTGACTGCTGCTCAGAGCAGGGAGAGGAATCAGCTAAGGGCTCCTGATAGCTGGGAAGGTGGAGTGTAGGGAGAGTCACTGGGAGCCCATACTGCCCTTCAGAACTCTGTCTGCAGAGCAACGAGCTGGGTACCAGGAATGTGTGGAATGGATAAGATCCGTCCATGGGAGGTCTGGGGTAGACGGTTGTGCATGTGACTCTAAGCAGACAGTGCAGAAGAAGCCAAGAAAGCAGAGAGGGTAGTGTAGTATGTGTTTACACATATATGTGTATGTGTATATAGTATATGTGCATGTGTGTAGATGTGTGTATGGGCATGTTAGGCAGAGAAAGGCAGGAACTGAGAGGTCACACTGTGTGGCAGAGTGGCAATGGGCAGCCACCCTTAGAAGATTCAGTTTTCAGTTATGTTAAGTCAAAAGGGGCCCTGACATTTGCAAAGTGACCTTTCTTGGGGTCTCAGGGTTAGGCACTTGGTGTGAAAAGGAGGATCTGGGAAAGAGAGAGTGGACTTTCCTAAGTCTCTTTCTTGCTCTGCCATTTCCAATCTGTCTTTCCTTGTGCCCAAGATCCCAGGGTTAGAAGGGAAGGGGTTACATTCCTCTTAGTTCTCAGGATCACCAACTGGTAGTGGGCTGGGTTCCTGGTCGCAGACTCCTCCCTGGAGAGTGGCCTGTAGTAACCCCCCAGTAAGTCCACTTCCCAGGACTCCATAGCACGGAACATCTGTTCTCCAGCTGCTGCGGATTTTGCTTGGAAAACAGTTCCTGTTCCTTTCGGCGGGGAGGGTCATCAAGTCTCAGCCACTCACCTCCAGCTTGCAGCTACTGACTGACAGGCACAAGAGGCTGATCTCTTACTCGAGGCCCTGATGACCCTCCCTTGTTTGCTTCTACTGTGGAAAGGGGACACTCACCTGGCCCAGGGACCTCTTCTGTGGGCTTCAGCTGTTCCTTACTATCCAGAGCTGCCTCAGACAGAGCCAGAGGTGGAAATCAGAACATCTTTATGGCTTTAGACTTTGGATTCTTTTCTTTCTGGGACCCACCCCTTGCTTACGCTCCCAGCTAATCAGAGACGCATGTCTGGACTAGATCCTTCAAAACCAGTCTGCCTCCAAACCTGGACAGGTGAAAATCTGAGTCTCCTTCCTATGTCTGTCTCCCCTCGACAGCTGAGACCGTTAATGTTGCAGTGCTGACATTTCAGACGGTTTATGGAGAATCTGATGAAGAAGGATTGCCATGTTGGCAGAGGCAGCATTTGAACGATTTGATTATTAAAATTTTCAAATTTTTATTTGTGTGTGTGTGTGATTGACGTGTGTGATTGATGTGAGTGTGTGATTGATGTGTGTCTGTGTGAGTGTGTGTGTAGGTCAGAGCGTTTTGTGAAACTTATTCTCTCTTTCCACTTTTACACGGGTACTGAGGACTGAACTGATATTGCCAGATTGTGCAGTAACTTTAGCTTCTGAGCCACCTTTCTAGCCCCTCAAAGAATCTTTTAATGCTTTGAAAGTCAAAGTATCCACAACAGTAGGTACAATGGCCCCGCCCCCTACCTCTTGCATCCCTCCCCAGATTAGCCAGGGCCCTCCTTAGTTGACTTTGATCTCTGGTGGTAAGCAAGACACATGGACTGCCATCTGTGCAAGCATGGCGGTGTTTATCTTGAAAAGATATGGGTTTAAAAGGCATGGTCATGTGACCACAAGTAACAGGAAGCCCCGAGATTGAAGTCCAGCTGCCACCAAGCTTGCAGCCCATGCGACTTACAGAGGACAACTTATCAAAGGCGTGTCTGGATCTTGACCATGGACACGGTGAGATGGAACGCGTAGCTTCGAGCTGTCCAGTCTGTAGCGTGCAGAACTACATAACTAGTGTGCTTTTTCTATTTATCTTCTCTGCAGATTTTAAAAACAGAGAACAATTAATTGTTAATATTTAATACACATATTAGAGTGTTTGAAGCATATGCAGTTAGGTAAGTTTGTGTGTGTGTGTGTGTGTGTGTGTGTGTGTGTGTGTGTGTGTGTGTGCATGTGTGCTTATGGTTTATGTTTGGTGCATGTGAGCATGTGTGCTTATGGTTGCATGTTTGGGTGCTTGTGTGAGCATGTGTGCTTATGGTTGCATGTTTGGGTGCATGTGTGAGCATGTGTGCTTATGGTTGCATGTTTGGGTGCATGTGTGAGCATGTGTGGGTCCATGTGTGAGCATGCCCAGAGATCAATGTTGGGCATGTTTCTCAATTATTTTCCATCTCACTTTTTTTTTTTAAAAAATGACTTTATTGTTTAGTACATATACGTGTTTTTGTCCGAATGCATGGCTGTGCATTATTTGTGTGCCTGGTACTCACAGAGGTCAGAAGAGGGTGTCGGATCCCCTTGAGTTAGAGTTACTGACACTTGTGAGCTGCCATGTGGCATGTGAGTGCTTGGGAGGAATCAAACCTTGGTCCTCTGGAAGAGCAGCCAGTGGTCCTATCTACTGCTGAGCTGTCTCTCCAGCCTCTTACTGTGTGTGTGCTTGTGTGTGTGTGCATGTGAGTTTGTTTGACTGATGATGCCCCAAAGTGGAATTAACCTAGTTATCCACTAGGTTAATTGATTAAGTGATTAAGTAAATTGATTAAAGTGATAGAATAAAACAAAATGTCTATAGTATTAAATAATAATAAAATGAAAATATAAGATGTTACAGATAAATCTCTAACATTTCATTCAGTAAAAGGAGGCAGAGACAAAGAAACACACACACTATACAATTTCATTTGTGTGATGATTAAAACCCGGCAGAGCTAGTGATTTTTAAAGACAAAAGAATCCAGCTTTTTAAAAAGCTTCCCACCTGCTCTGAGCAGAACTGACTTCATCGGGGGAATAAAGCCAAGAATTTGTTTCCTTGTCCCACCCACCTTTGATTTTTAAGTATAGTCTCAACAATTGTGAAATGACCAACTAGGGAGCTAAGAGCGAGCTCGTGGGAGCAGTGAGAGCGCCCCCTACAGATTCTCCTGTGGAAGTACGGCCCTCTTTGTTTTTGATTGGAAACTCAGTCTGATGACTGAGGGGTTGTCCTTGGGGTGTCTGATTAGAATGGTATCGGAATGAGGGCCCATAGACTAATCCTCGTAGCTTTGTACCACCTTTAGACTGCCAGAAGGCCACCACTGTGTGTGAACTTCTGACCTCCAATCTCCAGAACAGTGAGGTAAATGAACTTCTCTCCTTCATTTTTAAAGTTAGCTCCTTGGGTATTTGATGATAGATCACTGCTGCATCCTCTGTAAAGACAGAACTCTCTGAGGTTAGGCAAGCTATGACTCTCCAACAGAAGCTATTGAAGAAATACTGACGTAAGCTCTGACATCGTTTGGACTAGGTTTTCTCTCAGATTCTTAGCCACAACCTCTGCTCCTCATCCTGAAACAGAAAAGCCTGTTACCAGATGATATTTTGAGATCTCTTATTCCTGTCTGTCTCAGCATAAACTTGGTTGTGGTTATTGTGAATTCTGAGTCCTTAATCAAGATATGAAGGAAATCGTGGGAGATGACTCCCTGGAATGCTGGGAAAGGCACAGAGCTGATGATGTAATGACGATCTAGATGGTTAGAAAACAGGAATCCGAACCAGACTCAGGTGGGAGCCTGGGCAAATCTGGTAAGACTTTGCTGTGCTTAGAGTCAGTAAGACTTGAATCCATTAGCATTTGTTAAAGTCTACTTGTGGTTCACGTCAGCACTCGGCAAACAAGTACATAGGTTACATTGTTGGGGAACTTCATTAGAGTTATCCTCTATGCACATGCTGATAGTATTTGAGAAAAAGCACTGCCTGTAGCATTTAGGCCTCCAAAGGCTTCCTTTGTTCTGTTACCTGCCCATCTTAACTTTCAACCCCGGGTCTCTCATGGAACCTGGAGCTCACTGATTCAGATAGATTTGTTGGCCATGTGAGCCCATGATTTTCCCCATTCTGTGCCACTCCAGTGCTGGGATTGCAGACACGGGCCACTGTGCCCAGCTTCTCACATGCATGCTGAGCGTGCCGACTCAGGTCCTTAACCTCGGAGCCATCTCCCCTGTTTCCACTTAAGTTAATTTTCCTTTCTTTTTTTTCAAAAAAGATGTATTTATTTATTATATATAAGTACACTGTAGCTGTCTTCAGACACACCAGAAGAGGGCATCGGATCTCATTACAGATGGTTATGAGACACCATGTGGTTGCTGGGAATTGAACTCAGGACCTCTGGAAGAGCAGTCAGTGATCTTAACCCCTGAGCCATCTCTCCAGCCCAAGTTAATTTTCATATATGCAATTGCCCATGTGATCATCATCGAAGTCAAGGCATGGAGATGTCCTTAACTGCAAAAAGTTACCATATCATGCCTGCTCTTCATGAGGGTACTTACCTGAACCTCTGATTAACCATGGGCAGCCTTCAGAAGACCCCAAGCTTAAAAAGCGAAAGCCACCACATTGAGACCAACCTAAAGTCTAAGCCACGCTGTTTATTTTTCTCCAAAGTGGTTCAGTCTCATGTGCAACCTCCTGTTCTGTTTTAGTAGTGGGCAGGGCCAGAGTCAAACCCAATCTTCTATTACAAATAAGGAGAAGGAGGTTCTGGGATAGAGAGGGGGCAATGCTGGGCTTAGACCCAAGGACACCAGGGAGCCAAGAGGTTCTAGATTAGTTTTATGTCATGTAGTTTAACACTTTAGTTTCCGGGCAGGAAAATGAAAACCCAAAGATGTAACAGCAGATGACAAAGGACAGAGCCACCTTGGGAGCCTGGAGGTCAGGCCTTGCTGTGTGGTAGGGCCCGAGCTCTGTGTCTCTGACATGCCAGTCCATTCTGGAACATTCTGAGTTCTCTGTGCTTAATGATCTTGAAGGCAAACCCGTGAAACCTCTGTGAAGCCAAGGTTTCCCATGATGAGCAGAGGACTGCAACGGAGCAAACAGGATGTCTATATGAGGTGACAGGGCCGGGGGTGGGGTGGTGCTGCTTAAGGACACTACCCTGGACACCAGCTTTATGTCTTTTTTGGAAAGACACTTCTGGAGGAAATGGGAAACAGAACACTTCACTCAGTGACACAGTGCACGTGGCTTGGAGAGCCTCGCTGGGGAACCTCTGCCTCAGATCAGACAAGGTGAGAGTGGAGAGACGCTGGGTAGAGTGGGAAGCCTGGACTCCAACCTGCAGAAGTTGCAATCTCCTACTCTGATGACTCCTTGGGCATATATGCCACGTTGTCATAGGCAGGGGGCGGAGAGACTGCTGGGCTGGGGATGCTGAAATCCGTGCCAAAGGCATTCGGTAGGAAAATCACAGACTGCAGAGAGAAACAACAAAACAAAAAACAAACTCAAATTCTGGGTGGCTCTGTGGTCTTCGGGGAGTGTTGCAATAGTGCCACCCTGTGGGCACTTTGAGAACAACAAGAACAAGAACAAGAACAAGAACAACAACAACACACACACACATCGTGTAATTGACATTTCAGCAAACATTTTCTAGGGTCAGTTATGAGCTAGGCTTGGACACATTGCAGCTAGCAAAGTAGACAAAACCTCATTTCCCTAGCGGTTAGTGCGCTGATATTTCCTCTCTGGATATTCTCTGCTGGGCTTGGGGCTTCTATAGCTCTTGCCTGAACATAGTGCCGGTACCTGGCTTCTTCCACACTAGTAGCTATTCACTGGGCTCCTTGAATCTAGTTCATCCTCCTGCTCCAACCTTAAATGGCACCCGCCAGCCCCCTGCTGCATTGTCCTGCCCAGGCAAGCCTTTGTGCTATCAGTAGCCCCTCTTCCCACGCTCTTTTTATCCACCCGCCTTCTATTTTCCCCTGGAAAAATGAGCTTAACTTCCACTGACTCATGCTGTTTTTTTTCTGAGGTGCCCATCTGTTGGCAGTCTGTGGACACCTCCGTGCAAGGCGTTCCTCGCCCTTCCCAACCCTGTCCTCCGATTCCGGAAGGATCTCCTCAGCTTTGCCAGTAGTGTTGGCGCCCCCTGTGGCCACTGGGTGAGTAGTCCCATTTCACAGCTTGAGGTTCTCATCACAGCTCAGCAACAAAGCAGAAGTGGGAGGGGCTGCAGATATAACCTCTTTCTAGACATCAGGCTCCCTCAGGGGCTCTGGACTTGGTGCGAGAGTACTCACTGCGTTAGTTTGGGCACGGGTGGCTTGGCACCCGAAGTGGGTGGCAATGACAGCAATGAAGAACTCCAGGATGGTGAAGATGGTCAACACGGCAAGGTAGCCTCTGCCCACATCCTGAGAACCCAAACCACAGTCAAGGCAAACAGAACGTTTAAAAGTAAAGACAGCCTCTGGACCAAGATAACTTTCCTTCCAGGCGAGAGACAGAGGTGTATCTGGATCCAGCCTTCCTGACTCCAGCCTTGGGCCCCCCTCCTTCCATTTCACCGGGTCTCATCCTCCCCCTCCCCCCGCCCGCAGGTGACTCTGGGGTAGGGTCAGGAGGTCTATTGGAGCAGCAGGCTCTGCAAACTAGCCCAGGACTGCAGACTCTTGGATCTTCCCTGGCCCTGGCCAGAGCCCACATCTCTCTGGGTTTATCACCCCTTGGGACATCTGCCAACACACCCAGTTAGTGACACCAAAGTCCATGAGAAGAATGGCCGTCCCTGCGAAGGCTGCCATGGCACTGAGGATGTTGGTTCCCAGACTGCTCCTCACCTGTGGGAAGGAGAGGAGCAACAAGAAGAGGAAGGAAGAGAAAGGACACGCACTACCCAGTCTCCTGCACCCTCCTTCCTGGCCCAGGGGCTTGGGGCTATGAGCCTTGCAGGAGACTGGTTTTTCTTTTCCCCATTCTTTCCCTTCTCCTTCCCTGAGACCCCAAGAAGAGGCCCTAATGCCTCCCTCTGCTTCTTCTATCCACTTGGGAGTGTCTGGGGGAGGAAGTCTAACCTTCTTAGTGGCTTTCCTGGGACACGTTTGCAGCATGTGTCTGACCCCTGACCCCCAACTTGTCTTCCCCCAGGCCCAGGCCCACCCACTAAGACAACTTTGTGTCTATTCTCCCGGGGACCCTTTCTGTATCTTCCTTCTCTGAGTGTCTGTGAAGACTTTTGCTCTAGACTCTTACCATCCACCTTGGGTGGCATTTTGCAAGTGCCCCATCTCCTCCTTCTGTATGTAGATGCCTAAATTCCTTCTGCACACTTAGAAAATCCCCAAAGAATGCTTGTTGAATGGGCCAAATGAGTTAGCAGATGGGAACGGGGTCCCGAGTGGCACCCAGGTGAGTGGGCATCGTCCCCATCCCTGGCTCTCTGTCCATTCAGACTTACCAGGCAACTGGTGTGGTTCCTCTCAGCTGCTACAGACAGGGACCCAGAGATGATAAACTGTGTGGGGAAGAGAAGACGCAGGTAACAGGTAGAGGACCATCAGCTTTCTTGTCTGCACCCTGGCCAGGCATTTTGGGTGTATTTCTAAGATGTCTTAGTGGGTCTGTAAGAGGCCCCTGTCCTCAGGCACGGTGGCATATGCCTTTAATCCCAGCGCTTGGGAGGCAGAAGCAAGTGACGCTGAGTTCAAGGCCTGCCTGCTCTACAAAGTGAGTTCTAGGATAGCCAGGGCAACAGAGATCCCGTCTCAAAAAACAAACAAACAAACAAACAAACAAACAAACAAGCAAACAGCAACAACAGAAACAAACACACAAAGAGGCCTCTGTCATGAGACCTCAAGCCATGGATTACCAGGCATGCATTTTTGCTGACATTATATCACTAAAGCATCATAATGCACTCACCTTTCCTTCAAATATTCACTCGACAAATATTTACCAAGCAGCAGTTGGGTGTTAAGAACATAAAAGGAAGAGATCCTTCTCTCATGTGCATGCGAGGGCATGTGCATGTATGCATCTGTGCCTGTGCCTGTATGTGTGTGTGTGTGTGTGTGTGTGTGTACTTGTGCATGCGTGCATCTGTGCCTGTCTCTGTGTGTGTATGTGTGTGTGTGTCTGTGCCTGTGCCTGTGTGTCTGTGTGTCTGTGTGTGTGTGTATGTACTTGTGCATGTGTGCCTCTGTGTGTGTGTGTGTGTGTATTTGTGCATGTGTGCATCTGTGCCTGTGTGTGTGTCTGTCTCTCTCTCTCTCTCTCTGTGTATGTGTATGTGCATGTGTGTGTATTTGTGCATGCATGCCTCTGTGCTAAGGTCAAGTCATTCCTCCTCAGGAGCTGCCCACTTGGCTCTTCTGTGGACTGGGCTCACTGATTATGCTGGGGTGAAGACCAGTGAGTCTCGGGAGGGCTGTCAGCCTCTATCTCTCCAGCTCTTGGTTTCCAAGCCCAGCTTGGCTTTTGACAAGGTTGATGGAGGTAAGGACTCAGGCCCTTACTCTTGCCGTGCAAGTACATTACACACTGAACTATCTCCCCAGCCCAGTGAGGTTTTAACACTGAATTTAGAGTTACACATGCCCTGCCCAGGCCTCAGGATTCCCGCTTGTGAGACTGATAGACTTTTGTTTATTATCTCCTTCTACCATGGAAGTGGCACACATTTTGTGACAGAATGTGAAACAGGAGGGATCTTAAAAAACAATGCTACCTTTGTTTCTTCCCAAGGCATTGCCCACCTTAGATTCCTGCTTGCCAACATCTTCGTCCCTCTTGGGCCCACTATGGACCACTAGAAGCAGCATGTGAAGTTTCAGTAATGCTGGCATCTCTGAACTCCACTTTTAGGGGCTTCTGAGCTCTTGCTGGGATAGTCTGGGATATGCAGAGGGAACTCCACCATCATACACAGCAGAGCTTCGGTGAAGACCTCATTAAGTTCATCTGAAAGCCTGTGCTTTCTGGAGGTAGCTGGAGGCTCCCGATTACCAGAGGCACTGGCACCTTTGGTAGGGGCACAGACAGCAGTGCCCCCTTGCCAACTCCCTCTCTTTGGGACCTCGGAGCAGACAAGGAAGCCCTGATTTGGTTCTCCAGTGAGGTATGGCCAGAAGAATGGATACAGGGCAGGGAGACTGCTTAGGGATCAGCTCAGATAGAACTGGAACCCACAGAGGGAACTGAGGGGTTTCTGCTGGTGGGTTATAGTTGTGGGGTTAGGATTCAGGTAGTCTGGGTGTGATTAGGACACTGGCCTGCTCCCTCCTTACCCACAGTTTGTGGTAGAACTCTGTCTGTTTGCCGGGAGTGAGTCAGGCTGAGGTTTACCGTGAGTGATAACTATTCCTCCCACGTTAGTCTGGTGGGAGCGGGTGGTGAGTAAAACCCTGACATAGGATGGACTATGGCTAGGAAAATGTTGGGAGTGGGACAGGGCGCGGTGACCTGGGCAAGACCACTCCCTAGCCAAGGATGGCTTCTCCCGCACTCACACAAGCTCCTCCCCAGAAGGGAACGCCACCCTCGATGAAGAGCATCCCCAGGTGGCCTCGTCGAACCATAAGCAGGACGCTGCCAAAGCCAAGGTGGATGAGGCCGATCAGGATCTGCACCGTCTGTGGGAAGTAGAAAAGGCTCATGCCACTGATGTAGAGCCGCGAGCTCCACTCCGCCCTCTGCGCCCTCTGCGCCCTCTGCCGTCCTGCAGACCTGGCTTTCCACAGCTCCGGGGTGGGTGGGGGATGATGAGGAGGCCGAGGAGGCCAGACTTTTAATCAGGATAGAACCAGCTCTCCTCAGATTAGGAGGAGCTCCAGACCACAGCTTTGGGACTGGGTTGTCAAGCACAGCTCTGATTTGCTTTTCTGATTTTCTTAGCCTAGGTTCCCTGACTCTCAGCACACTGGTACCAAATGCCTATGTTACCTTCTTCCTGTTGTCTTTCCATAGCCCATCAAGGGTGTTGGGGGGTTACAGCTGCTTCCATTGGCTAAAATTTCCACTTGGTTTTCTTTCCATCTTCCTTCCTCCTAGCCCCCTCTTATCCTTACCTCCTCCTCCTCTTCTATTTACCAGTGCCCCACGGAAACATTCCCAGAAGCTAGATGGTTTTTCCTAAGAGTGGGGACTCTCTGGGAAGTGTGGCCTTGTGGTAAGTTCTGCTGTGTTGACTTTCAAACATTTTTGTTTTTGTTTTTTTTAGCAATTCACATCCCTATTTATCCATCACCTATTTAAAAAAAACTTTAAAATTTATCATCTATCTTATCTATCAAAATCACCATCAATTATATATTCTATCATCTACTTGTCTTTCCTATATATGTATCCTATCTTATTTATCCATTCCACCTGTCATCTACCAATCATATTTATTTATCATCCATCCATTCATCTCTTATCCTCATCGATCATATTCATCTACCATCTATCTGTCTTTCATCTATCTACATCATCTATCTAATCTATCATCCATCTTTTCCATTTATCTACCTATAATCTATAATTAACTGCTTCTTAGAGACCATTGTCTAAGGCCCTTTGAGTTGGGAGAAGGGCTTAGAGGCCACACTTTGTGGACTCTACAGGAGATGGCTCTTGCCTGTCATTTCATTCTCATCTCTTGTCAGCTCCTCCTTTATTCATTACATCCCAGCCATTTCAGTGTTCTGTATCTTCCTTTGACAAGCCACACCCACTCCCACCTCAGGGCCTTTGCATTTGCTAGTCTTCATTATAGCTAATTCTACCCTTCACCCATCCTTCCGCCCATCCGGCTCTTGCTGGACCGGCTTTAACATGTGAGATCTAGCCTCAGTGTCATCTCTCCATAGAGATATTTCTGTCTTTGCTAGTGTTGCTATCCTCCATCATTCTTAATCTTCTTTGTAGTTCTGGTCATTTATTTACTGATTTATAAGGAGGGTGAGCTTGTCTGTCTCTCTTATTTTTTCTTTTTTTTTCGGAGCTGGGAACCGAACCCAGGACCTTGCGCTTGCTAGGCAAGCATTCTACCACTGAGCTAAATCCCCAACCCCTTGTCTGTCTCTTGTATGAACGAATTTTCACATTTATCCACTTCTCCCCGTTGAGCATGAGGTATGCTGCCTGTCCAGAAATTTTGTCTCAAGTCACATGACAAGCTGCCCTTACCCCTAAAGCTTTGGGTTCTCCTGTCAAGAACGTCTCCATTGGTCTAAGATCAGGTGGCTGAGTGGCCCTGGGCGCCTGCGCCCCTAGCGGTGACTCTTCGAACTGCATGATCCCTGGAGGCTGGCACATGGAGGTGGGCAGGATGGCTGGAGGCGGGCGGAGGCCGCTGGCGTTGCTGGGCGGGATGACAACGAACACACCATTGCTGGCAGGAGGTGCAGACATCGTGTTCAGAGAGCCTGGGGGACGAAGGCTCAGGAGATAACAAGGCAGTCATGGTGATCACACATATGCTTAAGGCAGCAGGTTGCTAAATGGCATATCTGCCTGCTCTTGCTTACTGAAGTCTGGACATAGTGGAACCCAAATTCTCAGCTAGAGCTGGGGAAAGAGAAGAGACTCACAGAAGGGAAGTGGGTTCTTGGCTCTTTTGACTTGAATCTTAGTTTTTTGTTTTTTGTTTTTTTTTGGACTCGACTCTGATTTCTCCTACGTTACGTGGAAGGAATTTTATTTTCAATGCCAGGCATGGAACCCAGACGGCACCTGAGGCAAGCCCACCATTGCTGAGCCACGTCCGCAGCCCAAGCGGAACACTTGAGAGAAGCATCTGTTAAACATCCTTCTTTCCCTAGAGAGGGTGAGTGATGGCTCAGGAACACACAGCTCTGGAAGGCGGGGCTTAGCTGAAGTACCATTTTCTTCAAGGAAAGAGAGGAACCAGGTAGGATGTGCCTCTTCTGTCCTCCCTCTAGGCCTACATCTGTTGACGGTGGATACATAACTACCGTGGGGCAACATCCTGCTCTCTTTGACTATCCAAGGAATAACCACTATTGCAGCCAAGATAAACCAGTGAAAACCTTAGGTGTGACTGGCCTGGGAAAACACTCTAGGGAACATTGATCTGTTAGCCAAATGTCAGGTGGTAGCTTCCCAGAGTGCTGCAGTTACTAATCTAGTGGATTATAGGACATTAAACAGTCATCTGCCTTGCTGGCTTTCACATGTGGTGAAGAGCCCAGCAGTTCAAGTCACAGCGCTATGACTGAAGCCAGGATTTGAACCCTGGCCCATGTAGTTACTGTGAGACAAGGGGCAAGATGGTCACCTCTTCCTGCCTCACTTTTCTGACAAAAACGTAGGGGGAAGGGCACTAGAACTTATCACATTATGGGTCTGGTAAAGGCCACGATTCACACGGTGACTGTTGTAGCATCTTCATCTGAAGTATTGTTTAGCACATTATCTATCCGGCATACAAATGTGTATTTACCCGTGGCTTGTAGGCCTGTGGTTTGCGTTCATGAGTCATTGTAGCTGGAAGGTCACACAGCCTGTGAGGACAGGCTAGGCTCTGCTTCAAGTTACTCCATACTGTGTGAGAGGATGGCTTTGGGCTGTGCCCTGCCCTGGGTGACTGCCTTTAAGAGGCAGCATTTGGCCCTCCTGTGAGTTCAAACAGTGAGTCATGATGACACTGTCTCTCACTATGCACACAGGTACCACCGCCTGCCCAGCACCATCCACAAGGCACAAACAGTTTACTCCTAAGGATGAAGGGTGCCACCTGGACTCTATGAAGGAGTCACCTGGCACTGCAGTAGTGATGGCCCCTTTGGCCTGGCATCTGGCCACTCGATGTGTGTGTCATGGGACCGACAGGCAGATTGTCCAGCTCCAGCTCAGCTTGGTTTCCACCAAGTGATGCAGCCTCCTGAAATTACTACCAGTCTATGTCTTTGTCTGAACCAGCCCTGTACTTCTCTGTGGTCCTGCATCTCTGCAGCATCTCTCGGCTCTGCAGTCCTGCGCCTTCAGCTCTCCAACTGGAGTCTTCTCCAACCACTGCAGCGATGCAGTGCCCTCCTGTGTCTCTAGTAGTGCTCTGCCTCCGGTAAGGCCTCTTTAAACTATGCTCTGACCTCTGTACTTATGAAGTTAGTCTACACACACACACACACACACACACACACACACACACACTGAGGTGTATAAGGTGTGATCTGAGAGTTAATACTAATACTTAAGATCAGAATAAAAGCACACATGTTAGTCAACAGCTATTACGGGAAAATCAGGAGTATTCAGCAAACTGCAGCAAATGAAACTAACTTGGTTTATAAATTTATTGTTAGTCAATAAAAATTCTGGCACATTGGACAACACAAGTGTACCCATCTATGTTTCTAGAGTAGCAGGCTCTTGACATAGCCCATTTTGTGGTTCTTTGAGGGACTTCAGTGGATGAGCACCTTTATGTTAGATAATGGCACTTGTCACCTGTGTGTCCTCTGTGCCATTTGCTCTGGGATGGGCCTGATTCATATTGGTGAATGTTAAACACAAGGGTCCTATTGGACCTGCCCTTGAGACACATAGCTGAGTCTCTACAAGGAGTAAAGCAGGATTCCGGTGTCTGGAGTACCTCCAAGGGAATGGAACAAGATGCACAGGGTGAAATCTGCTGGCATGAGCATCTTCTGTCCACTGTAGGTGATTAAGGAATGTTTCATGGGTTGGGGAGACAGCTTAGTATGTAAAGTGCTTGCTATATAAGCATGAAGACCTACCTGAGTTGGAGTCCCAGAAACCCATGTAAAAAGCTGGGTGTGGGACCACACTTGTTAGCCTAGTGCTGGGGATTCTTGGGGCTCTCCGGCCTGCCAGCCCAGCCTATTTGGTGAGCTCTAGACTAATGAGCTCCAGATTCTCTCTCAAAAGACAAAGTAGTTGTCTCCCGAAGAGTGACACACAGAGTGGACCTCTGACCTAGGCATACATGCACATGCCTGTGTACCCCCCAGTGAAGAGGCAGGACTCTGCACGACACATGCACACAATTGCATATATGTCAACATGGACATACATGTGCACACACACCCATGTATGCACATACATGCAAAAGAAGAACATGCTTCAGGTAAATAGTGTATTGAAAGACAATCTGATGCAGAGGGTGGCAGAAGTCATTTGATATCTTGAAGGACTTTCTAATGTTTTCTCTAGCTAAAACTGGGTGGCCAACATGTAAGATCAAGAGCAAGTGTCTAGGGACAGTGCTATTACTTTCCACATGGTGGGGCTCAGTTGGGCCTCTGGTCTCCTGGCCCTCACACCGAAATGATTCTTAGCAGACACAAATACTGCTTAAGACAGCACTGGCAAACACTCCCTGCAGAGACTCAGCTAGTAAAGGGTTTGAGCTTTGATCAAGTAGCTTCTGTTTTAAATAGGAGATGCCTCTTGTAGTGTGAACCAGACACAGGCAATGAATGTATAAATAGGTGGGGCTGTGTTGACACGGACAGATGGCCTGGATCCAGTTGGTGGGACAGAGTTTTCCAACTCCAACCCAGAACAGTACTTCCTGGACCGTAGTTAATGGTTACTGAAATTTACTTGTTGTTTTAGATGTCAAGTACACTAATTTCTATGATTTGGAGCAAGAAGGAAAATAAATTGAACTTCTAGATATTTCTATACAATAAAGGTAAATATGGCTATGGCAGCTTTGGCTTGAGTTTGGGTCTTGAATGTCCCTCGATGGCCCACATGTATAGGAAGGAGCAGTAACTATAAACAACAAACAAGAGAGGGTGAATGCCTCTCTCGAAGTCATATAGCACCTCAGTGGCTGAACTGTGATAGATCCCAGAATTCCCACTTCCAGTAAGGATGATGCTTACTTTAAGGAATTCACCCATTCCTGGGTCTGAATCCTTCCTTGTCTTGTCAGAGTGAGGGAATGCATTGTTATATTTTCTTCCTTGGACAATAGTTCAATCAGGCTTGGCATTCATAGGTGATCAAATTAAAAACCAAAGTGGGCTAAACTAGCTTGCCACTGCAGCCCTTCCCTAAGTCAGGCCATTTAAAAAATTACTACGAACAATTTAAAGGCGGAATTTTAGGCAGAAAGGACACACTTGCTTTCAGAGTTTCCATTTCACCATGAACAGGTAAAGATCATGTCTGAGGACCATGATGGGTCATGTGTGTACTGGGAACAATTTCTGAGGTCAGAAGGACTCTCTGGGCTCCCACTGGGCTCAAGTCACCCAGCAGGGAACACTTGCGTCATTAACAGCATCTCTCCCAGCAGGTGGTGAGAAATACGATCACACACAGACCCCCGTGATCCTCAGGAGAAGAGAAACACCTACAGAAATAGGCTTTGCACCCTCAGTGGGATAAGTGGCAAACACAAGCAGGAATACATCCTGAGATTCACACTCTCCTCTCCCCTCGGCTCCACCGGAAGCCAGTGACAATGTATTGGTGGTATTCCAGGTGACTCCATCTCTGTGTTCCCATTTTTCTGACTAACAATCAGCCAGGCTATCCCCACCACTAATGCATACATAGGAACGGAAGGAAGGAAAGTCATTGCACCCTGCCTTAAGGGAACAGCTGTGGAATACTCAGGGCACCCAGGGCAGCTGTGTTGATTGTTAACTTCTGAATGGGCTGTGGTAATAACAGCCCTTTACAGAAAGCCCTTTCCAGTTTATAAAGAGCTCTCCTACAGACTCTAGGGCAGCCCTGAGAAGGAGGTGCAATGTGGGTCATTTTGTGGAGTGGGTGGGGGGATTGGGGCAGGTCATGGGCCTGGGAGGCTGATGTATTGGTCAGAGATGTTAAGGCTGAACTGTCAGCTGAGACCAGACTCTGGAGTGAGTGATGTCACCAAGGGTGTCAGGGGACTTGCAAAAGGCAGGTGGCTGAGAAGCTGTAGGTGTTTTTTTATACCCGCCCTCCCACAGTTGCAAGTAAGGTTGAACGTAGATTTGACACTGTACAGGGAGGAGGGGAACATATCTTGGGCTATCTTTTCCCATGGCACAGAGGCTGGCTTTGTCATATGAGAAAGTAGCATGTTGGCTCTTTTCATTGGATCTACAGATTCCTAGGTTGAGGGAGAGCTCTTTTGCAGAGGGGACATGGGAGAGAGATCCCTACAATGGGGTGTGTCTCTGTAGAGACACCCCTTTAGAGAAGTGTCTACGAACTCACAAAGCATCCAGCAGGTACATGGCCCCTATCCTCTTTCTCCTCCTTGCCCACTGCCCAGCTTTGGGGATGCCACTCTGGCCAGCCACTGTATGTGCAGTGAAGAGAGCAAGAAAAAGCATGGGAAAAGATTAAAGCCAGCAAACACCCTTCATACCTGCTGAACCTGAACTGAGGAGCAGCCCCAGGTCAGATTTGACACAGCTCAAGACCAGGCAGGCTAGGCTAGTTACTTAATCGATGTTGTTTGGCCTGAGGCTGACTGGAAAAGCCACAGACTGCTTAAGTGTCACCTCGCTATAATCACTGTGAATGTTTGCAAATTAATGTAAACAGTTTTACTTAGGGATAGCTATTTGTATTATAGAATATAAAATTTGATTTTTCCACTATAAAAAATAACCAATATTCAAATTGAAAAGAACTTTACAGAGCACATCCACCTTAGGCTTGATTGAAATCATACACACACACACACACACACACACACACACACACACACACACACACACAGAGAGAGAGAGAGAGAGAGAGAGAGAGAGAGAGAGAGAGAGAGAGAGAGAGAGAGAGAGGCCCCTAACATTCCAGAAAGAGAACAATGCCCAGCTATCAACATCTGGCCCCATGCTTGGTATGGAGGAAGCCTTCAGTCCTCCTGGGCTTCAGCTGTTAACAGTCTCAGTGGCAGGGGCATTTGTCGTGATGGGCTGCCCCAGCATGCTAGCTGGAGCACCCTGGGGCAGCTAGTACTTGTCTGGGATCAACTCTGGAGAGCCTTTTCTTCCACCCAGGTCTCCAGAAAGCTTTGCTTATTTCTCCCTTGGACCTGCTTCCCCCCCCCCCCCCGGAGGAGCTGGAAGGGAGTGACTCTAAGGAGTGGGGATTCTGGGATGAAGTAAATGGCAACATATCTGGGACTTGGAAGCTTGGCTTGTAGTTAAGCCACAGACCCTGCATTCAGCCCAGTAAGAATCCACATCGCTATCTGGCGAGATGAAGTACCTGATTGTGGGCAAATCACCTAATCTCTCTGGACTTTGGTTTCTCTGTATATCATAAAGTGGCTGTGTAGTAGTAGGGTAAGGCGTTTCAGGCTTCTAAGGGTTTCCTATACATACATCCTGGGTCTGCAGCTTCTCAAACTGGGCAAGAACTTGCATCTGTGTAAATCTGGCTCTGTGGCACCAGGCATCTTGTCTCCAGTCTTGGCTTTCCAGGACAGTCCAGGCCCGCCCCACTGTCCCAGAAGTGATGCAAACTGTTCCACCAGACGTAAACACGCCTTGGGGAAGCAGATCTCTCAGTCATTTTCTCGTACCCCCAGGTGGGACCTCTCATAACCCATGGCCTTCTACTATACCCCTGCCTCCCTGTGCCCCTGAAAGTGAACAGCAAGGACAGCCAATTCCTTTCTTCGACTAATACAGTACCTGTTGAGAAGACTTTTCTAGCAGTGACCCTGGCCACATCCTTCTCCTCTCGTTAGAGAAGGGACAGGAAGGACACTTGTGTGTGGATAGAATCACCTGACTAGGCTGGACATCTAAATTGAGCTTCTGAAGGAAGAGAGTCTCTACTTCTTGGGAGGGTGATTGTCTCCCCGAGGTCCCTGAGAGATCTCTGGTCTTGGCTTTGAGGAGAGAAGACAGACAGCCTTCTTTTGTCCCCCTTCACTGTTCTTGTTGCCCTGAGCTGGAGTGGGTGGCCCTGGGATCCTACTTCCCAATCTCAGTGCCAGGTGGGTTCCCTTCAGTGATTCCTTCTCTCACCCTGCCCTCCCCCCACCCCCAAACCCCTACCTCTTCTCCGGTTAAGTTCCCTGGGTGGCCTTTCTGGAAGGAGGAAGGGGGTACTCACCGGCTTGCCACGGCTGCTGTGCGGGCTGCTGACTCCCCTCTGCCTCTGCGCTCCCACATTCACACATCATCCTGTGAAAACCTTGCTATTCGCGTGGGGCTTGGAAATCACTGCTTGGGAGCTGCGCCTCTGGTAGGTTCTCAGTTCTTCCTGGCTCAGAGGCCTCCGCCTGTCTCCCAGAGGTGGGGGCCAGAGGAAGCTACTTGTGTGGTCACTGGCCTCCAAAGGGCCGCAAAGTACCCCAGTCCCTTGCTTCAGTCTTTGGAAGGGAACGGCAAGGCTCAGAGAAGAAAGTGATTTGCTGGGCACCCACTACTAGTGTCCGAGCTAAGATGTGGACCCATGTGGCTTTCACCTTCCCCTTCACTCACTGAGATGCCCTGAGAGGCTGGAGCAGGCTGCCTGTGTTCTGCCCACCCAGGTTTGACTACAGTTAGACAGGGGCCCAGGAGGCTGGTGGCAGGTTCTTGTGAACATGTGTTAGTATATGTGTATTTTGTATACACAGTACCCTTCAAGTGCTTGGCAAATTTGCCTGTGAGTTTCTGGGTTCATGATTTCACAGAATAGTTTCTGAGGCAACTGGGAAAGCCTAAAGGTTCAGACACCCTGAACACCCTGCGGGCAGGCCGGGCCAGCTCTCAGCTAACCTTGGGATAAATCAGTATGGCAGGTTGAATGTAAAAATGGCCATAGTCCCCAGGCCTCTGTGTGTCTACACCTGCAGAGAGGGTCAGAGATGTTTTCCTAAGTCCTCAAAACTGGGCTGCCCTCTGACTTCCTCTGCCGACAGGAAGTAGGAGTGATCGGTCCCAACCTGAGCCACAAGAGATTTTGCCTGCTGTATACTCTGTGAGCTCTACACTTAACACTGAACATTCCTGGCTTCCCCGATGCAGGATGAAGCACTTGACACATCTCAGGTGTGGCTCGTGAGGCCCCACAGTGCATTTATGGTCAGCAAGGTCATGCATGAAATGGTTCTGCCGACCCCAGGTCAGACCAGACCTGCCCAGGCAATAGTAGACTGGGAACAAAATGAATGCTTTCAGTGATATCCCAGAGGTCAGCCTCTTTGTTATAGGCACAGATTTGAGTCTAGAGAGCACATGGTAAGATTTATAGACTTATGTTTCTGAATGAGGAGTTGGGTCAGGGACACATAGATAGTGACTTAGAAACTGAGACCGTCACTAAGGAAGAGAAAGGCTCTTCTGAGAATGGAAGCAGGATAGACACTTGGGAGGCTCAGAAGTCATGAACATTCCAATAAAAGGACCCTTTGTAGGCCATTTGCATAGAACACACCCTTTCCTCATTTGTCATCTGTTTGAGGTACAGCTCTGTTCCTTTCTCTAGCCCTGGTAGGGGGCTTTCCAGTCTCTGCCAACTGGCTTCTCTTGTTATTCTTGATGCCTCTTTTTCCATGTCAAAATCCCCTGTGATAATCTTTGGGGTAGCCTGAGCATCTCTTATATCAGTAGTGTGATGGTTTGCATATGCTTGGCCCAGGGAGTGGCACTATTAGAAGGTGTGGCCTTGTTGGAGGAAATGTGTCACTGTGGGGTGGGCTTGAAGACCCTCCTCCTAGCTGCCTGAGGATACTCAATCTGTTTCTGGCTTCCTTCAGGAGTAGATGTAGAACTCAGCTCCTCCTGCACCATGCCTGCCTGGATGCTGCCGTGCTCCTGCCTTGATGATAATGGACTGAGCCTCTGAACCTGTAAGTCAGCCCCAATTAAATGTTGTCCTTTATAAAACTTGCATTGATCATGGTGTCTGTTCACAGCAATAAAACCCTAACTAAGACACATAGCTATTGCTTGAGGCTTAGGAAACAGTCACTCCAGAGCACAGTTCATTGGTGTGGCTTTTGTGAGATAAGAGTGAGTTCAGAGTCTCTGACCTTCAGCGTTCCTGTGTCTTTCACCCTCCTCCTCCTTATGACTTGCTCCTCAGGGCACTCTTGAAGTTCTATTATCTAGAGACAGGCTCTCCACAAGGCCTGTTGTTGCCATGAGTTGTGCAAGCAGGGGGATTAATGTCACAGGAGACTGTATCAACACTACAGACTGCCACACACCATTTGCCTGCAACTTTAATTACTATAGAGAAACTACCTTTGTTCCTGCACTGAGACTCTGTCCACCCTGCATTACTCCCTTCACCCTTCTCAGCCCATGGCTATCCCTTCCCTCCAAGCCTCAGTTGTTTATCTCTTCCTGCAATACCTGATTCTGCACAAGCCACACCCATCTGGCTCTTCTCAGGATTTGTGAGATTCTGTGACAGGCACCTAATAAATTTAAATATCTTCTCTCCTGTTAATCTGTCTACTGTCTGCTGTCTTGAAAGATTCTGGAAGCTTCAGCGGGAGAGAAGAGATGTGTTTCCTTTCCCCCTATAGGATACTGAGATTTCAGAATAGGAAGGGAGTTAAGCATGGCGACACATCCCTATCACAGCAGTGCTTAAGAGATGGACAAGCTTGCAACCCCATAAGAACAACAACATTAACCAAGCAGAGCTCCCAGGGATTAAACCACTACCCAAAGACTACTCACGGACAGACCCATGGCTTCAGCTGCATATGTAGCAGAGGATGTCCTTGTTGGGTACCAGAGGGAGGAAAAGCCCTTGGTCCTGCCAAGGCTGGACCCCCCCCCCCAGTATAGGGGAATGTCAGAGCAGGGAGGTGGGAAAGGGGGGTGGTTGGGGAGGGGGAACACCCTCATAGAAGAAGGGAGAGAGGGGATGGGGTAGGGAGTAATGGATGGGAAACCGGGAAAGGGAATAACATTGGAAATATAATTTAAAAAAAGTCCAATTAGACATTACACTAAACCATAAAACTCTGTAACAATGAAGAAAGTAACCTAGAAGCATCACATTTCAGAAAAGAGAAAGTCTTTGGAAACCATACATGAGATGAAGCATGAATATGCAAAATAAAGAAACATTAGCTCAGTAAAGAGAAGAAACATTAAAAAAAAACAATTAAAAAAAAAACGGAAAAAAATAAAAAGAGATAGAGGCAGGTGAATCAGGAGTTCAAGCCCTTCTTCAGCTTGAGAGTTTGAGGCCAGACTAAGAAACATGAGGTCTTGATTTATTGTCCTCTAAAATTACCTTTACTTCAACAAAACAAACAACAGGAGAACAGGAGAAGCTGGAGATGTTGGAGTGTTCACAGTACCCAGCCTTACCTCCCACATCCTCTGCAGGTTCATGTAGCCCATGAGCCAGTGATTTGGCCAGTACGGTCAGATCTCCCTCTTGCTAAATGATCCTTGTCTTTGCCTGTTCTTTGGATATGGCCGAATCTGTCAATTCTGCTCATACAATTGTTTGTAACACTTTGCTGGGAAATACATAGTGTCCCGGGTATTTAATGGAGTTGCTCTCATCCTGCTCTCACCCTTGAGAGGTCCCTTCCTATTTGCCCTGTGAAGTTTGCATCTCTACCATTGCCCGACTCAGACAGCTCTTTTCCTTGGGTTTGAGTGGCTTGTTTGTTCCAGCTCCAGCAGGCTGTCTGGTGTCCATTTGGGGTCCCACTCACACACACCCAGAAGTGCTGGGGACACACACCAGGGTTAGGCAGCCCATACTTTTTGTGCTTCTCCTCATGTTCCATGGGTAAGGGGAATTACCTTTCAGGATTAGAGTTGGGGGAGGGAAATTAGAGGCTGAACCCACAGTTGGCCTATTAGTTTAGAATTGGCTTCCAACAATAAGCATTCAACAGAAGCAACTGAACACAAGACGCAACATTGTACACAGTTCCTTAAAAAGTTAAAAGATACCAAGAGTCAAAGGGAAAAACCGTTATGAATTGAAAAAGCACAATCAATAACAAACCAAAGGGAAGCCTATGAGTGAAGAGGTGCAAAAAATGGATGTTCATCTTGGCCTAGAGGCAATGCCAAGGTCAAGGTCACAGGTGTTTCATGGTGAAACAAAGATACTGTTGTAGCAGGGCTTCCTTGTCATTGAAATGAGCATTCTATCAGCGATTCTGTCAACTATTTCTGGGCATGATCAGCCACATCGTGGTATAACTGTTCAGGGGGAACATCACTGGGCAGGGTGGGCTGGACTGGGCTGTTGGTGGCACTGTTTGGGCTGGTGGTGCTGACAGGTCCAGTGGTTGCGTTGACTGTGTTGCCACCAAACATGGTTGGGAACACTGTCATGTTCTGAAAGACAAAAAACAGGAAGCCAATCAGTGTCCTCTGTAGTGAAATTTTAAAAAAGGATGCAACTTCTTTCTCTTCCTCTTCCCATGCCTTTGGAGACCCTCTCTCATGAATGCTGGGCTTGGTCACATGACTTTCTTTGGCTAAGGAGACAATGTTAGAATGGGGATACAAGCAGCAACCTGTGTTTTGCCTACTGTATTTTCTCATTGGAACAGAACACAGTCTGCCTGACCTGATAAATAATAGATGAGTAGCCCAGTTTTTTTTTTTTCTGTCCACAGCCAGTTTGCCAACTACCAGACACGTGTGCATCTGTCCCACCCAATCCAAGCCCACCCAGTCACTGGGTATCTTAGCAAAGAGCTACAAACCTGGGAATCCCAGCAGATCAGAGCTGACTGCAAGACCTAGAGGATCATGAGCTAAATGCCTGTTGTGTGAGCCATTATATCTTAGGGGTGTATTTTTGAAGTTACCTATGGATAATTGGCATTCAAAGTAAATTTTAGGCCTAACAACAAATGTTAGAAAGGATTGTGTTTAATCAACCTGTGCTAAGTAAGACTGTGTGTTTATGTGTGTGTGCACAGTGCATGGGGATATGTGCGAATGTGTGTGCACACGTGTATGAAGGACAGAGATGTCACTGTGTGTCTTCCTTACCCGCTCTCCACTTTAATTTTCGAGACAAGTTCTCTCACTGAACCAGGAGCTCACTGATTGGCTAGATTGACTGGCCAATGAGCTCCATCTACCCATCTTGGCCCCGCCTTCCCTGATCCTCAGTTCTGGAGTTATAGACGTATGCTGCAGAACCTGCCTTTTGATGTGATCTGAACTCAGGTCCCTGCACTTGTACAGTCATGCCTTCAGCCTTTAGTGAGGCCCTTGGCTATACCCAAAAGCTTCTGAAAGGCTGTTCTTATGGGTTTGGTTCTAGAGAAGTCAGATTTCAAAATAGGTGACGGTAGGTCTAGAGGGAGGTCTAACCAGAACACAACTAAAGATGAGGCTTTTGTCAAGTTGCAACATCCATACTCTGGTACATAAAACATCCCAATTGATTTTTGAGGAACTTGTATTAGCCAAAGGACCACTAAATATGAGCCGATGTTGCTTAAAGTACAAAAATGCTTAGAGAATTGCACACCTTTCTTAAGGTGGAAAAGGTGGACTCTTTCTTTTGAGAAAGCAAAAATGTTACTGAGAGAGCCAAGAAACTAGAGATCAAGACCCCAGAGAACAGTGGACTAGGGAGACACATCCAGGGAGCAGTAGAAAGCAATGGCAGATCCTTCCTCAAAGCTGAACTGATTCTTATCCAAGGAGTGCACTCTGCCATCCTGTGGGTAATATTGTCCCATAGGATTTCATTAAAAATATTTGTTCTGTGAGTAGGGATGTTTTGCCTGCATGAATGATTGCATACCATGTATGTGCTTCATGTTTGCAGAGGGCAGAAGAGGGCATCAGATCCCCTGGAACAGGAATTATTTACAGCTGTGAGCTGCCAAGTGGGTGCTAGGAATTGAACCTGGGTCTTTTAGAAGAGCAGCCAGTGCTCTTAACCACCCAGTTGTATCTCCAGACATAGGATTTTAGAATTTGTCCTGAGCCTCTTTCTCTATTGAATGGGAGAATGGATTTGAGTTATCTGGTTCTTGTCTCACTAGACTCTGTCGGATATATTAATGGAATTATAAAAATTATTATTGTAATTGTTTTTGAGATAGAGTCTCATGTTGTCCAGGTTGGCCTCAAACTTGCTAAGTAGCCAAGGATGACCTTGAGTTTCCAATTCTCCTGCCTCTACCTCCCAAGTTCTGGGATTATAAGTATGTACCACCATGCCTGGTTTAAGCAGCACTGGAGATCAAACCTAGTGTTTCCTGTATGCCAACCAAGTTTCCAGCCTACATTCTCAGCCCCAAAGATGCTTTTAGCTTCTAGCTTGCAGTGTTGAGCAGACCCATAATCCAAAACTGGATCCTGGTCTTCAAGTATGGTGACGGAATTGGATGAATGCTTGGGAATCCTGGGTTGGAGATTAACATGGTTTGATTCTTTTGGAAGTGTTAGTAACTCAATTGGAAATCCTCCTATTCATTCCTCTTAGGTAACGTTGTAGCTTTTCTCCTCATAACTGGAACTAGTCCTCTGCTCACAGGTACTAAGTTTAGCCATGTGAATGACTTTGGCTAAAGGACATCAGCAAATAGGGCACAAGCAAGGGCTAGAGTGCTTGCCTGTGAGAGATTACATGTTTTTCTGGGTACTCAGATGCCTTGTGAGGAAACTCAAGCTGGCATACTGGAGGATGATATCTCACAGGAGCAAAAATGAACCATCCTACTAAGAGACCTGAGTACCAGCTTTTCTTCAAGCCCATCTGGCAGCTGGCTGCACAGAGAGTGATTCCATCAAAGAATGATGACATCAGTTGAAGAGGAAGTCATGTATCACAGTCCGAATGGATGATATTCAGAACCAAGAACCATGTAAATCAGTGATTCTCAATCTTTCCATTGCTATGGCCCTTTTAATATAGTTCCTCATGTTGTAGTGATCCCAAGCATAAAATTATTTTTGTTGCTACTTTATAACTGTAATTTTGCTACTGTTATGAATGCATATCATAATGTAAATATCTCATGTGTGGGATATCTAAACTGTTGAAGCAAATGCTTGCTGTTTTAAGGTACTTGGCTTGGAGGTAGTTTGTTATTCAGCAAAACTTATCTGATACACTCTCTCAGTCCTCACTTCTCTCAAGATCTAGCCACTCCTTGTTAAACCTTCCCAGAGCAGGCTCTCATTCCTGGAATAAAGCCCAATACTCACCTCAAAATGGGGCCAGCAAACAGCCTGGCATCCAAAATGTGAGACCACACAGGTGAGGATGAATTCCAGGAGGGCGAAGGGAAGGAGAACAGCAGAGGTTGCCTTCATAGAACAGAGAGGAAATGGAGGCATTTCAGTCTTCAGGGTTGACTGAATGACAGTTCACCCCTGTAGCTGTTCTAAAGCGACTGCCATATACCTCATCTGGAAGACTAGAGACAGCCTCTGTGTGTGGTGTATTGGTGCTGATGTTGTTGGTACCTTTACATACCTTGGCCATATACATTCAGTATACCCCAACTTCTACCTATCAGCCTCCGATTTCTTTATTGTGGACTTTTATGGCTTCCAGAGCCCACTTTGCTGTTTGTGCCACAAAGCCCAAAGCTCAAACGATCCTCTGGAGATCAGTCTTCCATTGATGACTGGCAGGGTTGGTGTGTAAGTACTCCAGATTCCTTGCCCTGAGATCTTATTTACTTCCTCTCTCTTCAAGAGCTACTTGTTTTAATGCTTGCTGCTGAGATAATCCCTAACTGTGATGGACCCCAACAAGTGCTCTGACTGAGAACCTACTTGAGGGGCCAGGGGTCCTTACTGTGAGTTGAGGGATGTAACGGGGAGGTCAGGACCATCAACTCTGCCTGGCTCCGGGCTGTCTTAGGTTGCATGATCCCTGTGGTCTTGTCTGAATCAGAGCTTTGAGGGCAGGACTGAGTTCAGTGTGCATTGAGCTGTGACCCTGTCCACAGTGCATTGTGGAGGCAGGGTCTACAAGTACTTCCTCTCCAATTTTCCTCTTCAGCAGAGGATGGAACCCCAGGGTTTAGCATCAGGGCTACTGGAACCATAAGTGTTTGTTCTACGTCACACTAGTATACTCTTTGATGACAGAGGTGCCTATTGTCAAACAGCCCCTTTTCAGACTAACAGACAAGGTCAATCTTAATTCCTCATAACCACAGTCTGCCTCTTCATCAGTTCATTCTGTTTGCCTAGGGCTGGACTCCAGAGGTCAAAAACCTTGTCTGGTTTTCTGCCATGTCTTATCAAGGTCAAGTTCTGTTAGCTGGATTAGGCTTCTGGGGCCTACAGGGATGCTGTCCCTTTGAAGACTTTCCTCACCTCTGTAGATGGACCCCTGCTCTGCCAGGTTTCCTTGGTCTACTTGATTAGTCGTGAAGGAGGACCAGGTTGCCGTTCAAGACAACTAGCCGTATCTCTATCCTCAGACCATTTCCCTCTTAGTTTCAGAGTCCTCACTGTGGTATAGTGGTTGTTTTTAGCAGTTGCAGGGATTTGGTGGAAGTTATGTAATGTATGGATCATATGAGGATGGAATTCTGTTGCAATTCCTTTTTGCTCAAGAAGCCACCATGTCAGCTCTCCTGGTCCTGAAGAAGCATTGGGACCAGTCCGTTGTAATGCTTACCATCAGAAAACTAATACCGGGGGTGGGAAAACACAAATCTATGATGATAACGAGGATTCCCGTCAAGGAGAAGATGGAACTGACGACATTCATGCCAATGCTGCTGTTCACCTGAAGGGACATACAGGGAGGGGAATGGTGAGCAAAGGTCAACGTCAGTTCAGCATTTGGGAAGACTCAGGAAGCAAAAGAGGAGCAGGGTGGAAGGGAGAGGGTCAGGCTGGTTGGAGAGAAGCCTGTTTATCCGAGAAGCAGTGAGATGATTGTTGTGCCAACTCCCTTAGGGTAGGAGCCACACATTGGGAGAATATTGACGTCTGGCTAAGCAGCCAAGGGAGGCTGATGTGGAGGGAGGCCTGGTACGGTGGCTGGACTGCTCTGCAGAAGAAAGAAGCAAGGATGCCAAGCTCATTCTGAGAAGAGACAGTAAGAGAGACAGGGACTCAGCGTGAGGGCGTCTGGAGCTTGGGTGGACAAGTTTGGCTGGGGAAGAGTCTCAAATGTGAAAGCTTCCCTTTTGCTACCAGGAGGTGTAATGAACTATGGCCTGGTGTAGGAATTATGGCCTGCCTCCACTCATGCTGCCTCCTTAGTGGGGTTTCAGGGAAGAAAATAAAGGAATGTCTCATTTGGGCCGAGTCTGGGACAGCTGCCAGACACAGAAATTGAAGGAGAGATTTCCATTAGAAGTCAGACACCCAAGCTGGGCAGGTCATGCATTTAATCTGAGCACTGGGAAGGCAGAGGGAGGCAGATCTCTGAGCCAGCCTGGTCTACAGAGTGAGTTCCAGGGCAACCAGGACTGCGTAGAAAAACCTTGTCTCAAAAAAAAAAAAAAAAAAAAAAAGTCAGACATCTGAGGAAGATGGAGTCAGGAGAGAGCTCCCTCAGGGCACTGGGTTTTCTGAGGTGTGGGCAGTGTTTGGTGAGTCTTGTTGGGACATATGAGCTTAGTTGGGGAGTTGAGGGGGTGCTCCTTTTGTAAGGCAGACCTGGGTAGCAGAAATTTGCCTTGCAGACCAGGGATTAGGAATTGGGAAATGCTTTAGTGAATAGCTTGTCCTTAATTTACCACTTTCCTTAAGAGACAGAAGCCATGTAGAAGTAGGGGAAGGAGGACCTGGGACCTGCTCTGTGTTTATACTGAGACTTCTTAGGTTTCAGCACAAACCTTACTGTTTGAAATACACTCTCATCTCCATCTAGCCTAGACTTGGCTTCAATGCAGAACATCCCCAGGTTATTGCACAATACATTTTCATGACTTTTCCAAATTGCTAAGAGCTTCTTGCTCATTTGTTTTGTTTCGAGACATTCATTATGTAGCAATAGCAAATGCAATAGGTCACACTGTAGCTTTGGAACTAGAGAATTCTGGGCTCAAATCCCAGCTCTATCACATACTCACTGTGTGATTTGAAGCAAGGCCTGACCTTTCTCTTGTTACCTGGCAAAGTTTCCTCCATCTCATGTCTCAGTTGGAGTCAACTTTAACCTGAAACTGATTCCCACCACCAAGAGTCCTCTGGGAAGGGCACACTCAATGGGTAAAAATGCCCAGCAAACTTAATGTTTCGGTTTCTGTTAAACTGCTTGCTTGTTCTACTTCCCCTGCAATTGCCAACCAGGATGTAGTTTTCTGTGTCCTTTGTCTTTAAAAGCTCCCTGTAAAATGCACTGGAGGCTGCTCTGTGAGAAGTGTTTTTCTTTCCAGGCAGTTGCCTGATGACTGAATGCAGACTCTCAACTTGTACTTTGGCTGTGCTGAGTGGTTTTTGGGTCTCTACCTGGCAACATATGAAGGCCCCAGTGAGATCCTTATAAGACCCTCCTCACCAGTCTGACCAACCCCAGGTCTTAACACAGATTGTGGACCACAGCAGCCAATGAATGAGCAGTCTGAGATATTCTAGGGCTTCAGGAGAGATCTGCAGTGGTCTAGACCCCTCTGATACCCCTAAATTTCCTTCAATAAGAGTCATCTAGCCTGCCATTTCAGGAGGTAACTCTTGTTAAGGGGCCTTCTGGTTAGGACAGAAAGAAAGGCTGAATCTGACTGCTGATCCAATTATCTAGAGTCTGTGTGAGATGTCACT
Organism: Rattus rattus; assembly: GCF_011064425.1. Lineage (NCBI taxonomy): Eukaryota > Metazoa > Chordata > Mammalia > Rodentia > Muridae > Rattus > Rattus rattus. The sequence continues at coordinate 10,484,566 of NC_046155.1, forward strand.
GGATTCCTCCGGTCTGTTCAGCTACATGAATGTGTGGTGGACATCCCTGGTTGTCTTTACTATGTGTTTCTCTGCATGTCTATGTGTTTCTGTCACTTCTGTTTTCCTGTGTGAGTGGCTTTATCTAGTGTGAGATGCTCCCTGCTTTAAGACTTCAACCCTTTTTGTTAGGGACCCAAATCTTTTTGACTTTGCCAGGTTGCTCAGTAAAACCCCCAAACCTCTAAACCTCTAAACCTCCATGTCTGCCCCACATCTGGAGTTCTCTATTGTTTTGACTCTAGTCCATGTATGGAGGTGGGGAAGAAGGCCTCTCATCCAGAGGCCCCTGCCATCCAAGAGGTATGCACACAGGGAGGGAGAAATAGTTTCCCAAGCTGTCAACTCCTTCTGCTACCTCCCATACCTGCTCTAAGCAGCCTCACAGAAGGGAAAAATTTGCCCTGCCCTGAACCTTGGGGGAAAAGAGAAAGTGAAACTTTCTCCTCTTTCATGATTTATGTTTCCTTTCAATCAGTGAGCCACATAATTAGAAAACTTGAAACCCAGGATTCTCTGAAAAAGACAGAAAAACTGCCTCTGGGATAGATGGGAGGATTGCTGCCAGACAATGCAACCCAGACAGAACAGATTCTCCCTGCTGTCCAACACTGACCAAAGAGACTTTAATTAAATTTCACTAGACCCTTTAAAGAAAGTTTAAAGGCGGCTGCTAAAAAGGATTGTCTTTATCATCTAGTTGTTCTCAGCTAGTATAAAAAATTTTATAAAAGTCAGAAAAATGTAAAGGTATAAGTAGGTCTCAGTTGCTAGAGGTAGATCAAGTAATGGTTAACAACAGAGAGCCAAATGAGAGATAGGACCTTTTGTATAAACTGAAACCCACTGTTCTCTTCTCTGATGGAGAGACAGACTTGCAGATACCCAGCAAAATTTTGGTGTCTTGCCCTTTGTCAGAAGAATATCTTCTAGCTAAAAGTCCTCTCCTCAATCAGAAGATAGAATTAGGCTTTCTCTCCGATTTACAACAAAAATTCCCAGGGATATGGGCAGAAACCAACCTCCCAGGACTGGCCCAACACCAAGTTTCTATAATTCTTTCATCAACCAGTTCAACTTCCTGTCAAGATTAAACAATGACCCTTAAACAAAAGGGACATTCCAGTCCATATCACCTGACTTAGAGAGACAGGCATCCTGGTACCCTGCCAATCACCCTGGCAGATAACTCTCCTGCCTGTGAAGAAACTTGGGGCCTCTGATTATAGATTTGTTCAAAATCTAAGGAGAGTCAGTCACAGGCAGGTCAAGACCATACACAGTCATGAGACTGATTTTTCTAGGGAAACAGATGTTCACTGTCTTGGACCTCAGTGATGCATTCTTTAGCCTCCCATGGGTAGAGGTGAGTCAATCATCTTTGCTTTTCAACTGAAAGACCCAGGTGGAAGTTACAGTGGGTATCTTACTTAGATCAGGTTGTTTTAGGTTTTAAAAATTCTTCAACCTTGTTTGATGAAATCATCTCATCTGATCTCCTGTCTTTCTGACAGAAGCTTCCTGGGACCATATTTTTACAATATGTAGATGACCTCCTCCTAAAGTATATTGTAAAAAGGCCACTGAGGGACTGCTGCAAGAGTAGCAGACATTAGGCTATGAAGTGTTGTCTAAGAAAGCTTAAATTTTGTACATTAGAGGCTACTTATCTTGGCTATTATCCAAGGAGAGGCAAAGGAACCTGTCTCAGAGTAGAACTGCTGTCATACCTCATATTCCAGCTCCAAAGACTAAGGGACAGGTTTGAGTGTTCCTAGGTATGCCTACAAATTTCTGCCTTTGCATACCAGGGTTTTCAGAAATTGCAAGGTCTCTAAACACTAGCACCAAGTGGGGTACTGAGCCCCTAATCTGGGCTAAGTCTGAATAACAGGCATTTGAAGTTTTAAATACAGCCCAGACTTTGGCTCTAGCCCTAGCACTTTCAAATGTCTCTAAACCTTTTCATCTGTTGGTCCGTGAAACAAAAAGCATTTCAAAAGGGGTTTTAACCCAAACTTAGTGGCCATGAAAATCCCTTGTGACATACCTGTTCAAATGATTGAACTCTGCAGCCTTAGGATGAATCATCTGCCTAAGAGCTATGGCGGTGACTGCTAATCTAAATAAAAAAATGCTAACTCTGTTCAGGTACCTCACAGCACTCCACATAGTTGAGGCTCTTTTCCAAGGAACACCAGAAATCTGGCTGTCTGATGCTTATGTGAAACCAGTACCAGGTTCTACTACTGGATCACCCTTGAGTCTGGTTTGGGAAACCCATTGCCACCAATCCTGCTACTTTCTTTCCTGCTGATGACCCATAGGCATTCATCCATGACTATCTTGAGGTGACGTCCTCCTGAAAGATCCTAATGCAGTACTCTACAAGGATAGGGGAAGCTTAATTATAGATGAAACCAGGTGCATGGGGGTTTCAGTAGTTACTTTTACTAGAACTATTTTGGCCCAAGCTAGATAACTCAGCCAAGATACTAGAACTGACTGATATGATCTAGGTTCTCAGATGGGGAAAAGGAAAGTCCATCACTATATACAGAGGTAGTCACTATGCTTTCACTACCACACATGTCCACATAAGATCTATAGAGAAAGAGAACTTTTTGCCACCAAGAAAAGGACATTAAAAACAAAGAAAACAGATATAGGCCCTCCTAGAGGCTATGTGGCTTAGTTGCTATCCTTCACTCCCAAGGACATTAATAAAATGGCTCCACTGAGGCAAGAGGCAATGGGGCCACTGACCTGGCTTCTAGACAAATGGCCCTAAGACTAGTGGATTCTATTAATATTCTGGTGATTTTGGATGATATACCTTGACTCAGTTTTGTCTGAGACTCCATGGTACAAACAAGAGGAAATAGAGGATGAAAATAATAAAAAAAGAACATTTTAAACATATAAATTAGTGGAGGACACAGAGAAAAGATTACTCTACCTAAAACAACTGTCAGGATTCTGGTAACTGATCTTCACCTTCATCTGAGGTCCAAAAACTTTCTGAGTTGCTCAGACCAAGTTACCTCCTTCGTTTGCTTTGCTTTGGACTAACTGTGCTGAATATAGAAAGGGATTTACTTTCTGTGAGTTTATGTTTAGAAGAACTCCCCCACTCCTTCCTTAGTTTAGAGACCAACAGTTGCCAGAACTCTTTTAACTATTCCTTTCTCAAGTCACTACAAGACCTCTAGGCTTCCATAAAGGTCCTTAATTGGACTATCAAAGAGACCCAGCTAACTAGGGTTGAAACCCAACCCTAGTTTCCCCCAGTTTAAGCCAAGTGATACTATCTGGCCAAGCAGATAGCCAGAGGGTCTGAAAACAACTTGGAAAAGACCCTATATAGTGATTCTCTCCATTTTTATGGCTGATGAAGGTAGCTGGCATTCTGCCATAGATCCACCACATCCAGATCAAGAAAGCAATAGTCACTGATGATGATGCCAAATGGACTATCTTCAGACTGTGGGCAGAATTAAAATAAGGTTTCATTGGTGTTGGTATTCTGTCTAGGCTCCACCCCCACAGCTACCTGGAAACAGTCAGGTATGTTCTGCCCCACAGTTGCCTGACAACAGCCAGCTGTGCCTGACACTATACAAGGGGCTGCTTGCCCTCTCCTCATTTTCTTTGTCTTTTGCTTCTTTGCTCTCTTCCTCTCTGTCCCTGTCCCTTCTCTCCCTATCCTCCTTTCCCTCCACATGCTCATGACCGTCCTCTCCTCTCCTCTCCTCTTCTTCTCTCATTAAACCTCTCCACATGGAACCATGTTGACTTGGTGTGCTTTGTCTGGATGTGAACTGAGATTTAAGCCCCAACATTGGTCCTAACATTTAAACAACAATTGGCCCTGGCCCCTTGCTTTATGTTCTTTTGAGTCTTGTGCTGGGTATAAGCAGAAGGCTATGGTTCAACTCCCACTGCTTTTAGACCAGGACCTGGGAACTAAGGAGGAAGATAGATACAGGGGAGGTAATAGAGTGACTACAGATTAGAAACCTATATTCCTTCTTGACCATTGCTCACTGATACCCACTTTAAGTGCCTGATTGTATTGGAAAAAGAAAAGATGTGGAGGTTTATCTTTTGAGAGGAATACAATATTTACAATTCTATGTAAACCCTGTGGCTGGGCTCCCTAGTTGCCAAGAACAAAGAAGTTTCCATTGAAAAAGTTGTAAAACAGATTGGGTTAACAGTGGGGCCCTGCACTTTAAATTGCATGGCCAATTGTGTAAAACAAAGGATTAATTTAGTCAAATTAATGGTCTGTAGAGGCAAGTACACCTCTTTAGAGTAGGATGAGTCTACAGTTTAACTCATTCACTAAGATGAATGAGGAACATGACAGGACGAACCATCTTGTCTCAGCTGGAGGCATCTGTGGTTTAGCTTGAAACTGGCTCCCCACTCACGCTCTGTTTTCTACCCCTGCGGGAAAAATTCTATGGGAAAACACGCAATCCTGTTCTAGACACTCAGGGTCAAATGCCCAACTAACTGCATGTTTTGGCTTCTGTTAAACTGCTTGCTTGCTCTGCTTCCCCTTGCAACTGCCAACAAGGATGTAGTTTTTGGTGCTCTTTGTCTTTAAAAGCTCCTTGTAAAATGTACTGGAGGCTGCTCTGTGAGAAGTATTTTTTTTTCTTCTTCCAGGCAGTCACCTTCTAGCTTAAAGCAGACTCTCAACTTGGACTTTAGTTGTGCTGATGGTCTTTAGATCTCTACCTTAAAATACTCTGCCTCAGTTTCTCCTCTACAACATGAGAGAATAAAACATCATAGAGTTGTGAGGATCAGGTGAAATACAGTGTGTAAATGCTCTGAACCTAGTGTCAGACCACAGGGTTACTGTGACATTCTTGTCCAAGTGTGGGAAGGAGCACAATCTTAAGACTCAAAGGTTATCAAAGGAATGGCATGATGACTTACCACGCAACTGTTGGTATCCTTTTCAGCCAAGACTGACAAAGATCCAGAGATGATAAACTACACAGACATAGGGAACAATTGAATTAAATTTCAAACATCTTGTTTCTCAGACATATAAATCTGTGTGCTTCCTCTTAACATTATCACTATCCCATGCCATGTAGGATGCCCTAAGCCAGTGGCTTTCAACTTTCATAATGCTGTGACCCTTTAATACACTTCCTCATTTTGTGGTGACCATCCCCCAATCATAAATTATTTCATTGGTATTTCATAACTGTAACTTTGCTACTGTTATGAACCATGATGTAAATATCTATAAAGTTCAAGGTGTATTATATGTAGACTGTGTGACCTGGTGCATTTTTTGATGATCTTAGGTGACCTCCCATGAACAGGCCATTCACCTTTAAAGGGGTCATGACCCACAGGTTGAGAACCACTGCGATAAGTCATTTATTATCACCACTATCTGACTAGGTCTCTGCAAATGCATGGTGGACCATACCATTGTCCAAACTAACTGCTGACACTGTACTGTTTATGACTATGATGTTTTCCTGGTAAGTTAGGGGGAGGGTAGTATGGTGGTCATAGTACTGAGGTTAGGAGAGAGAGCATCAGGGCTCCTGTTTCATATATGCTACTAATTCATCTTGCTGTGTTACTAGACCAGCCAGAGAGTCCTATCAAGGTCCCTGTTTTCACACAGTTGATCTCTCTGAGTTACTGTTGAATCTGTTTTATCTCATCTCATTGTAGTAATAATAGTTGCTGTATACTTTATTTTATACTACTGAGGATCAAACTCAGATCCTTGTACATGCTGGGTGAATGCCTGACCACTGAGTCATACCCTTAGTCCTGTATTTCTTTCTTGTAAGGATCACCGAGATAAAACACTTCTAAATGGCTAAGTGTAATGCCTTTGTACAGTCAAAAGGGAGCTTTGAACTGGATGATCTGAAACCTTAAAATAGTAAGTTCCCCTAGATCATTGAGTTTGAAGAACTGAAACCTAAAACTTAGCTGAAACCCAAGAAATTAGGACAAGAGAATGAAATAAAGACGTATATAGTATAACAGTGTCTTTTTAGTAGATGATATAAGAGCCGATGCAGAAATTCTAACAGATCTGAAAGTCACTAGAGTTAATAAGAAAGCACTGTTCTTTCCCCAGATAGAAGACCAATGTACAGATGCCAATTGCTTAGCTGCAGTTGGTATGGTAGAGGGAGAAGAAACTCATTAGTGAAGTAGTGTGCACGTTTTGTAAGTAGCTCAGGAGATTCCCAAAAATGGGAATCCTCACTCATGTGGGCTTTCAAGTCACAGCTGCCTGGCTGTGTCAGGAAAATATCCCAAGATCCCAATTAGCCTGCCCCTCAGTAAGCCTGGAAGATTAGCCAACCTTGGTAGGAGGAGCTCCACCTTCACCCAGTTTCTGCCCCTAGACGAGCAGCTTCCCTGGCTTTTCCTGTTGTGAGAAGTACCCCTCACTTTTTCTGGTTACCCAGGCTTGAAGGTTCTGCTTTCTTTCTGCTTTTAATTTTTTCTATAATAATACTTCTCTTAAACTCCTCCTTTATTACCTGTGAATGTCATTCAAGTTTTCAGGTACAGAGTCACTGACCCCGTGGAAGTTTCCCATGAGCCTGAGTGACCTGAACTCTCCCAAGTTAAGCCCCTTAAGAAATAGTTTCTGTCCTTCTGAAAGAACCTTGTTTCTCCTATTCCCCTAACTTTCATATATACATTGCTGTGCTGTTTGCCACCTGCTGGTGAGGTGTCATGATAGGGGAAGGCCTTGATCAAGGCTGTTTACCTGTAAAAGCTAATTTCTTATCACCAAATGGTTGGGCAACTTGCTTAATTAATTAATTCCTGAAAATTTTGCAGTTCTTCATGAATGGGAGGTAGACATTGTATGTAACATGAAACTCTGTGGACTTCAGCTTACATATATTAGGATATTACAATAATGCACATCAAGGGATTACAATTACTCTAGGAGTCCTGTGCTGGAAGAAGAGAAAGGTTGAAGCTTGGTGCTGGTCAAGAAGAACTTACTTCCTAGGAGATTTCACACAGCTTGGGCAGCTTGTCAGCTTACTTTGCAGGACAGACTAGAGCTGAGGCAATGATGGGCCAGCTATGGATAGGACCACACCATGACCATGATTGGGTAGTTATGTGAACGCCTTACCCTCTGCTTAAATCTAACCCCCAAGGAGGATTTGGGGGAGGTGTCTCTGGGCCGCTTTATTTGTTCCTTTTCTCACTCTAGTCACAGTGCTTAAATGATCTTTCTTCTCTTTTTTTCCCTATGACCCATCTCTACAGTAGGCCTATTATGTGTGATTGGTGGAGCCTGGCTTGTGATTGTTGCATAGCCCAGGCTCTGACCCTAAAAGTTCTGGTAAAAATATGGTAATGAATATTTACAGCCAAAAGCTCCTTATAGACACGAGGTGGAGTTGTCAGGGCAGGGGTGTAGTTGAGTTCCTCAGCCCTCAGCAGCACCTGCAGACTTCTGAGCTGGAAGGGTTCTATGTCTGGGACTGGGGTCCAAGGCTCTTCTCATTCTTTCTCCTCCCCAGTTCCCCTTTAATGACTTAGAAAGGAGGCCACACAAGCCTTGTACTCACAGACAGGCCTCCCCAGATCAGGTATCCTGATTTCCCCAGCACAGAAAAACTCCAGTATATGTGAGGGTTGAATGCAGAGAATACATGAAATAGACCAATGAGGATCTGGATGGCCTGTGGGGAAAGCAGAGAGAAATCTTGTGAGAGAGCAAGTGGGGCTATGGGCTGCTGCTGTGTTGCTCTTTGCCACTTGAGGTGGCACTCCAGAGCCATGTGAGGCATGAGTGGGATTGGGATTCACCTAGATCAACATCTGGACTAGACCAGCATCTCTGAGTGGGGTCTGTTCCAGGTGTGTTTTAAAGTCCCACAGCTGACACCAATGGGTGGCCTGAGAAACGAAAAGGGTAAGATTATTCAGAGCGGTTTTCTTTTTGAACTTGGGTCCCCAGATATTTTGAATACTCAGCCACCAGAATTCACATCGCCAGTATTAATTAACAGGGTAAAAGGCATAATAGAGAATTACAAAGCCTGTGCAACATCACCATTGTTTACCTCCCCACAATACAGTGACAGTCTTTCTTGGTGGTTGGGCCCAGCATTTGGATTCCTGATACAGTTTTACAGACTTGTCTAAGAGGTGGCTTTGATAAATTGGGATACAAACATAGAAGTGAGGAGTTGGGGGCATGTGTTAGCCCATCTATAGTTACTATGATGAAATACCAAATGCTGAGTAATTTGGATAAGAAAAAGAGAGTCGATTTAGCTCATAGTTTTGGGACTGTCAGTTCAGGCTAGCTCTGATGAGCGCTCCCCTGGCTTTGTCATTGTGTGGTAAATTGTATCATTGTGGGAGTACCTGCAAGAGGGAGAGATTATATAGTGAGACTGAAAGCTGGAGAGGTTGAGGGAGGTCAGTCTTGCTCCTGTGAGAACTATTAAGAGGTTCCACCAGGACTATACAAGTCTCTTCTGAGTCCAATGATCTAAATATCTCAAGTTAAGCCCTGCCTCTTAAAGGCTTTCTGGCACCTCCCAACATTATCTCCTGGAGACAAAGCTTCTGACATATGAAGCCTTGTAGGGCATAAGCTAGCCATATCCCAACTATAGTGGGGGTTTTGATGAGTCTGTTTCCTTTAACCTTCCCTTGTCCTCTAGAAGGGTTGCAACCTCTCAAAGGAAGCAGGGCCTTTTGCACACTTTCAGCACCAAAGCTGTGTATGTGTCTCATGGTAATTGCCAGAAGGTACAGTTATAATAGCTGCTAGGAAGTAAATATTCAGTCCCACCAGGTCTTTGAGAACTATGTCTTGGTCATCTCTGGTTCACTCTTTCCTCATAGGGTGTGTTCCATGCTGAGCAATGGGGTGCACTGGGAGGAATTTGCTATGATCCAATCATCCTTCTAGCCAGTCATTTTATGAGGAGTTGGCTGGCGTCTAGCAGAGCATAGGACCGATCTTGTTTCTGCCTCAGAAAATAGAAAGGAGTTGAACTTTTCAAGGTTCCAAATGACATTAGAAGTTTCAGAAAAGAGGCAGGAATCTCCTTGGTGGAAGAGGAAACCAGCAACCTCAGAGGCATTAGGATATAGCGGAGCTTACTAGATCTTATGAGAGGCAGTGACTGAAGTTCTAGGAAGCCCAGGCCACTTACCCGGGTCAGTGGTTTTTCTAGTGAAACTGCCACTGATCCTTGTCCTAGATAGGTAGGAAATGGATGGCTGGTCAATTTTATAGCCCCCCAAAACATGTGGAGTGGAGAGCTGAGGAATTCAGGGTGGGATTGACATTTGTGGTGTTATCCTAGCCCTTGCTTTTAGAAGCTGTGACCTCCTTTGCCCTCTGTCACCATCAAACGCATGGACTTACAGAGTTGGAGAGACGACATCATACTTACCCCCAACGTTCTGACCTCTTCGTTTATGAATTTCTTGGGATTAAATTCAGGAAAGGTCATAAAGGACATGTTCCACTGGGGATGGCTTGAGGTCTGTGTTGGCCCAGGGACAGTGTTCAGGGGATTCTGAGGGTCTCCAGGTAGGATCTGGACACTTGTCATTTCTGGTGAGTATTGGATTACTCCTGGTGCAGTCTGCACACTAACCATTCCTGCTGGATACTGTAGTCCAGTGGGTCTAGCCTGCAGGCCTGTTATTCCGGCTGGATTCTGGATCACAACGTGTGGGTTCTGGAAGTTTGCACTCCCTGGGTTACACTGGAGCACTGTTGCTGAGGTTGGGTGCATGGTGGCCTTTTGCAAAGGCTGTTCCTGTCCTCCAGAGACCATAGCATATGTAGGCTGGATGGCACGGACATTACCCGGGACAGTGACAGTGACAGCAGACACATTCTCTTGGTTGCTCATGACGCACAGCTGCTACAAAACACACAAGATACAATTTCCGCTGAAAAACCAACAATCCTTCTTACTCCTTATGGCTGTCATCGTCTTGGCTAAAATGCAAACCTACTATGTAAGATAAGAGTCTTTGTTTCCTGTGGGGGGGGGCGTCCATGTTCTTTCTGAGGATACAATATTCAAATGAGGTGGGACTTCTTGAAAGATCGGGTACCTTAAAATTTATTTAATTTAATTTTTTTTGTGTGTATGGGTGTTTTGCCTTCATTTATGTCTGTGAACCATGTGTGTGTCTAGTGTTTGAGGAGGCTGGGGATCTGATCCCCTGGAACAGGAGTTACACTTGGTTGTGAGCTCCCGTGTGGGTACTGGGAATTGAACCATGTGAATGCTGTGTTGGCTTCTGTTTGTCTATATTTCAACTGCTATTTCTAGAGTCTGAGGATGGCCTGTGCTTCTGTCTTAGGTGTCTGAGTCTGCTGGTGGAGAATAATGTGACTGTGGTCCCGACTTACCTTCTGATAAGGTAGAACTGGAGGATGTCTTATTTTCCTACACTGATGAGGAAGGACGCCTGGGAGGAGGCAGCCAGCCTCGTCAGCACATTGAGGACAGATGCAGAAATATTTCCCATTCAGGTGAGGAAAAGAAACCTCACCCATTAATATTCACTTCTGTACAATGCTTTTGCACCTAAACTGTAGATCCTTGCTGGCAGGATGTCAAATGCTTTGACACAAAATAATGTAAAGTGGGTTCTAGCATGATGCCAGCAGGAAGCTTTCTGGCCTCTCTAGATGGCAAAGTAAACCCATGCCAGTGCTCTGTGGTGCCAGGAGGTGGCAGAGTGGGGGAAATGTCGGTGACTCAGTGCTACTGATCGCTGGATAAGGAAGCCACAGGCAAGGCAGCATCAGGGTCCAGAGGTCAGACAGCTGGTCTGCTTCACAGTTTCTGTTTTTAGGACCTGCAGGTGTAAGGGCACTAGCTCTGTTTCCTGCCTGTGAAATGTGGATATAGACGTGTCCTTCCAATAAACCACCGAGTCAGTCCTTCCTTGAGAGCCTCACTTCCAGCACAGGAAGACATTCTTAGCTCAGCCTTTGTTGAAAAGTAGCAGCCATCTGTCACAGACAGGCTATTCTCTGAATCCCACCCTCCCTCAGACTCTGAACTATTTTATTTCCAATATTAAGTCAACTGGATCTTAAAATGTGGTCTCTAGGTCAGCAATGCAGGTATCGCTTGGTAAAAGTCTCAGTTCACTCTCCAGACCCACTCTGTTTGTCTTCTAAAGTGCCTCCTAGATGACTTGGAAGTCAGCAGTGTCTGAGACCCCAGTAGCCCAGAAACACTCCCTTCCCTGCTTTTACGTGGTGGCTTCGCTTCATTCTCCCCAAGTCCAAACAGCTAAAAACCTAGAACTTCAGAACATACACAGATTTTCCTTCTTTTAAGATCAAGCTGGTTTCTGAGGGCTTTTGCAATTTTCCTTGTCTGTAAGACAAACACCTAGCAGGACTCTGAGTGTAGCTTGGTGGATAGAATGCCTGCCTCGTGTATGAAATCCTGGTTCTATCACCAGCACCAAATGAACTGGGTGTGGTCGCACGTGCTTAGGATCCCAGCACTAGGGAGGGGAAATCAGGAGATTCAGAAGTTCAAGCTCATCCTCTGCTACATAGTGATATTGAGGCCAACCTGGGATCCATGAGGCCCTGTTTTGAAGCTAAACCAAGGAAACAAAACACCTGTCAAGTAGGGGCTGCACAGGGTCATGATATTAGCTCCTCAGGGGACCAAGGTAGGAGGGTTACAAATTCAAGACTTACTTATATTACAGAACAATTTCAAGATGAATTGGGCCACTTTAAAAAATGTCTCAAAATTAAAATGACATAAAACTAAAGGGCCTTGGAAATGCAGTGTGGTGCCAGAGCTTGGTGCACAAGAGGGCCTGGATTCAGTCCTTAGCACCCAATTAAAAAATGAACAAGAGCTTCTTCCTGGTTGCAGCCACCGCGGAGAGCTCGTAGGCAGCACCCCACGAACAAACTTGAGCCTCGGGACCACAGGTAAGACCAACTTTTCTGCTGCAAGGACACCTGCCTGGTGAACTTAAGATCCCTGCCCACACAGGCCCAAAACCCACAGGAACAGCTGAAGACCTGAGATAGGAAAACTACAAAGTCCACCCCTGCCCAAAGCAGAACACTCTGTCCCCATAACAGGCTGAAAGAAAACAGGAAAACAGGTCTACAGCACTCCTGAAACACAGGCTTATGGAAAAACCAGAAGGACAGTCTAGCCACTGTCAGAGGAAATAGCAGAACAAAGTAACACTGGAAAGGGAGATAATCTGAGGACAAAAGCCAACAAGAGAGGAAATAAGCAACACCCCATGAGCAAAAGAGACCAACACAGGAACCCAAGACACAACAGAAACCAAGACTACATGGCATCATTGGAGCCCAATTCCTCCCACCAGGAAAAAGCAAACACGGAATATCCTGTCCAGAAAACACACAAGAAAAGCAAGATCTAGTTTCAAAATCATATTTGATCATGGTGCTGGGAGGACTTCCCAAAAAAGACGAATGAAGAACTCCCTTAGAGAACAAGTAGAAGCCTACAAGAGACGGAATCACAAAAATCCTAAAAGAATTCCAGGAAACATAAATAAACAAGTAGAAGCCCATAGAGAGAGTCACAAAATCCCTGAAAGAATTCCAGGAAAACACAATCAAACAGTTGAAGGAATTAAAATGGAAATAGAAGCAATCAAGAAAGAACACATGGAAACAACCTGAATATAGAAAACCAAAAGAAGAGACAAGGAGCTGTAGATACAAGCTTCACCAACAGAATACAAGAGATGGAAGAGAGAATCTCAGGAGCAGAAGATTCCATAGAAATCATTGACTCAACTGTCAAAGATAATGTAAAGCGGAAAAAGCTACTGGTCCAAAACATACAGGAAATCCAGGACTCAATGAGAAGATCAAACCTAAGGATAATAGGTATAGAAGAGAGTGAAGACTCCCAGCTCAAAGGACCAGTAAATATCTTCAACAAAATCATAGAAGAAAACTTTCCTAACCTAAAGAAAGAGATACCCATAAGCATACTAAGAACTCCAAATAGATTGGACCAGAAAAGAAACACCTCCCATCACATAATAGTCAAAACACCAAACACACAAAATAAAGAAAGAATATTAAAAGCAGTAAGGGAAAAAGGTCAAGTAACATATAAAGGCAGACCTATCAGAATCACACCAGACTTTTCGCCAGAAACTATGAAAGCCAGAAGATCCTGGACAGATGTCATACAGACCCTAAGAGAACACAAATGCCAGCCCAGGTTACTGTATCCTGCAAAACTCTCAATTAACATAGATGGAGAAACCAAGATATTCCATGACAAAACCAAATTTACACAATATCTTTCTACAAATCCAGCACTACAAAGGATAATAAATGGTAAAGCCCAACATAAGGAGGCAAACTATACCCTAGAAGAAGCAAGAAACTAATCATCTTGACAACAAAACAAAGAGAAGAAAAGCACAAAAACATAACCTCACATCCAAATATGAATATAACAGGAAGCAATAATCACTATTCTTTAATATCTCTCAAGATCAATGGTCTCAACTCCCCAATAAAAAGACATAGATTAACAAACTGGATATGCAACAAGGACCCTGCATTCTGCTGCCTACAGGAAACACACCTCAGAGACAAAGACAGACACTCCTCAGAGTGAAAGGCTGGAAAACAACTTTCCAAGCAAATGGTCGGAAGAAGCAAGCTGGAGTAGCCATTCTAATATCAAATAAAATCAATTTTCAACTAAAAGTCATCAAAAAAAGATAAGGAAGGACACTTCATATTCATCAAAGGAAAAATCCACCAAGATGAACTCTCAATCCTAAATATCTATGCCCCAAATACAAGGGCACCTACATAATGAAAAGAAACCTTACTAAAGCTCAAAACACACATTGCACCTCACACAATAATAGTAGGAGATTTCAACACCCTCTCTCATCAATGGACAGATCATGGAAACAGAAATTAAACAGAGACGTAGACAGACTAAGAGAAGTCATGAGCCAAATGGACTTAACAGATATTTATAGAACATTCTATCCTAAAAAGCAAAAGGATATACCTTCTTCTCAGCTCCTCATGGTACTTTCTCCAAAATTGACCATATAATTGGTCAAAAACGGGACCTCAACAGGTACAGAAAGATAGAAATAATCCCATGCGTGCTATCGGACCACCACGGCCTAAAGCTGGTCTTCAATAACAATAAGGGAAGAATGCCCACATATACATGGAAATTGAACAATGCTCTACTCAATGATAACCTGGTCAAGGAAGAAATAAAGAAAGAAATTAAAAACTTTTTAGAATTTAATGAAAATGAAGGTACAACATACCCAAACTTATGGGACACAATGAAAGCTGTGCTAAGAGGAAAACTCATAGTGCTGAGTGCCTGCAGAAAGAAACAGGAAAGAGCATATGTCACCAGCTTGACAGCACACCTAAAAGCTCTAGAAGAAAAAGAAGCAAATACACCCAGGGGGAGTAGAAGGCAGGAAATAATCAAACTCAGAGCTGAAAAAAACCAAGTAGAAACAAAAGGACCATAGAAAGAATCAACAGAACCAAAAGTTGGTTCTTTGAGAAAATCAACAAGATAGATAAACCCTTAGCCAGACTAACAAGAGGACACAGAGAGTGTGTCCAAATTAACAAAATCAGAAATGAAAAGGGAGACATAACTACAGATTCAGAGGAAATTCAAAAAATCATCAGATCTTACTATAAAAACCTATATTCAACAAAACTTGAAAATCTTCAGGAAATGGACAATTTCCTAGACAGATACCAGGTACCGAAGTTAAATCAGGAACAGATAAACCAGTTAAACAACCCCAGAACTCCTAAGGAAATAGAAGCAGTCATTAAAGGTCTCCCAACCAAAAAGAGCCCAGGTCCAGACGGGTTTAGTGCAGAATTCTATCAGACCTTCATAGAAGACCTCATACCAATATTATCCAAACTATTACACAAAATTGAAACAGATGGAGCACTACCGAATTCCTTCTATGAAACCACAATTACTCTTATACCTAAACCACACAAAGACCCAACAAAGAAAGAGAACTTCAGACCAATTTCCCTTATGAATATCAACGCAAAAATACTCAAAAAATTCTGGCAAACCGAATCCAAGAGCACATCAAAACAATCATCCACCATGATCAAGTAGGCTTCATCCCAGGCATGCAGGGATGGTTTAATATACGGAAAACCATCAACATGATCCATTATATAAACAAACTGAAAGAACAAAACCACATGATCATTTCATTAGATGCTGAGAAAGCATTTGACAAAATTCAACACCCCTTCATGATAAAAGTCCTGGAAAGAATAGGAATTCAAGGCCCATACCTAAACATAGTAAAAGCCATATACAGCAAACCAGTTGCTAACATTAAACTAAATGGAGAGAAACTTGAAGCAATCCCACTAAAATCAGGGACTAGACAAGGCTGCCCACTCTCTCCCTACTTATTCAATATAGTTCTTGAAGTTCTAGCCAGAGCAATCAGACAACAAAAGGAGGTCAAGGGGATACAGATCGGAAAAGAAGAAGTCAAAATATCACTATTTGCAGATGATATGATAGTATATTTAAGTGATCCCAAAAGTTCCACCAGAGAACTACTAAAGCTGATAAACAACTTCAGCAAAGTGGCTGGGTATAAAATTAACTCAAATAAATCAGTAGCCTTCCTCTACACAAAAGAGAAACAAGCCGAGAAAGAAATTAGGGAAACGACACCCTTCATAATAGACCCAAATAATATAAAGTACCTCTGTGTGACTTTAACCAAGCAAATAAAAGATCTGTACAATAAGAACTTCAAGACTCTGAAGAAAGAAATTGAAGAAGATCTCAGAAGATGGAAAGATCTCCCATGCTCATGGATTGGCAGGATTAATATAGTAAAAATGGCCATTCTACCAAAAGCGATCTACAGATTCAATGCAATCCCCATCAAAATACCAATCCAATTCTTCAAAGAGTTAGACAGAACAATTTGCAAATTCATCTGGAATAACAAAAAACCCAGGATAGCTAAAACTATCCTCAACAATAAAAGGACTTCAGGGGCAATCACTATCCCTGAACTCAAGCAGTATTACAGAGCAATAGTGATAAAAACTGCATGGTATTGGTATAGAGACAGACAGATAGACCAATGGAACAGAATTGAAGACCCAGAAATGAACCCACACACCTATGGTCACTTGATTTTTGACAAAGGAGCCAAAACCATCAAATGGAAAAAAGATAGCATTTTCAGCAAATGGTGCTGGTTCAACTGGAGGTCAACATGTAGAAGAATGCAGATTGATCCATGCTTATCACCCTGTACAAAGCTTAAGTCCAAGTGGATAAAGGACCTTCACATCAAACCAGATACACTCAAACTAATAGAAGAAAAACTAGGAAAGCATCTGGAACACATGGGCACTGGAAAATATTTCCTGAACAAAACACCAATGGCTTATGCTCTAAGATCAAGAATTGACAAATGGGATCTCATAAAACTGCAAAGCTTCTGTAAGGCAAAGGACACTGTGGTTAGGAGAAAATGGCAACCAACAAATTGGGAAAAGATCTTTACCAATCCTACAACAGATAGAGGCCTTATATCCAAAATATACAAAGAACTCAAGAAGTTAGACCAGGAGGGACAAATAACCCTATTAAAAAATGGGGTTCAGAGCTAAACAGAGAATTCACAGCTGAGGAATGTCGAATGGCTGAGAAACACCTAAAGAAATGTTCAACATCTTTAGTCATAAGGGAAATGCAAATCAAAACAACCCTGAGATTTCACCTCACACCAGTGAGAATGGCTAAGATCAAAAACTCAGGTGACAGCAAATGCTGGCGAGGATGTGGAGAAAGAGGAACACTCCTCCATTGTTGGTGGGATTGCAGACTGGTACAACCATTCTGGAAATCAGTCTGGAGGTTCCTCAGAAAATTGGACATTGAACTGCCTGAGGATCCAGCTATACCTCTCTTGGGCATATACCCAAAAAGATGCCCCAACATATAAAAAGACACTTGCTCCACTATGTTCATCGCAGCCTTATTTATAATAGCCAGAAGCTGGAAAGAACCCAGATGCCCTTCAACAGAGGAATGGATACAGAAAATGTGGTACATCTACACAATGGAATATTACTCAGTTATCAAAAACAATGACTTTATGAAATTTGTAGGCAAATGGTTGGAACTGGAAAATATCATCTTGAGTGAGGTAACCCAATCACAGAAAAACACACATGGTATGCACTCATTGATAAGTGGCTATTAGCTCAAATTACCCTATTAGCTTGAATTACCCTAGATGCCTAGAACAAATGAAACTCAAGATGGATGATCAAAATGTGAATGCTTCACTCCTTCTTTAAAATGGGAACAAGAATACCCTTGGCAGGGAATAGAGAGGCAAAGATTAAAACAGAGACAGAAGGAACACCCATTCAGAGCCTGCCCCACATGTGGCCCATACATATACAGCCATCCAATTAGACAAGATGGAGGAAGCAAAGAAGTGCAGGCCCACAGGAGCCGGATGTAGATCTCTCCTGAGAGACAGCCAGAATACAGCAAATACATAGGCGAATGCCAGCAGCAAACCACTGAACTGAGAACGGGACCCCCGTTGAAGGAATCAGAGAAAGAACTGGAAGAGCTTGCAGGAGCTCGAGACCCCTTATGAACAACAATGTCAAGCAACCAGAGCTTCCAGGGACTAAGCCACTACCTAAAGACTATACATGGACTGACCCTGGACTCTGACCTCATAGGTAGCAATGAATACTCTAGTAAGATCACCAGTGGAAGGGGAAGCCCTTAGTCCTACTAAGACTGAACCCCCAGTGAACGTGATTGTTGGGGGTAGGGCGGCAATGGGGGAGGATGGGGAGGGAACACCCATAAAGAAGGGAAGGGGAGGGATTAGGGGATGTTTGCCCGAAACCGGAAAGGGAATAACACTCAAATTCAAAATGTAAATAAAAAAAAAAAGAAATAAAAAAAAAAAGAACAAGAGAAACACCTGTTGTTGACACCTGACAGCCAAGGAATTCCCCATGATGTCCCCCTCACTGCCATATCCCCTATGTCTCCACTAAGCCTTACAGGGACCATTGCTCTGAGGGGGAATGACACACTGCACGGCTCACAGGAGTGGGCTTGGAACCCAGACTTATTTCCATGTCACCGTGTTTTAACTTCTGTAGAGGAAGTCTGTGCCTGTCAGGTGACAGAAACCATGACTGTTGAGCTGTCAGAACATCCTGTGTCAAGCAGGATGTGCCACTTCTCCTTACACTTTGAGTATTCTTGCCTTCTCCCAAGAACTCTGAGTTTTCCAGGGAGGTGGCTGATCGTGACAACTATGGCAACTGTAGTTTATGTCTCACAGCCCTGCTGATATGAAGCAACACTTCCAGCCATGTACTATCAAGGATCAAAGAGGTTAGCTAACCCGAGCGGTCACACAGGAAATGCTGAAGCTAAGGTTTGTTTCTGAGAGAGTCTCACACAGCCCAGGCTATCCTTGAACTTGTGTCATAGCTAAGGATTCTCCTGCCTCCACCTCTCAGGCGTTGGGTTTTTGATCATGCACCTACCGTGCCTAGTTTATGTGGAGTCGAGTGTGTGTGTGTCAAGCCTAGGGCTCTGTGCTTTCTAGGCAGACATGCTACTAACAGAACTATAGCATGGAACTGAGATCCTGATGGTTTAGATGGAAACTCTGCCTGCCTCTCACTTTCAGAATAAATACTACGCTGAATACTATTCTCTTTTCCATGCCATAGGAAAATGGGTTAGCTCTCTCTTTTCCTTGTTATTCAAGAGCAGTATTGTTACAGACATGGTGATTGACACAGGCAGGTGAGCCCTGGGTTGGGCTCCAGAGGACCTGATAGGAACAAAGGAGGTTGTCCTTCCCCACCAATTCTTGGCGGTGGTCCTAAACAAACCTGGCCACAGTGCATTTACCAGATGGATTTAGGGAGTGGTCATCCAGAAGGACATTCTTCTCCTTATCCCTTTGCCACTGCCATGGGTATTCAGCTTTCTGTCCTGGGTGTCTAACCTTCTGTCCTGGGACTACTCTGCTCAGGCAGATGGAAAAATAGCTCCCAGAACCTGCTCTGACTCTCAACAGACTGCCAGGGGGCTGAGCAGCATTCTCCAAGGTTGGGTTGTTGTGAGCTCCGACCGTGCTTCACTGTACTGTCTATAGGGGAGTCCTCATTCCTGCAGCTCCCAAAAGATCTTTCCAGAGCTTGTCCAGGTCTTGGAGCCCTCTTGATAGGGTCCGAGTTCTGTCAAAACTCTGTGAAGGAATTCCCAGAAATCTTACCTTGAACTGTGGCAAGCCGGTTTCCTTCTTCAGGCCCTGGTGGTTTCTGCAGCTGCTTTAGGAATTTCCCACAAGAGAACAAACATTAGGTTTCTCTTTAAAGTTCCAAAGTCCTCCTCGAAGTTTCACCGAGAGCCAATGAATGTAGTGGCAGGCTCCCACCTTGAATTTATCTACCCCTCAGAGTATTTATGGCCTTGTCTACAGTAGGATTATGTGGGAGCATTCCAAAGTCTGCCTCTGAGAGTGTCACATTCAGAAAGTTAGAGTGTGCTTGCACTTGGAGGTAGGGACCTTCTAAAAAGGAATTGAGTTAAAATGAAGTGATCAGGATTGGACCTAAGCCAGCATGAATGGTATCCTTATAAAAAATGGATCTATGTTGTGCCTGGAACCATGAGTTCAAGGCATGGTGTATGTGTATGTGTAGGAACATTCACCAGACCAAAACTGATCTAAATATTTTAATAAAGATTATACACTGTGGTCAGAACATGGAGGGAAAGGAAAGGAAGAAGGGGGAGAGGAGAGAGAGAGAGAGAGAGAGAGAGAGAGAGAGAGAGAGAGAGAGAGAGAGAAAGGAGAGAGAGAATAAATTGCACCCTAAATGGGGATGGCCTCTTTCTTTATTGCAGTTTAGAGAGGTTATCTCACCTTGCCTTGGGTTAGTGTGGCCTTACTTGGAAGAGACCATAGGTTGCATTGCATTAGATTGTGAGGTAGTAAATTTTATAACACCACCCATCTTTCCCAAGACCAGCCATTTGAATGGAGGCACCAGGGGTCTTTAGGAGTTAGGCTATAATTATTTATATAAAACATCCCAAGCCTGGACAGGCCCCAGGAAGCTAGGGTCTGATTGTTAAAGTAGAGATTTTGATTTTGATTTTTGACCTTTTAGGTTTTTCCTCCTTATTTTAGAGAACAATTCCCAATCCTCCCCAATATGTTTTGATCATATGTTTTTGTCCCACAATTGCTCCTAGATCCTCCCTGCCTCCCCACCGGTTCAACTTTATATTTTTTCTCAACTTTATATTCTTTTCCTCATTCTCTTAAAAAAAAAGCCAAACAAATGAAAACAAATAACCCCCCCAAAAAAAGGAGACAGAAATATACCAGCAAAAGACCAACAAAACAATCAATGCCCGAACAAAGCCAAATGAGACAAAAAGCTTACAGAAATGCAATGGAGGTCTTTGGTGTTGGTCAGCTACTCCCTGGCCTGGGACCTGCTCTGCAGTGTGGCTAATATACCCAGTGGAGAGCACTGATTTTTTCTATGCCAGTGGTTATTAATTGCAGGAAGATTTTCAGTTAAGGGTGGGAGCCTATATGGCCAGTGCTTGGCCCCCATCTGAGTTGAACCTATTGAAAGGTCTGAAGGGAACTGGGGACAAATGGCTAACTGTTGCACTGTTAGCATTTGAAAGCTCATGCTGGCTTCTAGATTCTCTCAGCAGTGCCTGCAAAGTCTCTGTTTCAGAATCTTGGCTCTGTGGCCCAACTCCTCACCCCAAACCTCTCCAGCCCAGGAGATTTGTACCCCCTACCCCATCATCTAGGTTCTGATTCCTAGAAAACCCTGCCATTTTACTCACGTGCTCTCGGTCGGTCCTCTCTCTTCTCTCCTGCTCTCTTTCCCCCATCTCCTCTCATGGCCTGGTTCAGTCTGCTGGCCATATTCAGTCTCCTACTCTCTCTCCCTGCTTTGGACTCTTCCAGGTACCTCTGGCTTTGCTTTCCCTCACATCTACAAGAAAACCTTCCCCTCAGCTTCGGAGCTGACATGTGCTCATTTCAACTGCCTGGAGACCTTGATGTTTTTTTTATTTTTGGCCTTTATTTCTCTATAGAGAGTGAAGAATTGAAATAGGGACATAGAGGCAGGGAGTGGATAAGGCTTCTATCAGCCACAAACCACCAGGTATTGCCACAAACAGGAGAAAGTAGGAGAGGCACACAGCAGGTCCTCTTTTCAGCTTTCAGAAAGCCCTAAGTATGCAAATACCTTGAGCTCAGACTTCGTGGGACAGCAAACCTGTATAAACTGAAGTTTAAAAAATATCCAATTGACTGATTGGAGCTTCCTTGATGACGGTGGAGAGCAGAGCTCTTGCATAGCTGGAGACAAATTCTTGTGGGCTATCTCTAGTCTCCTTAATAATGATTCCTTGTCCACTCCCTCATCCGACTTAATGTACTGTGACTGTAAGCAAGTTCTTTTGGACTGGATAGTAACTATAAATTAACAAACCATTAGCTTTCTTATCCAAAGCTAAGAATGTCACCAGAGAGCATTGCAGACTCAGGCAAAAGTTTCCTTACTTTGCCGTTACCAACACACCTGATGTTCCTACTGGCACGTCTTTAAAGTACCTTGATTTATGACTTTCTTTTGTTCTGTAATTCTAAAAACTTCATGAAACTGTTTGAACACACTAGTTAGAGTAACCTGAATCTATATTACTGGATCACAGTCATTTATATTTGACTCGAGAGTAAACTCTTATTTCCTTTGAGGTAAGAGCTGGGTTTTGCACCGGCATTTCATCCAAAAGTTGTTGTGTTTGGGATATTTTGTTGTATTAGCCCTAAGAAACTAGAACTCCCTTCTGGATTTCCTCAAAGCTTTGCTCAAAAAATTAGTCCATGTGGCTGTGTGTGGGGCCCAAGATATTGGCAGCAGCATGATTCACTCCACATTGAGAACTGATGCCTCCAATCTCAGGTTTTTTCCTATTCTTATCCTAGAACTGGAGCAAGTTCTTTCTTCTTAGGGTGCTGCTCTCCCCTTGTGCTTGGAAGCCTTTCTTTCCTCCTCCCATCTCTCTTTTCTTATGATCCTGGGGTCCCCTGGTGTGCTGGCGGAGCTGCCTGCAGAATCTCTCTGTTCTTCCCACATTATTGGGTAGAATGGTTAGCTCTCTCTTTAACCTGCCCCATCCTGGTCAACCACTGAGGAGGCGGGAGGATTCCTTTATCACATTTTAAAAATCCAAAGAAGTTGTCACCCATGGGATCTACTGCCTACTTAGAAACAAAACAAACTATGTTTTTATTCATGTTTAATGTAGAACCCACAATACCATATTCCAAGAGCAGCCTAGATTTTTGTTTCAGTTTCATTTCTTTTGCTGTGATAAAATACTCTGACAAAAGCAACTTAGAGAAGGGGAGTGTTAATTTGGCTGATACTTCTGGTCACAGTCCATCATCAGGAGAAGTCAGAGCAAGAACTCAGATCAAAACTTGAAGGTAGGTGTGCTTGCTATTCCTTGAAGCATTAGTTCTGGCCAAGGAACTGACTCTTAGCTAAGGGAGTACATCAGAAATCACAAAGGAATGCTGCTTGGTTGCTTATGTGTATCCTTAGACTCAGCTAGATTTCTTATAAATCCCAGGACCATCTGGGAACAAGATGACAAGGGAGTGGTACTACCCACAGTAGGCTGGGCACTCCTATCAATTAACAACAATCAAGACAATTTTCCCACAAATAATGTGATAGTTTGAATAGTGGTGACCACCATAGGCTCATATATTTGAATGCTTGGTCATTAGGGAGTGGTGCTATTTGACAGGAGCAGGAGGTGTGACCTTGTTGGAGTAGGTATGGCCTTTTTAGAGGAAGTGTGTCACTGGGGGTGGGCTTTGGGGTTTCAAATGCTCCACTTGTTCTCTAGCACCATGTCTATTTGTATGCTGCTATGTTTCCTGCCATGGTTCCTGCCATGCTAGTAATGGACAAACACTCTGAAACTATAAGCCAGCTCCAATGAAATGTTTTCCATTATAAGAGCTGTCATGGTCATAGTGTCTCTTCATAGCAATAGACCATTGACTAAGACAGATATATTCACAGGTCAGTATGATCTGGGCAATTTCTCAATTCAGTCTCTCCTCTCAGATGAGTCTAGGCTGTGTCAGGTTGACAATTTAAGCTACCTAGGATAGTTCTCGTCAACAGCTGAATGAAGAAAATGTGGTGTATACAGAATGGAATTTTATTCAGCCAATAAATAAGAAAGAAATTATGTCACTTACAGGAAAATGGATGAAACTGGAGATTGTTGTGCTAAGTGGAAAAGCCAAATATGGAAAAGTAAAGGTCATATTTATGTTATATTTGGAACTTATATTAAATATATAGTCTTTCATATTCAAACCTGTATTTATCTATATTCATATATATGACATTGAGGTAGAATGTGGCCTACTTTGGAAAAGAAGGTGATTAGAGGGAGGTAGGACAGGAAAGGGTAACGGGTAAGAAAATGGTCGGAGTACATGATATCCCTGAATAAAATGTTGTTATAAACCCATGTGGGCAAGTAGGGAGAAACATTCTTGGCAGAAGGGACTGGGAGTGAATAGGCTTCCCTGAGGTGACAGTAGCCAGCAAGATAGGAGTCAGGTTCAGCATAGGAAACTGTAGGACCCTACTGGAGAACCCCAGTCTGACCCTGCAGGGGCCTGGCCACCATTGGAAGGAATTTGCTTTTTATAGCTATGAATTAGGAAACGCTACAGAAGGCTGATGAACTAAGGAGTGACTTGATTCGATGTGCATCAATGGTCTTCACATGTTTAAAAGATTTATTTATTTATGCGTATGAGTGTTTTGCCTGCACATATGCATGTGCACCACATGTGTATCTGGTGCTCACAGTGGTAAGAAGAAGGCATCAGATCTGCTGGAACTGGAAATGCACACAGTTGTGAGCCATCACGTGGGCATTGGGAACCGAACTTGGGTCCTCTGCAAGAGCAAGTGCTCTTAACCATCGAATCACCTGTCTAGCTCTCTATATTGATGGCTTTATCGAAGATAGAATTTTAGATGAGGCAAAGAATAAATGTTGCTGGCTTCTGACTTTAGGAACAGAGGGCCAAAATGTCTGGCTAATTTGAGGCTATTAAAGTTGGGAAAGTAGATAGCCCAGTCCTGGGAGGGATATGTAGAGTGATTGTTCCAAAAATATATGAAGGTAGAGTTGGTGGGATATCTTAGCAGGCTAGTTGAGAGAGAGAGAGAGAGAGAGAGAGAGAGAGAGAGAGAGAGAGAGAGAGAGAGAGAGAGAGAGAGAAATTAAAAATGACAACTGTGATTTTAGTTTGATTATATAGGGTGAAGCTGGGACACAAGAACGACCTAATCATCCTCATTGTCACCGTCAGGTTTTGCCTTGTGATCAGCATAGTAGAAGTGACAGGGTACAGGAGCCATCCATTGTGGACTGTAGAGGAAGAAGCCACCATTGCTGGTTAGGTTTTGTCAACAGGACACAAAAACTAGAGTCATTTGGGAAAGGGGTCTGTTGAGGAACTGCGTCCATCAGACTAGTATTGGTTGTGTCTGGGGTGGGCATTCCTAATTGTTATTTGATGTAGGAGGGCCCAGCCCACTGTGGGGAGTGCTCTCCCTAGGTAGGTGGACCAGGGCTGAATAAGTAGCCCAGTAAACCAGAGGAAACAAGCTAATTAGCAGTGTTTCTTTGTGCTCTCTGTTTCAGTTCCCACACTCTGGTTCCTGTTCTAAGTTCCCATTGGCTTCCCTTAATGATGAACTATAACTGTAAGCTAAATAAACCATTTACTCTCCAAGCTGCTTTTGATCAAAATTTTATCTCAGTAACAAAATAAGCAAATTAGAGCACAGGACAAACTGGCAGGTGTACTATGGCAAATTACTAGTACCTTGATGAGCATTAATATTTTTTTATTTCCTGTGCTTAAAGAGTTGACAATTCTCCTCTGTTTCGTTTAATATGAAATGAGTTGGCTATCCACTCAAGGGTCAGGGAAGGAGGCTTCTTCTCAGAGCTGTGTGGTTTCCAGACTCTCATGTCTCAGGATGCCCTTTCTGTGGGCCACTGTCCCACCTCAGAGCTGTGTGGTGCCTGGGCTCCAGGACACCCTTCTACTGGGATACCCGCTCTCCTCAAAGCTATATGGTTCCTGAGCTTTCGAATCCCAGGACACCTTCCCATCTGAGCAGGAAGGCTAACAATAACATAGGCAAAAGTGAATTGAGCAGAAATAACATGGTAGATTCGGTAAATGTTATTTACTTGCTTTTCTAGAGCATTGAGTTCACTGATCAGGCACTTATTGGAGATTGGTATGGTTTAGATATGACTTTCCCCCAAAAGTTTGTGTGCTAGAAGCTTGTCATTCACTGTAATGGTATTGAGAGATGGTAAGACCTTTGAGAGGTATGGCCTGTCGGAAGTACCTGGGTCATGGCCCTCTTTGTGAAAAGATTAATGTTGGTCTTTTGGTGTTAGATATTTCAGGAATGGACAGGCTCCTGAGAAAGTGGTTTGATATAAAAGGGTGAGATTGGTATTTCTCTAGTGTCTTATGTTCTCTCTTAACTCATTATGTTATATTGTGATGAACACAGGGTATTCTCACAGATGTTCTTGTTTAAACCTTCCAACTATCAGAATCAGGAGCCAAATAAATCTTTTCTTTTTCTTTTCTTCCCCCTTTCTTAGTTTCCTTTCCCCTTCCTCCCTCTCTTCCTTCCTGTCTGTCTGTCTTTCCGATCTTGGTCAGAGAGTGATAGTTTATTGAACATTCGCCTCAGGATTGGTTGACCAGGGCCATGGTTCAGATTCTAGAACTGAACCATGACCCCGAGTTAAGATCCTATAAGGGTTTTAAGTGCAAAATGTATAAAATCTGTGCCAAGTTATTTCACCAATCGGGATTTAAGGATAGGGGATTGCCTTAAGAACATGTCTTTGTTGTACACATATTCTGCTCCCATTCTTTGGGGAAGGGGACTTGCCTTGTTTGATATTCATGTCTTAACTTATCTTCTAGGGTGGGACTTGTCTAACATTTATGTCTTAACTTGCTAATGTATGTGTACATTGCTTGTACATGGACCCATGTACATGTCTCTTTCTGCCAAGTAGGATATCAGTTCCCAGGGAGGTCTACTACTCAAAATGGAAGTCTTATTCCAAATAGTTTCTTTTTAAAAAAAGATTTTATTTATTTATTTTATGTATGTGAGTATACCCTAGCTGTCTTCAGATATGCCAGAAGAGGGCATCAGATCCCATTACAGATGGTTGCGAGCCACTGTGTGGTTGCTGGGAATTGAACTCAGGACCTCAGGAAGAGCAGTTAGTGCTCTTAACCTCTGAGCCATCCTTCCAGCTCCCCAAGTAGTTTCTCATATTGGAGCATGTGTCTCTCATGTTGGGGGTCCATCTCAGGGGCAGCTTATTCAATAAAAGCTTATAAACAGGTACAGAAAGTGCTGTTGGATGGTTGGTTTGGGTCCAAGCTTATTGTGGGTAACTATTCTACTGATTTCTACCATGATTGGTTTCCATGGGCACAAGACATAACAGAATATATAATCAAACTTAGCATTAGAAAGTTTCCTAGTAACTGTATAAACATTTGACAAAGTTTCCTTATAATGGCAGGCTAGCCAGGTAACAGTTTCCTAGGCTTTAATATTTTACCTAGGCCTTAATATTTCACCTGGGTGCCAACTCTTACTAGATCATGTGTGATACACCCAGCAGTCTGACAGACAGAGGGGTATTTTTTCTCTCTTATCCAAGTGAAGTTTAACCTTCCTTCTCCACATTTATTGCCATGTGCAATTGTGTAGCCTCTATTAACTCCTGATTATTGATTGAACTTTATGAGACATAAGAATGTACTTGACAACAGCATGTGAGAAAGGGAAAGTTGAGGGATTGAGTGTAATAGAGACTGTTAAGAAATGAATGGGCTGTGTCTGACTCTTATCCAACATTCCAATTCTTCAAGTCTAAAGGTGAAAGGTCATTTTCAAATCTACTAAGTTTGAATATGATTTGTGCTCCCAGTGTCTACAGAGTATAAAGGAGTATTAGGAAATGGTTGGATTGTTAGGTCATTAGGGTAGGGCTCTTATGATTGAATTCTTGTGGCTTTACGTGGAAAGCCAGAGAGAATGCACCCACCCTAAACATTTCTGCCATTGTTCAATACAGTAAGGTATATTTCTTTCTTTTTATTAACTATTTGGTGATAGTGACAAACAACTAGACTCCTATGTGACACCTTGAAAAATGTCTTATCTAGATGTTTTTTTTGATTTAGTCCACTCTTTTTTTTTTTATAAATTTTTATTAGATATAATTCTTTACTTACATTTCAAATGTTATTCCCCTTCCTGGTTTCCTGTCCATAAGTCCCCATCCTCTCCCTTCTCACTCCTCCATACGGGTATTCCCCCCATCCATCCCCCTTACTGCCCCCCCCCCATATTCCCCTGCACTGGGCAGGACCAAGGGCTTCCCCTTCCACTGGTGCCTCAACAAGGCTATTCTCTGTTACATATGCAGTTGGAGCCCTGGGTCAGTCCATGTATAGTCTTTTGGTAGTGGTTTAGTCCCTGGAAGCTCTGGTTGGTTGGCATTGTTGTTTTTATGGGGTTGCAAGCTCCTTCAACTCTTTCAATCCTTCCTCTAATTCAGTCTACTGTGCTCAGTAGAGTTGCTACAGGATGGTGTGGGCTGACATACATCATATCATACAACACTGTATTGGAAGATGTTTGTGTTAGTCAACCAAGTTCCCGAGGTAACTAATTATAGAATAACAAAGATTGTTCATTTACAGTTTTGGAGATGTTCATGTCTGAGTGGGAACATTCACTCGGGCATTTGATGGGCATGCTGCAAGGCAATGGTGAAGAACATGTGTTGATTCTATGAAACAGAAGAGAAATAAGTACTTAAGACACCCCCCCATCCTATTTGAGGTCATACCACCAATGAGATAAGAATCTTTTATAAGATTAATTAATTACTTAATTAATTAAATATATACGAGTACACTTGTAGCTGCCTTCACACCAGAAGGGCTCATTAGATCCCATTACAGATGGCTGTGAGCCACCATGTGGTTGCTGGGAATTGAACTCAGGACCTCTGGAAGACCAGTCATTGCTCCTAACCCCTGAGCCATCTCTAGCCCAAGGCCTAGATCTTAAAGGTTCCTAAATCTGCAGACAATATCAACCTGAGGACTAAGCCTTTGATGGTGTCCTTCTGAAGTATCTAAATGATAGATATGCTCAAAATGGGGTAAAATGATTTAGCAGTGCTTTCTTGAGTTTCAATTTGAGTTGCAGTAGAAAAGTCAGAAGGCTTAGTATGAGACAGATGCCTGAGCCCCATTTCTGGAATTTCATTTTTGAAAATAAAATATAATTACTGATGTGGTTTGAGGTAGAATGTCTCCCATAGGCTCATATGTTTGAGTGGAACTGTTTAGGAAGGATTAGGTGTGGCCTCTTAAGAAGAGGCATTTAACTGGGTAGGCCTTGAAGTTTTCAAAAGCCACATCAGGCCCATCCTCTCTGTCTCTGCCTGCAACTTGCAGATTAGTGTGAGAGCTCAGCTACTGCTCTAGTGTGCTATGCTGCCATGCTCTCTACCACCATGTCATGGTCTAACCTTCTGAAATCTCAAGCAAGCTTCCAATGAAAGGATTTCTTTTTTGTTCTTTTTCTCTTTTTTTGTATTTATTCTTTTCTTTTATTGGATATTTTCTTTATTTACATTTCAAATGTTATCCCTTTTCCTGGTTTCCACTCCAGAAACTCCCCATTCCACCCCCCTATCCCCTGCCTCCATGAAGATGCTCCTCCACCCACCTGTCCACTCCCTCCTGCCTCTCTGCCCTGGCATTCCTCTACACTGAGTCATCAAGCCTTCATAGAACCAAGGGCCTCTCCTCCCACTGATGCCCTACCAGGCCATCCTCTGCTAGATATGTGGCTGGAGCCATAGGTCCCTCCATGTGTACTCTTTGGTTTGTGGTTTAGTCCCTGGGAGCTCTGGGGTATCTGGTTGGTTGATATTGTTGTTCTTACTATGGCATTGCAAACCCTTTCAGCTACCTCAGTCCTTTCTCTAACCCCTCCATTGGGTGCCCATTCTCAGTCCAATGGTTGGCAAGATGGCCATTTTTACTATATTAATCCTGCCAATCCATGAGCATGGGACGTCTTTCCATCTTCTGAGATCTTCAATTTCTTCCTTCAGAGACTTGAAGTTCTTATTGTACAGATCTTTCACTTGCTTGGTTAGAGTCACACCAAGATATTTTACATTATCTGGGAATATTGTGAAGGGAGTCATTTCCCTAATTTCTTTCTTAGCCTGTTTATCCTTTGAGTAGAGGAAGACTATTGATTTGTTTGAGTTAATTTTATACCCATCCACTTTGCTGAAGTTGTTTATCATCTTAGTAGTTCTTTGGTGGAACTTTTGGGGTCCCTTAAGTATACTATCATATCATCTGCAAATAGTGATATTTTAATGTCTTTCTTTCCAATTTGTATCTTTTTGACCTCCTTTTGTTGTCTGATTGCTCTGGCTAGGACTTCAAGAACTATATTGAATAGGAGGGAGAGAGTGGGCAGCCTTGTCTAGTTCCTGATTTTAGTAGGATTGCTTCAAGTTTCTCTCCATTTAGTTTAATACTGGCTACTGGTTTGCTGCATATTGCTTTTACTATGTTTAGGTATGGGCCTTGAATTCCTGATATTTCCAGGACTTTTATCATGGAGGGATGTTGAATTTTGTCAAATGCTTTCTCAGCCTCTAATGAGATGGTCTTGTGGTTTTTTTCTTTGAATTTTTAATATAGTGGATTATGTTGATGGATTCTGTATATTGAACCATCCCTGCATCCCTGGGATGATGCCTACTTCATCATTGTAAATGATCACTTTCATATGTTCTTGGATTTGGTTTGCAAGAATTTTATTGAGTATTTTTGCATTGATATTCACAAGGGAAATTGGTCTGAAGTTCTCTTTCTTTGTTGGATCTTTGTGTGATTTTGTTATAAGCTTAATTGTGGTTTCAAAGAACCAGTTGGTTAGTGTTCCCTCTGTTTCTATTCTGTGAAATAGTTTGGACAGTATTGGTATTAGGTCTTCTATGAAGGTCTGATAGAATTCTTCGCTAAACTTATCTGGTCCTGGGCTCTTTTTGGTTGGGAGACTTTTAATGACTGCTTCTATTTCTTTATGGGTTATGGCACTGTGTATATGGTTTATCTGATCCTGATTTAACTTTGGTACCTTGTATCTGTCCAGAAAATTGTCTATTTCTTCCAGATTTTCCAGTTTTGTTGAGTATAGGCTTTTGTAGTAGAATCTGCTAATTATTTGAATTTCCTCAATTTTTGTTGTTATGTCTCCCTTTTCATTTCCGATATTGTTACTTTGAGAAAGGATTTCTTTATAAGGTACCTTGGTCATGGTGTTATCTTTCAACAATAGAACAGTAACTAAGACAAATACATAATTCTCCTCCTTCCCTTTTATCTCTCTAGCCTTTCCCTTTTATCCTTGGATCCCCGACTCTTTCTCAAATTCATGGCCTCCTTTTCTCAAGTTGCTTTCCAGATATCCAAAGATCCATATGTGTGGACAATATGGTAGGTTTAATTTCTTTGTTTCTTTTGGCTTTGAAGGGTCTCTACACCGATTTCTTAAGTGGCTAGACTAGTTTGTAATACCATTGATAGTAAATGAGGGTTCCTTTGTTCCAAAATTCTCTGCAACATTTATTTATTAATTTATTAGTGTACTTATTTATTATTTATTTTCAGTTGTCTTGTTGATCTTTGGCATTCTGATTGGAATAAGATAAAATTTCAAAGTTGTTTTTATTTGCATTTCTCTAACTGCTAGGGATGATGAACAATTTAAAAAATATTTCTTAGCCATTTTATTTCTTCTTTGAGAAATCTCTCTTCAGATTCCAAACTCATTTTTTTAATGAGGTGGTTGAGTTTTTCCTTTTTGACTACTTTAGTTTTTGAATTATTG
This sequence comes from Rattus rattus, assembly GCF_011064425.1. Lineage (NCBI taxonomy): Eukaryota > Metazoa > Chordata > Mammalia > Rodentia > Muridae > Rattus > Rattus rattus. Next base: position 10,515,869 of record NC_046155.1, read on the forward strand.
ATATGCTATGGATATTTATCCTCTGTCTGATTCCAGACCTTTCAGTATAGCTGGCAAAGATTGACTCCCATTCTCTGGGCTTTCACTTCTTTGATTAATTCTTCAAAGGCATAGAAGCTTTTTAGTTTTATGAAGTCCCACAGGTTAATTGTTGGCTTTAATTCCTGGTCAAATGCACCCCACATGCTTCTTTGTCAGGGGTGAGGCCAAATACTTTTTATGTCTAACAATGTGCTAGTAAATTGTAAATTCAGGACTAATTTTCAAGGTTATTTAAGAACAAATATGTAGACTGTGCTACTTTTAAGATCTTGAAATATTCTGAGTTTTGTGCTTCTGTCAGTTCTTGAGTGAAATATCATTACATCTTGGCTTTTCTTTTGAAATCTTTCTACTCCACCCCCACCTCCATCTACTATTGTACAGGATTATCTGACCCAAATCTTCAGGGGTTCATCTGAGCTGGTTTGTAAAAGATGTCAAAGTTGGGCTTGTTGACTATAGAACTTTCCTCTTAGAAGAAGGGGTAGGATGGTCATAGGGCCTGTACATGAGTATCCAGGCACTACTCCCAATTATTTGTACTGAAATATACCCTTTTTACATTTGACTTCAGGAAGAGGCTAGGTAACAGGCTTCATCTATAAGACCATGGAGGAATCAGCATTCAGCCTGATTACAGACCTTCCAGTATAGCTGCTTTAAGGTCACATGTGGTCCTGCCAGGAACCTCTTACCCACTGCTCTGTAAGTAAGCCCGATAAACTCATTGGTTACCTGGAATGGACATTAATGGAATCTTAGCTTATTTATCATTAAGACTTTAGAAGGACTCACTGATCCCTGCCCACAGCTCACTGCTCCCAAACCCCTTGGGAGAGAGAGCTCACCGCCCGGACAGGTGGGCACTCCTGAGACTGCAGAGCAGAAGAGACCACCAATACTGCCCACCCCTGCCCACATCCCTGGCCCAAGAGGAAACTGTGTATGGCCTCTGGGAGCCGGAAGATAGGGGCACTGGAGCTGCAGGTCCCCTGCGCTCCAGATACCGCCGCCGGAACCTGAAGGGACTGGATCAACAGTTCTCTGCACCCAAATCTCGTGGGAGGGAGAACTAAACCTTCAGAGAGGCAGACACGCCTGGGAAGTCAGAAGAGACTACACTCTGCCCACATTTCTGACTCCAGAGGAAAACACCTAAGACCATCTGGGACCTCGGTGCACAGGGGCTCCTGGAAAAGGCGGCGCAGGCCCTCCTGGTTGCTGCCCTCTTGGAGAGCTCATAAGCAACACCCCACGAGCAAACTTGAGCCTCGAGACCACAGGTAAGACCAACATTTCTTCTCCAAGCGACCTGCCTGGTGAACTCAGGACACAGGTCCACAGGAACAGCTGAAGACCTGTAGACAGGAAAAACTACACGCCCGAAAGCAGAAAACTCTGTTCCCATAACTGGCTGAAAGGAAACAGGAAAACAGGTCTACAGCATCCCTGACACACAGGCTTATAGGACAGTCTAGCCACTGTCAGAAATAGCAGAACAAAGTAACACTAGAGATAATCTGATGGTGAGAGGCAAGTGCAGGAACCCAAGCAACAGAAACCAAGACTACATGGCATCATCGGAGCCCAATTCTCCCACCAAAGCAAACATGGAATATCCAAACACACCAGAAAAGCAAGATCTAGTTTCAAAATCATATTTGATCATGATGCTGGAGGACTTCAAGAAAGACATGAAGAACTCCCTTAGAGAAACACAGGAAAACATAAATAAACAAGTAGAAGCCTACAGAGAGGAATCACAAAAGTCCCTGAAAGAATTCCAGGAAAACATAAATAAACAAGTAGACATACTCTGAAAGTAGTACAAATGCTGAGAACAAAAGAGACACACAGGCCAGGCCTCCCTGTCTTCTCTTCCCTTCTGAGATAGCCTGCAGAGATAGAACAAAGGCCCTTTTATCCAGCCTCCTGCTGATTTACTCTGAGGTGCTATATCAGAAACTACAGCTTCTCACCTCAGAGAAACCAAGACAATCAGATCAGCTGTGGAAGCAAAGTAATGTAAATGTAAGGAGACAAAATAGAATAAAAAGGACTCTTTAGGAAGAGTCTGTAGGTTGTAAACTGCTATGTGGATGCTGGGAATTCAATGAGGGTCCTCTTTAAGAGCAATAAGTGCTCTTATTTTGGACTTGTCACTCCATCCATGGGGAAGAATTTTAACAATACCATCTAGATAAATGACTGTCACCCAGCTTCTTGAGTCAGAAACCTTGACATTACTCACATCTTTGTACAGATATTGGTGTATCTCTTAAGTCCCAGAAATCTTACCTCTAAACCATGTCTCAACTCTTCCAGGTTTTTTAAAAACCATTCCTAATCTAGACAGAAATTCAACAGATGCTTTCTGAATATCATTATTCTTGTCTTAATTTCACTAGGAAGGAATCTTGATCATGGTCATCAGGGAAAGAATAGGGACTGGGACAGATGTGGATGATAGCCCTTCCTTTTACATTGGGAAATTGTTGAATTGGAGCAGAATGACTCTGGTATAGTAAGGATAGGGATGTTATCATCAATATTGTTGGCACTGATCTTCCATACTAGAGAACTTTTTTGGAAGAGGCCCAATAAAAATATTTTAAGCTTTTTTGGGTTGCACAGTCTTTTTCTGGTGCAACGATTAGCTTTAAATATCAGTGTGACACACCTAGAATCACCGAAGAAGAGAACTTCAGTGAAGAGTTGACAACATTGGGTGGCTTATGGACATGTCTTTGGATAACTGTCTTAATTAAAATAATTGACATCAGAAGACCCAGCCACTGTGGACAGTAACATTCCTTAGGCAGGAGTTCTTGAACTGCACAAGAGTAGAGCTGAGCTGAAAACAAGCAAACAAAGGAGTGAACATAGTACATTAATTTCTCTCTGCTCTTGACTGACTGTGGATATTCTATAATTAGATGCTTCAAGTTTCTGCTGCCTCAGTTTCTCTGCAATTATGGACTGTACACTGGAATTGTTGGCTAAAATAACATTTATTCCCATAAGTAGTTTTTTCTGGATTCTAGTTCTGGGGTATGGTCCATTATGAAAGGAAAGAAAAGGCAGCAGGAGTCTGAGATGATGGGTCACATCACATCCACAGTCAAGAAGCAGACAGTGATGGATGCTTTTGCTCAGTTCCCTTACTCCAAAAGAGGAATTTGAAATAGAGCAAGGAGGGGTTTATGGGAAGATTTGGAGGGAGGAAAGAAAAGCAAACAGTGATATAATTATATTATAATCTCAATAATAAGAAGTAATTGAGAAATCTGGCTAATTATGAAATGTCATCTTAAAGTATGTAATAGAAGACTTGATAAACAATTTTCTATTATATGGCAATAAGATAGTGAATATAATAGTTTTTCTCAGTTGCAAACTTGATGAGATTAAGAATCACGTGGGAGATTCCACAGGGTGAAAGAGCCCCAAACTTGGGGAGACTCTCACTCCAGTCGCGGGTTGGGGGAACCCCAGGAAACACGAGTAGCCAGTCTTGATGTAACAGCAAGAGGCAGTTTTATTAACGAGATCTCGGGCCGACACGTATCCCACGCAGGAGATAGAGGAGTCGACCCCGAGCCTCTCCAGGCAGGAGCTTATATAGGGAAAGCCAGGGGGTTTCGCGCGGTTACACATAATTGGCTAATACAAAGGGTGCACAGTTACTTTTGGCGCGGAATTGCATTAGCAAAGCAATCTAGCATCTCAGCAATATGGGCAAGGTGGCTTATCTCGCTCAGCAGAGGGATGACTCATATTAGGGAATGAAGGAAGGGAAAGGAAGGGAAGGGGGGTAGCTCCAGGGGTAGCTCCAGATGGCCGGTGTCCTTGGAGCCCTATCTCAAATTCTTTCAGGCATGGCCGGACTTTGTTCATGACTTTTAGAAATTTTTAACCCTTCAAGGGCTCTGGGCATGCCTGTGGAATATTATCTTGTAGACTAATTGGCATAGGAAGACCTAAGTAGTTTTTATCAGGCATTTTATCACAGCAACAGTAATGAAATGAGGACTCCTGGTATTGGACTCTGTGTTGTATTAAAAAGGAAGCGGTGGGGGGGATCAATGGTTGCAGTTGTGGTACAATAAAATTATTTTTAAGAGCAGATGTGTCAAGTTTTCTTTCAAACCTTAGTCTTGTATCCCTATCCTGGAGGGAGGTGTAGAATCTTTGAGTCACATGGCTTGGTGGAAGGTCTTTATGTTATTTGTTGTGATAAGTATCCCTCATGTGGCTCCTTTGATAGTTTTTACAAGAGGGTATTATGAGACCCTTGTGGTACCCTGTCTCCTAGACTTCTCTAACCCTAAGCTCACCCACCTTACAGGGAAAAAAAAAGCCCATTATCAGGCCACAAAATCCCACCATTCCCTAGCCTGCCACAAGATCAGGCCAGAAAATCTCTTTAATCCCAAGCCACCCTGGATAGCTCCACCCCACAAGAAGCCCTGCATAAAGCCCTATACAACCACCCTCTGCTCACTTCTTTGCTTCTTCTCACCCAAGCAGAGGCACCTACCATCTTGTGTCTTTACAAGTCTCTTGTGTGAGGTTTGTTGTGTGGTGTGACTTTGTGGTATTTCTTGGCTCTCAACTGCAAGGATACCTTTTCCTTCATAGCAGTAAGACTTTCACTGGGGAAAGTCTTTTCACTCAGAGCTGTAATACTCACAGGTAGTTATGAAAAGAGTGAATCTGGTCCTACCCAGCCTCCTCTGTTCTTGGATTGACAAATTGTGGCTCGCCTCAACGAGAGGTTCCACGTTACTGTCACCCCTTTACTAAAATGTGCTCCCTAAACCGAGGCAAATGTGAGTGTTATGCTTTTGAATATCCAAATTGTGAGCAAAATAGATTTCTCTTCCTCACAACTAGACTGTGATACAGTGATAAATAGCTAACTAATACATGAAGTGTCTGCTTTATACAGCCCCAAACTCTTTGAGATCAAGGACACAATGTTTACTCAACTCCTGCCATGAAAAGAGCTTTTATTTATTTATTTATTTTTTTCTCTCTTTTTCGGAGCTGGGGACCGAACCCAGGGCCTTGCGCTTGCTAGGCAAGCGCTCTACCACTGAGCTAAATCCCCAACCCCGGAAAAGAGCTTTTAACATATCAAATAAGCGTTCAAAATATAGTTATTAAGTAAATAAATGATTATAGAAAATCACAGTTGTAGATATTTGTTCTTTCAACCTGCAAACTCAGGCAAGGGAATACCAGCATTTACACTAAAATTCAGAGATGCCCACACAACAAAACAAAAAATGCCCTGGGAAGAACTTTTGGTTAAAATACATATTAAATTACTATTTATTCAATAGACTATGATTGATCAAACCGCATCAAATCACAAGATTCAGGGTGCAAGCAATGGGTAAGATATTTCCTTATTTGTCAGGAAAGGAAGATCTTGGTTTATGAAAGCCCAGAAGGTGGAGTGTATCTTTGGGTTCCAGTGAGAGGTTCTCTTTAGATTTGCTTAATTACATGGTAGATTTCACTTGGACTTTGAATGCTCTTTGGATGTCTTCTGGGCTCCTGTATCCCTGAAAAATACAGACACAAGGAGGAACACTGAGTGACAGAAGGATGGTCATGCTCAGAGAGCTTAGACATTGTGTGACTACCTGCTTCTGAACCGGGTAAAAGAAACCCTGTTCAGATTCCCTCTAAACTCCACTCACCTATTGTCATCTTTATGGCTGGTCACTTACTCAAAAAGACTTGTAACAGCACATACCAGAGACCTGCCAGACAGCCTATAAGTATTTTTGAGATCTGGAGCAGAACAAACAGAGAGGACATGAAAACAAGTTTGGACACAAACAAATTCGATTTTGAACTTGGCTTAGTCATGGACTGTCTCTATAGCTTTCGGAAGTCCCCCATTGTTTCTCAGTCAGGTTGGGAAAATGCCTCTTGGAGTGTTTAAGAGGATCTGGGATCTGGTGTGGGTGCAAAAGGGTTTTTTTTTTTTTTTTTTTTTTAAATTTTACCCTCACTATCAGTGATCTTCTAAGGAAGAGGTGTCATTGCTCAGGCAAATGTTTTGGTCGTTTGCCCAGGTCAAGAGAATGTGGTCTGGAGTCGGTGAGACAGTGAAAGTGCTCTGGGTTGGAAGTGAACAGTGTTTGTACTGTGTATAAGAACACAGAGGAAAATGACATAGAGGGAAAAGGAGGCCTGAGGTCTGTGGAAAAAGCCTCCTGTGGGGGGAGACTTCCAACTGCAGTTAAGGTGCCTCATCTTCAGCGATGAGGAGTTTTACTGGTCCTGGTGTACACTTCTACTGTTTCTCTGAGCCTCCAGATAAAGCCAGGCCCTGAGACAATCTGCTCACCCGTGACGGTGGAATTTTAAGGGGGTTAGGAGGAGAAAATGAGGCTTCCCTTTGGCTGGTGAAAAAGAGTCCAGTAAAGTGATTCTTAAATTGAACTAATTCAGCAGAGGAGGAAACCAGGGGACTGTAAGCCTGATACTAGGTAAGCAGAAAGAGACTGGGGCTGCCCTTTAAAGACACGAAACCATTGGAGATCTGTGGATAGCTGTAGGTCATCATCTTCTGAGATGAGCGGTATTAGCAATGCCCTGATAGGGAACTAGAAGACGAGTAAGACAGAGAACAGATTTCAAGGGCAACGATGAACGATCTTCACATGGGGCATATTCAAGCAACTGGACTTCCATTGCTAGACTGGAAATCCACCTGTGCTGGCTGTCAGTAAGTGCTAACGATCTGAAGGCTGCTACTGACTAACTCAAGGTAAAGACGAACTGATGACAGAGGTTAACAAAGTTCGATATTAATTGATGCTGTTTAATTATTCCCTCCTGTCCCAAAGCTAATAAAACTGAAAGGTGAACTGATTGTAACAAGTAATAATTATTCTGTCCTAAACACAATTTTGAATTCTAGGCTAGGCAATGAAACTTTTAGCTGATTACAAGTTAAGAAAACAGTAAGGTTTTTTTTATTTCCTCTTTGGTTGGTTTGAAAAGGTGAAGTGTCACTTATGCGCCTAAGGCAAATGTCTGGAAGGTATGGATCTTAAACGGATCTTAAATCCAAATCTTACTCTAAAACAAAAAGATGAACTTGGTGGTGGTGTGGCCGTGGGGGGGGGCAGCCAATGGAGCCTTTTATTTGTTCTTCTTCTCAGTGTAGCCATGTTGAACAAATCTTATTTTCATGATTGTCTCTTTAATTGGACCCAGGCACGTATCCTAAAACTGTAACTAAACCTGAGAGGGGACCACATTTTTACCCTTCAAAATAAGATGTAAAAGCCAAAGGCCCCAGGGACCTGCTTCTATTTTCCTGGCGTGCCTGTTGTGTATTTTATTAAGTGTATAATGTCTCTTTCTCTTTTTCTTACCCTTTTAGCAGCTACCAAGATCCACATGGCTTGCCATCCTGCCTTGTTGGGTTTTTTTCTTTCAAATCTTAGTAAATTTCTCTTGACTCTCCAGAGTTCTCTTTTGAATCTGTTTTAAAGGGTGTGTGTGTGTGTGTGTGTGTGTGTGTGTGTGTGTGTGTGTGTGTGTGTGTGTGTGTGTGTGTGTGTGTGTGTGTGAATGTGTGTTCTTACATGCATGGGGAGGATTAGTATCTGTGGTGAGTAGGTTTCTGTGTGGAGGGAGGGGCCGTGGCTGGTTGTGCAGGTGGAAGGATTTCAATTACAGGGAACACAAAGAGTTTATGTACAGATCCAACTTCTAGAACAAGACCCAGCTCCCTTCAAGTCATCAGTCTCTCTCCCTTCCTACACTCAGATCATAATCCAGCCCTGTGGACACAGGGAGATTCTACCCTGCAAAGAAATCATTGTTTCCCATGGGAATCTTACCTCTTCACAGTAGCTGAGTCTTCCTACAAGTTTTCAAATCCGATGCACGCATGCATTCTTCCTAAGGCCAGCAAACTGGACTAAATCCCTCCCAAGGGCAGTCAACTTACTGAGATTTTCTCTCATAAATCAAGAGACTTACATTTATGGAAGGCATCCTGAAGTCGGCACCCTCTGACCCCCTGCTTGGCCCGTTTGCAACCTTGAGAGTTTAGGATAAAGCAGGATTTTTAAGAAGTTTAGCTGAGTAGGAAGCAATTCCCACATCACAGAACACCAAACTTAAGGAGACAGAAAGTTCAAGGGGACTTTATATAGTGAACCTCAGGACAAAGTGAAACAACTTGCTTTGTTGCCTTTTCTGACCAATCCATTTCAGTTAACCTTTAACTTACTTTTGGCTCTGAGGTTCAGTTTTGTTTTCCTCTAACAGAAGCACTTAAAGGAAATGACCCTGCTTGTTTTTTTACCAGCTTTTTTTTTTTTCTTCTTTCTTTTCCTGTTTTTACCAGAGCTACTGATCTCATTGGTTTTGTTTACTCGTGGCAATTTTTGTCTCCCCTAAGCTGACTCAGTGGGTATAAATACTCCCAGCAAGGACTGACAACCTGAATTTGAACCCTGAGATCTGCCTGGAGAGGAGATAACTGACTCTCAAAAGTGATCTTTTGACATTTGTACATGTGGCATGGCAAATGCCCTCTGAGTGTGAAAAATAAGTAAATGAAGTGTACATGTGCATACACAGAAAACACATGAATAGACATCATTTGTTTGTTTATTTATTTATGGAAATTTTATTTATTTTTACTTTATGTGTAGAACCATTTGCCCAATTGTATGTCTGTGCATCATGGACAGTGTTCTTGGAGGCCTCCAGTGACCTTCCGAGGACTGGAGTTACAGGCTGTTGTGAGTTGCCATGTAGATACTGGAAATCAAACCTGGGTCCTCTGGAAGAGCCGCTAGTTCTCTTAACTCTGAAGCCACCTTTCCAGTCCCAGCTGCATACCCCTTCTGGTGTTAAGTTGCTGGTATGAAATGTCATTAATTATTTTTAAATTTATTCTTTTCTCATACAACAATCCTGACCCCAGAATCTCCTCCTTTCACTCTTCCTAGTTCCCTCCACTTCTCTTCTACTCCCAAATCCACTTCCCCCCAAATTCCCCCATAAACGACCAGGCCTCCTAGGGGTATCAACTTGTTGCCTTTTCTGACCAATCCATTTCAGTTAACCTCTAACTTAACTTTTGGCTCTGAGGTTCAGTTTTGTTTTCCTCTAACAAGCACTTAAAGGAAATGACCCTGCTTGTTTTTTTTTACCAGCTTTGAATTTGGCAAACAAGATACAATCAGGCAAAGCTTAAACCCTTACATCTAGGCTAGGTGAGGGAACTCAGTAGGAGGAAAGCTGTCCCAAGAGCAGGCAAAAAGAGAGACACCCCTACTCCCACTGTCAGGAGTCCTGCAAAAACACAAAGTCAACAGCCATAACATATATCCAGGGGACCTAGTGCAGACTCCATTGCTACTTCAGGCATAAATGTATAAATACAGGGAACATCATTAGGAATCATTTAATTTAATTGTTTGGCCAGTTGTGTTTGGTTCTACCCTAGGTCTCTGGGCTGTCCAGCCTCAGGTTCCTGCTCATCAAGGCAGTGTTAAGTATGGGCTCTCTCTCATGGTGTGGGCCTCGAGGTAGACCAATTATTAGTTGGTCACTTTCACAAATTCTGGGCCACCATTGCCCCAGCACATCTTGCAGGCAGGACAGATTGCAGGTTGAGAGTTTTGTGGCTGGGTTTGTGTCCCAATCCCTTTGCTGGCTATAGAAGATAAACATTCAGGTTTCCTGTCCCTATTACTAGCAATCGTCACTAGTTCCCACTACACTAGGTTCCCACGTCCCTGCCAAGTGCTCCCCATTTCCAGTCTCTCTCCCTGTAGTCTCTCCCTCCAACCTTCTTTCCTAGCTTGATCCCTCCTTTTCCCAGCTTCACCACCCTCAGTCTATCTACAGAATCTATTCTATTTCCCCTTCCCAGGGAGGTCCATACAACCTCTGTAGAGCCCTCCTCATTACTTAGCCTGTCTGGGTCTGTGAATTGTAGCTTGATTTACTTAACAGCTAATATCCTCTTATAAGTGAGTACATACCATATTTGTCCTTCTGGGTCTGAGTTACCTTCCTCAGGATGATTTTTTTTTCCCGTTCCATCCGTTTGCCTGCAAATTTCATGTCATTAAAAAAAAAGCTAAGTAATACTCCACTGTGTAAATGTAGCACACTTTCTTTATTTACTCTTTGGCTGAAGGACATCCAGGTGTTTTCAGACACAGAAGGTCTCTGCCCAAATAGGGGGCTGGAGTTCTGGTGGCTAGTGTGACCTCTGGTAGAGCAGGGTGTCTCCTGGCCCATTCGGTTTATAACATCAGCTAGTTAAAGCATTTCTCTACTTGGTTTTTATCTGGATGACCTTTCTATAGGTGAGAGTCAGGTATTGAAGTCTCCCAATATCTCTTTGTGAGAACAATATGTGATTGAAACTACAGTAATGTTTGAGGTCGATTTTGTCAGATATTAAAACTGCCACTCCAGCTTGCTTTTAGGTTCATTTGCTTGGACATTGTGAGGTGATGTATATCCTTAGATTTAAGGTGTGTTTCTTGGACACAGTAGAAGAGTGGATCCTGTTCTCAAATCCATTCTGCTATTCTGATGTCTGATGTTGAGAGATACAATGAGTAGTGTTGGTTCATTCATGTTACTGTGTTGTTGTTGTTGTTGAGGTGGTGGTGGTGTATGCCTGAGTTGTGTGTTTATGTCTTTAAACGTGCTTTTCTAGGACTATTCATTCACTGGGTTTTCTTGAGTGTGGTTAACCTCTTTACATTAGTGTTTCCCTTTTAGTGCCTTCTGTAGGACTGGATTTGTAGACAAATCTTGCTTAAATTTGGCTTTGACATGGAATTTTCTTTGTATATTATGATTAATAGTCTTGCTGGCTATAGTAGTCTAACCTGGCATCTCCGTTCTCTTAGAGTCTGTAGAACATCTGTTTGAGCCCCTCTAGCCTCATTGAGAAGTCAGGTGTTATTTTAGTGGATCTGCCTTTATATGTTATTTTGTTTTTTCCCCCTAAAGCTTTTAATATTCTTTCTCTGTAATGTATACTTAGTGTTTTGATTATTATGTGTTTAGAGAACTTTCTTTCATGGTGTTTGTATGCTTCTTGTATCTTGATAGACATTGTGTTCTTTCGGTTAGGGAAATTTTCTACCGTGATTTTATTGAAAATATTTTCTGGGCTTTCAAGCTGGAATTCTTCTCCTTCCTCTATTTGTATTAATCTTAGATTTGGTCCTTCCATAGCATCCAGATTTCCTGGGTGTTTTGTGTAAGATATTTTTAGCTTAATTTTTTTCTTTTGACCAGGGTATCTATTTTCTATTGTGTCTTCAATGCCCAAGAGTCTCTCTTCCATCTCTTGTATAATGTTGCTTGCCTCTGAGGTTCCTGTTGGAGTTTCTACATTTTTCATTTACTAATATCCTTTAATTTAGGTTTTCTTTATTAAGTCTATTTTTATTTTCAGGTCTTGAACTGTTTTATTCATTTCCTTCCTCTGTTTCTTTGTGTTTTCATAGATTTTTTAAGGGACTTACTAATTTCTTCCCTAAGGACTGCTAATGCAGTCCTTCATAGAAGCTATTTTATGGTAATTTTCTTGTGTTATAGCTATATTGCAATACTTAGGGCCTTCTGTGCTAAGGTTGCTGGGCTCTAGTGCAACCATACTGTCTTGACTGTTATGATTGTGTTTTCATGCTAATATCTAGGCAACTGGGTTTGGGAAGATTATAATTCTAGGTGCTGATATCTGATCTTGTCCTTGTGGGTGGGTACTTTGTTCCTCTATTTCTTTGCTGTCTCTGGTTCTTAGGATGGTATGGTAGCTGTGTCTGTGTATTTTCTGGTGGGACATTGTTCTAAAATCCTGATTGGTGTGGCAACTGGGGTTCCAGGTAAAATGTGTTTCTAGGTATTGCTAGGTATTGATACTTAGGAATGGGTATGGGCTAGGAGGTGTGGAGCTGATGGGGCCCACAGAGGAAGGAAAGCAGGGTGTTTCACCAGCATCTGTTTAGTCTCCTGGGAATAAGAGCAGAGAGTGAGGAGTGGCCAAAGTAGATGGTCTTCTATAGAGCAGGGGATGAGACTGGGGATTGGATCTGGAGGGATGGAGGGAGAGAGAGGTGAAGATCTGCAGTTAACCTATTTGCTTAGCTGACAGGAGTGACCTGCTGGTGCCTGTAGGAGTTGGGGGTTGAGATAAACTAATGAGTTTTGGGTGTGTTGGTGGGTGGAGGTCGGTAGGGAGCTTGGAGAGAAGGATCTGTATGATTCACTTAGAAGGGGTTGATGGGGGAGGAAGCCTTCAGCAGGTGGTCTGCTACAGGATTTTTGATAAGACTTGGGAATTGATTTTGGAGGAGCTGAGGGAGAGGTGAAGACCTGCTTACTTCCCTGGCTGTGGTTACTTCCTGTTATCTTAATGATCAGAGGTGTCCTCTCTTATAGAAGGGGAGGGGGATGGGATAGGGGGCTTATATCTGGGAAACCAGGAAAAAGAATAACATTTGAAATGTAAATAAAAAAAAAAATCAGGGGCTGGGGATTTAGCTCAGTGGTAGGCGCTTGCCTAGGAAGCACAAGGCCCTGGGTTCGGTCCCCAGCTCCGAAAAAAATAAAAGAACAAAAAAAAAAAAAAAATCCAAAAAAAGACAGTTCCTTTTGTTCTTTTTTTTACAGCAGTTCCCCTTTGCTGCTATGCTCCCACCCAACTTAAACTATCCTATAAAAATCTAAACTCTCAAGCCCAGTATGACAGAGCACACCTTTAAGTCTGGAGGCAGAGGCAGTAGGATCTCAGAGTGTGAAGTCAGCCTGGTCTACAAAGCAAGTTACAAGGCAGTCAGGGCTGTTACACAGAGAAACCCGTCACCAGACAAAACAACCCCATCAATTATCTTTTAGTGCGGCTTCTCTTCCTTCTCTGGGAGATATCACACTTTAATAAAGCATTGTTCTTTAGCTTCAGTGCTGCTCCAGTGGTCCTGCCACTCATAAACTTTACAAGAACAACATTTAACTGCTCCTTCTGATCCTTTCTCTCCCTAGATCCCATTCCTGGCCTTAAATGACCCATTGAAATGTTGCTTCCTTAAGCAGCTTGGTTCTTTATCTTCCTCATCCCTTACTTGTACCAACACCAGACAGAACAAGCCACAAGCATCACTGTTTTTTCTTTCCCTCACTCATGCTGTTGTGTATACAGGGAAACTGCCTAATATGTTATCTCCGTGGAAGCCACAAGTGTCTGGAAGTCAAGGACTGCATCACAACACCCACTGTCCCCTTCTTCTCTTCTATGAATAGAGCTTCACACATATCAACTGCACAGTCCAAATTTATTATGTGAATGAATGATAACAAGTAACATTGAGAGTGGGTGGGTGGGAGTGGGAACATCTTCATAGATGCAGGGGAAGGGGTTGGGAGAGGGGAGAAAGCGGATAACATTTGAAATGTAAGTACACAAAACATCCAATAAAAATAAAAACAGTAAAATTGGATGACTAGGTAGCTGTTTTTCTATCTCACAAGTTCACAGGCAGAAAAACAAGCATATGGTATGATACTAAACCATGCCATGGGTGTTGACACCATACAATGCACGGATCCCATCTTAAATTTCCACTTTCTCAGTTAAGGCTAGCAGGGCTGAGCTAAAGAATTTTGTGGTATTTGGGTTCAATAAAGTCCTAATACAGGCAAGGCATGAGTCTACTTCTGAGTGCCACTTGCACCACTGAATGTACTCACTATGAGAGATAGCTCCCCCAGTCTTTTAGGAAAGGAAGAAGCAGATGATACCCATCGAGAAGGAAGAGGATTTATTTTGGTCTCTAGTTTTCCTTCTTGTAAGGCTGGATCTCTCTTGAACAATCCAGTGGAAGGTCTTGTCCACTTGAGAACACTGTGTTTTCAATGATGACTTGGGGCCGATGCACATATACCTAGGAAACAGAGGGACAGTGAAGCTTAGTAATAAAGATCCAAGAAGGATATGCACACCTGTAGGACTCAGACACTGTGTGGCTCCTTCTTACTCTGGGCAGGAAGCCCAAACCAGGAAGTCCCTTCAAGAGAACTACCCTCTTGGGGACATCTTTCCACCCACCAGAGAGCCCCAGGACTTACATTATTGGTGTTCCGGTAGGAGAATGAACAGATATTATTCCTCCTACTAGCAAGCAGGCACACCAGGCACACGAGGATCGTCCCACCAAAGATAATTATTCCAGGGAGCTGGAAGCAGGTCAAATGAAAAGGACACGAATGCTGATGTGAAATGTCTGCATTTCAATGGTGGCTTTGCAGTGGGCCACCTCTATGGCTTGGGGAATACTCCCATGCTTTCTCAAGTCCATAGGTAAAAAGCCTTTGGGAGTCTTCAGGGTAGATGAAAAAGAATGGTTACTTTACTCCCTTACAGCCACTGCCTCTGTAAAGAAGAAGCATTGCTAAGGCAAGCACCTTGGTAGGCTGCTCAGATAGAGGCAGGAAGCCCTAAGGGTGTGTTTTTTGTACTAGGAGAAAGAAAAGCCTGGGGGCCTGTTATCATCCTGAAAGATTGCCCACAGTCTGACAACCTGTCAGAATACTTTGCAGAAGGGTCTGGAGCTGAGTGAGACAGTGAAGGTGGGTAGGGTCACAACTTAATTAGAAATTCTTAGCTCTGCATACCTCTGGCTTTTTATTTAAACTTCATGTTAGGAACTGAGTCATAGGCCTGGGTGGGGCCAAGTCACTGGACCCCTTTGCTCAACTTCTCAGTGATATCACAAATTGATTCATCTTTTCTACCTTCCGTTCTTCCTTATGTGTTTAGTTGGTCCATTAAGGACTGGTAGATGAATCTGGATTGTTCGAACCTGGACTCTAACCCTGACCACTCTAGTTGCAGTCTGGAGTGAAACAGAGAGGCTTCTCTGGATAAGAGTGAGGAGGATGTGAGGTCATAGACAAGAACAGACAGAAAAGTGAGATGGTTAAAGGAAAAAGGGGAAAAGCAAAGCTTACATGGAGAGAGCAGAACCTGTACCAAATATCTTTCAAGGCAGAGGAAGATTCTAACTACATACAGGGTGCCCTATGTTCACCAGAGGGTCATTTTCTGACTCGAATATAAACTTCTGCCATTGCTCTGAGCATCTAGAGAAAGCTAAAAAGTCTGCTGGGATGGGGCAGAGCTGTTTTAAGAAGGGAAGGAATTGAGTCCTCTCTTTGCATTGAGAAAAAGAGTCAGTGAAGTGATCCCTCAATGAGGAGAAAATCAGGAGGAACTTAACGCAGGAGGAGCCAGGAGGAACTTATGCCTAAGCCCTTTGCTCAATTCTCTCCAGATACTCCCATGGGCGTGTGTGTGGATTTCCCACAGTATCTGGCAGGTCCTTCATATGCCTACCTAGTGCTGTCTCCTCTCTGCATCCCAGGCTTAGAATTGAGCTCTGTGGTGTCAGACAGGAGATACCCACCCCACAAGAACTCTATCTTCCTGGCAAAACAGACTCAGAAATAATAACAAACTAAATGCAAGCTTTCAAAAATGGAAGGTGAAACTCATCTTCCCCTGTAAGCTGGGATGAGTCCTTCTATGGGTCAGTCACCATAGATTTTCCCTTATAGATCAAAAGGTACTTACCACAGCCATCTTGCAGCTCTGGTTGTCTGCTAGGCTTCTGCTGATCTTCTCTTTGGGTTTAGATGTAAAGTTTGAGAATGTCAGTTTCACTTTCAATATGAACTGCTTTGGTAGGAGCAGACCAAAAAAAGCCCCAGTCTGAGAGAAGCTTGCGCAATTAGTTGGCCCATTCCACAAACAGGAAGATCTGCAAACAAAGCCCCAAGCAGTTTTTTTTCCCACTTGGGAAATTCCTTGCTTGGAACACAACGCAGTGTTGCCCGGGACAACAGCTTTATCTTTGGCTATGGAAATAAGAAGATGTGATATTTCAACTCCTTAAAGCAAATGCTGATTTACTATAAAAGTAACATGAGTACATGGATCAGTGGATATTCTTCTGGGCTTTCTAGATTGTGGCTTCAGGCTGGACACAGGATTACACTCAAGTGTGCATCTCTTGCATTTGTGTTTTCATTTTGGGTTGTAGGCTAAAGAACTAGTGGATGTGAACACAAGGAGAGTTCACTGTTGTACTGCCAGAAGCCAGAGGCTAGGAGAAGCCTGCAGGAGACTCTTCTCCCAGTCCTCAGAAGGACGGAGCCTTGATGACGCCCCGAACTCAGACTTCCTGCCTCCCGAACCAAGGGACCATACGTTTAATAAGCTAACCTGTTTGTGCCACCTTGTTATCATAGCCCTAGAAAGCTCATAAAGTGTCTGTGAAAAAAACTCTTGTCGTGTAGTGACAGGGAAGCAGTCATTGCTGGCACATCCAGCTGACTTGTTAGATTGGGATTAATGGAGGTGACATGGAAATAAAAGGAAGAGGAGGAAATCCCCAGCAGAGGCAGAGGGCCCTGCTGTGCATGGGGTGTGGTGTGAGTGAGAACACCTCCTTATAGGCTCATAAATTTATATATTTGGTTGTGAGCCTAGCCTTTAACGGCTGAGCCATTTCTCCAGCCCAGGCTCATAAATTTAAATGCTTGGTCCCTGGTTGGGAAGTATTGTGGAAGAATTAGGAGATAAAGGAGGTGTGTCCCACTGTGCATGGTCTCTCTTATTCCTTCTCTCCTTTCCCCTCTTCCCCTCTCTCTTCTCTCTGCCTCCTCAGGAAGTACACTCTTTTTTTTTTTTTAAATCTTTATTAACTTGAGTAATTCTTATTTACATTTTGATTGTTATTCCCCTTCCCGGTTTCCAGGCCAACATCCCCCTCCCCTTCTATATGGGCTTCCTCTCCCCATCCTCCCCCCATTACCACCCTCCCCCCAACAATCACGTTCACTGGGAGTTCAGTCTTGGCAGGACCAAGGGCTTCCCCTTCCACTGGTGCTCTTACTAGGATATTCATTGCTACCTATGAGGTTGGAGCCCAGGGTCAGTCCATGTATAGTCTTTGGGTAGTGGCTCAGTCCCTGGAAGCTCTGGTTGGTTGACATTGTTGTTCATATGGGATCCCAAGCTCCTTCAAGCTCTTCCAGTCCTTTCTCTGATTCCTTCAATGGGGGTCCTGTTCTCAGTTCCGTGGTTTGCTGCTGGCATTCACCTATGTATTTGCTGTATTCTGGGTGTGTCTCTTAGGAGAGATCTACATCCGGCTCCTGTCAGCCTGCAAGGAAGTACACTCTTAACTACTGCTCCAGTGCCATGTCTGCCTGCTTGCTGCTATGCTTCCTGTTATGATGATTGTAGACTGTAACTCTCTGAAACTGTGGGCCTCCAAATGAATTAATTAGTTAATCAAATTAAAATAAGCTGCCTTCGTCATGTGTCTCTTCAGAGCAATTAAAAACAAAACACAAAAATGAAAACAGGTGGAGGTTATCAAGTTGACAGGTGGCAGATCAAGAGAGCTGTTACTCAACATTGATCTTGGTCCCTTGCCTGGTTGTGTCAGGGAACTGGCTCAAGGACTTTCTTCTAGGTACCTTGCATGCCTACGACTTTCTTTTGACTTCCCTTTTCTTCCCATTTCAGGTCTCAGTGGTGCCTCTGTAGAGCTGCTTCCCATGCTCTTCCCACACGATCAGAGAGAGCAGTTTGCTTTCATTTTGCCCCTCTACACTGTGACCAGTCACTGGGGTCAGAGAGGGTGCATGCACATCTCATCATCTTGTTGCCTCCGCATGTTCTGTCCTGAGAGCCCACAGCATTGCTTTGATCTGTTTTATGTTCTCGAACCACAGTTACCACACATGTTATTCCTTCTCATAAGCTTCTGAGCACATAGAAGTGGCACCTGGTTGCTATCTTCACGGTCAGATATTTGCTGACAGTGTAATGAGTGATCAGGTGCCTAAGTCTGATGGGCTTTATGCTAGAGCGGCTGAGTCTGCCTGGAGGACCAAGGCTGCACCCTGTGAGGAGGAGGAGTGAAGGGCTTTTAGACTGGGTTGTGGGGCTCCAGAATGGAGACCCATTCTTGGTTTCCTGGGGACTGTCATAGGGCTCTGAGATGGGACAGCACAACAGAGGAGTGGATTCTAACTTAAGGAACTCAGGACATGTTTGCAGTTGTAGGAAATCAATTAGAGACTCTGAAAGACCTTACAAGGATTCCGTTTCCTGATATGTACCACTTAATAAATGAAAGCAGAGACGACTAAGATGTATTTGTTAGGTGTTAGATTAAAACTATACATTTCATGCCAGCATAGATAAGCATCTTTGGTGGAAGAAAAAAAACCCTACTTTCCAAAATAAAAATTTAGTAAGAAGAGAATTAATTAGTTTTTAGCAGTTGGGGGGAGGAGGTGAAATATCTTTGCATTTCCCAACACTAGGTTCTCAAGTGAAGCTTCCGTAAGGAAAGACAGAACAAGTCAAAAGTATGCATATGTATACACTATGATCTCCCCATTCCTTCTCTTTTACTTAAAAGAAAAAATTTTGGAAGTGAAAGAATAAAAAATGCAGCTAAGAAATCAGAAGTTTAAAAGTTTAAAAAAGCCCTAAATACCTCAAATTCCAGACCCTGCCCTGTAAGTAAAAGGTCACATTTCTTGAGCCTGCTCTCCCAGGAACTAAAAAAAGGACTTAAGATAAGGCCCTTAGAGAACAATCTTGAGAAAGGTTTCTTCCTGAGAAACAGGAAGCTCCTCCTTGTGATATTTCACTGGTATTCTCGACACTTTCCAATGACGCCATCCCTGCCCCTTTGGGTTGTGGTTTCTCCCTTTAAATACCCTTTCTCCCAGCCTCTCGGGGTCGAACTCCACTGCCCATTCGTGGGATATGAGTCTCGACCCCAGTGCACTGGTTCCTATCAATAAACCTCATGTTTATTACAGCAAGGACAGTCTCACGTGTACAGGATTATGTGGAGTTAAAAATCAGGCTGGTCTATCACAACCTAAGGGAGGGATGAGAGCTACTTTGGTACATTCAAAATCCTTTAACTGCAAACCTCAGGAGAAAGGAGGCTGGGAGGACCCTCCAGAACATATCAGAGACCTGGGAAGTGAGATGTCCTTAGGACTTAAAGGGGGGACCTTAGATTAAATGCCCTACAGTGGGGAGAGGGAATTTGTAGACACCACCTCCAGCAGAAAGACAGGGCATCAAGTGGAGAGATGGGGTTGCTATCTGACAGTAAAAACTCTGACCCTTAATTCTTCCTAGATGGAAGAAATGCAGGATGGAAAGGGAGAAGAGCCTGAGGAAAAGAAGGTCCAGCGACAGGCTCAAAATGGGTTCCAGCTCAAGTGGAGGCCTCACGACCTGACACCATTACTGAGGCTATGGAGTGCTCACAAAAAGGGACCTATCAGGACTGCTCTGCAAAAGACCCAACAAGCAGCTGAAAGAGTCAGATGCAGATATGCGCACTCAACCAAGGAACAGAAGCTGCTGACCCCTCTGATGAATTAGGCAAAAGCTGGAGGAAGCTGAGGAGGAGGGCAACCCTGTAGAAGGACCAGCTGTCTCAATTAACCTGGACCCCTGAAATCTCTCAGACACTGGATCACCAACCAGGCAGCATACACCAGCTGAGATGAGGCCTCCAACACATATACAGCAGAGGACTCCTGGGTCCGGGTTCAGTCAGAGAAGATGCACCTAACTCTCAAGGGACTGGAGGCCCCAGGAAGTTTAGAGGTCTGGTGGGGTGTGGGGTGGGGACATCCTCATGGAGATGGGGGTGGAGTGGGCTTGGGTGTCGGGGAGGAGGTATGGGATGTGGAACAGTTGGAGGGTGGACTGGGAGGGGAATAAAATCTGGAGTGTAAAAGTAAGTAAAACATTAAAAAAAAAGAATATAATGATACAACTCTATTATGTATATGCAATATATGATGGTTAAGCCAGGATAATAATTAGTATTTCCAAATCCTAAATTTTATTACTTTTCATGTTGGGGACCTCTAAATAAAGGAGTTTATAGTTCTTCATAAAAAAATTAAACTTTAACTTTTGAGTTTTTATACTTCAGAGCTCAAAGTTCCGAGGCCAGCTTCCTGTGGTTTTCCTGTGAAGCTCTAATAATGCATGACGTGCTCAGAGGTGTCAGGCAGTGGTTAGAAAGAAACAGGTTAACCCTTAACTTTGCAGTTCCACTAGCTACTGCGTCTGCACGTTGCATACAATGACTCAATAGGTTTTTCCTTTCTGGACTAAAGTATCCCACATTTGTGTTCTCTTGTTCCACTTCACCTCATCCCATGATTGTGTCTCTTATACTAATAATTTTCATAGTTCCAGTAAATTCCTTCACTTTTTGGTGATGGACCCTGTATGACTCTAGCAGTATGTGGTTCTGTTTCATTTTCTAAAAATCTCTTCAAACTTCCTTTGCAAATCAAACACTAATCTGAAACGACTTTTGTGTAGTTATTTCCTTGTTTCAAAAACGAGAGCCCACAGCGTGCACCTGGGCCATTAGGACTGTGCTGTGCATGTCCCTAAGCCTCAATTTTTAATTGTTTAAGAATCATTACATCCAGGAACATCTAATTTCACAGAACCCACCAGAGCAGGAGAAAGAAACAGGAGAGTCAGATATAATAGAATTATATAATTATATATATAATTATTATATAATAATTATGCACACCAAGGCCAACTGAAAAGCAGTCACGCGCAAATGAAATCTGCGCAGCTGTTGTCCAGGGCTAAGGCTAGACAAAATAGGAACAACTTTTTAAAAAGCAAAACAAAACAAAACAAAACAAAGCACCACACTGCTTGTTGGTTTCTGAGATGTCGCCATGCAGGCTGCTTCAGGCAGTTCCTTATTTCTTTTTTTTTTTTTAATTGGATATTTTTTCTCAATGTCATCTCATTATTTTAGTGAATAAAACATTTGATATTTGGAAGGAATAAACAGTTTGCAACTATACCATTATAGGTAAACAGCCAGCCAGAGTCTGGAAGGCTCTGCAGCCCTCAGTTTCTTCACAAATACTTAGAGGTATCAGAGCAGATACAGATAATTGGGAAACATTGATAAAGTTTAAAGTGATCAAAGTGCATCACATACATGCATGAAAACGTCACACTGTACAATCAACATGTATTAATAAAATAAATACAACACTAAATTACTAGATGAGCCCAAAAATGAGGGCTAATTTAGAAATATTAAATATGTTAGAACTAACTGCATGTATAAGAAGGACTACAGCACTTAAGACATTAGCAAACAAGAAAAACCTGTTCCATACAAAATGTGAGGCTGCTGTGAAAACTTTTCGGAAAGTCTTTAGGGCCAGGGCTGGCTGCAGGTCTGTACTCTCTAATCCAAAGGTACATTCTCAGCTTCGGGATTCCAAACCACTTCACTCATTCATCGACTGTAGTATATCTGGAAGTATACGAACAGAACGTAGGATTAAAGAGGGGGAGGAGACAGTTGTCATCTTTATTATGTTTTAAAATGGTATTTTTTATGCCCATGTATGGGAACAGCAGCACATGTGTGTACAGGATTATGTGGAGTTAAAAATCAGGCTGGTCTATCACAACCTAAGGGAGGGATGAGAGCTACTTTGGTACATTCAAAATCCTTTAACTGCAAAGCTAACGGAGGGTTGTGGACTGAACTTGGGTGCTTCTAAGGCTCAAGGATGCTTATGCTGTTGTGGGAAGGTCTCAAGCACTCAGAGAGAAAAGCCTCACTGGAGGACATCATCACAGGGGTTTATCTTTATTTGCGCTTTTTTAAAAAAAAAGCTTGCCTTTTTTATTGGATTTTTTATTTACTTTTCAAATGTCATCCCCTTTCCTGATTTCCCATCCATAAACCCCCCTATCACATCCCCTCCCCCTTCTTCTATGAGGATGTCTACCCACCCAACCACCCACCCCTTCCCAACTCTCCGCCCTGCACTGGGTGGGTGGGGGTGTCCAGCCTTGGCAGGACCAAGGGCTTCTCCTCCCATTGGTGCCCAACAAGGCCACCCTCAGCTACATGCGCAGCTGGAGCCATGGGTTTGTCCATGTGTACTCTTTGGATGGTGCTTTATTCCCTGGGAGTTCTGGTTGCTTGGTATTGTTTTTATGGCGTTGTGAGCCCCTTCATCTCCATGATCTGTCCATTGATGAGAGTGCGGTGTTGTAGCCTCCCACTGTTATTGTGTGAGGTGCAATATGTACTTTGAGCTTTAGTAAGGTTTCTTTTATGAACGTAGGTGTCCTTACACCTACATTTGGAGCATAGATATTCATGATTGAGAGTTCATCTTTGTGGATTTTTTCCTTTGATGAATATGAAGTGTCCTTCCTTATCTTTTTTGACAACTTTTGGTTGAAAGTCGATTTTATTTGATATTGGAATGGCTACTCCAGCTTTTTTCTTGGGACCATTTGCTTGGAAAATTGTTTTCCAGCCTTTTACTCTGAAATAGTGTCTGTCTTTGTCACTGAGGTGTGTTTCCTGTATGCAGCAAAATGCTGGGTCCTCTTTACAAATCCTCTGTTAGTCTATGTCTTTTTATTGGGGAATTGAGTCCATTGATGTTGAGAGATATTAGGGACCAGTGATTATTGTTTCCTGTTATTTTTGTTGTTAGAGGTAGAATTATGTTTGTGTGGCTATCTTCTTTTGGGTTAGTTGACATTAGATTACTTTCTTGCTTTTTCTAGGATGTAGTTTCCCTCCTTGTGGAGTTTTCCTTCTATTAGCCTTTGTAGGGCTGAATTTGTGGAAAGATATTGTGTAAAATTGGTTATGTCATGGAATATCATTTTTTCTGTCTATGTTAATTGAGAGTTTTGTTGGATGTAGTAGCCTGGGCTAGCATTTGCGTTCTCTTAGGGTCTGTATAACATCTGCTCAGTATATTCTAGCTTTTATAGTCCCTGTTGAGAAGTCTGGTCTGATTCTGATAGGTCTGCCTTTAAATGTTTCTTGACCTTTCCCCCTTACTGCTTTTAATATTCTTTCTTTGTTTTATGCATTTGGTGTTTTGACTATTGTATGACTGGAGGAATTTCTTTTCTAGTCCAATCTCTTTGGTGTTCTGTAGGCTTCTTGTATGTTTATGGGCATCTCTTTCTTTAGGTTAGGAGAGTTTTCTTCTATGATTTTATTGAAGATATTCACTGACCCTTTAATATATGAATCTTTGCTCTCTTCTATATCTATTATCCTTAGTTTTGGTCTTCTCATTGTGTCCTGGATTTCCTGGATGTTTTGGGTTAGGAGCATTTTGCATTTTGTATTTTCTTTCTCTGTTGTGTGGATGTTTTCTCTGGTATCTTCTGCCTCTGAGATTCTCTCTTCTATCTCTTGTATTCTGTTGGTGATCCTTGTGTCTATGACTCCTGATTGCTTTCCTAGGTTTTCTTTCTTCAGGCTTGTCTCCTTTTGTGATTTCTTTATTTTTTCTATTTCCATTTTTCAGATTCAGGATGGTTTTGTTCAATTCCTTCACATATTTGGTTGTGTTTTACTGTTGTTAAGTGATTTATGTGTTTCCTTTTTAAGGGCTTTTACTTGTTTACCTGTGTTCTTCTGTATTTCTTTAAGGGAGTTATTTATGTCATTCTTAAAGTCCTCTATCATCATCATGAGATGTGATTTTAAATATAAATCTTGCTTTTCTCATGTGTTGGGGTATCAAGTATTTTCTGTGGTGGGAGAACTGGGTTCTGTTGATGCCAAATATTCTTGGTTTCTGCTACTTATGTTATTTCACTTGCCTCTCACTATCTGGTTATTTCTGGTGTTAGTTGGTTTTGTTGTCTCTGATTGGAGCTTGTCCCTCCTGTCAGTGATTTGAGGAGTGAGAACATTTCTGGGCAACCAGCTCTTTCTGGGTGGGATTTTGGTATGGAGAGCTGTGGGACAGCCTTTGCTCTGGGCACAGATGGATACTGTAAGGATCCTTCCCATGCTGCTCCAAACTTTCTGTGCTCTGTGATTCTGGCAGGTCCCTCTTTGGACAGTTATTAGAGTAAAAGTGGTGGTCTCACCTTTTTGCCTTAGAAGTGAGAGCAAGCCTGGGAGACCAGCTTTCTCTGGAAAGAATTTGGGTACAGAGCGTTTTGGGACAGTCTTGGCTCTGGGCACAGATGGAGACCAGAAGAATCCTGTTCCAGGCTACTCCACAGTTCCTGTGCCCTGTGTACTTCTTGCGGTTCCCTCTTCAGTCAGTTTTTGGAGTGAAAGTGGGGTCTCACCTGTGGGCTTAGGAATATGAGGGCAGGATTTGGGTACACAGTGTTGTGGGACAGCCTTACCTTTGGGTGCAGACGGAGACTGGAAGGTTCCTGTCCCAGCGTATTCCTCTTTTGATTAGCATGAGTCATCCTTCTCTATCTTCATCTCTATTTTGATTAAGTTTCATGTGAAGTCTATTTTCTTAGATACTAGAATGACTATACCACTTTCCTTCTTGGCCCATCATTTGCTCTGAAAATCTTTTCCAACACATTAATATGAGGTAATGTCTGTCTGTGATTTTCAGTTTTTTTTTTTTTTAGCAGATGGATGGATCCTGTTTTCACATCCATTCTGTTAGCCTGTATTTTTTTTAATTGGGGAATTGAGCTCATCGATATTGAGAGATATTATCAATGATTGTGAGTTTTCCTTATTTTGCTTTTATTAGTGGTGATGGTGGTTGTGTGTGTGTGCGTGTGCGTGTGTGTGTACACATTCACTGAGGCTTCCTCTCTCTCTCTCTCTTTTTTTTTTTGATGTGATATTATTTATATCATGTGTTTCCTTGGGTGCAGTTATGTTTCTTGGGATGGTCTTTTCCTTCTAGTATTTTCTGTTGGACTGGATTCGTGAATAGATATTGTTTAAATTTGACTTTGTCATGGAATATCTTGATTTCTCTATCTATGGTGATTGAAAATTTTGCTGGGTATAGTAGTTCTGGCTGGCATCTGTGGTCTCTTTGCTTCTGCAAGACATCTGTGCAGGCCCCTCTGGCTCTCAGATTTTCTATTGAGAAGTTAGTACAATTCTAACAGGTCTGCCTTTATATGTTACTTGTCCTTTTCCCCTGTAGATTTTAATATTCTTTCTTTGTTCTGTTTATGTTTTGATTATTATGTGACAGGGGGACTTTTTTGTGGTCCAATATTTTTGATATTTTCTAAATTTCTTGTACATTTATAGATATGGCCTTCTTTTTTTTTTTTATCTTTATTAACTTATAAACTTATCTTTATTTCTTACTTACATTTTGATTGTTATTCCGGCCAACATCCCCCTAACACCTTCCCCTCCCCTTCTATATTGGTGTTCCCCTCCCCATCCACCACCCATTACCACCCTCCCCCAACAGTCACATTCATTGGGGTTTAGTCTTGCAGGACCAAGGGCTTCCCCTTCCACTGGTGCTCTTACTAGGCTATTCATTGCTACCTATGAGGTTGGAGCCAGGGTCAGTCCATGTATAGTCTTTAGGTAGTGGCTTAGTCCCTGGAAGCTCTGGTTGCTTGGCATTGTTGTTCATATGGGGTCTCTGAGCCCCTTCAAGCTCTTCCAGTCCTTTCTCTGATTCCTTCAATGGGAGTCCTGTTCTCAGTTCAGTGGTTTGCTGCTGGCATTCACCTATGTATTTGCTGTATTCTGGCTGTGTCTCTCAGGAGAGATCTACATCCGGTTCCTGTTGGCCTGCACTTCTTTGCTTCATCCATTTTATCTAATTGGGTGGCTGTATAAGTATGGGCCACATGTGGGGCAGGCTCTGAATGGGTGTTCCTTCTGCCTCTGTTCTAAACTTTGCCTCCCTATTCCCTGCCAAGGGTATTCTTGTTCCCCTTTTAAAGAAGGAGTGAAGCATTCCCATTTTGGTCATCCTTCTTGAGTTTCATGTGTTCTGTGCATCTAGGGTAATTCAAGCATTTGGGCTAATAGCCACTTATCAATGAGTGCATACCATGTGTGTTTTTCTGTGATTGGGTTACCTCACTCAGGATAGACATGGCCTTCTTAAGGTTAGGTAAATTATTTCTTCTATGACTTTTTAAAAATATTTTTTTGGGTCCTTGACCTGGGAATCTTTCTCCTCCTCCTTCTCTTCCTCTTCTTCCTCCTTTTCCCATTATTCTTAGGTTTTTTTTTTTTTTTCATGACTCATATTTTCTGAATGTTTTGTGTCAGGAATCTTTTCGATTTAACCTTTTCTTTGACAGATGTATCATTTTTTCTATCATATCTTTCATGCTTGAGATTCTCTCTTCTGTCTCTTGTATTCTGTCGATGCTGCTGCATGTATAGCTCCTGTTTGCTTATCTAGATTTGCCATCTTCAGGGTTTTCTCAGTTTGTATTTTCTATTGCTTTTGCTTTTGTTTTCAGATCTTGAACAGTTTTGTTCATTTCCTTCACCTGTTTATTTTTCTCAGCTCTCTTGGTTTATTTTAAGGGTTTTTTATTAATTTTCTCCCATTGTTTAGTAATGTTTTCCTGGATTTCTTTTTTTCCCATATTTTTTAATTGGTTATTTTACTTATTTACATTTCAAATGTTACTCTCCTTTTCACTTTCCCCTCCACAACCTTCCTATTCCCACCTCTCCCCTTGCCTCTATGAAGGTGCTCCCCCACTCATCCACCCACCCCACCTCAGTGTCCTAGCATTCCCCTACACTGAGTCATTGAGCCTCCAAAGGACCAAGAGGCTTCCCTCCCATTGATGCCAGAAAAGGAATTCTTCTGCTACATATCCAGTTGGAGCCATGGGTCCCTCCATGTATTCTCTTTGGTTGGTCTTTCAGTACTTGGGGGCTTTGGGAGGTCTGGTTGATTGATATTGTTGTTCTTCCTATGGGGTTGCAAACCTCTTCAGCTCCTTCAGTCCTTACCCTAACTCCTCCATTGGGGTCCCCGCACTCAATCCAATGTTTTGCTGTGAGCATCCACATCTGTATTGGTCAGGCTTTGACAGAGCCTCTCTTTCCTGGATTTCTTTAAGGAATTTATTCATTTCCTTTTTAAAGACCTATCATCTCCATAAAATTGGTTTTTAGGTTATTCTCTTGTGCTTCAGTTGTGTTGGAATATCCAGGGCTTGCTGTAGTATGATAGCTGGACTCTGGTGGTCCCATACATTGTCTTGCTTGTCATTGACTGTGTTTTTATGCTGTCCTCTAGGCATCTGGGTTTGGGGTAATTACAGGTTTAGGCGTCAATCTCTGAGTTTATTTTTGTTAGATGGATGTTTTTTCTCTTGGTTCCTGTTTCCTTTATGATCTTCTTGCCTGGGACAACTGTGGTTATGGTTACTGTCGTGTCCTCAGGTTCAGTAGGGTGTCAACACTGGGGTTTTGATGCCCTGCATGATCTCTGAGGTTTTGGGTGCTATCATTGCATTGGGATTTTGGGGTTTTGAGAAGTAGTGAGGCCTATGGAGTTCCAGGTACTGGCGTGGCCTCTGGTTGAACAGAGACTGTCTAGGATTCTGGGTACTAGTGTAGCTTCTGGGGTTCTGGATACCAGTGTGGCTTCTGGGGTTCCAGGTACCTGCATGGATTATGGGTTCTGGTACTGCATGGTCTCCCATAGAGTAGTGGATTTCTTCCAGAGTTATGGACTGGGGCATGGAGATGAGGGAGGGAATATTATAAGGGAGACTGGGTGGGCTCTAAAGAGTGTTGTTGGGCTATGGGTGGTGTCATATCTGGGATTTCAAGTACTAGCATAGTGTCCAAAAGAACAGTAGGCTTCTGCTGGAATTGTGGGCCAGAGGGTATGGAGATGGGGAAGGGATGATGTTGGGAAAACAGCTCCACTAGAAATTTTGACAACTGATATCTCAATATTGCTGATCCATCCCTCCTTGTTGAAAACTGAACCCCCTAACTTATATTTGCTTTCTTATACATGACACCTGAAGCCATGCCAACAGACTTTACATGGTCTGTCTTATAGGCTGAATATTTATATATCCCTAAAAGTCATATATTAAAACTCAGCTTACCAAACTCAATGGTGCCATTGAACAAAGATACCAGCAATTTTAGGGGTTGACCCTCTCTAGGGTCTTCCAAATTCTATGATTCCTTACTATAGCCAGAAGCCCCCACTGCCCTTTAACAGCCCTACTCAAATGCTGCCTCCTCAGCTAGCCTCATGCTTTGTCTTCATTACCTCTTATTGCATAGAGTACAACATGAATATGACAGACTCAATCATATCCATCTTTGTTTTTCTCTCGTGTTTTCTTCCTCTGCATTCTGTCCTGAATTAGCAAAAATAAAGGTTTTCCCTCCTCTTTCTTCTCCTTTTCCTCCTCCTTCTTCTTATGCCAGTATTTTGCTTATCTGTGAGGTCATTATCTATGTCATATTTACATATATCACAAATAGAGCCTTGGGCATTTCTGATGCTCAATATGTATTTATTAAATTACTGAATGACTGACAGGGAAGTTCGGATGATGAAATAGCCATTTCTCTATTCCCAAAGCTCCTGTAGGCAGGGGTCACATAAATGTCTGTACACCAAGGCTGCTGTACACCATACAGATGCATGTGTCCTGGTAGGACATCTTTGTTTAAATCCATTTCAATCTCCAATCTTCTTTTAATAGAGATTTTTCCAGGGTGAGTTGAAGCAAGAGTCCACAATTTAGGCCATAAGAAAGACATTTCCCCAAGTTTGTCAGGAAAAGAAGAACCTGGCTCACAGAAGTCTAGGTAAGAGAGGATGTCACTTGGTCTCAGCGAAGGATTCTTCTACAATCTTCAGCTTCACTTATCTGGAGTCTCGAATTGCATCGGAATAACTTGGTATTGGGTGGGGTGGTTCTGGGAAGACCACCGTGTTCGTTGCATAGACATTAGGAATGACCACATCTACCTGAAAAACAAGAGCACACAGCAGGAATACTAAGGGTAGATATGTCCTCTAGAGGTTGGTTGCTGGAAACCTACACTCCAGCATGGTGCTGCTGAGGTGATGGAACTTGTAGGAGGTGAGGTCTGGTGGATGGCAATCAGGCTTTGGGTACCACTTTCATAAGTGGATTTATGCTTGACTCAGGGAGAGGGCTAGGTTTTATAAGAGGATATTGTAACAAAGCAAGGCCATCTCACATGCCTCAACCTTTCAAAACCAGAGCTCTGTTCCTTTCCTTCTCCTCTGTGTTATAACTCAGGCAGAGAAAGCCACTGCTCAGACCCTGGGGCAATGTTTAGGTACTCCAGTCACTGGAGCTGAGAGGCAAGTAAACCTCTTTATTTTATAAGTTTCCCAGCCTAGTGATAACAACAGAAAGTAGACTGAGGTACTCCAGTAATAAAGACTCATTAAAGACAAACACTGAGACCAATAGATATTGTCTCACTTTCTCCTCTGTAGCTGAAATGAAATCCACAGAGACCCTGTTAGTTTTCCATCAACTTGGAGTATATTACTACCCACAAAGGAGCCCCAGGACTCACATTGTTGTATCGACAGCAGGCCACCTGGCAGCCAAAGTGGGAGGACACACTTGCAATGCTGAGCTCCAAGAGGCAGAAGATGAGCAGTATACAAGAAATAGCCACGCCTGTACTCTGAAATCAGAAGAAATCTGGAGGGCATCAGTGCTGGGCCAGGAGTTTGGTGAGACTCTGCAATGGACCATCTGTGTGGCCTTGGCAAAGTCTCCCTCCATGAACCTTATGGGGCAAATGTCTCCCAGGTTTTTGTGAGGCTAAAGTATGGGTGGAAAATGGTTATTTTATCATCCATTGCAACACACTTTATGGGAAGGATGTTCACAGGTTAAATGGGTTGTGTGGAGAATACACCTGACCTTGCATATCAAAGGAATTAGGTTGGATGTCATGATGAAGAAATGTTTGAGGAGGCTGACAGGGGCTGGGGCAGGTGAAGGAGGGGAGGAGAGTTTGTGGGGTGAGGACGTGGTCCATGGTCCAAAGCTGCCTATTTATCTCAGGATCACTGTAGTTGATGAGTACAAGATTAGTGCTGAGGCCTAAAACTGGTGTGTTTTGTTAGTGTAAAATACACCTGTGTGTCAAAGAATCAGTGCTCAAAATGAAAATATTCCTGACCTTACTATGTCTGAACCAAATGTGGCTCTACCTCTCATCTCTCTCACATCTTCTAAGTCCTACATTAGCAAGAATCCTTCCTCCCTTGGTAGCAGTGTACAACCATTTCCCCTCCTTTTGTCACAGGCCTATGCGGTGGGTTGCAGCCTCCTCCTTTCCTCCAAAACCTTAAGACCTGCTGTCTATTCTGCTATATAGCCTGCATTATCCCAAAACTCTCTTCCATGCTTCTGTCTGTCTGTCTGTCTGTCTGTCTATCTGTCTGCCTGCCTGCCTGCCTGTCTGTGCAGTAATAACTCTTCCTAGACGCCCTCATCCCCTGAGACCTAGAGCTGATCTCCACTTTAGTGGTTGAAGTCAACAAAGAACCTGGTGCAGGGCCTGTCTCTATAGAACAGACCTCTCTCCCTCAGTCATCATGTCTTTTAATAGTGTATGCTAATTAAAAAAAATTAAAATCAAAATTAGTTGCATTTTTCAATGTGACAAGAGGAGAATTTGAAATCCTATATGCACCCCATGCTCTATTTCTCTTCCAAGGTGCTGGTTGTAGTACAGGGAGCAGGGACAGCTGCGCTCATTCAGTTACTGTTTTCTGTGGATGCTAAAGATCTGCTGTGTGCGACAGGAACTGTATATCCAGTGAAGCCTGAAAGTCCATCTGGCTCTGCAGAAAAAGCTTGTTAGGGTCTGGCAATCCTAGCCTCCCCTGTTGAGGGCTTGTCGCAGAGCCCGATCTTGTGTACATCTTGACATTTGCAAGAAAATGAATGCAAGTAGAAGCCATTATGTTAAGAGAAATATGCAGGATTCAGAAAGATGAGTGGTGCATGTTTTCTCTCTTATGTGGAACCTTGATTTGTGTGTGTGTGTGTGTGTGTGTGTGTATGTGTGTATTTTGTAAGTCACAACACTAAAAGAGAAATCATGAGAAAGGAGGGAAATGTCTCAAAGGAGGTGGGGGATGGAGAGATGTTTCTGTGGTTGATATCACTGGCTACTTTTGCTGAAGGCCTGGCTTCAGGTCCCAGCACCCACATGGTGGCTCATAACTATCTGTTTTTAAAGATTTACTTATTCTATGTATATGAGTACATATGTTTATATGAGTCCACTGTCACTCTCTTCAGACACACCAGAAGAGGGCACCAGATCCCATTACAGATGGTTGTGAGCCACATGTAGTTGCTGGGAATTGAACTCAGGACCTCTGGAAGAGAAGTCAGTGTTCTTAACCACTGAGCCATCTCTCCAGCTCATAACTATCTGTAACTCCAGTTCCAGGGCATTCATAGGTTTCTTCTGACCTCCATGGGAACTAGGTATACATGTGGAGTACACAGATGTACATGTACACAAACACTTGTATACGCAGAATAAAATAAATAAATAAATCATTAAAAATAAAAAAAGCAAGCAGAAGCTGGGACTAATTTGGGGGGAAGAAAGGGAAGCAACTGGAGGTGAAGGGAGCAGTTGAGAACAGAGGATGACAGGTATGTGTCATGATAAAACTTTGTACAGTAACCTAAAAATATAAACAAGAGAGTTTTCAAAGGAGGGGAAAAGTGGTTTTTGAACCCTGGTCTACATAGCTGGCAGGAAAGCTGAGACGGTAGACGGCTGCCAATGAATTGGCAACTGGTATTTCTGCATCATCATGTTTGAGTTTTCCAGTGCTACAAGGCACGGAGCTATTTTATAAAGGCAGTAAAAGCTAAGGAAAGGACACCACTGAGGACTTTAAACCCTGCTCTGGTCCCAAGAGCACTTCCTTTTCTTCCAGTGCTCAGTGGGAAGGCTTGGTTGCCAGGCCCTTTCTAGCATGATCTGAACATAGCTCAATAAAGGCAGAGCCTTTGTTTAAGGACACTCACCACGCCGTATTCATGGTAAGGGTAGTAGTCAGGGTAGACATATCCTCCTGAGATACTGATGTCTGTGATGAAGAGAATGATGCCCACTGCAGAACAGATAGCACTGAAGATGTTCAAGCCCACACTGCCGTTCAGCTGGAGGAGACATACAGGGTCATGATGGTAGGGGAAGATGAGTTGAGCTGAGACCTGCAGGTTCAGCAAGCATCCTTTTCCCATTTGTACTGTGTTAAACTAGACCACACACAGCCTTTACCACTGTAACCATTTATAAAAGTTGTAGTTCAGTAGTGTGCAACACTTTATGTACACAGATATGTCAAGATATATTAATCTTCCCTTTCTGGGTATTTTCCAACAGAGCTCATCTAATTGTAGGAACCTTGATCACTAGGAGACAGTTACACTGGGTAACCTGCTCATCAAGAAAGCAGAGCTATTATATTGGTCCATATCTAGGAAAGCACAAAGTACTCTGTCCTTGTCAGTCTTCAGAGTTCAGATTCTGGATTTCTTAATGAAGGGGCTGCTGGGGCCTTTACTGGTGTCCCAGGAATGACTGGAAGCCTGATTGCTCTACAAGCTATGGACATATTCAGTTCCTTGTTCTGTGTAGTCTGTCCTGGGCTCTGTGGAGCTTAGTTTCTGCTCCTGTGAGGGCCTCTCATGCAAGCTAGTCAGTCCTCTCTCTCTTTCCTCCCATTCTGGCATCTTAAGAGTGGCAGCAGCCTTGTTCTTTCCCTATACGATGTGTGTGTGTGTGTGTGTGTGTGTGTGTGTGTGTGTGTGTGTGTGTGTGTGTGTCCTGTATGCAAGAGTTAGCATGCATGAAAGTGTTCTAGGTGTTAGTGGTGCAGAAGTAACAGGAGGATTGTTTGTCAATCCTTTTCCCCACTCTGACACTATGGGTCCCTGGCTGTGACACACAGCCTCAGAATGTGACTTACCAGGCAAGGTGAATTGGGCTGAGTTTCTGCCGCCACTGAGAGAGATCCTGAAATGATAAACTTGTGGGACAAGATTGGGAACTTACCAAGGGTTAGGCAGCAGGGTACCCTTCCTTCCTTAGGAATCTGGTTCTGAGAGTACATCTATTCTCTCACACATAGAGTGACTTATGGAGACCCCGGATCTACAATGGCAGAGAACGTATGTGCTCATTTGCTAAGGGACAGGGCAGGGGTGGGATAATCAGGATTTTAGAATTCACCAGAACAGGTTTGAAATTTTGGTTTGAGACGTAAGTGATCTTTGGTGAGTTATGAACTCGTCTAAGCTTTATTTCCTCAGATGAGAAAAGTGAACATTTATATCTTTTTAGACATCATTGTTAAAGCTCATGCCTCACATCTACTGGGCCTTGTTCATAGTAGTCAATTGACGTTAGCTCATTTCCTGCTGTTTGCTTACACATGCTCACCATCTGTTGCTTTCCAGGTTTTAGCTCAGCCTTTGTGAGGTGTGGGGCTCTGGAGGGAAGAGGGAAAGAGTGCCGATTCCACTGCTGTGTTCAGAGGAGAGCTCAGCATTGGTCCTTGCCTGCTGCACGGCTGCATGGGTTCTGTTCCATCACTTAGATAATGAACGCAAATCTCTGATACCCAGCATCATGTGAGAGGAGAATTTCTTGCCAATACTGGTGATCTGTAGGCAATGTGGCTGAGGGATCACTTGCCCTTGTTTGCCCAGTGTCCTAGCAGTGGTGGTCTGAGAGAGCATCAGCTAAGACGTTGGGTTCTACTTGAGGTGCTTTAAGAAATGGTTCTGTCGGGGGGAACATTCATACATTTGCTTACCATTCATTGATTTAAAGCACACAATCTTAGTATTTCCAGTGTATTAATAGAGTTGTACAATCTAAGTTGAGAACATTTTCCCAGCCTTTAATGGCTGAGCCATCTCTCTAGCCCAGTTGAGAACATTTTCATCATCTTATCCTCAGTAGTAATTTTCTTTCCTCCATCCACAAGAAGTATTTTTCTTAAACCTTGAGTAATGGTCCACCTAATAAAACTGTAATTTCCTTTATAAAGATGGAGAAAATCTGTATGTCATTTTCTTCAGCCATGTAGCCCCTAGTAAGATGCCATGCTCCAGCAAATATCTCCTTATCCATGCTCATACAAGAAGCCATTATTAAACTAAGTGGGTCAAAAAATAACTACCATGAAAGTAAGAGATGAACTACTGGGGGAAAGGCGGGTCAGGAGGAGTGAGAAGAGGAATAAAAGAGGGCAATGGAGGTAAATGTGATCATAACATATGTAAAAATTTAAAAATGAAGTCAATTTAAAAATATGGACAGGATGAGGCTTATGGGTTTTAAATAACTCACTCAAGATCACCAAGCAAGTGTCAAAGCTCTTGAGGTCAAACCCAGGTAGCTTAGCTTCAGGCTCAATGTCTTAGCCTCCCTGTCTTCCTCCTTGGGGCAGATGCATTGCTATCTACAATGTGAACTTGTCTGAGTTGCTTCCCTTCCAAGAAAATGTCTTTCTTTTTTTTGTCAGTGGAGAAACAAGTTCCAGTTTCACAGATATTCCTTTATAGAGATGTGCTAGGAAGGAAGGAAGGGAAGAAAGTTGAATTTTCATGTTTTTTTTTGTTAGTCCCCTGGAGGTGTCAAAGAAGGTGCACCTTTGCTCTGGAGGAGGGCATTAGTAATTGTTAGGAATTGGAAAGATGGAGATGGAGTTAAGAAAGTGACAAAGACCAACAGCAAACAAAAACAAGAGACCAGAAGACATAATGGAGAAGGTTGTGAGCTAAAGGCCTCCCCCACCCCCCAGGGCACTTGAAACGTCAGGCACTTCCTGGTTCTAGCAAACTCTAAGAGGAATCTAAGGTGACACAGTAAACTAGTGAGAAGGGAATGACATTATGAGATGTTTCAACACAGGTCTAATCTCTAGAGAGTTGTGGGGGTGGAGGGCGATTGAGTTCCAAGTCTAGGTCAGTTCAGAGTCTAAGGAAATTGTAGCCTGGGACTATGAGTCATGGGTCAGAACAAGTTATTTGAAGGATACATCCTTATGGTACTGCATGCTGGTGAGGCTGTGGTCTGGCAGCGTGCTAGTCCATTTTATTATTACTGTATGGGAGAGGCTGGCATTGCTTGATTTCTTAGGTTATCCTGGAGTTCGGATAATTATGGGAAACCTTGTGTTTGAATCACAGGGAGGTGAGGGAAAAACAAAAAAAAGAGAGGAAGTTGGAGGGGGTCAGAGCAGGGTGTGTGTGTGTGTGTGTGTGTGTGTGTGTATGTGTGTGTGTGTGTGTGTGTGTGTGTGTGTGTGTGTGTGTGTGTGGGGAGTTACCAGGAAAAGGATGAGAGTCCAAAGGCAATAAACCAGCATGGTGGAAGAACTGTAGGATTTTTGTAGAGTCACAGATCACCTCGAGAATCTAATGAAAGCCATGGACCTTTTCAGAAAACTAATGCTTAGCTATCGTGCTAGATATTCCACCAAAATGGCCTCTCACTCTTGAGCCACAGACTCTATTGACTATTGAGGAAAAATGTTTTTGGAGCTCAGTCTTACATGTTTCTGTTGTACAATGTCTGAAAGCCTAGCCTCAGTAGTGTCTCTCTCTCTCTCTCTCTCTCTCTCTCTCTCTCTCTCTCTCTCTCTCTCTCTCCCCCTTCCTTTTTTCTTCCTTTATTCCTCCCTCCCTTTCTTTCTTTTCTTTCTTTCTTTCCTTTTTTCTCTTCTTTTCTTCCTTCCTTCCTTCCTTTTTTTTTTTTTTTTTTTTTTTTTTTTTTGAGTTAGGGTTTCTCTTTGTTACCATGGAACTGGCTCTGGAGACCAGGGTGGCCTCAAACTCACAGAGACCTGCCTGCCTCTGCCTCTGCTTCTGTTGGGCTGGGATTAAACTCAAGCCACCACTGCATGGCTGGTATAGTTTTCTTTGTGAATGAAATGTTTCTGGGTTGATGTCCTAGAAGAAATATCTTGGTCTTTGGTGGCTTCAGCCTTGTAGGGCTATAGCTTGATCTGTCATCAGTGGTTTCATATTTTCAAAGATCTAACCCCAGAACCTTGGAGTGTAACTGTAGACAGGGTTTTATTATGTAGCTCTGGTTAGCATGGAGATCACTATATAGAATAGACTGGTCTTGAAGTCATAGAGGGCCTCCTGCTTCTGCCTCCAGAGTGCTGGAGTTGTGTGTTCTATTATGCCCAATCATTAGCGTCTTTTTTTTTTTTTTTTTTTTTTTTGGAGCTGGGGACCGAACCCAGGGCCTTGCGCTTGTTAGGCAAGCGCTCTACCACTGAGCCAAATCCCCAACCCCTCATTAGCGTTCTTATGAGTGGAGGTTAGCAATAAACATGACTTGACTAGAAATTATCACGTTAAATGAAGTAACTCAAAACCTAAAAGGTGAATACCACATGATTTCTCTCAGAGGTAGATTGTGGTGCGTGTGTGTAAGTGCGTGCGTGCGTGCGTGTTGTGAGTCATGAAAAGAGATCATAAGGTTGATGATAAATGAGAGTGGCAGAATACATGCGACACGAAAGCAGAAGTGTGATGGGTTGTAAACCTGACATTGCCTAGACCATGTGGGAAGACAGTCTCAGTGAGGGATTATTTACATTCGTTTGTCCTGTGGACATGTCTGGGGGAGGATTATCTTAGCTAAGTTAATTGATATGGGGAGCAAAAAGTCACTGTGGGGCAGCACCATTCCTTACACAGGGAATCCTGACTGTGTAAGAGCTGAGAAATTGAGTTGAACACAAGCAAGTGAGCACACATGCATTCATTTCTCTCTGCTCTTGACGATGGCTATGACATGACGAGACATTCCAAGTTCCCACTACCTTGACTTCTCTGCAATAAAGGGCTGTAGCCTGCAATTGTGAACTAAAACAAATCCCTTTTTCTCTTTTGTTCTTTTGGCAGAGTATTTTATTACAGCAACAGAGATAAAACTAAAACAGTGAGGTACTGAGGGAAGGAAGGCGTCAAAATGGGAGGGAAGCTGGAGAAGGCACAAAATGGAGAAGGGAAGAGAGAAGGCACATAAGAACAAAGACTGAAAGTGCAGCAATAAACCCATTATTTTGTATGCTAACTTAAAACAACAACAACAACAACAACAACAACAACAACAATAACAACAACAACAACAAGAAGAAGATTGAGACATGAGGTAGGCACAAATACAAAGGGAAGATACCAGGGGAAGATGGCTGGCTGAGAGGTAAGAGAGACCTCAGTGGTGACTACCAGTTGCCCTGCTGGTCTTGGACTTCTGGCCTTCAGAACTGGGAGATAGCACATTTCCACAGTTGGGAACTGTCCATCCTATAACACTTTGTCCATCCCAACCCCATTCTCCAACTAAGCCATTTGGGCAAGCACCTCCAGATTCCCAAACAGTTTGGCAAGGTTGCCCAGAGCGTCAGACTGGAGATACTCACCCAGATGCCTCCCCAGAAGGGGAAACCTCCATAGAGGGAGACAGGTATATAGTGGCTGAAGAGGTTGGTGATCATGATGGAGCCCAGGCCGATGTGCGCCAGGCCAATCAGGATCTGGATGGCCTGTCAGGAGAGCCACAAGCTGAAATCTTTGCCTCTGAGCCCTGATCTTGCCTTTTCTTTGTATCTCCTTTATATTCTAATACCCATTTGGTTTCCCTGTCTAAAAGATAATGTGAGAAACAATAAAATTAAAATTTTAGTCATCCTCACTCCCCGACAGAAAGCATTCATTTTGGCATAACCTTCTATTATTTTTCTAACATGTATTTTTGGTAACAGAGAAATGGTATCTCTGCACATTAGCATATTCTTGGGATGTTAAATTGTGAGTGTGTGAGAGAGCGAGCATCTTTATCAGTCATTCTCCATCTTATCTTTTTCTGAGACAGGCACTCTTACCAAACCTGCAGTTCACCAATTGACTAACACGGGTGGGCAGCAATCTTCAAGGGTCCTCTAGTCTTTGCCTCCCGAGGTATTATAGGCTCGCGCTGTTGTTCCTGACTTTTACATGATTATCTGGGATCTGAATTCAGGTCCTTACATCAACATGGCACCTTACCCACTTCCCTACTCACTAGCTGTCTTTTAAAATATTCTCTAAGGGTTTCCTAAAGGCTCTGGGGAAAGTTGAAACACTGATGTTGGACAGGTAAGGTGACCTCTAGGTTTTTAAATTATACACAGCCTTGTGTTCAGCATCCTTGTATGTAATTATTTTGCCTGCATCTTTTCCTTGCCTCATAGATTCAATTTTATCTTTCTTCACTCTTTAGAAATTCATGTATTAATGTTCTAGTCTCTCTGAATATGACCTTATATGAATATAGGTATATTGCTGATGTCAGGAGTCAAGATGACTCATATTGTGTTAGATAGGGTGATCCGCAATCCAATATTACCAATATCATTACATAAAAGGCATGAAAATCCAGGATTCTGAATCTAAGGCCTATCTCAAAAACCATCATAAAACATAACAGCCATCGGAGAACTGGAGTGGTATTGCAGTATTGGAGTGGTATAGCAGTGCCAAGGCATTGCTAGAAATTGGGAGAAAGATCTGGAAGAGATCATTCTTTCGGGCCTTCAGAGGGAGTATGACCTTGACAGACTTTGAACTTAGTTATCTATTACCCATAACTGAGAGGCAATGCGTTTCTGTTGCTCTTGACCATCAGTTCATGGAACTTTGTTTTAGCAGCCATATGAAGCTAATACAGATACAGCTCTCTCTCTCTCTCTCTCTCTCTCTCTCTCTCTCTCTCTCTCTCTCTCTCTCTCTCTCTTCTTGACTTCTTTTTCCTTTCGGAAACTTCGTCTTTGTTGGACTTTCTTTCTTCCTAAGACATAGGAAGCAAATGCTTAGAAGCAAAAGGTACTGCATCCAAAAATACTTTTTTGGCTGCTTTTTAAAAAAATTACTCTTTGTCCCTAAATTCCCAAATCAGAAGCTCTAAGGCCATACACGGAGGCTCCTTGTGAGGAAGAGATTTTCAACAGACTTGGGTTTGACTAAGCCAGCCCCTCCTGTTTCGTTTGAAATTTCTTTTCTTTCTTTTTAAAATGTATGTAGGTATGTATGTGTACCTCTGTATGTGTGTGTGTATATGTGTGTGTGTGTTTCCTGCAGACATGGTATAAAAAGCATATATTATTTTCTTAAGTTCATTCTAAAAGTATATTAATAACTACCTTGGAGTAAGACCCAATCATCACACAACCATTTCCACAACATTCTGTTTGTTATAAGTATAACACAGTGGCTTGACCAATGTGCTGGTTACTTTTAACTGTCACCTTGACACAGCCTATAATCATGTGGGAAGACAGTATTAATAAGGAAGTGTCTGGATTAGGTTAGATGGTGGGAATGCCTGAGAGGGATTGTCTCCATCACTGATTCCTGTAGGAAGACCCAGATCATTGTGGGCCTCATTATTACCTAGACAGCAATCCTGAACTATATAGGGCAGGAGAAAGCCAGATGAGAGCAAGAAGACCGTGCATATGTGTTTGTTTTCCTCTGCTCTTGACCGAGAATGTGATGTAACTTGCTTCAAATTCCTGTTTTGACTTTCTTGCTAACCTGGAACTTTAAGTCAAACCAACTTCTTCCTTCCATCTGTTGCTTTTCCTCAGAGTATTTTCCACAGCAACAGAAACAAAACTACAGTAGATCAATTTCTTCCATCCTTCAGTGTCTACAAGTCATGCTGCACCAATAAATATAGGCACCACATTTCCTGTGCATACTGGTATATTTGGAGGATAAAGTCTCAGAAACAAACCATTGGGTACACATATCTATCTATCTATCTATCTATCTATCTATCTATCTATCTATCTATCTATCTATCATCTATCTACCTACCTACCTACCTACCTACCTACCTACCTACCTACCTACCTACCTACCTACCTATATCCTCTTTTTAGACTCCCCACAAGCAAGGTTAGAGCATGAGAACATAGGCAGTCTGGATTAGAATCACTGCCTGTCATTCATGGGCTGTGCAATGAAATGGGGTCCTTTGTGCTCTTCAGGTTAGCTTTTCAGGCATTGCTGATTGTCTAGCTGCTTGCCTCCGTTTTTGCTTTGATTCAGTAATCCTGGACTTCTTGACACCTTTCGGAAACTTCGTCTTTGTTGGACTTTCTTTCTTCCTAAGACATAGGAAGCAAATGCTTAGAAGCAAAAGGTACTGCATCCAAAAATACTTTTTTGGCTGCTTTTTAAAAAAATTACTCTTTGTCCCTAAATTCCCAAATCAGAAGCTCTAAGGCCATACACGGAGGCTCCTTGTGAGGAAGAGATTTTCAACAGACTTGGGTTTGACTAAGCCAGCCCCACCTGTTTCGTTTGAAATTTCTTTTCTTTCTTTTTAAAATGTATGTAGGTATGTATGTGTACATGTATATGTATTTATAAATGTGTGTATGTTCGTGCACAGGTATGGGTGTGTGGTTCCTTAGGCACTGTGTATCTTGTGTGTGTATGTGCGTTTGTGTGTGTGTGTGTGTGTGTGTGTGTGTGTGTGTGTGTGTGTGTGTGTGTATGTGTACATGTATGATGAGGCCAACATCTACCTTGGTTATCATTCTCCAGGAACCCTTTAAATTTTTTTTTTGAGTCAGGGTCTCTCACCAGCCTGGAACTTCCCAAGTAAGCTAGGCTGGGCAGGCAGAGAGCTGCAGAATCTACCTGTCTTTGACTTCCTGGGTCTGGGATTACAAGTTTGCATTGCCACAGTTTATGTAAGGTGGGTCCTGGGGAGGGCACTCAGCTTGCTAACAGTGAACTAAACACTTTACTCACAGAACCATTCTATTCCCTGGCCCCTTATTTGGAATTTCTGGTAGTCTGCCTCGAGCCCCTGTTTTCCTCTGTCTGCAGCATATGGTCTCTGGCTCACGCAGTGGATTCTTACTTACCCCTAGGACTTGGCCCTTTTTCAAGACTCTCTGGGCAGGTGGTTCAGTCATGGCCGGCACGAAACCAGGTAGGTTACCAGGAATCACATGGACTTGAGGCTGGTTGCTGGGATAAAGAGGCACCTGAGGCACGGTTCCTGGGACCACAGGATAACTGTTGTGGGGTGCCACCACATATACAGAATTGGCCACGGGGCCCTGTGAAGTAACTGTATTCATGCTGATGAAAAAATAAACATAATGGAATCACTCATCATTTATATACTTGTGTTTACATTTTAAAAAAAACTTCAAGAGGCTGGGGAGATAACTCAGTCAGTAGCCACTTGCTCGACAAACATTAGGATATGACTTTGGATCCCCAGCACCTTTTGAAAAGGCCTAGTGTAGGGCCAGTGAGACGACTCAGCAGGTAAAATCACTTCTGCCTGGTGACTTGAGTTCGGACCCTGAAACTCACATGGTGGGAAGAGAGAACTGATTCACAAAATTTGTTCTCTAATATCCAAGAACATTTAGTGGCACTTGTGTAGCCATTCACAGTAAGTAAATAAAATACATTAACAATAATCAATAATAATACAAACAAGTCTATTGTTATTGTCTTTATTGCCAAGTGCACCTGTGGGGCAGGAGAGATGGACTCTCCAGGAGTGAGGAAGACGTGTGGTTTCCATATACATGTATGTACACATGCACACACACACACACACACACACACACACACACACACACACACACACTCAGGACATTAAACACGAGAATGATTTTTGTCTGAGCAATTCAACCCCATATACTTGTTAACCCCATCTTAGAGACAATGTTAACCTTCCATTACAGGGCTTGTTGAGAATGTCAGGCAACCAATGCTTTACAAATGCCTTTCTTTCATTTTTAACCTGTCCCATTGATGAAAAAAGTAAAGCCCAGAGAGGTTAGGCGCTACCGGAAGACAGGTTGTGCTTTTTCCTTCTTTGCGTGTCTCCTATTGTTTTGATCCTGTTTTGCATAACATTGAAATTATCTGATTCCAGAGTACCACAAGTAAAAAGACTCTTGGGGAACATTGAGCTCAATTCTCTTAGATTTTGGAAAAGGAAACAGTGTGAGAGTAGTGTTGACTTCTTATACATATTACATACTAGTGTCATATACATATTAGAAAAATGGAGGTCATTGCGTTCAAGGGAAATCTATTGTCAGTATTGTGCGTGCGTGTGTGCGTGCGTGTGTGTGTGTCTTCCACGTCAGACACTTGGAGGTCAGAGGATAGCTGGTGGAAATTGATTTTATCCTTCCATCCTGTGGGTCCCAGCATTAACCCATACCCAGTGAGTTTGTATGCCTTTAAAAGTTCCACTCTGTTTTTGGAACAAACACAGTAATATGAGCACAATACACCCTTCCAATGTTTTTCATCCGGTACACCTTTCTAGCTTCTTTCATTCCCCACGTCTCATTTGACACAAACCCATTATCTCCATTTCTCAGCAATTCCTACAAACACTTGACCATGTCCACTCACCTTACTGTGCCTGGTTGCCAAGTAAGTCTCTCTTGCTCCTGTCCCCAGTCTCTGCTGTAGAAGATTTATTTTCCGAGAGAGAAGGACTGCACCCTGTGCAGTTGGGCGGTTCATTTAGAATGATCCAAAGTCCTCTCCACTTCTTTCCTGGGTAAGGCCTTGGGTCAGAAGCTGCTCAGAGCTTCCACACCCACATTTGCTTCCTGTTTTAGTCACGAAACCAATTAAATACAGTTCAATTTGTCAAGGGTTTTAAGGCGCCTGAATGGAGAGATGAGGTTGTGCTGGGTACTCTAGGAGACAAAAGAATGACTTGGACGTTTGGGGCTGGATGTACTGAGCTAAAATAGAGGACAGGTTGACTCAGTTTCACAGCAAAGAGATAAATAATCTCAGGAGAACACAGAAAGAAATGATTGGAGCTGGAGTGCTTAGATATTTGAAATCATTGAACTGCGATGCAAAATGATGGAACCAATGGGTAAAATGAAAGTTACACTCCAACTCCCATCCATAGGTTTAAAGAGTCATTTACTTTTATTTTACGTGTATGAATATTTTGCCTCTGTGTATGCCTGTTTGCTTTGTGTGTGCAGTGACTGCTATCACAGATGCTTGTGAACCACCATGTGGTTGCTGAGAATAGAGCTTGGGTCATCTGCAAGAGAAGATGGCTCTTAACCATGGAGCCATTTCCCTATTCCCTTCCATTTATCTTTATCTCACCTGACAAATGACTACCGTGTATAAGAACTGTTACACTGGGGCAGTGAGGTCTTAGGAATTAGATGTGACAAACTGACTTTTAAAAAAATTCCGGGGATTTAGGTCAGTGGTAGAGCACTTGCCTAGCAAGCGCAAGGCCCTGGGTTCGGTCCCCCAGCTCTGGAAAAAAAAAGAAAAGAAGAAAAGAATTCCAATTGGCATATGAAAGACACTCAGTAGACTCTTCCTGACTGAGCGCATTGAGATGAGAGGATAGCTGGAACTTTGCAAGTTGACAGTCGAAAGAACATTATAGGCAGAGGCTATCGAAAGGGACAAAGCCAAGGAGAGAAGAAAGCTCAGGACGAGTTTTGGGTAGGTACACACAAAAGACATTGAAAGCAAAAAGAATGAAAAATTCTGATGCAGTCAAAGCTCGCCAATCCCCTTTTCAGATTTGCCCCCAAGTTTTTAAAGGCAGCTTTCTTATAAGATCTTATTTATATGTGGCATAATGTCTTAAAATTTGGTATTGTTTTATTGTGTGTGCATGTCCACGTGGTGTGTATGTGAATGTGGTGTGTCTGTCTGTCTGTCTATAGTATAGTCAGAGTCTATGTCATGTTTTTTGCTTCCTTATCTTTTCATTTTTCAAAAAGTCACTTTTAGCATATATTATTTGTATGCAATGCTGAAGTTCACTCGGTTTTATGCAATTGTATAACCATATACTCTGCCTTATTTTTCATTTTCCAAAAAGTTACATGTAGCATATGTTAGTTGTATGTAGTGATGAGCATCACTCTCACATTTTAAACATGTATATATGGCATTTTGTTCGGTCAC
Source organism: Rattus rattus (assembly GCF_011064425.1). Classification (NCBI taxonomy): domain Eukaryota; kingdom Metazoa; phylum Chordata; class Mammalia; order Rodentia; family Muridae; genus Rattus; species Rattus rattus. Next base: position 10,559,886 of record NC_046155.1, read on the forward strand.
CCCTCAGTATTTTTGTATTCCTCTCACTCCCGTTGATCTCCTTCCTTTAACCAACCAGCACCCCCATTCTTTTATATTTCTTTTTTTTATTTTTAGTTTAATAAAGATCACTTATGGAAACCTTTTGAGGATTCACTTACAAATGCATGGGTGGCTTGCATATGGCTATGCTGATGAAGGAAATGTCTCTCCTTCCCTCAGCAACCATTAATAAACTGTTCGCAGATCTCCAGGAGTGGTATGGCTTTATGAGCTCCTCCTGCCCCTTTGCTTTTTTTTTTTATAGATTTTAGGATTTGTTTTTGGGGTCTCACACTGAATTGGAAGCTTACAGATCCCACTACACTGGCTGGTTAGTAAGCTCTGGGCATCCATCCTTGCAGTCACAGAACCATGTTGTTTCACCTGCCTTTTATTCATGTAGGGGCTGGGGACCAAACACAGGTCCTTACACTTTCTCAGCAGACATTTAGCTCTTGGATCCATTTCCCTGGCTTTGGGGATTGTATTTTGGTTTATTAAAAAAATCTTAATCCAAAGCAAGGAGAAGAGGGAGGGAGGGAACTGGGAAGGAGAGGGGAAAGTGAGGGGCGGGGGGGGGGAAGGGAACATGATCAGGTATTGGTGGGGGCAGGAGAATGAATGGAAATATGCAACCTGTGGTGGTGGGGGGTTGGTAGGGGACCCTCTAGAAAGTACCAGAGACCTGGGAGGTAAGAGACTCTTAGGACTCAAAGGGAGGGTCCTTAAGTAAAATGCCCAACAGTGGGGACAGGGATCTTGTAGAGTCCACCTCCAGTGAAAGACAGGGCATCAAATGGAGGAATGGGGTTGCCATGCCACAGTCAAAAACTCTGACCCAGAATTGTTCCTGCCTAAAAGAACTGCAGGGACAAAACCGGAAAAGGGGCTGAGGGAAAGGAGGTCCAGTGAATGGTCCAAATTGGGACCCATCTCAAGAGGGAGGCTTCAAGGCCCGACACTATTACTGATGCTATCTTCCTCTGAGAGGTCCAATTAGCAGCTGACTGAGACAGAAGCAGATACTTATACCCTGATGTCCCCATTCCCTTCCCATCCCACCTCTCTCCTAGTTACCTATCTCCAGTCACAAGAGTATTTTATTCCTCTTTCTAAGTGAGATTTGAGCATCCTCACTTGGGCTTTCTTTTTGTTTAGCTTCTTTGAGTCTGTGGAGTGTAGCCTGGATAGCCTGTAGTTTATGGCTAATATCTACTTATAAGTAAGTACATACCAGTGGCTTATGCTCTAAGATCAAGAATCAACAAATGGGACTTCATAAAATTGCAAAGCTTCTATAGGGCAAAGGACACTGTCATTAGGACAAAATGGCAACCAACGAATTGGGAAAATCACACATCTTATAGAGGGCAAATATCCATTATATGCAATGAACTCAAGAAGTTAGACTCCAGAGAATCAAATAACCCCATTAAAAAATGGAGAACAGATCCAAATAAAGAATTCTCAGCTGAGGATTATTGAATGGCTGAAAAGTACTTAAGAAATGTTCAATACCCCTAGTCACCAGGGAAATGCAAATCAAACCAACCCTGAGATTCTACCTCATACAAGTCAGAATGGCTAAGATCAAAAACTCAGGGGACAACAGATGCTGGCAAGAATGTGGAGAAAGAGGAACACTCCTCTATTGTTGATGGGACTGCAAGGTGGTACAACCACTCAGTAAATCACTTTGAAGTTTCCTCAGAAAATTGGACATAGTAGTTACCTGAGAACCCAGCTATACCACTCCTGGGCATATACTCAAAAGATGCTCCAACATATAACAAGGACACATACTCCACTATGTTCATAGCATCTTATTTATAATAACCAGGAGCTGGAAAGAACCCAGATGTCCTTCAACAGAGGAACGGATACAGAAAATGTGGTACATCTACACAATGGAATATTACTCAGCTATCAAAAACAATGACTTCAAAATCAAATTCATAGGCAAATGGATGGAACTAGAAAATACCATCCCGAGTGAGAAAACAGAATCACAAAACACACACACATGGTGTGCACTCACTGTTAAGTGGCTATTAGCCCAAAAGCTCGAATTACCCAAGATACAACAAGGACGACCAAAGTGTGGATGCTTCAGTCCTTCTTAGAAGGGGGAACAAAAATATTCATAGGAGGGGATATGGAGAAAAAGTTTGGAGTAGAGACTGAAGGATGACCATTCAGAGCCTGCCCCACCTGGAGATTCAGCCCATATACCTACAGTCACCAAACCCAGACAACATTGCTGATGCCAAGAAGTGCATGTTGACAGGAGCCTGATACAGCTGTCTCTTGAGAGGCTCTGCCAGAGCATGACCAATACAGAGGTGAATGCTTACAGCCAACCATTGAACTGAGAATGGGGTCCCATTGGAGGAGTTAGAGAAAGGAATGAAGGAGCTGTAGGGGTTTGCTACCCCATAAGAACAATATCAATTAATAAGAGCTCCCAGGGAGTAAACCACCATCCAAAGAGTACACATGGACAGATCCATGGCTCCAGCTGCATACATAGCAGAGGATGACCTTGTTGGGCACCAATGGGAGGAGAAGTTCTTGGTCTTGTCAAGATTGGACCCCCCAGTGTAGGGGAATATCAGAGCCGGAAGGCAGTTAGGGTAGGTTGGTTGGGTTCCTCATAGCAGGAGGAGGACAGTGGATGAGATAGGGCATTTATGGAGGGGAAACTGGGAAAGGTGATAACATTTGAAATGTAAATTAAAAAAATCCAATACAAAAAAAAAAGGACGAATGACATCAACCACTTGTATTGAGGGAAGTAATACTAAGTGTAAAAACTGGGCCTTAGGTCATGTGGGTTTCATGAGACCAGATGTAACCAGTTATCATTCTGGTTGGGATTTTCTCTCTTTTATTGATTTCTTGGAAATGCTTCCAACTGTCTTGAAGGGACAGAAACCTTGCGGTGACAGAAGTCTCAAATGGATCGACACATTTCTGCTGAACGTTTTCGGGGATAGAGAATTTGCTGACTATGTATGTGATAGAGTCTTTGGAGGAGTGATGGATCCTGGAGATTGTTTCACAGTAAAACTGAGACATAACAAGGCAAATTCCAATCACATAACGTATGTATGTAGTATTCACAAGAGCTTTTGTTTTTATAAAATATTAAATAAAACATGAATATTTTAAAAACAACCTGGTTGTCTTTTTAAAGGGTTAAGTGAAGATAAATGAGCTCCTGTTGGGTTGGAGAGCTAGTTCAGTTGGTGAGGTGCTTTGTGAGCTTGAATTCGAATCTTAGAACCCATGCTGAAAAAGAGTTGTGCATGGTGGCATGTGCTTGTAGTCTCAGCTGAGTGAAGGGAGAGACAGGCAGATCTCTGGGCTCACCAGCCAGTGAGCTTAGCAGGTCCAGGCCAGTAAGAGATCCTGTATCAAAAAACAAAGTGGATAGCATCTTAGGAATGACACCTGATTCTGTGCTTTGGCCTGCACATATATGCTCATATACACATATACACATATGTACACATATATGAACTCTTAGGTTAGAGTATGGTCTTCTTTCTGTAGACTATATACCTCAATCTAGACAGGATTTGGGAGGTTTCTAGGGGCACTGGTGGCATTTTTAGCAACTTGTTACATCTTGGTACTGATCCGCCACTGCAGCATTTTGATGAAATGCTTTGGCATGCTTTGTTCCACATGCCATAATGATTCTCAGGAAACCCAAGGCTTCTGGGCTCATCTCCCACCAGTGCTCTGTACTGGCACCTGAAGGTAGGAGGGAGTCCTTTTACCTCTTGTAAACTCTGGATCTCAAGCTGGTCCATGGGCCTCCCTGAATGACTGGACAATGATGCCTTGAAATCCATGGATCTTGTCATGACTGTTCCAGAGCTGGCCAGCAAACCTCACCTCTGTCTCAAAGCCTAACAACGGGAAATGACATTCTCCTGCAGCACCCAAACCCTTTACAGATTCTCCTCTCATCCCACTTTAGAGACTGGAGCCATTCAAATGTCACTTTCCCACTGTGGGATGTCCAGGTAAGAGGGTGGAAAGATATGTGACTGGCTTCCACAAAAGGCCACAGGCTGAGTCACTAACAACAGTGGCAATATACTCTCTCACTGTTCTAGATCAAAATGCTATCAGAGTCAGACTTGTCACTGTGTCCTGCAGGCCACATGTCTCCCAGGAGAGCTGTGAATTTGGCCCAATGTAGATGACAATGTCGTGTTGCAATTTTCAAAAGTTGGATACCGCGAGAAGATCCCTTTATACAACTCTGGTGGTTTTCTGCTGCTCTCGGCATTTGACTAAGAGGTGCTTCACTCCAGTTCTTCTATCTCCACAGGTCTTCTCCCTTCCTCTCTCTGTCACCTCCCTTCTCTGCTTGCCTGACTCTGTCCAAGGCCTTAGTTTTCTAAGAGAATCAGCTGTACTGGATTAGGCCCCATCCTTACATCAATTTTACTTCATTCCCTCTGTAAGGATTATATTTCTATTAAAATTATTTATTTGCTGGGCACAATGGTACATACCTCTAATATCTTAGTGCTGGAAAGGTGGAAGCAGGTGGATCACTGTGAATATAAGGCCGCCCTGTGCTACTAAGTTCCAGGCCAGGTAGCACTACACAGTGTGACTTCGCCTCAAAACCAAAACAAAAAGTATTTATTCTGTTTGTACTTTAATGTGCATGCTACTGTACACATGGAGAGATCAGAGGACAACCTGTAGGAGTTCTCTCATTCTGCCACGTGGGTCTCAAGGATCAAATTCAGCTAGACTTGATATCAGACACCTTAATCTGCTGAGCCGTCTTACTGTCCCCAGATTTTATTTCTAAATAAAGTCTTATTTTGAGGTACTGGGCACTAAAATGTCAGCATCTGCTTTCTTTTTATTGGGGGACACAAATGCATCACAACATCTTATAGAAAGCTTTCATGGACTTTTTTATGGCTTAAGAAAAAAATGTATTAAAAGTGATCTCACTTTTAGGTTTTAGAGGTGCGCTCTTGTCACCAGTATTGGGAAACAGGAACTATTCCTTTTGGCCTCCTGAATCACCATGGTTACAATAATGAGCTAATAACTGATAACAGCCTGCTGATGAATTGCTATGAGTTATGTAGGAGCTATGCTGAGCTCTTTTAGTGACAAGCTATCATGTAGCCCTCTTTTCTACTCCATGGGCTGGGGATCACTCTGCAAGTTAGCAGTAGTGTAGGCTAACTTAGAGTCTTGCTTCCACTACAGCAGCACCATGCCTCTTCCAAAACTGGCATTTTCTTCTTTGTGATGAAAGGGTTCCTTCGTTTATAATGTTTTCCACAAATGGAGATAAAAATGAGCAGTCACCTTTACTTCCTGTCATGCCCCAAATCTTAAGGGTAGAAAAGGCTGGCAATCTACAGTGGGTGTGGAGGTTTGAATAAGAACAGCCCCCATAGGTTCACATATTTAGATTCTTAGGGAGTGGCACTATTTGAAAGGATTAGGAGGTGTGGTCTTGTTGGAGGAAGTGTGTCACTGGGGGGTGGGGGGAAAGCTTGAGGTTTCAAAAGCTGAAGCAAGGCCCTGCTGGCTTTCTTCCTGCTGCCTGTGGCTCTGAATGTAGAATTCTCAGCTCCTTCTCTAACACCTTGTCTGCCTGCAGGCTGCCATGTTTCCCATTACGATGACAATGGACAAAACTGCTGAGATTGTAAGCCAGCCCCAATTAAATGCTTTCCTTTATGAGAGTTGCTGAGGACATGGTGTCTCCTCACAGCAGTAGACAGTGACTAAGACAGTGAGGGAAGAGCCAATTTGTGATCACATTGCATCATTTATTACTGAACTAGGAGAAAGTGAGAAGTGGCAAGGACGTCACTGAAGGGCTCTTCAGTTAAGTCACATCATTTTCATCTTCTATTTTCTTTGGTTAGGAGTCTTCAGAGACATTTTCCAAGTCGAGTAGAGATGGTGGTTTTGAAGGTGGTGGTTCTGAGAAAACTAGGAAAAGTTGAGCAAAAAGATAGCAAATTGGTTATTAGTATCGTCTTGAGGATAAAAGGTTTGCCCTTAGTCATCAAGTCGAAACTAGACTAAATTACAACCACCTAAATGTAAAAGCCTAGAGCACGGGCGAGCTGAAACTCTAGGAAGACGGCAGTCTCTGTGTCTTGAGGCCAGACCCATGGATCTATGACCTAAGAGGTACTGCTTAATTATTTACTTGATTGGTTTTTTTTTTTTTTTTTTTTTGAGTAGAATCTCACTATGTATCTCAAGTTGCCCTGGAATGGACGATCCTTCTCGGTTAGCATCCCGAGTGCTGGGAGTATACATGTGTGCATCATTTCTACCCCACAGGTTTCTATGCATTGCAGCAAACCCAATACCTTCAAGTATTACACTTTTCAAAAGGACTTTAACCTTCTGCTATATTCTGGTGGTTGTATCAGATTTAGGGGTCTTGTATGCCATGCAGGAAGTCATGCTCTGCTGGCTAGTCTTAACTGTTAACTTGACACAACCTAGCCTCACCTGGAAGAGACTTTCAGCTGAGAAATGATCTAGATCAGACTGACTCGAAGGCACGTCTGTGGGGAATTGTCTTGATTACTAATTGCGGTGGGACTACCCACCATGAATGTGGGTGGCAGCATTTCATGGGCCAGGCCCTGGACTGTATAAGAGTTAAGCAAGCTGGTTGAGATAAACAAGAACACAAGGGTCCATGCTTTTATTTTTTTTTCTCTGTTTTTGACTGTGGACATGGTGTTTTAAGTTCCTGCCTTGCCTTCCCTGCAACAATAGACTGTATCCTGTAATTATAAGCCAAATAAACCCTTTTCTCCCTTAAGTTTCTTTGGGACAGGGAAGTTTTTCAAAGAAACAGAAATTGGGACTAGAACACATCTTAAGGGACATGGTATTATTGTTTTCCTGAGCAGCACTTTAAAGCTTTTTTCCCCCATGTATCCTTTACATGTAGTAAAGAATCTTTTGCTAAGCACACAAAAATCCCCCTGAGAAGATGAGTACTAATCATCTCTTAATCTACTGGAATTAAGTTTAAGTATTCAAAACTACAACTCTTGAGTGATAGGGGAACTATTAATGAAGGCTGAACCATCTATAGTCAGTCCTGTTGCCTGAGAAACTTGATTATAAAACTAATATACACAATGTATATTTTGACTTTCAAACTTCTGTTCCTTTCCTAGGCTGCATTATTTACATTTAGATATGCATAACTTAGATTGCTCGATTACTTATCCTTTTCTAATGCCTTGTCTTCTTTTCTGAATTCTCCTTGAATGGCCCAGAGGCAGGTGGGTTCCCTCAAAATCACCCTGCCACCACACTTTGTCTTATGCCAATCCAGTCCTCTTTGCTATTATTTAGTTCAGAGCTGGAGGCATTTGTGTCTGCAAGAGGGAGAGAGAGGCTTCCTATTCCTTCAGAGGAAGAAGAACCAATTTCTGAAGCATGTGACCAGGAGTTATGTGGTCTGAGCCATCTTGGAGCATGAACTGAAACAGTCTTAGGATACAGACGCAGATATGGGGGTGGGGTGGGGGTGGAGGTGGGGCAGAAAGAAGTCCTGTAGCCATCACGCCTAAAGTCTTCCTAACTTTGGAACTGTTGTTTTAACAGATGCATCTTCTCCTGACTGGTTGAATAATTGAGTTAGGGGTGAGCACCTATAAGTTGCTATAGAAAATATTCTAATGAATGTAATTATAGTAGGAATGAAGTATGACTGAGATACATTACTGTTAAAATCCTTCAAGGGCCCCCTGGTACCCAAGTCTAAAGTAGGCGTTCTTTAATAACTTAGTTAAATGCTCTCAGGACCTGGTCTCCATTTATTGCTCCGCTTCATCTCAGCAATTTGTTTTCATATAGTAGCCATCAAGACCTGTTATCCCTCTGCTCCCAGGCAGAATTTTAGGCTGATACAAGAATACAGTTATTTTTTATTTATTTTTATTTATTTTAAAAAATATTAGGTAAGCTGAACATATATGAAAACTATCATTATTGCAACCTATGTACACAATTAATAATTTTAGTGATTATGTCTCTAGTCTTATATTTTTGGTTGTGAGCCTAGCCTTTAACGGCTGAGCCATCTCTCCAGCCCAATATGTCTCTATTCTTTACCTAATAATGTAGTGTTTATTGATTAATTTTTATATGCTGACTAACTTTGAGTTCTTAGGATAATGCCTAATTAGCCATGGTGTATACACTTTTAAAATGGTACTAGATTGATTTGGTAATGAAAGCCTTCAAAAGTTTATTTTTATTTGCATGTAAGTGTGTGTGCCTGCTTGACTGTATATGCGCCATGTGTATACATTGCTCAGAGAGGCCAGAATAGGATGTTGGAGAGTTAAAGGTGGTTGGGAGATGTTGTATGTAACCAGTGGGAAGTAAACTGTGTCTTCAAAACTGACTGCCTCTTTTTTTTTTATTTTAAAATATTTTTATTATCTTAGTGATGAATATAGGTATAAGAGGAATGTAAGTCAATCAAAAAATTATGCTTAAGCAACAAGCTTGAAATTTTGCCTTCTCTTTGTACACAGTCCTATGTTTATCCTGAGATGACAAATAGAAGAAGAATGAATTATAAAAATTACGTAGACATATAGTTAATAATTGTCTATTCACTTCCGAGGTGTTTAGTTCTGGTGTTGTAAACATTGTCTATTTCACAGGAAATGATTTCTCTTTTCATTTAAAGACAAGAAAATCAATTGACACAGCCTCAATGAACTCACTCCAGTCACCCTACTCGGCTTCCTCTGTTTTGATATTTAAATGGATAAGGGTAAGGGACTAATGTCAACTCTAGATAGAGAGAAGTGTGACATTTTTATGCACCACCTCTGCCTCTTAACTGCTGAGCCATCCCTCTGTCTTTTGCTTTGGTAGATATTTTTGCTGCTGGTAGTGAGGGCTCTTGCAACTGTATTCCGTAGATTTCTCTGTTGTATTCTTTCCTTGGCCAATCAATTTATGCATGAAATTTGTTTTGTGTTTTTGATGGAGCATCCATCATTACCTAACCTAAGTTAAAAAGCATTATGCCTAGAGTTTCTTCTAAGAGTTTCACAATGTTGACTCTTAAGCTGAGGTCTTTGTGCATTTTGAATTAACTTGTGGAGCTTGTGTGGGGTAGTGATCTATTAGTTTCACTTTTTAGTTGTCCCTGTACCATTTGAAAAGATTACTTAGTCATTGAATTGGTCAGTGTGTTATCACAGCAACGGAGGCAAACGAGAGCATCTATCCCACTTGTTGGCATGTCATTGTTCCTAATAGCCACTTCAATATTTTTATTTCTTTAATATTGTTCTGTTCATTCATAATTCGACAAATGAAATTTGATCTTCCTTTTCCTTTTGTCCATATAGCTACAGGTTTGTTGGTTTGTTATTTTTTTTTAAAAAGAGAATACACTTTTGTTTTTCTTTGTTCTCTTTTTCTTATTGATATGCATGTATTGCATGAGGCATATGCATTTATTTTTATTTCGGGCTATTATTTTCATTTTTCACTTTAAGCTTAGTTTTAAAAGTCATTTTCTAATTTTTTCAACAGCAAAAAGTTGAGTTTTGCTTTGAGATTTAAAAAATATACGATTTACACCTACAAATGTCCTAAAAGTTCTCTAAAATCTCTTCTTCCCCTTTCCCCTTTCCTTCCCTCTCTCTACTCCTTCTGTGACCCCCATATGCACATTTTGGCACCCCATTGTCTTTCCCAGGTGTCTAATACACTGTTCGTTTTCTGCATTTGTCCTTGCTCTGTGCTACTGATGATTGAAATTGCCTATCTTCAAGTTGCTGCTTCTTCTTCCACCTCACGTCTTCTTTAAATTATTGTACTAAAAATTCTAATTTTACTGTTGTAGTTTTCTGCTCTGGGATTCTGACTTTTTTTAAAAAAAGAATTCAGTTTATTTTATTTTAGGTTAGGTGCTGCTATAATTTTAGTTTTTTTAAAGGTTGTTTTTATTTTTTTTTAAGTTGAAAATACATTCTTCTTGTATACAATACACTCCAATCAGAGTTTCCCCTCCTTCCACTCCTCCTATTCCCCCTATTTCTCTCTCTCCCAGATCTACTCCCTCTCTATTTCTCTTCAGAAAAGAGCAGTTCTCCAAGATATATCTTGGATATCAACCAGCCTTGATATCAAGTTGTAGTAAGACTAGGTGCATCCTCTTCTATTAAGGTTGGACAAGGCAGCCCAGTAGGAGGAAAGGGTCCCAGAGTCAGGCAATAGAGTCAGAGACAGCCCCTGCTCCTACTGTTAGGAGTTCCACAAGAAAACCAAGCTACATGCTCAAGTGACAGCTCAGCTGGTGAGGATGTGGAGCAAGGGAAACACTCCTCCACTGCTGTGGGATTGCAAACCTGTACAGCCACTTTGGAAATCATTATGGTGGTTCTTCAAACAAATTGAGAATCAATCTACTTTAACACCTACTTATTTTAGCTGAATAAAACATCTCATGTTTAAGTCTAAGGTCTAGACTTACTTAGAAAAAAATTAATTGACTTATTTTTCTCCATTTGGGAAGAACATTCTTTGCTATTCATTTCCATATCTCAGAATGTTTTGGCTCTAAGCTCCATATTTAAGGTAATATGGCAAAGTGGGCTAGTGATTGGGTATAGATTTCTTTAATTGCCTTGATCTAATAAAATTCCTAGCCTTTGTTGAGGGGTTTTCTTTCTTTTCAGGCTCCTGTGATGGCCAGAGGTTGATGTTGGAGTGTTGTTCTACACTTTATTGGTCTATTTATTTTACAGTGTTTTTCATTGAAGTTGACAGTTGATGTTTCTGCTAGACTGACTGATTAGCTATCTCTGTCTCCCAGGAAGGGTCACAGACACCTACTAACATATCCACCTCTTTCCACATGTGTGTTGGGACTGGAATTTAGGTCACCATGTTTGTGTAGCAGGTGCCTTGCCCTCTAACCCATCTCCCTGGTCTCCGTTACTCACTTTCGTTTGAGGGTACTTTATTTTTACGCGATGACACGAACCAGTGGAGCACTGTGATTGCAATAATCAACTCTGAGATGGTACACAAGACAGAAATTTGTAGAAGCATCATGCCAGCCATCTGAATGAGAAAAGAAACATTCCACATGTGGAACAAGTCATTTGAAAGCAGTGCAAGAAAAGCGTTTTTTTTTGGGTCAGAATGCACCATTTATCCTTTATAGTTCCAAACAATTATGATTATTTCAAGGTAGTGGCTTTCTTATTTATGAGGTGAATCTCTTGCTAAACACTTTAATTATGTTAACAGCTTCCCAACTTTTACTTCTGTTTTACACATGATGGGGCTGGAAAGGAGAGAAAGCAAAGCAGTACATAGTTTACTTCATTTTTCTCAGTCCCTCACCTTTAAAACATTTTTAAAAAATTTCTTTATTTTACATTTTGACTGCTGTTTCTCCTCCCTCTCTCCTCCCCAGTCCCTCCCCACTCTCTCACCCGCCTTTATTCCTCCTCCATTTCTTTTCAGAAAAGGGCTGACCTCTGTGGATATCAACCAGCCTTGATATCAAGTTGTAGTAAGACTAGGTGAATCCTCTTTTATTAAGATTGGACAAGGCAGCCCAGTAGGGGGAAAGGGTCCCAGAGACAGGCAACAGAGTCAGAGACAGCCCCTGCTCCTACTGTTAGGAGTCCCATAAGACCAAGCTACACAATATATGTGGAGAGGGCATGCAGGCTCCCTGGTTGTTAGTTCAGTCTCTGTGAGCCCCTCTGGGCTCATGTTAGTTGTTCATGACCCCTATGGCTCCTACAATCCTTTCTTCCCCCTTTTCAAGGGATTCCCCAAACTCTGACTGATGTTTGGCTGTGGGTCTTGCCATCTGTTTCCATCAGTTGCTGGGTGAAGCCTCTCTAATGACAGTTGGGTTAGATGCCTATCTATGATTCTCAGTCCCTTTTAATGGGTTTGATATTATGATTATGTTTTATGCTATTATTCTAAGTATATTTGAAATTGTATGTTCTGTTTTTTTTATTACAGCCTTCATGAAGTGAAATCATTCTTTCTTATGGGAAGAGTGAGATCTTACCAGTGGAATAGGTCATTCTGATAGAGACAGATTCTTTTGGGTTCCCTTGTTTTTTCCCCAGAATGAATTGTGTTTAGAACATCCAACTCTTTTTTTCAATAGCTGATACTTGTCTGGTTTCCAATAGGGAAGCATTTAGTTTATTGTATATTTTAAATAGGTAGATGGACTTAATCCAAAACATCAGTGTGCTGGCTAGTTTATGTCAACTTGACATAAGCTTGAGTTACTAGAGAGAAGGAAGCCTAAATTGAGAAAATACTTTTTATAGGATTGGGTTGTAAGCAAGTCTGTGTGACATGTTCTTAACTGGTGATTGGTGTGGGAGGACCCAGCCCATTGTGGGTGAGCCACCCTTGGGTAGGCAGTCCAGGTTCTATAAGAAAGCAGTCTGAGCAAGCCATGGGAAAGAAGCCAATAAGCAGCACTCCTCCATGGTCTCTGCATCAGCTTCTGTTTTAAGGTTCCTGCCATGATTGAGTTCCTGTTCTGATTTCCTTTGATTATGAACTATGATGTGGAAAAGCCAAATAAAACCTTCTCTTCCCTAGTTGCTTTGGCTATGGTGTTTCATTACAACCATACTAACCCCAATGATTAGTGCTGCCAAATTCATTAACAAGGATTTCAAAGGTGATAATCAACAACAAAGCTGACAGCCCTGTATATGTGTGTGTGTGTGTGTGTGTGTGTGTGTGTGTGTGTGTGTTTTCTTGGTTGTTTTCATTCTTGTGTCTAATCTCAATTGGAATAAAAGACTGGAGAAGCAGACAGCAATTTATTGGCCTCCTCTACTTGTAGTCCAAGGACATTGTGATAAGTAACATAACATGAATGATTTTTCAACCAGAAATTAACTGTCTCATAGTTACAAATCAATGTGTTGGTAGGACCATGCTTCTCCTAGTTGCTCTAAGGAGAGCACTTCCCTCTTTGGATTTGGGAAGCACTATTCCCGTGTGTCTTTATATTCACATAGCCACCTTCCTCAAACACCCTCTTATAAGAGTACCAGTAATATGGTCTGCCCTTCTCCAGAGTTACCTTAGTTTAGCTTAACTAACATTTGCGCATATTAAAAAAAACCCACAATTCAACCTATAATTTTGCTTCTAGATCCTCCAAATTGATGTCCTTTCCAATGTGCAAAACATATTCACCTCATCTCAACATCTTCTCCAATTGTAAGTTATTACAGCACCAATTCTAAGTCTAAAATCTCCCTAAATACCATGCAGTCAAACTTTAAATTCTTCTTGAAATCAATTGGAGGAAAGATTTATACTGTGGTTTAGTAGGGACCAAAATTTCTCTGTCCCCATGTACTCACAAAGCCAGAAAGAAGTAGTTCACGGTCAAGATCCAAGCTGGAGTAGAGATACATCCCAAAGTGGGAAATTTAAAAGGAAGGAAAAAAGCTCCCTGCACCCAAATCCCATAGGAGAGAGAGCTGGACCCTCAGAAGTGCTGACACTCCTGAGAAATCAGAGGAGACTGCCCTCTACCCACATTCCAGACCCAAGAGGGAATTGCCTAGTGCCAACTGTGCCCCCTGGGCACAAGGACCTAGGAGCAGTCAGGGGCAGGACCCTTCTGATTCCTAGATGCCTAGAGCTGAAAGACAGTCGCCAGGAGCGCATACACACTTGAGAGCAGAGGTAAGACCCACTTTTATGCTCGAAGTGACCTGCCTGGTGGATTCAGGACACACAGAGGCAGAAGTCCTCTGGGTCAGGGCACTTCCCCTTTCTAGCTCTCCCTGGAACTGAACTGATATCATCCCACAGTTCCCTGCACCCGAATCCTGTGGGGAAGAGAGCTGAACACCCAGAAGGGCAGACATCCTGAAACCGCAGGACAGACGACCACTTCTGCACACCTCTGCCCACATCCCTGGCCCAAGGGGAAACTGCATAATGCCTCTGGACACAGGAACATAGGAACAGTAAGCCACCAGTACCTGCAGTTCCGGTCTGTGCCCAGGACTGTACAGAACCGACCAAACAACTCCCTGTACCCAAATCCTGTGGGGGAGAGAGCTGGGCCCTCAGAAGTGTGGATACTCCTAAGAAATCAGAGGAGACTGCCCTCTGCCCACATTCCAGACCCAAGAGGAAATGGCATAGTGCCAACTGAGCCCCTGGGTGCGAGGACCTAGGAGCAATCAGGGGAAGGACCCTACTGACTCTTGCCCACGCCTAGAGCTGAAAGGCAGTTACCAGGAGCACCTACACACCTGAGAGCAGAGCACCTGTTCTCAGGAAAGGCTGAAAGAAAACAGGAAAACAGTTCTTCAGGAGTGCTGACTCAGAGGCCTACAGGAGGGTCAAGGCACTCTCAGAAACAGCAAGACAAGCAAACCCCAGAGACAACACAGTGGTTAGAGGTAAGTGCAGGAACCTAAGCAACAGAAACCAAGCATCATCAGAACCCAGTTCTCCCACCAAAGAAAATACTGGATAGCCAAACACATTGGAAAAGCAAGATTTAGATTTAAAAATCACATTTTATGATAATGATAGAGGACTTTAAGAAGGACCTAAATAACTACCTTAAATAAATGCAGGATAACACAAGTAAACAAATAGAAGCCCTTAAAGAAGAAACACAAGACTCGAACAGCAGACCCCCTCCCCCCCGCAGTCCAGACACCACCCGGCCGGACCTGAAGGGAATCGGTCAACAGTTCTCTGCACCAAATCCCGTGGGAGGGAGAGCTAAACCTTCAGAGGGGCAGACACGCCTGAGAAGTCAGAAGAGACTACACTCTGCCCACATTTCTGACTCCAGAGGAAAACACCTAATATCACCTGGGACCCCGGTGCACCAGGGCTCCGGGAAAAGGTGGCACAGACCCTCCTGGTTGCTGCCCTCACGGAGAGCTCAAAAGCATCCCCCCACGAGCAACGTGAGCCACGGGACCACAGATAAGACCAACTTTTCTGCTCCAAGCAACCTGCCTGGTGGACTCAGGATACAGGCCCACAGAAACAGCTGAAGACCAGTAGACAGGAAAGACTACATGCCCAAAAGCAGAACACTGTGTTCCCATAACTGGCTGAAAGAAAACAGGAACACAGGTCTACAGCACTCCTGACACACAGGCCTATAGGACGGTCTAGCCACTGTCAGAAATAGCAGAATAAGGTAACACCAGAGAAAACCTGATGGCGAGAGGCAAGCGCAGGAACCCAAGCAACAGAAACCAAGACTACATGGCATCATCGGAGCCCAATTCTCCCACCAAAGCAAACACTGAATATCCAAACACACCAGAAAAGCATGATCTAGATTTAAAATCACATTTGATCATGATGCTGGAGGACTTCAAGAAAGATATGAAGAACTCCCTTAGAGAAACACAGGAAAACATAAACAAGTAGAAGCCTATAGAGAGGAATCACAAAAATCCATGAAAGAATTCCAGGAAAACACAATCAAACAGTTGAAGGAATTAAAAATGGAAATAGAAACAATAAAGAAAGCACAAAGAGAAACAACCCTGGATATAGAAAACCAAAGGAAGAGACAAGGAGCTATAGATACAAGCAACACAAACAGAATACAAGAGATAGAAGAGAGAATCTCAGGAGCAGAAGACTCCATAGAAATCATCGACACAACAGTCAAAGAAAATGTAAAACGGAAAAAGCTACTGGTTCAAAACATACAGGATATCCAGGACTCAATGAGAAGATCAAACCTAAGGATAATAGGTATAGAAGAGAGTGAAGACTCCCAGCTCAAAGGACCAGTAAATATCTTCAACAAAATCATAGGAGAAAACTTCCCTAACCTAAAGAAAGAATTGCCCATAAACATACAAGAAGCCTACAGAACTCCAAATAAATTGGACCAGAAAAGAAACTCCTCCCGTCACATAATAATCAAAACACCAAATGCACAAAACAAAGAAAGAATATTAAAAGCAGTAAGGGAAAAAGGTCAAGTAACATATAAAGGCAGACCTATCAGAATCACACAAGATTTCTCACCAGAGACTATGAAAGCCAGAAGATCCTGGACAGATGTCATACAGACCCTAAGAGAACACAAATGCCAGCCCAGGTTACTGTATCCTGCAAACTCTCAATTAACATAGATGGAGAAACCAAGATATTCCATGACAAAACCAAATTTACACAATATCTTTCTACAAATCCAGCCCTACAAAGGATAATAAATTGTAAAGCCCAACATAAGGAGGCAAGATACACTCTAGAAAAAGCAAGAAACTAATCATCTTGGCAACAAAACAGAGAAGAAAGGCACACAAACATAATCTCATATCCAAATATGAATATAACAGGAAGCAATAATCACTATTCCTAAATATCTCTCAACATCAATGGTCTCAACTCTTCAATAAAAAGACATAGATTAACAAACTGGATACGCATTGAGGACCCTGCTTTCTGCTGCCTACAGGAAACACACCTCAGAGACAAAGACAGACACTACCTCAGAGTGAAAGGCTGGAAAACAACTTTCCAAGCAAATGGTCAGAAGAAGCAAGCTGGAATAGCCATTCTAATATCAAATAAAATCAATTTTCAACTAAAAGTCATCAAAAAAAGATAAGGAAGGACACTTCATATTCATCAAAGGAAAAATCCACCAAGATGAACTCTCAATCCTAAATATCTATGCTCCAAATACAAGGGCACCTACATACCTAAAAGAAACCTTACTAAAGCTCAAAACACACATTGCACCTCACACAATAATAGTAGCAGATTTCAACACCCCACTCTCATCAATGGACAGGTCATGGAAACAGAAAGTAAACAGAGACGTAGACAGACTAAGAAAAGTCATGAACCAAATGGACTTAACAGATATTTATAGAACATACTATCCTAAAGCAAAAGGATATACATTCTTCTCAGCACCTCATGGTACTTTCTCCAAAATTGACCATATAATTGGTCATAAAACAGACCTCAACAGATACAGAAAGATAGAAATAATCCCATGCATCCTATCAGACCACCATGGCCTAAAGCTGGTCTTCAATAACAATAAGGGAAGAATGCCCACATATACATGGAAGTTGAACAATGCTCTACTCAATGATAACCTGGTCAAGGAAGAAATAAAGAAAGAAATTAAAGACTTCTTAGAATTTAATGAAAATGAAGGTACAACATACCCAAAATTATGGGATACAATGAAAGCTGTGCTAAGAGGAAAACTCATAGCTCTGAGTGGCTGCAGAAAGCAACAGGAGAGAGCATATGTCAGCAGCTTGACAGCACATCTAAAAGCTCTAGAACAAAAAGAAGCAAATACACCCAGAAGGAGTAGAAGGCAGGAAATAATCAAACTCAGAGCTGAAATCAACCAAGTAGAAACAAAAAGGACCATAGAAAGAATCAACAGAACCAAAAGTTGGTTCTTTGAGAAAGTCAACAAGATAGATAAACCCTTAGCCAGACTAACGAGAGGACACAGAGAGTGTGTCCAAATTAACAAAATCAGAAGTGAAAAGGGAGACATAACTACAGATTCAGAGGAAATTCAAAAAATCATCGGAGCCTACTACAAAAGCCTATATTCAACCAAACTTGAAAATCTGCAGGAAATGGACAATTTCCTAGACAGATACCAAGTATCGAAGTTAAATCAGGAACAGATAAACCATTTAAACAACCCCATAACTCCTAACGAAATAGAAGGTCTCCCAACCAAAAAGAGCCCAGGTCCAGACGGGTTTAGTGCAGAATTCTATCAGACCTTCATAGAAGACCTCATACCAATAATATCCAAACTATTCCACAAAATTGAAACAGATGGAGAGCTACGGAATTCCTTCTATGAAGCCACAATTACTCTTATACCTAAACCACACAAAGATCTAACAAAGAAAGAGAACTTCAGACCAATTTCCCTTATGAATATTGACGCAAAAATACTCAATAAAATTCTGGCAAACTGAATCCAAGAGCACATCAAAATAATCATCCACCATGATCAAGTAGGCTTCATCCCAGGCATGCAGGGATGGTTTAATATAGGGAAAAACATCAACGTAATCCATTATATAAACAAACTGAAAGAATAAAACCACATGATCATTTCATTAAATGCAGAGAAAGCATTTGACAAAATTCAACACCCCTTCATGATAAAAGTCCTGGAAAGAATAGGAATTCAAGGCCCATACCTAAACATAGTAAAAGCCATATACAGCAAACCAGTTGCTAACATTAAACTAAATGGAGAGAAACTTGAAGCAATCCCACTAAAATCAGGGACTAGACAAGGCTGCCCACTCTCTCCCTACTTATTCAATATAGTTCTTGAAGTTCTAGCCAGAGCAATCAGACAACAAAAGGAGATCAAGGGGATACAGATCGGAAAAGAAGAAGTCAAAATATCATTATTTGCAGATGATATGACAGTATATTTAAGTGATCCCAAAAGTTCCACCAGAGAACTACTAAAGCTGATAAAGAACTTCAGCAAAGTGGCTGGGAATAAAATTAACTCAAAGAAATCAGTAGCTTTCCTCTACACAAAAGAGAAGCAAGCCGAGCAAGATATTAGGGAAACGACACCCTTCATAATAGACCCAAATAATATAAAGTACCTCGGTGTGACTTTAACCAAGCAAGTAAAAGATCTGTACAATAAGAACTTCAAGCCCCTGAAGAAAAAAATTGAAGAAGACCTCAGAAGATGGAAAGATCTCCCATGCTCATGGATTGGCAGGATTAACATAGTAAAAATGGCAATTTTACCAAAAGAGATCTACAGATTCAATGCAATCTCTATCAAAATACCAATCCAATTCTTCAGAGAGTTAGACAGAACAATTTGCAAATTCATCTGGAATAACAAAAAATTCAGGAGAGCTAAAACTATCCTCAACAATAAAAGGACTTCTGGGGGAATCACTATCCCTGAACTCAAGCAGTATTACAGAGCAATAGTGATAAAAACTGCATGGTATTGGTACAGAGACAGACAGATAGACCAGTGGAATAGAATTGAAGACGCAGAAATGAACCCACATACCTATGGTCACTTGATTTTTGACTAAGGAGCCAAAACCATCCAATGGAAAAAAAGATAGCATTTTCTGCAAATGGTGCTGGTTCAACTGGAGATTAGCATGTAGAAGAAGATCGATCCATGCTTATCACCCTGTACAAAGCTTAAGTCCAAGTGGATCAAGGATCTCCACATCAAAACAGATATACTCAAACTAACAGAAGAAAAGGTGGGGAAGCATCTCAAACACATGGGCACTGGAGAAAATTTCCTGAACAAAACACCAATGGCCTATGCTCTAAGATGAAGAATCGACAAATGGCATCTCATAAAACTGCAAAGCTTCTGTAAGGCAACGGATACTGTTTTTAGGACAAAATGGCAACCAACAGATTGGGAAAAGATCTTTACCAATCCTACAACAGATAGAGGTCTTTTATCCAAAATATACAAAGAACTCAAGAAGTTAGACCACAGGGAGACAAATAACCCTATTAAAAATGGGGTTCAGAGCTAAACAAAGAATTCACAGCTGATGAATGTCATATGCTAAGAAACACCTAAAGAAATGTTCAACATCTTTAGTCATAAGGGAAATGCAAATCAAAAGAACCCTGAGATTTCACCTTACCCCAGTGAGAATGGCTAAAGATCAAAAACTCAGGGGACAGCAAATGCTGGCGAGGATGTGGAGAAAGAGGAACACTCTTCCATTGCTGGTGGGACTGCAAACTGGTACAACCATCTGGAAATCAGTCTGGAGGTTCCTCAGAAAATTGGACATTGAACTACCTGAGGACCCAGCTATACCTCTCTTGGGCATATACCCAAAAGATGCCCCAACATATAACAAAGACACATGCTCACTATGTTCATAGCAGCCTTATTTATAATAGCCAGAAGCTGGAAAGAACCCAGATGCCCTTCAACAGGGGAATGGATACAGAAAATGTGGTACATATATACAATGGAATATTATTCAGCTATCAAAAACAATGACCTTATGAAATTCATTGGCAAATGGTTGGAACTGGAAAATATCATCCTGAGTGAGGTAACCCAATCACAGAAAAACACACATGGTATGCACTCATTGATAAGTGGCTATTAGCCCAAATGCTTCAATTACCCTAGGTGCACAGAACACATGAAACTCAAGAAGGATGATCAAAATGCGAATGCTTCACTCCTTCTTTAAAAGGGGAACAAGAATACCCTTGGCAGGGAATAGAGAGGCAAAGATTAAAACAGAAACAGAAGGAACACCCATTCAGAGCCTGCCCCACATGTGGCCCATACATATACAGCCACCCAATTAGACAAGATGGATGAAGCAAAGAAGTGCAGGCTGACAGGAACCAGATGTAGATCTCTCCTGAGAGACACAGCCAGAATACAGCCAATATGTAGGCAAATGCCAGCAGCGATCCACTGAACTGAGATTGGGCCCCCTGTTGCAGGAATCAGAGAAAGGTCTGGAAGAGCTTGAAGGTGCTTGAGACTTCATATGAACAACAATGCCAACCAACCAGAGCTTCCAGGGACTAAGCCACTACCAAAAGACTATACATGGACTGACCCTGGGCTCCAACCTCATAGGTAGCAATGAATAGCCTAGTAAGAGCACCAGTGGAAGGGGAAGCCCTTGTTCCTGCCAAGATTGAACCCCCAGTGAATGGGATTGTTGGGGGTGAGGGCGGTAATGGTGGGAGGATGGGGAGGGGAAAACTCACATAGAAGAGGAGGGGGAGGGGTCAGGGGGATGTTGACCTGGAAACCGGGAAGGGGAATAATAATCGAAATGTAAATAAGGTAATAAAGATAAAAAAAAAGAAAAAAAAAAGAAGAAACACAAAAATCCCTGAAAAAATTGTAGGAAAACACAACCAAACAGGTGAAGGAATTAAACAAAACCATACAGGATTTAAAAATGGAAATAGAAACAATAAAGAAAGCACAAAAGGAGACAACCCTGGATATAGAAAACTTAAGGAAGAGACAAGGAGTCATAGATATGGGCATCACCAGCAGGATACAAGAGATAGAAGAGAGAATCTCACGGGCAGAAGATACCATAGAAAACATCGACACAATGGTCAAAGATAATGCAAAATGGAAAAATATCCTAGCCCAAAACATCCAGGAAATTCAGGACACAATGAATAAATGAAACCGAAGGATAATAGGTATAGAAGAGAGTGAGGACTCCCAACTTAAAGGACCAGTAAATATCGCCAACAAAGTTAAAGAAGAAAACTTCCTTAACCTAACGAAAGAGATGCCCATAAATATACAAGAAGCCTACAGAACTCCAAATAGATTGGACTGGAAGAGAAATTCCTCCCGTCACATAATAGTTAAAACACCAAATGCACAAAACAAAGAAAGAATATTAAAAGTTGTAAGGGAAAAAGGTCAAGTGACATATAAAGGCAGACCTATAAGAATTACACCAGACTTCTCACCAGAGACTATGAAAGCTAGAAGATGCTGGACAGATGTCATACAGACCCTAAGAGAACACTATATCCAGCCAAACTTTCAGTTACCATAGATGGAGAAACCAACAAAACCAAATTTACACAATATCTTTCTATAAATCCAGTCCTACAAATGATAATAGATGGAAAACTCCAACACTAGGAGAGAAACTATGCCATACAGAAAGCGAGAATATAATCTCCTTGCAATGAAACAAAAAGATAGCCACACAAACATAATTCCGCCTCTAAAAATGAGAACAACAGGAAGCGACAATTACTATTCCTTAATATCTCTCAACATCAACGGACAAAATTACCCAGTAAAAAGACATAGACTAACAGTCTGGATACATAAAGAGGACCCAGCATTTTGCTACATGCAGGAAACACACCTCAGAGACAAAGACAGACACTATCTCAGAGTAAATGGCTGGAAAACAAGTTTCTAAGCAAATGGCCTGAAGAAACAAGCTGGAGTTGCCATTCTAATATCAAATAAAATTGACTTTAAACCAAAAGTCATCAAAAAAGATAAGGAAGGACACTTCATATTCATCAAAAGAAAAATCCACCAAGATGAACTCTCAATCCTTAATATTTATACTCCAAATACAAAGGCACCTACATTCATAAAAGAAACCTTACTAAAGCTCAAACCACACATTGCTCCTCATACAATAATTGTAGGAGATTTCAACACCCCACTCTCATTACCATGGAAACAGAAATTAAACAGAGACATGGAGAAACTAACAGAAGTTTTGAACCAAATGGATTTAACAGATATTTATAGAATACTCCATCCTAAAACAAAAGGATATACCTTCTTCCCACCACCTCATGGTACCTTCTCCAAAATTGACCATATAATCAGTCACAAAACAGGCCTCAACAGATACAGGAAAATAGAAATAATCCCATGCATCCTAACAAATCACAATGGACTAAGGCTGGTCTTCAATAACAACAATAATGACAGAAAGTTCACATATACATAGAAGTTGTACAATGCTCTACTCAATGACAACTTGGTCAAGGAAGAAATAAAGAAAGAAATTAAAGACTTCTTAGAATTCAATGAAAACAAAGATACAGTATACCCAAACTTATGGGACACAATGAAAGCAGTGCTAAGAGGAAAACTCATAGCTCTGAGTACCTGCAAAAAGACACAGGAGAGAGCATATGGCAGCAGCTTGACAGCACATCTAAAAGCTCTAGAACAAAAAGAAATAAATAAACCCAAGAGGAGTAGAAGGCAGGAAATAATCAAATTCAGGGCTGAAATCAACCAAGTAGAAACGAAAAGGATTATACAAAGAATAGAGAAAACCAGAAGCTGATTCCTTGAGAAAATCAACAAGTTAGGTAAACGGTTAGTCAGACTAATGAGAGGTCACAGAGAGTTTATCCAAATTAACAAAATCAGAAATGAAAAGGGAGACATAAAAACAAAATCTGAGGAAATTAAACAATCATCAGATACTACAACAAAAGCCTCTATTTAACAAAACTGGAAAATCTGGAGGAAATGGACAATAATCTAGACAGATACCAGGTACGAAATTTAAATCAGGAACAAATAAACCATCTAAACAACCCCATAACTCCTAAAGAAATAGAAGCAGTTATTAAAAGTCTCGAAACCAAAAAGAGCCCAAGACCAGAGGGGTTTAGGGCAGAATTCTATCATACCTTTATAGAAGACCTCATACCAATTACTGTCCAAACTGTTCCACAAAATAGAAACAGACCTAGCACTACCAAATTCCTTCTTTGAAGACACAATTACTCTCATGCCGAAACCACACAAAGACCCAACAAAGAAAGAGAACTTCAGACCAATAACCCCTATGATTATTGACACAAAAATATTCAATAAAATTCTTGCAAACCGAATCCAAGGACACACCAAAACGATCATCCATCATGATCGTAGTAGGCTTCATCCCAGGGATGCAGGGATGGTTCAATATATGGAAATCCATCAACATAATCCATTATATAAACAAACTGAAAGAGAACATGACCATTTCATTAGATGCTGAGAAAGCATTTGACAAAATTCAACATCCCTTCATGATAAAAGTCCTGGAAAGAATAGGAATTCAAGGCCCATACCTAAACATAGTAAAAGCCATATACAGCAAACAAGTAGCTAATATCAAACTAAATGGAGAAAAACTTGAAGCAATCCCAGTAAAATCAGGGAATAGACAAGGCTGCCTACTCTCTCCATACTTATTCAATATAGTGCTTGAAGTTCTAGCCAGAGCAATCGGACAACAAAAGGAGGTCAAAGGGATACAAATTGGAAGGAATGAAGTCAAAATATCACTATTTGTAGATGATATGATATTATACTTCAGTGACCCCAAAAGTTCCACCAGAGAACTACTTAACCTGATGAACCACTTCAGCAGAGTGTCAGGGTATAAAATTAACTCAAACACATCAGTACCCTTCCTCTACTCAAAGGATAAACAGGCTTAGAAAGAAATTAGGGAAATGACACCTTTCACAATAGTCACAAATAATATAAAATATCTTGGTGTGATTCTCCACAAGCAAGTGAAAGATCTGTATGACAAGAACTTCAGGAAGGAAGAATGAAATCGAAGAAGATCTCAGAAGATGGAAAGATCTCCCATGCTCATGGATTGGCAGGATTAATATAGTAAATATGGCCATTTTGCCAAAAGCAATGTACAGATTCAATGCAATCCCCATCAAAATTCCTACTCAATTCTTTATAGAGATAGAAAGTGCAATTTGAAAATTCATTTTTAATAATAAAAAACCCAGGATAGTGAAAACTATACTCAACAATAAAAGAACTTCTGGGGGAATCACCATTCCTGATCTCAAGCAGTATTACAGAGCAATAGTGATAAAAACTTTATGGTATTGTTACATAGACAGGCAGATAGATCAGTTGAACAGAATTGAAGACCCAGAACTGAACCCATACACCTATGGTCACTTGATCTTTGACAAAAACCATTCATTTTCAACAAATGGTGCTGGTTCAACTGGGGGTCAGCATGTAGAAGAATGCAAATCGATTCATTCTTATCATCCTGTACAAAACTTAAGTCCAAGTGGATCAAGGACCTTCACATCAAACCAGATACACTCAATCTAATGAAAAGAAGGAGGGAAGAGTCTCGAACACATGGGCACTGGGGAAAATTTCCTGAACAGAACAACAATGGCTTATGCTCTAAGAACAAGAATCGACAAATGGGACCTCCTAAAACTGCAAAGCTTCTGTAAGGCAAAGGACAATATCATTAGGACAAAATGGCAATCAACAGATTGGAAACAGATCTTTACCAATCCTACATCTGATAGAGGGCTAATATCCAAAATATACAACGAACTCAAGAAATTAGACATTAGAGAGACAAATAACCCTATTAAAAATGGGGTACAGAGCTAAACAAAACATTTTTAGCTGAGGAATATCAAATGGACGAAAAGCACCTAAAGAAATGTTCAACATCTTTAGTCATCAGGGAAATGCAAATCAAAACAACACTGAGATTCTACCTCACACCAGTCAGAATGGCTAAGATAAAAAACTCAGGTGACAGCAGATGCTGGTGAGGATGTGGAGAAAGAGGAACACTCCTCCATTGTTGGTGGGATTGCAGACTGGTACAACCACTCTGGAAATCAGTCTGGAGTTTCCTCAGAAAATTGGACATTGAACTGCCTGAGGACCCAGCTATACCTCTCTTGGGCATATACCCAAAAGATGCTCCAACATACAACAAAGACACATGCTCCACTATGCTCATAGCAGCCTTATTTATAATAGCCAAAAGCTGGAAAGTACCCAGATACCCTCCAACAGAGGAACGGATCCCAAAAATTTCATCCATTTACACAATGGAGTACTACTCAGCTATCAGAAACAATGACTTCATGAAATTCATAGGCAAATGGAATGAACTGGAAAATATCATCCTGAGTGAGGTAATCCAATCACCAAAAAACACACTTGGTATTCACTCATTAATAAGTGGATATTAGCCAAAATGCTCAAATTACCCAAGGTGCAAACCACAGACCACAGGAAGCTGAAAAAGAAGGATGACCAAAATGCAGATGCTCCCACCCCTTCTTAAAAGGGGGAACAAAAATATCCATAGGATGGGATATGGAAGCAAAGATTAGAGCAGAGACTGGAGGAATGGCCACTCAGAGCTGCCCGACATATGGCCCATATATATACATACACAACCACGAAAACTAGATAAGATTGATGAAGCTAAAAAGTGCGTGCTGAAAGGGACCAGATATAGATCTCTCCTCAGGGACACATCCAGAGCATGTCAAACCCAGAGGTCAATGCTAGCAGCAAACCATTGAACTGAAAACAGGACCCCCTTTGGGGGAATTAGAGGAAGGACTGAAAGAGTTGAAGGGGCTTCCAACCCCATAAGAGCAACAATGCCAACCAACTAGAGCTTCCAGGGACTAAACCACTACACAAAGACTATACCTGGACTGACCCAGGGCTCCAAAAGCATATGTAGCAGAGAATAGCCTTGTTGGGGCACCAGGGGAAGGAGAAGCCCTTGGTCCTGCCAAGGTTGGACCCCCCCAGTGCAGGGGAATGTCGGAGCAGGGGTGGTAAGGGGGTGGATAGGGCGGGGGACACCCTTATGGGGGAGGGGTTGCGGATGGAGGCTTATGGACAGGAGACCGGGAAAGGGAATAACATTTGAAATGTAAATAAAGAGATATATCTAATTAAAAAAAAGAGTGGAGCAATACTCCAATATTATTAAACAAAATGGAGGAAAAGCTCCCAGGGCCTATTTACATCCACAACCCAGTTGAGCTACATTTTGGTAGATTTAAAGGAATGGAAACAGTCCTTCTCAGTGCCTTTTCTCTGGAGAACTTCTTTGCCCTCTGGAACAGTGATCCCACCCTCCCAATCTTCTGGGAAGCTGTTGTTATCTCAGCCTACACTGCATCAAAAATGAAAATATTTTACAACTCCAAATGTGTAAGCTTCCTTGTCTTCATTTCCTAGTTACCTAGTCTTCTTTATGCAGTTAATATGTAACTTTTAAATGGTGGCTTTCATAATTTTATGCTTATGCATTTATTGCTGACTTACTTTTCTATAAAACAAAAATATTTGGCTATTTAATTTTCTTTGAAATAGATATCCTATTGAGTTGATACTACTCAAGTTTCATTTTCCCCAAACTGCCTAATATGACCTCATCCTATAAATATGTTGTAGGAACCGGGGAAGCAGAGCCCTGCTGTGAGACAGTGTCTCCTAGAAATGACTGAGAAGCTGCACCCATGAAATCTCAACATGGTTGCCTAAACAGACCAATAAAATAACAACGCCCGCTGACGTGCCAGTGCAGACGGAGAAAATTTCACAAGTCCATCTTCCAACAGGTGACCAATGGCTTCTGAAGGAGGGAAAATCGGTTTTCTTGGGGATATAACCCCTAGGTTACCCAGTGTCAAGTGGTCAGCCTTAAACACACATATGTATGGGCAACACTGAATGGACTCAATAGATTATATAAACAATAATGACTGCAGAAGAGGTCATGAAGCCAAGAGCAAGGAGAGGAAGAGAGGGACTATAATGAGAGGTGGGGATAGAATGAGGTAAATATACTATACTCATGCTCAAAATTCTCAAAAACTAATTGGGGGTCTGGATGTGTGCACCAGATTTTCTCTATCTCAACTCTTTCTGCTATGAGATGGTGAATTTTTCTTTGTGTAAATACTATGTAATTTTAATATAATACCATAATGACAACTTTGATATCTACTTCATCAAATTCTCTGACCTTTCCCAACATTTTAGGACTTCTCAGATTTCGTGGCAATTTCTTTCTTTCTTTTCTGTTTTTTCGGAGCTGGGGACCGAACCCAGGGGCAATTTCTAAACTAGTTATCTTCTATCCATATGTATTTTAGGGCAGTTTTATTGTGTGCCATTTATAATAATTTTTTAGTTTTAACAGTTCTATTGTTGAGTTATTATTAAAATTGGTACTTACATTTGACCAAATGTATTCAATTCCCATTGATTCAAAAAGTGGAAATTCATATACAAATAGCGCTGCACCAAAGAGAGCCACGAAGATACTTAAGGTGTTTATTATAATTGCTGTTATACGCTGCAATAGTTTTAAAAAAAAGTCATAGGTAGAATAAACAGGTTTAGAGCACTATTTACTATATGTGTACACATGGGGATTCTCTGTCTTTCATCTCACCCTAGACATAGTGGGATTGCAGGTGTGTCTGGCTTACATTAGTTCTGGAAATTTCAGTTCAGGTGTTCATGCTAGTGCAGTGACCATTCTACCCATTTAGCCATCTTCCTACCTCTCTTGTCCTAAAAACAACCTGTAAAATCTGACTTTTTGCAAGTGTATTAAGAGTGGTTGCTACCAAGACTTCACTTCAAACTTGTCTAGAAGTTAGTAGCTTAAAGGTTTTATTTCACAACATATTTCAAAGTACATGAGCTCCTCAGGATATCACTATACAGTGTCTGCAATGTGCTAAGCACTGGAAGGTTACAACAGGAATTGGAGGAATGGCTCAGTGATTAAAAGCATTGGCTGCTATGCCAGAGGATCCAGGATCAATTCTCAGCACCCACACAGCAGCTCACAACTGTCTGTAACTGCAGTGCTGGGGGATCTGGTGCCCTCTTCTGAGGACACTGCACACACATAATGCATAGACATACATGCGGACAAAACACCTCCACACCCACAAAATAAAATGAGAGACAAAGGAGAAGCTGAGAGTAATGATAATGGGGGAGAAAAGTGATATTCTGATTGTTATGTAATGAAATTTAATAAGTATCCTATCAATGGGTTTCAAGTTCAGGAATTGTCAGACTTATTTGTGCCACTTCAGTATTTCATCCTTTTAGTGGTTTCCAACTTCCCTTGAAACAGCACCAACTCTTTTAAGTGGCCTGAAGGACACTATATGAGCTATGAAGAAAGGCGTACCACTGAGGAGGAGCGTAAAGAGTTGCATGTATTGTGTATACGTGTGTGAGAGACAGTCGCGTGCTATCCAGGAGGATGTGCTTGTGGTAATGGGAAGAGGGGTGACTTAACAACAGCAAACCAAAGCAAAGGACTGAAGGGGACACAGGAATTTCAAGTTGTCCAGCAGAAAGTTCTCTTCCTACTTTAAAGACTTTCTTCATTAGTTTATTTCTTCTCCCATTTTCATGCTCGCATAAAGAAGTGTGTGTGTGTGTGTGTGTGTGTGTGTGTGTGTGTGTGTACATGTACATGTGCATGAGAAGGCCTGAAGTCCATCTTATTCACTGAGGCAGAGTATCCCAGTCAAACCTGGAATCCACTGACATGGTTAGTCTTACTATCCAGTTTGTTTTGGGGATCCACTGCCTTCCGGGGATGTAATAGTAGGTGATGCTTCTTTGTTTTGGATATTTGAACTCTAGTCTCATATTAGTTTAGCAAAGGGCTTTAACAAACCACCGAGTCATCTCCTTAGTGCCCTCTTTATCAATTTAATTTCTAGTAAAGGAAATTCTTTTAAGCTTCTGCTATGAAAACTAGGAGGAAATCCCTCTCTGTTCAATCCATGGAAACTTTCCATGGCCCACTCAATCCTAAGGATTAAGAATCTAAGTCTGATCAGGTGTGCCAGTGCACGCCTTTAACCCCAGCAGTGGGGAGGCAGAGGCAGGCGGATCTCTGAGTATGAGGCCAGCCTGGTCTACAAAGAGAGTTTCAGGGCAACCAGAGCTATACAGAGAAGTCATCTCGAAAAGCCAAACCAAGCCACCCCTAAATCCTGAGAAGGGGCATCTGTTATATTTCTTTATTTCCTCAACTAAGAAGATCATTTATAAAAAGTAGTAAGCTTATCTGTATATAAAAATACTGGAATGATGCCAGCTGCTTCCAGAGAAGGGACCAGGCTGTCTTTGTATAGAAGGCTTTGCTTCTTTAGGTAGTATGGAAGGGGGGCAGAGATGTTTAGGTTTACCAAAGGCTGCAGACTGTGGCTTGGAAATTACACTCCACAGTTAGACTCTCCACACCACCATGCTTCAGGAGAAAGAAACAACATGCTTGGTGAATTCTTTGAAAACCAGCCAAGGGGCCATATTTACTCCTATCTGCTGCCATGGCTACAGCACAACAAAACAAGACTTCACACAGAGACAGAAACTGACTATGAGCTGGCACTGA